>NC_073699.1:33678636-34317803 GCF_023634085.1 Falco cherrug | reverse complement strand
CAGAAACAAAGTCACACCAAAATGCCACTGGTAATCAGTGAACTTCGAAAATTAATACTAAGATATTCCTACACATAAGACTATGTGAATCTTAAACTTCTTCATGATTAAACTACCAGTTTACAACCACCTCTCATGCAGCTTTACCACAAAGCTCTCACTGACTCAGAGTGCAAGGGTGCCCCTCCAGAGTCCCGTACTCCATGACTTGAATCCTACTCAACTATGGGTATTACATTAAATACTACATACACGAATACATTTCAGAATTGACAACTCAGCTATCATTGGAAGCCAGAGGATTTCATCCATGTAGATATTTAGTTAAAAGAAATTTTACAGAGGGACAACCAAATTATAAGCAACAATAATGTTCACACAAGCTTCTAAACTTCAGCTTAGTCTTTTTCTTTTAAAAGATAACATTATTTGAGCTCCCGTAATACCTTCTAAGAATTGCCCTGGCTCACAGCCTAACAAACCCACACAGAAACAAATCAACCAAAAAAATCCAACACTACAACACAACTTTGCTTATCAATCAGGAATGTGGATTAAATGAGACAAAACAAAAAAGGAAATAAATGATGTCTGCATTTTATGATGTTTAACAGGTATTAAATGTACTTTATTTGGAGACAAGAAAGAAGAGGAGGTGGGGTGTGGAGGGGATGGAAATCTGCTTTCTAGCTATCTTAAGCATTTCTTTGGTGACCTTTTATTCAGCTATATGTATACCACTTCTTTCCTGAACACTACTTTGAATATTTATTCTTACTGTCATAAGAAATAGTTGTCATATTTTCAGAATTTACTATTAAGTACAACTGTTTTATGCATTTGTGGTGACACAGAGGATTGTACAGCAGAATACATACATGCTGTTGCCAAGTCCTTTGCCTCAAATTTTCCATGCTTTTAGCCTTTGCTGTTCCAAATAAGAAAGCTGAATTTTCAGGGTTATCCAAACAATGTGAACATGACAATGGCTGTTCTGGGGCAAATCTCAGGTGCATTTAGATCAGGACCATGTCACTGATAGTAGCCAAAGTCAGTGGCCTCGGGAAAAGCCCCATATTAGGACAAGTTTTAAATCCTAGATTAATTCCCTGGAAGACTGTCTGGCTCCCGGAAATATGTGGTGCAGAGACTTAAAATGAAAAGAGAGTGGTAGCACTGGCATTATGACAACACACTTTGTTTCAGAAGAGCTGGGAGGAAGAACAGGAGATAGCACAATTCAAAAGGAAGAAATATGTTCCCTCAACACACACATGTCACACACTTCATT
The DNA here is from genome assembly GCF_023634085.1 of Falco cherrug. Lineage (NCBI taxonomy): Eukaryota > Metazoa > Chordata > Aves > Falconiformes > Falconidae > Falco > Falco cherrug. Next base: position 34,316,512 of record NC_073699.1, on the reverse strand, counting down.
CCACCCAACAGTGTTTCTTGCTCTCAATATTGCCTTTGCCCTCAAAATGTGCTGTTTTCCATATGGAAGAGGTGGCAAAAATGAAAGTGTTTCCCGTCTTTCCTCATAAAACCTCTTTCTGACTGGAGTTGGCCTCCTGTTCATATTCCACTTGACTAAACCAATCTTTTTCTCCTCCCACACTAGCTCCATCTGCCGCCCATCTCTCCAGCAGAGCCAGATGCCAGCGAAGCAGACTACTGTGGGAGGAGAAAGTTCTGTCGCTGGAATTTCTTCCCTATACCCTGCAGGGGGCCAGCCTGTGAAGCCTGGAGAGGATACAGAGAGCAACTTCCTCTCTTCCACGCTGCCTTCCCCTGCTCATCAGAAAAGAAGGCAGCTGAGGACACGAGCAAAAGAAGGATAAAACTTCAATATGTGCTCTGAAATTAGCGACCTTAATATTTATATAGCTAAAGTCTCACAATTGTACTCCAGACTCGAGCATGTTACACACCACATGAACACGTAAAAAGACACAAGTCCTGCACCCCGAAGAGCTTACAAACAGAAGCACAGATGTACACTTGTGATAAGGAATGAACAAGAGTGACTACAGTAAAGATGACAGCAAAAAAAAGACTAAGATTTATAATCAGGAGAGATCTTAACGATGGAGTAAAAATACAAGTTTCTGGAGAGGCACAAGTCAAAGACAGAAGGTATGGGTGTGTGTTCTTAAACTGAGAGGACAACTGCATGTGGCAAGGGAAACTGCCTGTAGAGAGGGAAGGACTAGAATGAAAAGCAGACATGGGGAAAGAAAAAGTGATTTCTTACACAAGGCGATCTTGCATGAGGCAGAGGGAGAAGGAGCACTGGTAAGAACTTCAGACAAAAAGGGAGACAGTCTAGGAACGGAAGAGCATCTGCAGGAGCAATCTTGCCAGAGACAGTAGCAAAAATTAGCGTCGCTGAGTGCGAACAAGAGCTCACATAAAACAAGCAAGTGTGCATATGTGCAAGACAGAGGAAAAGACAAGACTCCATTTCTCTGAGTGAAAGAATTGTGGGAACCCAGGACACGAAATAAACTAGAAACAGAAATGAGTGAGAGTGGTGTATGGGTGCAGCAGAAAGTTTAGAGGGGGGCTGGCAGGACAGAAAGTGAGGGAGCACAGGGATCTAACAGAAAAACAGAACTATGTATTAGAATTTTAAAGAGCACATATAAATTAGGGAGACACATAACAAAAAAGATTAAGAGCTTTAATTGACATGGAAAGGAAGAGGGAAATGCACCCATCACATTGAAACATTAAGAAAAACTGCTCACAGCAGAACTAATGAAGTGACAGGAAGGAGAAAAAGGAGGAAAGAACATACACAAAGATGATAAAGTCGGTAAAGGAATGTCACTTAATAAAAAGCACTATGTAAAAACCCCAAACAGGAAAATTGAAAGTGTACAGAAGAGTGAATGGAAATGGATGTCCACTGAATTCTCACTGACACTATAAACTCTCAGGGCTTGCCCTATCTAAGTATCCACACATTTTACTCTTCTTTCTCATTTGGAAAAAATCCTGTTTTCCTGGTCCTCCACACCCTCTAACTTTTGTGCTGTAGTCGCACCTTCATGTCATTTGTTCCACGATTTCTAGTGGCAACACTTTTTGTTACATATAAACGGGGAAACGATCCTATTTTGTAAAATACTGTACCACAACGAAAGTGCCAAAATCCCTTGTCTGTTTCCTTCTGTCCCCATAACCCTCTTTCATTCATTCTTAGGAAAAAAAAAAGGAAAACCCCCACACCACAGGCTGGGGAAACTCAGCAGTAGCGCGGTATCTTAAGGCTAAGCCATTCCCAGAGCCTTCCCTGAGCTGCGGGTACACGCAACGCCCCAGGTCTCCCGTGTGCCCGGGGTGAGGGTTTCCCGTCTCCCGGGGCGGCACGGGCTGCGCTCCAGCGCGGCATCGCGCTTTGTGCTGCCGCGGATAACGGGATCTCCGGCTGAAACGCATCCATCAGGCGGGGTAATTCAGGGAGGGGAGCTAGCTACCGGCTGCTGGAAAGAAAGCCCACACAGACGTATGCCCTGGCTGCTGGAAGACATGGCTGGCTGGCTATTTGATTTGATCCAAGGGATATAAAAATAAAAAGGAAAGGGGGAAAGGGAGAGGGGGGAAGCACACAGGCTCGCACACGCATACGGCTGATCTTACCTCCACATTGAAATACTGCTCCGCTTTGCACACTGTAGCACATAAAATCCAAAGGAAGGTTTGCAAGAAAAATACCCTGGACTGAGACACGAAATCCAACCGGCTTCCAGTGCTGAATGCGAGTACGATCATAGTGAACTGTGCTTCAGTGGACGGAAGATCTCTCGCTTTTTCTCTCTCTCTCTCTCTCTCTCTGCCTTAAACAAATACACAAACAAACGAACCCCCCTCCCCCGTGTCGGTGAAGAGCCCGTAGCGCAGGTTCACCCACAGCAGGGGAGGAGGAGGAGGAGGAGGAGGAGGAGCAGGAGGAGCAGACACTTCTCAGCACAGGCGGCGGCGGCAGGATCAGCTCTCGCACATCCTCACCCCCAGTCCCGTAAGGAGGGAATGTGGCGTCCGAGTGCAGCCGCAGCTCCTGCACGACTCCTCTGCCCAGCAGCAGCAACCGCCTCCCCGTGTCCTCCCTCCTCTCCCTCCTCCTCCCCCTCCCCTGCCTCCTCCCCCTTCGCCTTCGCCTCCGCCTCCTCCCGGGGAAGGCTGGCCTGGCCGCCCGGCGGCGCGGCGCAACTCGGCTCGGCACAGCTCGGCTCGGCTCGGCGCGGCTCCGCTCGGGCGGCGCGGCTCGGGGCGGCACCCCGCCTCGCCTCGCCCCCCGCCGCTCCCCTCCACTCCAGAATGTTCAGCCGAAACCTACACAGCCCCGCCCCGCAGGCGTCTTAAAGACGACGGGCGCACCAGGCCGCCCCGCCGCCGTACGGCCGCGCCCGCCCGGCAGCCGGCTCTGCCGCCGGGAGCGGCCGTCGGTGGGCGGCCGCTGGGGAGGAGCGCGCGGCCTTCCCTCACGCGCGCGTGCCGAGGCAGCCGCGCGAGCGCCCGGCCCGGCGGGAGGACGGGCCTCGCCTGCGGGCGGGGAAGGGCCCGGCCCGGCCCGGCGCGGCGGGAACGCGCCCACTGTCCCTGCGGGCCGCGAGCGCGGCTGGGGCACCGCGTGTGCCCGGGGGCACCGCCCGCGCCGGGATTCCCGGTCCGCTCCGTGGGGCGCGGAGCGTGCGCGCGCTGCTCCCGTTAAGCGCCCGTGGAATGCCCGCCTGGCGCGGCCTGTGCGAGCGGCGGGCGGGCGCCGGCGGGGCGGGGGTCCCTCAGCCTCGGCCGCCCCCTGCCGCCACCGAGGGGCCGGGGACGCGCAGCTCGTCCCGACCCCGGTGCCGCCCGGTTTAGCCGAGGCAGCCCAGCCGCGCTGCCGTGCGGCCTACCCCGGCACGCACCGGGGCGGGCGGCGGCGCGGCGCGTAGCGGCAGATCAAAGGGGCTGGAGGGTGGCTGGGGCGGGGGGGGCGGTGTGCCCGAACGCAGCCCCGGGCGAGGGAGGACCATGGCACGAGGGTCGGGGTGCCCCGGGGCCATCTGGCCCTTCGGCGGCTCGGGAGAACGTCGGGCGTCGCTGCTGACGAAGTTCACGGAAAGGGAGTTGGTGATGGTGTAGTTACCAGTGACGGAAACAAGCCGGACAAAGTCTGGGTTGACTGAAAATCTATTTTAATGTGTCCAAATATATGGTCATATGGTGCGTGAAAGACCTATAGCATAGCCTAACTTTATGCTGGATGTTGTGATGTTCAAAATGCCTCCTGGTTATGGCAGATAAACTACTCCTGTGGTGATTTCCTATTGCAATAATGCATCTTGGGGGGGGGGGGGGGGGGGGGGGGGGGAAGGGCTGGAGGAAGCAACCTTACTGAAAACAAGCAATTTAACAATTCCAAGATTTGAAAATTTACCTTATTTTTACTTGTTTGGTTACCAAAAAAAAAGTATGTAAAGATACTTGATCGTGATATGGAGCAACCTGGATGTAAAAGACATAACCTGACAGATGAAATCCTACTCAGTTGAGGTCAATGTCCAGAAATAAAACATGTGAAGATTAGATGTGTAAAATTTTGACACCACCTAGTAGCAGGATGTAGGAACGTGGATGTTTCTCCATCATTTGTTATGTTAAGAGTGAGACAGTTGTCTCTGAAAACGTTGTATTCTGCCTAACCAAAGGGAATGGTGAAGCAGAATTTCTTACGTGATATACTTTTTTCATGTTAACTGCTAGATCTTAAAGGCATTTTCTGTTCTTCAGATTGTCAGTGATGTGAATAATGAAATCATGAAATACAGAGCTGGCAGCAAGCTAGAAGGACCTGTTGGCATGTTGGCGGCCAATATCGGAAGTCAAAATGATCTTAACAAATTAAAGAAATGTCTTGGAACCATCAGGAGGAAACTTAATACTGACAAATGCAAATTACATTTGGGAAGAAAAAGTAAAATCAAAAGGATACTGGTAAAACAGCAGCACTTCAGAAAAGAATCTGGGGGCTGTAATGGACTATAAAGTAAATATGAGTCAGCAACATGCTACCATTAAAGAAAAAGACAGCCTCACTGTGGAGTGTATTAATAGATGTGCAGTACATCTGACAGGACAAATTATTTTTCTGCTAGGGATTGATGAAGTCAACTGTGTTTGGTTTGAAACTAAGGACAGTCCAGAGGAAAATAACAGAATTTTAAGACATGTAGAAAGCAAGGCGTGTAGAAGTTGAAAGAACACTATTTAGTCTGAGAAGACTGAGGGTAAATGGTCTCTTTATATGGAAAATGTTAGACAAAACTTTATTAAATGTGGTGTTAGTCGCATTTGGAACAAGGTAACTAGTGGGAGTGTGGAATCTCTTCTGTACAGAGGTTTGACAGGCAAGAACATTATAGCTGTCGTCTCTCCATTCCTAGGGCAGTGGATTGTGTAGTAAGATCTAGTAGACTTTTTTGCTTATAGTGTATCAGTAGCTTATTTTCTCTTATTACTCTAAGAATTAGTCACTGTTACTGGTGTAAAAGAAACAGTAACTCACTGACTTCATACTGTCCCTTCTGTTTTTTCCTCTTCTCCTAAAGGACCTCCTTATTTGTGCCTTCAGCAAACACTGGCCCTATTTGTGATGGTGTATTTTGTAGAGTCTGCCATTAGCGTAATACGCGGAAATGGAAATAGATGTTGCTGTAACTGGAATTTCATTCATCTTGCCTGTCAGGACTGCTGTGGCTATCTATTGTGAAAAGCATGGGGCCATAAATACAGTTACCTCCTTCCTTTACACTGTATTCATTAGAAGAAAGAAGAAAAGCAGTGGCATGAATAGAATGGTGGAGAACAAAAGCACCTAAGTGTTTGAGGAACAGAGTGGGAGAACACAAAAGTAAAGAAAGATTAGTAAGGAAACAGAGTAACAGCGTGTGAGTATGAGTGCCAAGGGAAGAGACAAGGCATGTGAAGGACAGAGGTCTTTGAAGTGAAAAATATCAGTCAGGAATGCTTGTGTGAGAGAAGAAATGCTGGTAATGATGGGATAGGGCTTTGAATATTTATAAGTAAGCTGTGGGCAGGAACATGTAGGAGTAGTAGGGTCAGAGTCTCACGGGACATGTAAGAAGGTAAAAAGGAATAGAAATTAATTTAAAACTCCATACAGAGGGCTGTTTGTAGATATGTGTGTATGGAATTATGAGAGAGATTAAAGAAAAGACAGAAAAAAGCAACAAAGATGAAAGGGTAAGTAAACAAGAAAGGAAGGAAGGAAGCAGAAAAATGCAATTGGAAAGAAATGGGAGCTATTTGTTGAAGTGCTTGAATGATTCAAGTCATATACTTTATCAGCGTCTTGCAGATTTTTATCTTTTATCAAATACCAATATGATTTTTCTGTTCTTGCCTGTGGCAGTTACCAGCAGTAGTTAATAAGCATTGAACAGGTTTGTAGGGAAGTAAAACTGGAAAACTGAGATTTCCATTTAGTTTTAAAACTTTTAGCCTTTTTGAAAGGCAGGAAGAGATCTGTGTCCTGTGCTCCCAGCCAGCCCATTTACTATCTGAGTTTCTTAGACTCTGTAGAAAATCTATTTTATGGATGACTATAGTCACAGGTTTACAATGGATGATGACCAGAAACAGATGAAGACATCGTTACACATTCCTGTGTCCAGATTTGAACACAGGGCAAAAATCTTTCACTTTATATAAATTCTGAGTATAAATTCATACAGTAACTGAAAAAAACCAAAATATTACATGTTTTCCTTTCTGCATTTTGTGTTGCTTAGCTGCTGATAGTACCAGCTGGAACTTTAAAGAGCTTCATTACAAGGTATATTAAACTGCAAAGACTGATGATAGATACCACATCTCACGCATTTGTATTGTCTCACATTGATATTTGGTTCTGGTTTGGAAAAGATGTTCTACTCAGCTGGCCTTTTACTCATGGAATGAGACTTTCATAGATGTGTCCATATGAATTCTGTTTGACTATTTGAAAGGTCCTGCAGGACATGAAGGCAACAAATAAGTTTAACTGTGTAGGAGGGAATATTGCATTGACTCTGTATTCCTGCCAGGATCACACTCATATTTGCCTGTGTTCAGGTATCTATGGTTCTTTATATTGCAAAGTTTACTGTAGGCATAAGGCTATCCAGTCAGAAAGTAGAACTGATACTGCCAGTGCACTTTACTCTGTTGTCTTGCAGCTCCACCAAAGGCTTTATGAAGACCCTAAGTAAAGATAAAGGTAAATGACACTGTAAAACCTCACATAAAATTGTTGTAGGATCACGAGGAAAATTCCTAACACTTAGGAAGTCATAAAGTCAGTAATATTTCAGGATATTTTGGTTTATGTTTGGCTGTAATTTTTCCCAGAGTCAGTGAAGTCATAGAGAAAGAAAGTCTGAAAGTGTAAAAAATTTAAAAAATACAAAGTTATAAATTGAATTTCTAATTCATTGAGTCATAATGTCACAGAATAATTTAGGTTCAATGAGACTTCTATAAATCATCGGATCCAACTGTCTGCATAAAGCAGAGGCAATGCAGGTTACGTTACTCTGATGCTTGTTCAGGGAGTTACGAATCAAGTTAATATAACTCAAGCATCATTTTCCAGTCTGCAATATGACTTCTCTGTCTCAGGGAGCTATTTTGAGGGTAAAATCTCTTCTGTGAGGCATTTGTCAGGCCTTCAGTTATTTTGGTCTTTGTGGTGACAGTGCCCATTTCAGCAAGTAGAGCAGGTACCTCCTAATCTCTTGAAGGCAGGAGAAATGGCCAAGAAAAATAGGTATAGGAAATACAACTCTGTAGGTGAAGACTGAAAGAAATACATTTTAGAGAGAAAGAAGATACAGGGTGAGAGAGAAATGGCTCTTGGGGAAAAAACATCAAGAAGTACACAATAATAATTTAAAGTTTCTGTATTTTAATAGTAACATTTTCACAAGAATATTTCTAAGAGTATGACTTGCTACTGGGTTAGTGAAGAACAGATCCAAAAAAATGCACTAAAGCAGCCAAGTCCTTACTTATTTACTGTGTGTAACTGTTCACATCAAACTTTATTTTCTCTACTTTATGACAATTTTCATGCTGCTGTTTTCTCTCCCACTCCTGATGCATGCTTTCCGTGCTTTCTGATTTTTGGGTCAGTCTGCAGAGTAAGAAGACCCATTCAAGTGCCAAGTCCGTCAGCAATTTCCCAATATATATCTCAGACTAAAGGGTTCTTTGCAGTCAAAGGTTTACAAGTGGTCCAGCTGTCTTTTGCGCTGTGCTGGTGATTATTCACCAATTTTACAGTAGTGTCAGATTGTCAGTGTAGTGATTGTTGTAAGATCTTAACAATTTGTTTTGGATATTATTTCCATCATTTTTACAAGGTGCCCTGTGTATAAGATTTATATTGTTAAAAGCTAAGAGAAGAACACATTACATAAAAATAAATAATGCAGAGCAGTGACAGGTAAGTCTGACAGATGTGAGGAGGATGGCAAAAACAGCTTGAAAATGCTGGGTGTCTTCTATAACGTAAACACAAAGGCCTCCATAACTCCATATCAAGTTGAATCTTAAATGGAAGGTAATTATCGCAGGTTTTGTTTTGTGTTGCTCTAATGTGGCTGGAAATTCCACATCAACATGGTTAAAATAGACCTTTTTTAAATTACTCTGTTAATTAATCTCCCCAAATTAACTGTACTAGCAACCTGTGTAATTTATTTCATTGTCCACAGAAATTAATTTTATATTGTCTATTTTTAGCTTTCAACACACTATTTAAGTACTTTTTCTTTTCTTTTTTCTTTTTTTTTTTTTTTTTCCCCTGTGTGTTTACAGCACAAATGAATGTTGGAAGTGTTACCTGGAGAAAGATAAATCTTGGCGACTGTAGTTTGTGAGAAATAGTGTTGCATTTGGCACTTGGAAAGTAAACTTAAGACTGTGGAATTTCATAGAGGGATTGGATGCATCTGGCAAAATGAGTAGCAGTAAAGCAGATAGGAATGTTAACATTTAAATATCATTGGTGAGTTTCCAAGTTAATTACCAGTGTCATTAATGAAATCACTGCATTTCTTAGAGCTGTTGTTCTGCAGACTCAAGAAAAAATATTATACTTTTTATATACATTCAAGAATATCTTTATCAACACAGTGTAATTTCTTTACTTACTTGCTTTTGCATGTTTTAAAGTTTAGGTTCTAAAAAGCAGTTCTGCTGCTTTGGTAGCCCAGTGACTGGAATTACTCCCCTCGAAAGCATTGGACATGTAGGACTCCTTAAGATCATTTTAGTTTATGCCATTCATGTATGAGATTTTGGATCAAGAAGATCTGTGAGAAGAGTTTAGAGAAGAAAAACTGCATGCTGCTTGTAAAGAGAGAGCAGGTTTAACAACAGAAAATGTGTTTTAAAAGGACACACTTGAAAATGTATCTGAAGAGGCCAGACTGCAAGAAACAGGAGAGTTCACTCAAGGTTAAGCTATATATTAGTCCATTCTGCAGTACAGATACACCCAATGTGACAGACACCCATTCGACAGAAACAGTTATTCAAGTGAAAGAGGAAAAATCACACACAGAGGGTTCCGTTTCTCTCTGCCTGTACTTCTCTAACTACAACCTGTTTGTTTTCCCCTTTTATTGACAACTGCTACCTTAGCATCCTTTTGCTATAATTGGTTAATATGTTGTCATTGGGGAAATAGTGGCCAGGTTAAAGAGGACTATAAAATAATGCACATTCTCGTGAGACTAGTATTAAGGTTCCAGGTGAATTTCAAGTTTTTAACTTGAATGCTGATGGTCTAATAAGCAACATTTTAAAATTGTAGAAATGCAGCTTTTAAAGTGTGGGAATACTGAAGTGTGGAGGTTTTTTTGTAAACCTACTTATCCCAAAGTGAAAAAAAGATGGGAAGGTGAAGGGATGGAAAGATTCAGAAAATTAATTTTATGGAATAGTTGGGCAAACATGTTTACCAGGGCTACGCTATGTGAAAATGCATTGCTCACTTAGAGGATCTATTTGCACCTTAGATAATTAGACCTATCTTTGGGGAATGTAAGTTTGGACCTGACTCAGTTTTCCTCTGCCCAGGCCTCTGACTAAACAATGTTCAGTTCCTCTGTTTTTAACACAGTTTACTTCTCAGTTAGAGCAATATGTACTCTCTCTTACTCTTATAGGTGGGGTTTAATTTATTCATTCTGGAAGGAGAAAATAAGGCGTGATTTTAAAGCTTAAACCATATTTTACCCTGTTAACTTTTTTCATCAATCAAATTTCATGGCCGTTTTAGCTGTTCTTTGCTATTCCAGTGACAGACATGACTTTAGCAACAGCAGTTTTAAAAATTTGCAGAAAATATGTGAAAAACGGTGAAGATGCTGGTGTAGATGTGATTGTGGGAAGAGGAGGAAATGTCTTGGAATCTGATGGTCTGCCAAAATATTACTGTAGCATTTCTGGTGGCAATAACCTCATGTAAAGAGGTACACTTCAAACCTGTCTGTATATAAGATTTTATTGTAGATGTGTGTAGAGCTACACAAATAATTTAATTTAATTATATTTCTAGTGCACACAGGTAAAGGCAAAATATGGGAAGATAAAGTGGCGAGGCACAACTGAAGGTTATTAGCTTTGAAAAGTCTCTTTATACATGGCTACTGGTAACGGTGACATTGACAAGAAGTGAGATAAGCATCCCAGTTTTATATCTGTATTCTGGGAGGAATACATAGAAAGTACTTAGATTATGTTATGTACTTTTATAAAGTCTTACCAGTTCAGTCTGATGTGACCTGTATAACTCGGGCACAGAAAAGTCACACAAAAACTACTGAAGATTTTTGCAGCACCCCTCCTCCCCAATTCGCTCTGTACAATGTGTGAGCACAAACACAATACTGATCCTTGTAATATTTGTATTTTCTGTCTTCAAGAAAGCCACTATATTTTTTTAAAAAATATATTTATATATATATATATATTTCTTCCTTAATCTAAGACATACACATTTTTATCTGTATCTTTCCTCTGTCTTTCTTCTGGGATTTTTCTGGTCTTCTCAATTTATTTATTGCAAGACACTTCATAAAAGCACAAGAACTGGCTATACAGTCTTTCCATATCATTAAGGGGGCTCCCAGTAGAGATTCTAAGCATATGTTCTTACTCATGCATAACTGAAGAAGAGCCAGAATTATGCTTAGACCTTTAGCTTTAGAGAGGTTTCCAAACAGTGCTCATACTTTCAGATTGAAATCTCAGGGCAATCTAACAGATCTGAACACCTACTTCTCATTAATTTTATGGGACCTGGGCAGACCTATCCCACAGGCATATTTGAAAACACCAGACAAAAAAAAAAGAAAAAAAAAAAGAATTAGAAAGAGACTGCTAATATAGATAATTGTTTTTAAAAGTGCATTTACTACTGTTTATTTAGTTGCTTAGTTTTAACCTGAGATTTACACAGGGGTTAACTTAACGGATTGATACTGCAGTTGCTCAACTTACTAACTGCTCTGAAAACCTTTCCTACTGTTCATATTTAGTGTTATTACCATTGTTACTGTATCCAGTCATTCATAGCAAAAAATCACTTTCTTCATGCAGAAAGTTGGCTTTATGAGGTGAGGGGTCGTTACCAAACTTTCAGACTTTCAGTTTTCACTGACCCAAAGGCAGATGAAAACATTTGTACCTTTTAGCAAGTTTCTAACCTTTTCTTAGAACATTCCAATGTTTGTCAGGTTGAGTAAAATTTCTGGAGGACAGAGGATAACAACAGCATCATTAGAAATGGAGGGGGGGGGGGAGCGGTTCTTTGTAACACACGTAGTAAGGGTGCTGTTCTGTGAGACTGTGTATATGTGTACACGTATACAGTTGTGTGAGTGAGAGAGAGAGGGCTGGAGAGCACACAAGGCAGAGTCCCAGGTTACCTTAACAAACACAATATAATGTCTAATTTTTCTTAAAACAATCCAGAAAGCTGTCAGAAAGTGCTTTTCCCAATGCCATACGGTTACTTATCTCCAAACATATGATGTCCATCCATGTTTAGTATTGAACAAAATGAGTGTGAAACATAGGTATGGTATGCTTACGCGAACATATATATACATATCAACTAACAGAGATAATGGAGATTAGATCAAGTAAAAGAAAATTTCTCATCAGTTATTTCAGCACATTCCATTTTACTAACTCTAACTTTTCTTGGAATATCAAATTTGTAAGTCTACCATATTTAATTAACCACATTAATGACTTTGTCTATTCTTTAATTGTCATTACAACTTTGAGACTGGAGTTGATAAGATAATTTAGTCGAAAATTTATTTATTTATAGATGTTAAGATACGTACAGTTTAATTGTCTGAGCTTTGTGGTTCTTCTTCCTTAGACAATGTAGTTCTAAGCAAAGGTTATTATAGGAACATTCGAAAACTAAAATTTATGTGTTAAAACTCTAAATATCCACAGAGAGAAAATTTATATTCAAACCACATAAATTATCAATAGTCAAAAGAAAATAGCAAATTTTACATCTAGATGTAAAGTATATGATCCTACAGAAAATATTCAGGGACCATAAATAATAATGAGATTACTTATGAAGCTATACAGACTTATACAAAACTTGAGAATTTCCAGTAAGTGTTCTGTAAATAACCTATGAATCAAAAATCATTTGCTTAAAAATTCAGCTCTAAAAAAATTTAAAGCAGATAGATTCATTTCCAGGTGAGAATTCAGGTCAGTGTGCTGTTGACTGATGTTTTCATTGTTTTCAATGGAACTAACTTTTACCACCAAAGGACATGTCTCAGGAAATCTATGTTTGACCTAAATAATTTCATGTAGCACAGTATAACCAAATACTTTGCTAATGCATAAGAGAACAGATTAATGTGTATGTGACAAGAGAAGCACTAATAATTTTGAAAACTAAACACTGTTTCAATTATTATAATATGAATTTCAGGTAAATGCAAAGTCTATGGAACTTAGGTCTTCAGTCTAAAAAGATTACTTAAGTATTCGAAAGAGGTTCTGGTATGTATTAAGGGCACTTTTTCATTATGGCACTTTACAAATACGTAATAAAATTTAAGCCTTTTTCCTAATAATACAGTTCCTTGTATTCTTATTAACTTTTCCCCCTTTAAATCATAATGGTATAGGTAACATGGTTTGCCAACAAATGCCACATATTCTTAACTTTTTTCTTCAAAATAGTATCACTGGATACTTACTTTTCCAGCCCTCAGGAGTTTCAGGTTTCTTGACAGTACTTCATGCAATGACATTTGGCATCATAATATTGAACTGGCAACTGGGAATCTCCATTTCCCTACCTTCCCATAGGTTCAAAACAGCTCTGTATGTTTTAGCTGAATTCTCTGTTCCACACTAAAGCACTTTGTTGCCATAATGAAACAAATATTTCTATTTTACTTGGTACCTTCACCAATCGCTGTAGTGTATTTTTTTCATGGAGGGCAGCAGGGATATAAATCTGAAAATGTGGGACAATGCATGACTAGGCGATGAAAAAAGTTTGTCTCTTAATGTACATTTTTGAGAAATCCAGCTCCTTAACACTATACTATCATGTTAATTTTAGAATGTCTCAATTAAATTGTGAGAAGAGGTTGAAAAAATACTGAAGAAGTTCAGTTTTCAATAGTTTTCTGTCAAACTGGAAGGGTGGTATATGTCTGTCCCAGCTGACCCATTCAGGGAAACAGCTTTTCTGAATGTCTATTTCATATTTTCATTAAAGTTTTAAACAATGAAATGAAGGGTGTAGCTATGCAATTTATAAGGGACACTATTTGTGGAGTTCACAAGTGCTGGAGATCAATGTATGTCACAGAAAATATCCCAAATCTTATTAAATGTAATGATGACAAACACAAGTACTGTGCTTGGGAAAGATGTTATATGGGCAAATACAAAAGAAGGAAGAGCAATGCAAGAAAGACTACAGAAAAGTATAGATGTGCCATAATCTGAATTAAGGTTTGTAAGATTTTGCCACAAAAAGCAAATGTTCTGGGAATGGTTCATGGAAAACTGGTAGCTCTGAGCAATTTATTTTTTTTTTTACTTTCTCAGTCTTGGCAAGGCTTCAGCTAGAAGTTTAGGTTTCAGCACCATTCCGTAACAGAAAACAAACAGAAAGGAGCAACAAAGTGATCAGAGATTTAAAAGCATATGAGAAAAACTTTTGTCTTTGACTGAAAATTGGATTTGTATAACCTAGAAAGGATGACAGTGCAGAGGACATAGTAATGATATCTGTACAGGTATCATGAAAATATATTTGTCCCCCATCACTATGGTATAAATTTGACTTAATTTAAACCCAAGACATGCAGTTTAGATTTTTTTTTTTTTTTTTTTGCTTGCTGTAATAATATGTAAACATTGGAAGAGGCTACTTAGGAAGGCCATGGAAGTTTTAAAAATAAGAATGTTTCAAGTTAATCCTGCCTCAAAACAGAGTAGGTTGACTAAAGGACCAACTGTTGAATTATCTTTTTTTAATGAATTATAGATAAACAATGTAATTAACATTCAAAAAATAGCAAATTTATATTTTATTTGGATTTAAGTATGTATAATTTTTTTTTTCATACAAATAATTTTTCACTTGTTACACTCCTTGAGAATGAATGTAAGACAGAGAAATATTTGCATTGCAATTAAATTTATTTATTAAAGATAACTTGCTTTTTTTTTTCTTTTTTTTTTTTTTTCAGGAAAGGTCCTCACATGATGGGAAGTTTCATGAGCTTTTGTGGAACACATTAGTTTGCTGACTAACAGGACTACTCTGAAACACTGGAATTCTCTCCTTTCATTTTTGCTGACAGATGATACATTTTTCTTTAGCTCTTGGAACTAACAGCTTTTCATTTAATGATTAAAAATGTACTTGCTTGGAATGGTATGAGCTTGCCATTCTGAGAACATGATGACAATAATATGATTGTGATGTAATTACAGCATGTACAACTTTTGGAAATGATCTCTTTTTCAGAAACCCATAGCTCCTCATAATACTTACCAGTACAGTCTCTAAGCTTGCCTTTATGATGGGAAAAGGTTGGGTTCATCTGGACCCTATGCAGGTGCCAATAATCAGGCTGTAGTCATCTTGTAAGGGATCTTGGTGCCCTTTTCAAAAGATGAACTTGATGGTCGTGACTTGTTTAAAATACTGACCACCACAGATTATTTTCTAAATTGTTTTCCCTAGTTTTGTAGGTGAATAAGATAAGTAAGATAAAATGTTTCTGGTACATGAATGCAGATAGCCTCTTCTAGCATTTTTTTTTCTTCCTTTCTTTTTTCCAGGAATAAGTGCCATTTGCTATTTGAAGAGGGAAAAGTACAAGAGCAGGATAACTTTCAAACCTTGGTCCACATTACTGAGGACCACCCTTTTATTAATGCAGCTGTAAAGGGATCATTTCAAGATGAGCAGTGATACTGCTCACCATATCATTCTTCTGCTTGCTGTTTGCTGTAATAAGCTGTGTGTCTTATTCAGCCTAAATGTCTACAACCAGGAAGACCATTGACTTAGTTTCAGTAGTGAAGACAGGGAAGAGGAAGAAACAGTGCCTCAGAGCATGTAGTGCCTTATAAACAACTCATGGTTCATATGGCTAGAAACATTTCACGATTAGAGCAATAGACAGTATGGCATAGAAAAACAAAATATGATACCAGTACTATTTAAAACAACAGAGTGAGGCATGCAAGGGTATGACCTTGTGTTGAGTAACCTACTCTTTATGCAAGTGATTTTCATTAAGGTAAGCTAGTAAATACAGGGAATGAGTTCTGTAAATATTGTTTTATTTTTTTAAAAAATGAATTCACTTCAGCATTGTATTTCTGGGTTGTGTTTGTCTATGAATATTCTGGTGACATAGAATTAGACTGCAGGATTGTACTTACTTGGCTAGTTAGCTAATTTTAAGAAATTATTTATTTAAAGGAAATGCTGGAGAATGTTTAGGGAACATGAATCTTGTAAACAAAACTAGTCATGGCATTTTGAATACATTGCAATTGGAAACTTTCTCAGCTGCAGATAAATGGAAAACAAACAAAAAAATGTCACAAGAACCAGGTCTCCCCTTTTAAAATGTGTGAAGATACTAATGACATTCTTTAGTACCACCTCTCCTTTGCACTATTATCTGTAATTAAGCTGAAGCACCTCCAGAGACTATTTCTGTGCCCCCCCCATCAAAGTATTTTACTTACAATTTTGTTGGAGTGAAAGGGAAGATAATTTTTTCCCCCGTGTTTCTGTTCTTTTCTTAACATATTCATTCATTTTACTCAAAAGATTTGAAATTGTTCCCTCTTCATACTGTACAAAGTGGGGAACAACCCTTTGATGAGTGCATGTGAAGGGCCAGTATGTTTGAGTCTCCTTTCCATTTACACAGTCTCCTCTCAGAAATCCCATCCTAAAATCATATATATCACTTCACCAAGTTGGTGAAAATGAATTTGCTCAGTGATTTTTATGACATAAAGATGGAAGAAATGAAACTACCTAAGGTCATCCTACATCTCTCCTATTTGGGCCACTAACACTTAAGACGAATCAGAGAATCATAGAACAGTTTGGGTTGGAATGGACCCAAAAGATCATCTAGTTTCAACCCCCCTGCCATGGGCAGGGACATCTTCCACTGGACCAGGTTGCTCAAAGCCACATCCAAGATGAAGATAACTTAACAATTTGCTCTTTAAAAATGTAATCATTACACAAATTTTTTTTCAGCCATGTTGCTGTCTTTTTCACTGCTGCCTCCATATGGACGCCAATGAATTATATAATTAGTTATGCTCTAAACCAGTTTGAAACTTTGGCTTCCTACACTTTCAGGTACATCTGATAATTTTACTTTATATCTAATTGTGTCTGGGACTCCTGCATACTATAATAGAATGCTCCAGGAAGAGTTTTGCTAATAGTAGGTTGTAAAATTTGAAGTTTTTCCAGCTACACAAGGCCTGCATTGCATTCCTAGAAGCAAGCCAAGGGTAAAACTAAGTCCACCCTTCATGCTACTCCTTCTTTTGCTTGTAGAAGACATGATCAGCTACCTACAAAGCTGAAATTATCCGTAAGATAGTAAAGAAAAGCTGAAGGAAAGAAAAAGAACAAAGTAAGGGGAAAAAAGTCTTAAGACAGAGAAGCAACAGAGGAGTAGAACATGAGTTTACAATTTCTGATACCTCCCTGAAAAGTATCAGCCTTCTCAGGCATCTCTGTTTCACCTTTTTCTGTTAATGCCTCTGCCTGTTTCCCCATCCTTTGGGAAACATTTTTACTTTTGTGATGAATGGAAGAAGCAATCTCTTCCATGTTCAGAGTGAGTGGTAGGTTGTGTTTGTGACATCCACCTGAAGGTCACTTTCACAGTGCTCCACAATAAGGAAATAGCATAGCAGAAAAATACAAAAACAAAATACAAAAACACAAAGGCTACATTTACACACATTTGAAGGGGTCTAACTATGCAGTTTGATGATCAGTGCAATTCACAGTAGCAATGAGGTTCATTAAAAATGCTTTTAGAAGTCAATGAGTTAACTACTTACTCTAGTGTGTTCTTTTAAATATCTCTCTACGTCTTTACTCACCTTAACTACCTTTATTAGACCAGTCCTTTCAATTCTAATCTTTATAATGTCATTAAAAACCTGTTATATTCTGTGCATGCCCTGCTAATTCTCCAACATATTTCTGACAATATTTTCTTTTGTTGCCTTTCAGTGCTTACCCTTTACTTTTTCTCTGACAGAGCATTATCTAAGGCTTGCTCTTTGTCTGCAACAGAAGCTGTGTGAGTTTGACATGCTGACTAATTTCAGAAATTTAACCAAGCATTGAAGCTACAATAAGACATGAATAATGGCTGAGAGTGATTGAGACTGATTAATATACATACTGCAGCGCTGAAATGACAGTCACCCACTCAGTCTGATTGGTTTAGGCCTCGTGTGGTCATGCTGTACTTGCTTGGTTGGTGCCACTTCCACTTCGTTGCAGCAGACTTTACTCATAGTTTAATGTAATACAGGAAGTTTCCTGTCTTCCAATATGATTTACATTTTATAATCCCTGATATATACCTTGCAGAAAGTAACTCATGGGATATTTTTCAATCAAGGATGTTTTCTGGTTCAGACTTACTGTTCTATGTTATAGATCATATGTTTTTCAAAATGTTTTTAGGATTATTTATGGAATTGCAAATAAGTAAAACCACTAGAGGGCAATAACATTGCTAATCTAGTTGTAGTAACAATGTTCCAGTTGATCAAAATATTTAAGTGAATAAGGAAAGGCACAGGAAATCATGTAAGTGACAGAGTATTTGTACCGACTCCAGACTACTACTTGTCCTGCTTCTTCAGTTCTCCTGTTTTATGCATAGAAACTAATACCCAGGGTAGACATCTTCAGATGTGCTAACCCTCTGTTCCATGAATAGAAAAGAGAATGCCAAAAGGACAATTCCATAAGTAAAGGACGTCAGGAACCCTATTTTCCCAGCATGATTTAACCTGATATGTAGCCCTTCAGTCTTTAGCTTGAACAATAACCACATGTTCTACCAGTTAAAATGTCCTTTACTTATATAAAGAAGTTGGGAAAGTAAAATAATTGTCAAACTATCACCAGTTTCAGTCTTACTTAGAAAATCACTTCCTGACCTGCAAAGTACCAATCAGCAAGACTTACTAGTGTCTTTAAGAAGCTGTCCTTTAGGAGTATATACCTACCCTTACAGCATGAGGAGGAAAACATGAGTAGGGAATGGTAGAAGAGATAGAACAGTAGTTAGGAGTCTCTTTCTAAAATGTTTTGACTGGAAGGAACAGCAGAAATAATATTCCTGAAGGGGAGAGCCTGAGATCGTATTACCCTATGTCCACACATCTTCCCCCACCTCATTCCTCAGAGCTTTGCTGGGGTTAACTAATACATATATTTCACCTCCGATGAAATGAGTAGTAATTTCTACAGTAAGTGAAAGCATAATTTTAATTGATTTACAAATGAAATATCTGAAATATGTTTTGCTTTACCTTTGTAATGCAAATGTGGGTAATAAAGAAAGTATATGAAAATGATGAATTCAGTGCAATTTCAGATTTGTACTGGATAAATTATAATGAAAATTCAGATATTTACAGGTGTATTTATAGCAGTCTGCTCATTTTTCTTGCTAGATAAGTGTAATGCAAAACCGTCCATATTGATATTATGAAAGTTTTGGTGGAATCACATACATGCTTTAATCATCTGCAAAATACAGTAAAACACATTGATTTTATCAGCAAACTGTCTCATTTATATAATGAATTCGTATATTGATTATGTAAACAAGATAGGGTAAAAAGGTGGAAAAAACATCACTAAATTAACTTTTGTATATATGTAAATTAAATGTAGAAATTATTATTAGTGATGTGTGAATAATTCACAGTAAGTTTATTTATAGGATCAATATACCTTCTTTTTTTTCAGAGTATTCATAATCATAGAATTTGAACACATTTTAAACAGACTTTTGAAGCAGTGTTAGGTTTCTGTATTCTCATTCTCACCGTTGCTTAGTTGAACTCTGTGAAGTTGCAGTTCTGATAAAGCTCACTATAACCGAGATTAAAACCGAAGTGAAAAATAGGTAAATTGGTTTCCAGTGAACATTCATTAGAGAATACATTTTTAACAAAGCAAGTACTGAATGAATGAAGAAAGCCAACCCTAAAGACTGTATGGTGACAGCCAATAGTAGTGGAGTGCAATGGCTAAGAAAAATTTTTAAACAATCTATTGGTGTTCACTTAAAGCTTTCTTTTTTGCTGCTTATTGCCACAAAGCATGCTTCTGTGCTTTAACATGTACGTGTAGCCTATGGCCATCTATTGTCATGTCAAAAAATCATTCTTTTCTCTAGGTTTTGTCACCATAAGCGATACATTACCTAGGGAAGAGAAGCAGCAACCGAGGTCTTTGCAAATAATCCCAATGCACTCATCAAGAGTTAGTGAGCTCCAGAGAGTTTTTTTATTCCCTGCATGATTGTTTGTCTCCAAAAAGTAAAGCCTTAAAAAAGAAATCTTTAAAAACAAATTGTCTTCATGTGTTCATGGGTACTTTGAAGACCTTCCAGACTCAGGAACTCTGACAACTCTGTTGCAGATTTAATTGCAAGCAGAGCCTTCCATAAAAAAAAATAATAAAAATAGTTAACCTGTTTGAAAAGATTTGAAAAAAAACACCCTAGAAGTAAATCTGGGAAGTTTATAAACGTTATACATAATGTTGTCTTAAGTGCTATTCCATTTGCTATTATGACAAAAATCCTCTCCATGGTGTCCTTTGCTCAAAGGAAAAATTGCCATTATCTGAATCCTGGGAACGGCAGTTGAGGAAAGCTAAAGAGACATTACTCAGTAGTTGTGGCATTAGGCAGGTCTCAGAGGTCTAGGCCTTTCAGACAGAAAAAATGTCAGTAGGAATGAAGTATGAAAAATAAGACAACATTATCAAAAAGGCACATGTTAGAATATTCTTCTGAAAAAATAGTAACATACATTTATTAAAAACCAACAAATTCAGCTAATCTATGTTCAGTTATAAAGCTAGCTTTGCATATTTATTTGAACAATTGAAGTAGAAAGGTCTTTTTTTTTAATTCCATCCCAGTATTAACAAAGTTTTAATGATATCTCTAGCTACCATATAGAGATATATTTATCTGCAAGGTCTGAAATGGATTAAGGAAATAATAAACCTACCTATTAAATCATAGGTAAATCAGTTTAAATGGAAATATGTTCCAGATGCCAAAGAAGATGCTGGTAAAATGCCTGGGATGTGACGTCAAACATGATGAGTAAATGGAGTTTAGTACTAACATTGAATTAATCCTGAAGATAAAGTAGTATTGATATGTGCTCCAGGAGGAATTCACACAGGAAACTGTAAACTAGAAGGTGGTAACTGTTGCACTAGATGGATGGGAAATTTATTCTGCTTGAGACTTCTCTCTGGCACAGCGTAGGTGCCCTGTCATGCCAGGGCTGCTGAATTCCTTGTGCCTTATGATAGGTACCTGGAAACGGGGGAAATGGAATATGAAACCATCTTTTCCTTTTGCCTGGGTGAACATTTAGGTAAGTCCATAACACCTCTCATTTCCCCAAAAATGTACAGTTTTGAGAATATAGTCTTCCCAAAATGTACAGTCCTGGTCCTGTAAGATTGTGGTATTTACATCAACTCTGATGTAACCTAATCTCCTCTAGGTAGAATGTATGCAAGAAAAAAGCCAACATCTAAATATAAAAACTCAGACTAGAAAACCTAGAAGGCTTTTATCTCCAGAATGTCCAAGTGAAATTTTGATGCAATAATCTTGCAGGAAAGCCAGATGACTCTGCCTAGTGCATTGACCATTGTTGTCAGTGCCCCAGGGGTACCACCAGCCCCAGCTGCCCCTGCCCAGCCCCCCGGGAACTCTCCCCCACTGCCCATGGCCCAGGCCCCCATTTCAGTGCTGCAGGGCTGTCAGCCCCTGCCCCAGCAGCACCACAGCAGGGCCCGTCTCCAGCTCCCCACAGCCCTGCCCTGCCACGGGGCCCACCCACTCGGGCCCACCCACTGGCCCACACCCCGGCCGGCCCCTGGCCCCATCCCCATCCCCAGGGAGGTGCCCCGTACCCCAGGCTGTGTACCCCTGGTTAACCTTACTAGACATGAATCTGAGCTGTCAGCTTGTCTTGACCTCAGAGCTACCTGGTCAACAAGGCCTGGTCATCTGAACTCTTGGGTGAACGTGCTAGCCACCCTCAGGCCTGCCCTGCGGCCTCACCAGGGTGGTGGGACGAGCTCCTTGGCCCGGCCCTGAGGGACCAGCTGGTCCTTGCTGCTCCCTGGCAATTGCCTTCGGAGAGAGCTTTCCGTAACAATGATTGTGAAGCATTAAGAAATAACACAGATTTGAACTGATAATATTGAAATTATAAGTTCTGCATCCATCTGCAGGCATATGATGTTCTCTTAAGCTGGTAGGTTTGTGTTAAAACATCATGTCCAACGCATGACACTGTAGATCCAAGTACAACACAGTTAAAGTTAACCCCTTACTTTATTACAACCAAAGATTTTTCTGTTACCGTGTCTTCACAAATTCAACAAATGCCTTAATCATAAGGCTATTATTAAATGTTATGTGAAGTGCTACATGGTCCTGACAGTAAAACTACAAATTAATTTCTGACTATTTTTCATAGGAAAGTGTCATACCAACAACAAAAGCTGATACTCACTCTTTTGCAGGTATAAGCCTTTTCTAGGTATACCTCACTAACTGGGTGAACTGTCAGTGAATTAGTAGCCCTTCTTCTTTTCATATGGAAACTTTTCAAATCAATCTTTCAACGACTCTAGGGGTTATGTTCTTTGCACCACGCTTTGAAAGAGACCTTAAGTACTCTAAGGAAGATCAGAATCCAAGTAGAACAAATAATATAAAATCTTAATAATTTTCTGTTAGGAGAGTGACTTATGTTTATATTTCTACGAATTTTCCATTATAAGTCTGTTTCAAGTGGATTAGTAGGCTTTCTTTTTTGGAGTTGCTAACACTTGGCAGGAGGTGGAGTAGAAAAAGGATAATCTCCACAGCTTTTTTCTTAGTCAGTGAGAGAGGTTCCTCCTAAATGAACAGGACTTTAATTTAACATGATGAACTACCTCTGGAGGAAACTTTCTACACAGGTTATACAAGAAGCCAAAGCATAGATGTAATTATAGGTATAGATAGAATAAGACATATTTAGAAGAAACTGATTTTTTCTTTTTTACTTTTTTTTTTCTGAGCATGAGTCCAAAAGTGTAGGCTTTCTCTACCTAGTATATGATTTTCTGGAAGTCTGAAATTGTGCTATTATGATGCCAGAGGTGATTAGATCATTAAATAATGTATTCCTAAAAAATCAGAACTGAAGTACAGTGAATCATAGACAGGATGGTTGGGATCCCATTTAGTGCTTATATCACAATGTCTGCTAATTTTCTTTGTTTGAAAAGTAATATGTAAGTTTTCCCTAGGAATCTAGCCTAGCCAACAGAAATAACTTCTAGTGAAAAGGTATGAAGAAATATACTGATTTATAAGCTAATGTGTTCCCTTCAAGAATTTTTGGGTTTGTGTCATTGTCTTCTTTTTCTCCATATGATTTACCAATTCATTTATCTCAGCAAATTAAGGCAGGAAATGCCATTGGGATAATTAGAAAATTATTCCTTTAAAATTAACCTTCAGGAAGCTGTCTCTATGATGACATGACTCAGAAAGAAGAAGAAAAAGATTGTTTCAAGAATTCTTGATGCCTGGTAGTTAACGCTCCTGCTCAAAAGTGACGTAGTTTCTTGCTGCAAAAATCATTAAAGGTTCCTCATGACTTTGCTTTTGTGTCCAAGGCACAAGAAGCAGGACAAATACGGAAGGAAACACAAGGTTAAATCCTTAACCCAGGGAGAAATAGAGGAACTCCAAAATGTGATTTTCTCTGTCCAGCTCTCACATAGCACTGCTTTTACTTGTGCAGTCCTCTAAAATTTTGTAAAGCCAGTTACAAAGACAGACTGGATTCACTAGTGTGCCCTGCTCTAAAAATGTAGAGTAACTATCAGTGCAGCTTTACTGGGGTCTGAAATGCTTGGCATGGTAGCAAATCCGATCTCAACAGTTAACATACTTTTTATTTTTGAAAAGGTCATATTTCACATCTTCATGTCATTAGAAGTTACAAAAGGCATATTGTCTGACTGCATCTTATTTCAGTTTTCCAATATGAATTGTTTGGTAATTCTTAAAATGTGAGAAAATATATAGAAAAATCTTCTGCAACGGTAAAAAGCAAGTTTGCCAACAGCAAAATGCTGGTTACTCTTCATTTACTGACACACACTACCAACTCCACTTCTGTGTTAAAATATTTTTTTGTCTCTGGATTATGTATTACATATAAAATTGTACATACAGTGGTGACATTCAGTTGTTAACTGACAGACACCTACACACAAATAGAGTTTATAATTTCAGCAGTCTAATCAGAGATTCAGGCTGATCCATGGTGATTTAAATTAGATGATTTCACTACAGTCTGTATCATGGAAGACTTTCTATACTGTGCAACTTTATGGAGGGATGGAGGAACATGAAATATTATGCTAAACACACACAAGACCACTTTTCTCAGCTTAATAGCAAGACATTTGAAGTCTGAAAAAAATTTAAATTTGCCTGCCTGCAAATGAGGCTCATTCCGTAATGACACTTTTAGGTATATAATTTCTGAAACCACGTAAAGCAAATAGATGAGTAAAAGAATAGAAACAATCACTACTTTTCTTTCTTGATGTGCATCTACTACTACTTCCTGAAGGAAAGGCACAAACGATAGCAATTTTTATAAACTTGGAAGTCTTTTTCATTCAGATGTTGAATTATGCAATGAATATGCTTGGGCCATTATACAGAGAACTGCCTTGGGTCCACCATAAAATAATATTATTAGCCTAAACTGCTTGCAAAGCAATGTCAGAATGATACCAAAAATAATATTTCTGAGAAAACTACTCTGAATTAGAGCCATTGACTGTCCCTTTGGATGAAAACTGACTTTGGTGATTCTCCTTGAAAGGAATTCTGTGTGTTCATGTTAAAAGGAATGCTCATTTCACTTTAAATACAGATTTCTTTTAAAGGTGGAAAGTAGCTGTGCCACACTAGTGAAAATTAACTCATTTAAATATCTCTTTTGTATTTTCACTAAGGTATACACATTATTATAAACAAAGTAACATGTAAGGGAGCTTTAGGATTTGTTTTTCTCCCTTTTCTGTTCAGAGGACAAAGTTAAAATAATAATAAAAAGAAAAAATCCTCACAGCAACCATATCTAAATTCACCTCTTAATGAGTCAATTGTTTCTCCACAAATTGAAACTTATCAGCTCAGATTAGCAAGTCGATGACAGTGAAGTCTAAAATGCTTTTGTATGTCATCCTATATTGATGATTTTACTTCTTTTCTTGGCTTTCTTTTTCTATTCTTTTTCCAAAGTTTAAATGTAATAAAATATAGTTTTTTTCACTGCCTTCTGTATTCAAGGTATCTGAAGTGTTTTGCAAGATAATAAGACACAAACTGGTCTTTTCAATGGATGTGTAAGGAGTAGAATGTGTCTGATAAAAGGAGGATGATGACCTACACATTCTCTTCTGGGTGACATTTATATTGACCTCATGTGGAACTTTCCTAAATAATAATTGCAGGCAGAGCTTTTGCAAGAGGAAGACAGCCTGAGCAGGCAGCTCAAATATTATCCTTCCCAAAGGAAGGGATATAGCTGAAGTACCAGCGGAATTTACTCTGCTCCAACCTCCCACAGCAGCCTGTGCCAGGCTATCTTCTGAAGTACTAATTAAAGAAAAGAACAGGGAAAATGCAGCCAGAGCACCAGAACATACACGTTCTTTCTTCTCTCCAGTCACTTATTTGCCCCATACAACATCAGGGCAAATAAATGTCCAGTTGGATCCAAAGTGATGTATTTTGATTTTAGATATTAATGCCTGCATCACAAGAGAACCAAATATTGGTTGGAAAAGAACCCCCTGATACTTTAAACTGTCACAGATTCACATATACCAGTGTCAGTTAGCTGCTCTTGCCTGTATTTCCTGAAATTTCTGCAAAGTATTTTGACTTATCAGATACAAGAAGCCTTTAAACAGTCTAATGTAACCTGATAACTTTGGTCAGCACCACCAAAATTTTCAGATGCTTTGGATGTATGACTCATACTCCCCATCCCACCATCCTCTATCCTAGCAGTGTTTTCTAAATTAGGCTTCCAAATTACTTCTTCAAAGTAATGATGCTGTCATCCTTCCTGTTACTGCTATATCATGGTCATAAGATGTTACTCAACTCTATGAGCATCATTTAAATGAGAACACATATCTGAGAATTGATATTTAAAGAAAAGCATCTTAAATCCAGTAAAAATTTGCCACAGCACACAAGCACAAGGGAATAGAAGGCGAGTACCTGTTTTTCTTACTGAAAGGCAGCTCGGCTGTCTGCATCATAGTTAAGCATACTGATTACCGGGTTAGTTTGCGAACAGAGTAGGATTAGGCTTAGAAGAGTAGCAGTTATGGCAGGATATATTTTGAAGGAAGAAAGCAAGACAACAGCTAATTCAGAGCTACGACTCTTGATGTACATTATATAATCAAATTAATAAAGAATTTTCTTTATAAAGCATCAATTTATCTTTATAAACCTGATGTGGTCTCATCTGTGTACTAAGTTACTGTAACTAAAGTAAGTAGTGTTACATTAGTCAATGGTGGCAGGGGACTGTCTCCTCAGATCTAGAATTAAGAAGAGGATTTGATTAGTGCACAAAGAAGTACTTTGGAAGGCAGCAAAGTGGTACCACAGAAGGAATCACCTTCTAGAGAACCTTACCTCTTCAGAAACTAGAACAGTCTTACTCTGTTTTCAAATGATGTTTCAGGCACCGATGACAGAAAGCAGCATCTACTAGTAAGCCTTTAGAGGGTGTAAAATAGGGTATAGTTAAAGACATAATTCTCAAAGGTGCTGTTTGTTGCGGATCACTTTCAAGAAGTAGTTTTAAGACAAATCTAACATATTTAGTCACATTATCAGTGATTAAGAAGCTCCATAAAGAAGTTGTAATGAAGATAAAATGCAGTGAAAGATATTAAATCTCTTCAGCCTGGAGGTCACAACATTGTATTGTTCAAAAATGGCTCTACTATTGTATTTGGCATAGCTGACAGGGTTTTGGTTCAGGGGCAGCAGTTATGACTGGTATGGGAGGAGACCATGAACTGCCAAGTTCTCCAGATATTTTTTCCATTATATTGATGGTACATTAATTGGAAGAACACATCCAGAAGTACTAAGGAAAGGATGTCGTAGGTTAAACTTGGACAGCAGTCAGATGCCCACCCAGCCTCTCACTCACTCCTTCTCCTCACCAGGGCAGTGGGAAAAAATAGGATGAAAAAAACCATGTCAAGATGAAGACAGGGAGATCACCTACCAATTACTGTCATGGGCAAAACATACTTGACTTGGAGAGAATTAAATTTTTGCCAGTTAAAACAGATACGGGTATTGAGCAGCATAGACAAAAACTAAAACAGCATGTATTCCTCACCCACCCCCATCTTCCCAGGCCCAAATTAATTTCCCAGTCTTCTTCATTCCCAGCTCCGCTACCTCTCCCTTACTCCCTGAGTAGCCCAGAGAGGATGAGTAATAGAAGGCTATCATCAGTTCATAATAGTTCTTTGCTGTTCGTTCTTTCTCACACTTTTCCTCTGCTTCAGCATGGGTTCTCTCCATGGGCTGCAGTCCTCCGGTAAATATCCACTTGCTTCAGTGTAGTTTCCTCCACAGGCTGGAGGGCAATCTCTGCTCTGGTACCTGGAACACCTCCTCCCCCTTCTTCTCTGATCTGGGTGTTCACAGGGTTGTTTCTTGCTCTATTTTTCTCTCCTCTTCAGGCACTGTGGCAGGTTTTTCCCTTTCTCAAATATATTTTAACAAAGGCACCACCAACACTCTTCAGCTTTGTCCTGCAGTGTGTCCCTTGCAGAGCCAGCTGGAAGCAGCTGCGTCTGGCATGGGGCAGCCCCTGGTCTCTTCTCACAAAGCTACCACTGCAGCATTTCCCCAACCTTGTCAACCTTTTACAATGCCAGATTTTCTCTTAAGTGTTCCAAACTAAAAGGGCCTACTCAAGAAATAAATGTTTTATGTTTGTCATGGTCATATGGACAGAGACATATTCCAGCTGAAAATATTGCTCAAGGGCCTTGAACACCTATCTGCAGTTACCAAGAATGCCTTCTTGATCATTAACAGATTTTGGTGTATGCACATCCCCAGTTACAGCCAATTGACCAAACTTAATACCAAGTGACCTCAAAACAAGAATCATTTTGAGAGGGAAGAGAAACACCAGCAAGCTTTTCACCAGGTCAAGCAGGAGGTAACCCATGCAATGACATTGGTACTGACACAGAAAGAGAGTCATATAAACATTTTGTTACATACTAGTGCAGGAAAGAACAGCAGTTTGTGGCAGCAAGAGCAGGAGCTTGTAGCAATGAGCCCCTCGAGATAAGAGGCAAGCTGATGGGATTCTGAAGTTGAAGCCACAGAGGAGCCAAAAATAAGTACATATCTGTGGAGCAAGTGGTTCAAGCTGCAGATGGGGACATTCTGCATGACATTGAACTGTTAGGCACAGAGCAACCACTGTGGTTATACCCTAGACTATCTGTCCTGAATTTTTTGTTCAAGGATTCAAAACTGACTGGTGGAAAAGCAACCAGTGCTACATGACAAAAACGTGTACTGCCCTTTACTCAGTAGACATGTACTGGTTGAAGGTCCAGGCTGGGATTATCTGAGTTTATTAGTCTGTGGCCAGTAAATCAACAATGTGAGAAAACTGAATTCTTCAGGCTGTTGAAGCCCCAGTGTGTGATGAATTAAGGGCTGAAAACAAACAATGGAGTTTGTTTACAGATGGATTTCATAAAATTACAGTGGGATCAGGAGGTGGTGAGCTGCTACTTGGAACCCCTCCACAGGAGAAGCTGCCACCTGCAAAGGGACTGGAAGCTCTGGTCAGTTTGCAGAAGTAATGGTCTTGAAAATAGCCTTGGAACATGTTCAGGAGTACCACTGGCCCCAGTATATCTACACACAGACTCCTGGATGGTGGCTAATGCAGTGTGGAAACATCTCAAAGGCTGGAATTGTGTTAACTGGCAGCAATGAGCCATTGAGCCTGGGGAGAGGGAAGAAAAGTGTTAGTGTTTAAATTGTGTATGTTTTCCTTTTTTTCTCACCTGAATCAGTAATCAAAATTTTGTGTAATTGCCAATAAAACTTAAGTAAAATTCCTTAAAAATAATTACCCTCTGACAACTTTTGGCAAGGTGACACAGACAAGAAGATATCTAGAGGACAGCTCTGAAAAGCAGAATATTAATCCTATCAGCTTGCTCTCATATCCTTACTTCATGAAAGTGCTAAGAAGGAACAGAATGGATGGATAGATCTTAAGGAACAAAGGAACTTAAGGAACGCCCAGTTACTGAGGGGACAGTGCAGGTAGCCCTTGCAAATTTACAAGACTACCTAAGAAAAATGTATACTTCACACTGGACAAAAGTAGACTAACATCTGGGTGTGCAAGCTTATTTGGCATATGTTTGAACAGTGAGAAGACTGAACACAATACAGAAGATGTATAGCCTCACCAAATTCTCGATTAAACCTAGAAAACATCAGATCACAATTTAGGAAATAAATGGATGACATAAGGTTAATTTCCAAATTTCTGAGACAAAGTCTATCTGGAGGGCAAAAAACATGATGAGGGAACTAAAGATAGATTTTACTATTTCTGACCTATCTAACATTTACTCAGGAAACGAGCAACACATTGCAGAATTCAAATGGCTCAGTGGCATCTGAGAATCTGAAAACATAATGGATAGCAGTAGGCATGCATAATCCCCTGGAAGGACATCCAAGAAACTGATGGCAAGGGCAAACAAACAGAAAAGGATCCTTACCTGCTAGTGTTGGATCCAGCAAAACATCTTTCCAGGTAAAAAAACAAAATATGATGAACTAGAAAAATATTTTTATCCACTGAAGTCATGTGGGCCTGTGGTTGTTTGACTGACTGAATACCAGGTGCCCACCAAAGCCACTCTATCACTCCCCTCCTCAAATAGACAGAGAGGAAAAAAATATAATAAGAATCTTGTGGGTTGAGATAAGGACAGGGAGGTCACTCAGCAATTACTGTCACGGGCAAAATAGACTTGACTGGGAGAAATTAATTTGTTACTATTCAAATCAGAAAAGAAACCACCTTCCTCCCATTCCTTCCTTCTTCCCAGGATTAATTCCTGATTTCTTTAACTCCTACCCCTGAGCAGCGCAGGGGGGCGGAGAATGGAGGATACAGTCAGTTCATCACATGTTGTTTCTGGTGCTCCTTCCTCGTCACACTCTTCCCCTGCTCCAGCATGGTGTCCCTCCCATGGGAGACAGTTCTCCATGAACTTCTGCAATGGTCCTTCAGTTTTCCTTCCCATGAGCTGCAGTTCCTCACACACTGCTCCAGCACGGGTCTGTTTCACAGGATGCAGCCCTTCAGGAACAGGCTTCTCCAGCGTAAGTCCCCCACAGGATCACAAGTCCTGCCAGAAAACCTATTTCAGTGTGGGCTTCCCACAGGTCACAACCTCCTTTGGACATCCACCTGCTCCAGTGTGGGGTCCTCCACAGGCTGCAAGTGGATATCTACTCTAACATTAACCTCCATAGGCTGCAGGGGGACATCCTGTCTCACCATGGGCTGCAGGGGAACCACTGCTCCGACACCTGGGGCACCTTCTCCCCCTCCTTCTGCACTGACCTGGGTGTCTGCAGAGTTGCTACTCTCACTCCTCTCTTCTGCTGGCACAGATTTTTTTTTGTTTTTTTCCCTTATTTATATGCTATCACAGAGGTGCTACCACTGTTGTGGATTAGCTCAGCCTTGGCCAGCAGCAGGTCTGTTTTGGAGCTGGCTGGAATTGGCTCCATTGGACATGGGGGAAGCTTGTGGCATCTTCTTACAGAAACCAATCCTGCAGCCCCCTGCTACCAAAACATTGCCATGCAAACACAGTACAGGACCTCACTAGAGAAATGACAGACCCTGCCACAGTTAGGAGAATGCCAAGCAAAGTGGACAGCCCTCTGCAGTAAAGTCGTCAATGACCTGAGGTGAGGATGTACAGGTGAGCATGCTTGAGTCCAACTGTCAAGTCACCACAGAAACAATGGCAATAGCCCATGTTCCCATGGAAAACATTGCACGCAAGGTAGACAGACTGAGACAACAGTGGAGAGAGAACTATGGACAACTGCATAGAACTGGCAGACAGACAGCATATAAAGGACAGGAAGAATGTGACCTAGAATGTGACATCTTATGAGAAATTAACTTACCTAATGCATCTGTGATAAGGCTTACATGAGCTGACAAGTCCTCTCAGGCACCACAAATGCTTCCAAAATCAGACTTTTGAAGACAATATTTTTAACATTTTTGTTTGATAGGAATTCTGAAAAGATTTGTTCCCATTCTGATTCAGAAATCATAGCTGTAGAATGGTTTGAGTTAGAAGGGACCTTAAAGTTCCAACCCCCTGCCATGGGCAGGGACACCTTCCACTAGACCAGGGGTCCGGCGCGTGGAAGCAGTGGCAGGCAGTCATCTGCGGCTGCTTGGTTTCCCCCCGAGCCCCCGGTGTGTGTGTGTGTGTGTGTGTCTGTAAATACCGGGGGCTGGATTGAGGACCCTGGGGGGCCGTATCTGGCCCGTGGGCCGTAGTTTGAGGACCCCTGTGACCAGACCAAGTTGCTCAAAACCACATCCAACCTAGCCTGGAACACTTCCAGGGACAGGGCATCCACAATTACTCTGAGCAATTTGTTCCAGTGCCTCTCCACCCTTACTGTAAAGAATTTCTTCCTAATACTTAATTAAATCTGCCTTCTGTCAGTTTAAAGACATTACCCCTTGTCCTATCACCACATGCCCTTACAAAAAGTCCCTCTCCAGCTTTCTTGTTGGCCCCCTTTAGGTACTGGAAGGCTGCTATAAGGTCTCCCTGGAGCCTTCTCTTCAAACTGAAACAACTCTGACTCTCTCAGCCTGTCTTCACAGGAGATGTGTTCTAGTCCTCTGATCATCAGCTTTAACCTTGGAACAGAAAATCTGGATTTAGCACTGTATATTAAGCTTGTTCCAAACTGATGGCAAGATCTTTTGTTTTTCTACCATATCCCATCTATGACTTGGGTTTTTTAGTGTCTTAGCTATTTTAATATATACATTTTCTGAAAATAAAATAAAAAAATAAAATAATATCAGATGCTTCCAAATGTGAGTTAACGATACATTAACATGGTGCAGATACTTAAGCAGTTAGCGCAAACACTAAGAGATGAAAAACAGTTTTATTAAATATAGCCTAAGTTACCATTACCACAATCTCAAATTTTCCTCATTTGATTTTTAGATGAGAAATATTGCATTTGTCCTGTATAATCAATTCTTAAAGAAGTATATAAAATATTCTTTATTGTATTGATAGAACACTTCACCCTAAATAGATTATCTATACCATGGATTCTAACTTTAATCTAGGTTAGATCTGGTTAGCCATGTAAATTACTTACAGAATTACATCAATGTGAAATTTTGCAAAGTTTGTCTTTGCAGTATCAGGGAAGAACTTACCAATTAACACTGCTTAGAGGCTTCAGTTTATATTAATTCTTACAGGGAGAACTGAAAACAGGTTCTTAATCTCCACCATGCTAGCACCAACAGAACTTCAGTACTCCCGATGGGGTCTCACAAGAGCCAAGTAGAGGGGGAGGATCACCTCCTTCAGCCTGCTTGCCACACTTCTTTTGATGCAGTCCATTTTGGCTGCAAAAGCACATTGTCAGGTCATGTTGAGATTTTCACCCACCAGCACCCTCAAGTCCTTCTCCTCAGGGCTGGTCTCAATCCATTCACTGCCCAACCTGTATTGATACTGGGGGTGCAGTACCTTGCAGACTTAGGTGCAGGACCTTGCACTTAGCCTTGCTGAACATCATAAGGTACATGTGAGCCCATCTCTCAAGCCTGTCAAAGTCCTTCTGGACAGCATCTCTTCCCTCCAGCACGTCAAATGCACTACTCAAGTTGGTGTTGTTGGCAAACTTGCTGAGGGTGCACTCGATCCCACTGTCCATGTTGCCAACAAAGATGTTGAACAGCACCAGCCCCCGCATTGACCCCTAAGGATCACTGCTTGTCATCAGTCTCCATGTGGACATTGAACCGTTGACCACAAGTCTTTTAGTGCAACCATCCAGCCAGTTCCTTATCCACTGGGTAGTCCACCCATCAAATCTACATCTCTCCAGTTTGGAGAGAAGGATGTCATGCAGGACAGTTGTCAAAAGCTCTGCACAAGTCCAAGTAGATGTTGTCAGTTGCTCTTCCCTCATCCACCAGTGCCATGAACACATAATAGAAGGCCATCAAATTTGTTAGGCATGACTTGCCCTTAGCAAAGCCATGTTGGCTGCCATCAATAACCTCATTTTCTACATACCTTACCATAATTTCTAGGAGGATTTGCTCCATGATCTTGCTGGGCACAGAGATGAAACTGACCGGCTTGTAGTTTCCTAGGTCTTCCTTGTTTCCCCCTTTTAAAAATGGGGGTTAAGTTTCCCCTTTTACAGTCTGTGGGAACTTCACCGGACTACCACAACTGCTCAAATATGATGGATAGTGGCTTAGCCACTTCATCTGTCAGTTCCCTCAGGACCCACCTATGCATCTCATCAGGTCCCATGGACTTGTGCACGTTCAGGGTCCTTAGATGCTCTTGAACCTGATCTTCTCCTCTAGCAAGTGATTCTTCATTTTCCCAGTCCCTGCCTTTGCCTTCTGCGACTTGTGCGGTGTGGCTGGAACACTTGGTGAAAACTGAGGTGAAAAAGTTGTTGAGCACTTCAGCCTTCTCCATGTCCTGGGTAACCAGATCTGTTTCCTTCTAGAGAGGGCCCATGTTTTCCCTAGTCTACCTTTTATCACCAACACACCTATAGAATCTTTTCTTGTTGCCCTTAATGTCCTTGGCCAGATTTAATTCTATCAGAGCTTCAGCTTTCCAGACCTGATCCCTGGCTCGTACAGTTTCTCTGTATACATCACAGGCTACCTCTCCTTGCTTCCATGCCCTGTAGGCTTCCTTTTGTGTTTTGTCTAGAAGCTCTTGGTTCAATCATGTAGGCCTCCTGGCATTTTTACTTGATTTTATTTTTCTTGGGATACATAACTCCTGAGCTTGGAGGAAGTGATCCTTGAACATCAACCAACTTTTCTGGGTGGCTCTTCACTCCAGGGCTCCATGCCATGGTACTCTACCAAGCAGATCCCTGAAGAGACCAAACTCAGACCTTCTGAGGTCCAGGCTTGTGATCTTGCTGAACACCCTGCTTGCTGCCCTAAGGATCTTAAACTCCACCATTTCATGGTCACTGCATCCTAGGCTGCCCTTGAGCTTCACATTCCCCATGAGCCCCTCCTCATTAGTGAGAACAAGGCCCAGCATAGCACCTCTCATTATTAGCTCCTCTATCACTTGGAGAAGGAAGTTAATCTGCTACACATTTTGAGAACCTCCTGGATTGCCTATGCCCTGCTGTGTTGTCCCTCCAGTAGATATCAGAAGGGCTGAAGTCCCCCAGGAGGATCAGAGCTTGTGAAAGCAAGGCAACTCCTATCTGCCTATAGAGGGTCTCATCTGCTCAGTCTTCCTGGTCACATAGCCTGTAGCAGACCCCCACTAGAACGTTACCTGTCTCTGTGCCTGCCCTCCCTTTAACGCTGATCCATAAGCTCTCAGTTGGCTCCTCATCCACACCTCTTACAGCACAAACAAACTAGTAGGTTGCAACAAGGCTTTTAACATCAGTCACATTCTGCTGTCCATACTGTTTCACCCTCCTCCAGAGATCAGACCACACTGCTCCTCCTTCCAACACCTATCCCACCCTCATCAGTGCTATTTAACTGCTTAGCAGGAATGAGCTACAGCTGCACATCATCCATGTCAATCAACCTACTGCCTTCGACGCAAAGCCATAGCTGCATGTCATCAATGCTAATCAAGCCACTGCCTTCATTCCTCCACACACCCCCAGGCAGAGCTCCATGCACTCCAGCTGGTCATTGACAGAGAGGGTGACACCCCCTCCTCTTCTCCCCTGCCTGTCCTTCCTAAAGAGCCTGAATCCTTCCATCCAATACTCCAGTCGTAAGAGCCATCCCACCATGTCTGTAATGGCAGTAACATAGTAGCCCTGCAGTTGTATGCACATCTCTAATGCCTCTCGTTTATTTCCCCATGCTACATGCATTTGCATAGAGACATTTCAGCTGGGCCCCTAGTGAAGCTGACTTACTGGCTGGAGCGGCTGGAATTCCTATGTGCTGCTCTTCAGGTGCGTGTCTGCTGCCCTGCAATGCCTCTCCAGGCTTTGGGCATCTCTTGCTGTCACTGGCATTAAACTAGTAGGAGTGGGATGAATTGAGGTTCCCCTCCCCTAGCAACTTCAATTTTGTTCAGTTTTATGCTATTTATGGAAAGATATCAGAGATTAAATTTTAATCCTAGTTGCCATTATAGATGATAATTTAATAGTTCACAAACAGATGATCAACGTTTTCGTATAATTTCCAGATTTTCTATAGAACACCTAACCTTAAGGTAGGAATATAATCTAAAGAGTTTACCAAACCCAGAAATTGATGCTTATATTATAATTCGAAATAAGACAGTTACTGAAGGCAATTAACCACTGACACAGTTTAACAAGAACCGTGGTACGTTTTTATCACAGTGAATTGAAAACTGAATGTCTTCCTAAAAGGCATGCTCAAATTAATAAATGAACTAAAGGGCACGTGATGAATTTCTATTCCTTTGATATATGCAAGATGTAATTATAATGATGATTCTCACCTTAAGGACTCTAAAAAGGTCTCTTACCTAACAACATACCTGCAACACCTCATCATAATAGGGATGAACATATTTCCAACCTACAGGAAAAATTAAACATCTGTTGGTGCTGATTATATGCCGTGATGTGAGAGCATTTATGTGACACCCATCACTTTAATTCTTCTTGCCCCTAGTACAACTTTTGGCTAGTAATGAAAATTTGAAATACATAAGAACAGAGACGTATCCCCTGACTTGGCATATGAAAACTCTGTCTCTTGAAAACAATTTTATATTTTATGTTAGCTCAAAGTTTTATTTTAAATATATGTAGATTGAACTTTGATTTTGCTGGTTTTAAAATTGCACATTCATAGATGTACTTGTATGTTCATAGATGTAAAGTGGAGTGAGGCAGAAGGAGTTAACACCTTTACAGCAAGATTCTACCACCATATTTTTATTGGAATGGGCTAGCCATTTCACTGTATCATTACAGTGCTGATTTAGAGCCTTAAAAGCTAATACATAATCATTTCCCAGGGAAAAAAAAAATAAAAGTGAAGGTTGGAATATAGCTTATCTGCAAGGGAAATAAAGGGTTGGAAAGAAGGTAGGAAAATGTGGTTAGTTTTTTTAAATGCAAATTTTAGAATGTTAAAAATAGTTTTAATTGCCCTGGCGTTGCATGAACGTTATTGGATTAGTCATTAATTCAAGCTGGCAGCAGGTTTTTTAATACCTTTCCTGCTTTTCTATGTGAGGAAACAGATCATTTTAATGGCTATTTAAAGCCTCAAGATGTATCTAATGCTGAAAAATCTTCAATATAAAACTGGCAGAACTGTAGTGACTTCCTAATTTTATTCAAAACTGTCTCAATGTGGCCAATGCGTCATGTAGAGACCTCTCACAAAAGACAGCTCTTGTTTACAGAATGTCAACAATGAGGAGTTTGGCCCCATTTGTGCTTTGTCTTCTTTGCTTTCCTTACTTCCTTTTTTAAGGTTATAGTTTGGGAGTGAGTTACATAGAAACTTGCTGTTTTCTTTCAATCTGTAAGGCTTTCACTGAAGGAAGTTAATGGGATTTATGAGTAGTTTGGAAATTAAATAATTATTAAGTAATTCTAAGTTAATTGATTCCCACTGGGCTGTGTTATTCTATTCAAGATTGGACTAAGCCAGCGCAGTCTGAGCCACAAAAATAAGTAATGAACTTCTCTAAGGCACAGACAGAGTACTAGACCTAGTGAGGGATTTAGGCACAGAGAAGTGTTTGACAGCACCTAAGTGCACGTTTCTATGTAGATTCCCCAGCTAGCTCAAAAAGAGATAATATGTCTATTATACCATTTGAAATTACTTGTCCATGTTTTGAAAAGGTGCAGTTTTGTTTTCCAAGAGCTCCACATACCTGGGAAAAAGCATGCTATGCAGTGTAGTACCATACACAAAAGCACTAGTGTTTCCTGGCATATCAGAGCATAAAAAATCCTAGTAGCTGTAAGCATCTTGAAAAATTTTGCAGTGTGGTATTTTTTACAGAATATTGACTCATAAAATCATGAACATTTCTTCATTTAAATAAACAAGCAATTAAAAAACCAATTGTACTACTCTTAGTTATGCCGGACAGTCTTTCCTGGAGTTCTTGTAATAGGTATCTCCAGCCCAACAACAATTAAGGCACTAGAAAAGCCCTTGTTTGTGTTCCAACTCTAACAACCATCGATAAATCTTTTAAAACCACAGGAAGCATATAAAAAACAATCAAAGCACATGAAACTGAAATAATCAAGGAAGGTGAGTAAAAAAATATTACTAACTGAAGTACTACATTACTCAATTTTTTGCCCTTTAATTGTGCAGAATCTTACACAGGAAAAGACTCACTTGACAGCATTTGAAAAACATTAGAGATAGCATTAAATATGCTGTTTGTGGCAGAAGAGAGACAAGCTAGGCTAGGTTATATTGAGTAGTTATTGCTGCTGCAGAAATCCAGTCATTTTTCTTTTAATACACGCAAGGGCAGGAAAAAGATAAAAAGTTGGTGATATTGAGTCTCAATTGCAACTTAAAAATAAGGAAATTACAAGTACACCATGCAGTCTTATCTGTCACTTCCAGGCTTGATAAACTCCTACCCATGCCTGTGAATAGAGGAATAAGAGTCTGATGTAAGAAAGTTTGTTTCCTGACTTATACAAATTTGTATAGGCAATCTGTGTGTATAAAACAACCTACCCCAGGACTGTCAGTCCCTTTAAAAGTAGTCAGGACTTACATTATACCTGAGTCTACCCCGACCCATCTCTAATTGGCTGGAGAAAGTGTTTTACTCCTAAACCTTTTTAATGTTAAGTGATAACTACTCTTCCTTCAGTCTGTAAATTTGAAAAGGAAATCCAATGAAGGTTCTTACTTAAGCTATATAAAGGAACATGATTTTGACATGCTTCCCTTCCTAGCTTCTGCATTTGCTATGGAGTAGGTTAAGAAGACTTCTTACTCAACAGTGTAATTTCTGGATTGCCTAATACATCATGCACACTGTGAGAGATCAAGGCTCTTAATTCTGTATTTTAGATTCTAGTCTGGTAGGTCTCACATGTCAAACCTGTATGGTCCCAGGGATTAATCCAGTTCATTTAAGTTAGGTAACTAGCTAATACCTCCATTTTAAGTATCTAATGAAGTAGTAAGGTTTATTTCCAGTGCAAGGATGCTTTTGTCCAAGGTTAAGCACCTAAATTAGGCAGATGTGATCTCACCCTTGAGGACTTCAAAGGTACCTACCTCTATCCTTTGACCAGACAGGAATTAAGAAGTTTTACCTTTAGAAGTTTGTGTGCTTTTATACAACTAAAATGGAAGGTAAACAGAGCAGGTTATACCTAAGAATAATTTGGGATCTAGCCTGCAATGCCTGGTCTTGTATTTTGCGTTTTTTCTTTTGTCCCATTTATGTTTTATTCCAGTTCTTAGAACCATTCAGTGATCCTCATGTGATATTTTGTATTTAAAGTGCGCTCTGATTCTGTACCATCAATAAATTTTATTATCACATTGACAAGTTCCTAATGAAATATTTAAATGACATCACACCCAAGACTAACTTTTTAGGAACTTCACAAGTAACTTTTTTCTATGAAGACAGATCTTATTTGAGTTCTTTTTCATATTTCATTGGTCAGTTTCTTACCTATCATACAGTTTCTCTACCATTTCTCATTTCCTCTGGTTTAATGAACACCCCATGTGACACTGCATCAATTTCTTTTAGCGAAGAGCAGATTAAATCTGCTGCACTTCTCTAAATGGCTTAGGAACAAAGGAAACATGATCCATTATATTAAATCAGCTCAGAAATTACATCTCAGCAAAGTTCAGTGTAAAGAGATAATAATTTTAAGATATTAATCAAAAATGAGAAATAATACTCTCAGAATTCACCCTGAGCCCCAACTGAAAGACTACTTATTAAAATAGGTGGAGAGAAATCAAAATAACACTATCTAGAAAAATCAGATTAAAAAAAATAGTATTTTTTAAATGACAGTTATTAACTGAACTATTTTTAATGATCTGATATTTAGACACCAGTCAGCTGGGTACCCTGCTCCCTTGGCAACTGCAAATACTGGCTCTGCAATATAATGTTATGGTGTATTTCCTTCCTCCTTGGTTCGTTCTTTCTGACAGTGTGATGAATTATATTGGTGTTGCAAGTTATTGGGTCACTAAAGTTAGAGCACAAACTCATTTTTATGACAGCACTAAGATATTACTCTCCCTATTCCTTGAAAATGAAGAGTCTTTCTGAAGTTGCAACTTTTTCAACACACACCAAAAAATGATTTCTGTGCTCTCTTAAAAGAGAAATTACTTTGTAATACACATCACATCCATGTGTCACATCTGACAACAATAAGCCCTGATATGTTTCTTGCTAGGTGTTAATGTCAATATCTGAAATACAGCACTGCTCCAGAGCAAAGGAATAACCTGGGAAATACAGATGCACTGAGGGTATTTATGATTCATAGAATCATAGAATCATAGATTTGACACAAGTTCAATGGAAAACAAATATGGCTTACTGTCTCTACTGGTGTCTCTCTTTCTAAAGAAAACTGATACTCTGAAACTCCCTGAAGGATATATACAAAGATGCTCAGGGCACACAGCCTATATGAAGAGATTAAGGGAGATTCTTTGGACTGTTAGAGAGAAGACTAAGGGGCAATGAAATACCTAAAGAGTAGTTACAGACATGGTGGAGCCAGACTCTTCTGAGCAAATGGTTAAACAAGTGGCAATGGGATAATTCAGAATGGAAGGGAACTCAGGAGGTCTGTGTGCAGACTCCTACTGAAAACATAGTCAGCTGTGAATACAGACCAGTTTGCTCATGGCTTCATGCAGTCTGGTCTAAAAACCTTTGAGGATGGAAAATGCATAACCTCCCTGACCAACCTGTTCCATTGTTTGAGTGCCCTAACTTTATAAGAGTTTATATTTACATCCAATCTGAGCCTCTCTTGTTTAAACTTATGTGTATGTACCGTAGTGAAGAGCATGACACCATCTTCTTGATGACCTCCCCATTGGTACTGGTAAGTTGCTATTAGACTTTTTCAAATCCTTCCTTTCTCAAGGGTGAACAAGTCCAGCTACCTCAGCTTTCCCTGATAGAGCAAGTGCTCCAGCCCCAACCATCATGGTGACTTTCTTCTGGATTCAAGTCACTTGTTCAGAATATACTGGAGGCCCAAATCTGGATGCAGTATTCCAGATGCAGTATCATGAGTGCTGAATGGAGTGGAACTTCCCCTGATCTATTTGCTATGCTTCTTTCACCCACGATGCAGTTGGCTCTCTTTGCTGCCAGGACTCACTGCTGGCTCATGCTTATCCCGCTGTCTGTGAAAACCCGCAGGTCCTTTTCAGCAGAGCTGCTCCTCAGCCAGGTTCTCCCCAGCGTACATTGTTTCCAGGCATTCTTCTTTCCAAGATGCAGGACTTGGCATTTGTCCTTGCAGAATTTCATAGGGTTGCTGTTGGCGCATTCCTTCAGCCTGTCCAGGACACCTTGGATGGCAGTCCTTCTCTCAACTGTGTCAGCTGTTCCCTCCATTTTAGTGTGATCTGCAAACCTGAGGAGACTGCACTGTCATCCTTCAAGATAATGGTGTTAAGCAAAACAGGAGGACAGGTCCCAGAGCAGGCCCCTGCAGTTCTATACTTTTTGCCAGTTTCCAGGTAAAACACAACCCATTAAGGACTACCGTCTAAGCTCACTACCCTCCAACTGTCTTTTTACCCATCCGGAGCATAAATGTACTAATTAGGATTGAAGAATATAGAATCATAGAATCATTTAGGTTGGAAAAGACCTTTAAGATCACCAAGTCCAGCTGTTAGCCCAGGACTTCCAAGTCCACCAGTAAACCATGTCTCTAAGCACCACATCTGCGCATTCTTTAAACACCCCACCTCACCAGTGCTCATGGCAAGAATGTTGTGGAAGACAGTATCAAAAGCCTTGCTGAAGTCACGGTAAATGATACTCACTGGTCTCATCTCATTCACAGACCTTGTTACTTTATCACAAAAGGGAATCAAATTGGTCACACACAATTTATCTTTGGTAAACATATGCTGACTGTTTCCACTTACCTTCTTCTCCCTTGTGTCCCCAGGAATATGTACCAAAAGGACCCCTTCTGTTATTTTTCCAGGGACCAAGCAGGCTGACTGGCCTGCCACTGACGGAGGCTTGGAATACTGAGGTTAGAGATTAGGTAAAAAATTCAGTAAGGATTAATGTAGTGCTGGAACAGGTGATGGAATTTTCACCTCTGGACCTTGTTAACCTAATTAAACACTGATTATCCCCTTTGTTAAAGTCACAGGTTGGATTAGATGACCTGCGAAAGTCTGTCTATCTAGCATTTCTGTGATTTTATAACTCTTTGATACAATTACAAAATTCTCAAGGTTTTGAATAATCTATAGGTGATGGGACCCCTTTGAGGTTGAGATTAATTTATTGCTTTTAATGATAACCCTATTGTCTTGTGGAAATTTACCTTATGTTGTACCACAATGACATTTTCTATGGTTGTCAGATTAAGCCATCTTTTGGCTGTCATGCAGCATACATAGGACTGTGTTTTGCCCATAGTGAACTATTTTTGCATTACTCTGGGTAAAGAATAAGTAGTTAAGGATGCTCTAAGTCAACACTTTAAGTACAGTCAAGAAAGCTTTAGAAAACATTATAGAGAAGATTCACAGCCATTTAAAGGCTTCTCTCGTATGAAGTTCACAACTACTTATAATATTGGGAATGGAAGAATTAGGTGGCATCGTCCCTTCTCAACCACTCTACACCTTACACAAGTACTGAAAGAACCTCCTAGGATCTGCTGTGC
Source organism: Falco cherrug (assembly GCF_023634085.1). Lineage (NCBI taxonomy): Eukaryota > Metazoa > Chordata > Aves > Falconiformes > Falconidae > Falco > Falco cherrug. Next base: position 34,274,691 of record NC_073699.1, on the reverse strand, counting down.
AATATGAATGACTGCATTTCAAATTGCTTTGCATCTAAGGATGTAAGAATCTTAATGAAGTCATTGAATCCTATCAGCCATATCAGACAGATGAGGAAATTAAGACAGACATTATTAAAACCATTATTTCAAGAGTGTCATTTTAGTAGTGCGACGAACATTCAGCATCTTGCAGGATTATGCCAAAGAAGTTCCATTCAGGAAAAGTGTTGAACTGACTTCATCAGAGTTGTGATGAAGAGGATGTTGTTACAACAGAGCTGTATTTTCCATCTGTTTGTGTCATCATGATCAGTAGGACCTTTGTGCAAATTACATTTTTGTATCACTAACATATTTTTATACTTAGACACCTTTTCTTCAGGCCTTAAAAATTGTATTATTCCAACATGATTGGATCTTCAAAATCAGAATCTTATTGAAACTAATGGGGATTTGACCTGAACAAAAACCTAGTAAAATACATACAAAATTCTCAGCTTCTATAGTAATTTTAAGAATTTAATATATCTCCCCATGCAATCTGGTAATATATATGGAGAGATTTTTTTAGAAACTAAGCATGGCACTGGTTTTATTATTATTTTTTAAAAAAAATATTTTACATTCTTATATGTTTGAATGCTTTTTTATAAGCTCTGTGAAATATTTTTTTCTCTTTTATCAAATGTGTCAAATTACATACATAGACATTTCTATCTGTCCAAGGACAAGGCTAAAGAAAGGGATATCATCTATGTAGTAAGTTGTGTAGGCACAGGATAGCTTCCAGAAAAATGTGATGCATTCATTTAAGGCTTGCATATGATTGTTTTCGTCTCACTACTCTGTTTTCTCCATGATTTACTTTAATTTCCAGACCTTGGGGAAAGATCAAACAACTGCTTTAAAAAAATAAATCAATGCACTGAAAAAGTACTTTCAAACTCACATATTTCATACCTCGGTACCATATCCTCATTTCATCTTGGAAAAAAACATCTCACTGTAACTACTTTAAGGCCCAAGTTCAAATGTAGCTCAGTATTAAAATGGAATGAACAGAAGAAGTTTTCCATCTCTTGCCCAGAAAAAAAATTTGTTTCTCACATTTTAAACCCACTGTTGTTGCCATTGTCAATAGGCAGAAAATAGTCAGAGGGATCACAACTGAATAGTGAGCAGCATCCCTGTGTTGCAAAACACTGGTGGAACTTCAGTTGTGTCTTTCAATTACCGACCATGCCTCTGTAAGCAGGTCAGAAGGGAGCTGCTTTCCTGGCTCATACCCACAGTACTCTCTGACTAACAGTCAGGCCCGTTGCTCACCTGCTGCTGGGTGCCAGACAATGGCAGGTGCTGCCCCTGCATGTCCCTCACTAGATGCCAAAGGGAGCCAGCTTACATCTCTCCAGACTAGTCTTACCCAGTTTGTTATCAGGCCAATCCCTTCTGCTTTAATATGTATCTCTGAGCAAAGAATTTCCACCAAATGAACTTAAAACAGGTTTTTAAAGGTATAAGCTTTCTATGTCATCTGCTTACTTGCTAGGAAATGAGGAGCATAAACAACTTTGAATCACTTAGGCTGGACAGATTAGTGGCCTTTGAAATAGCAAATTATCAGTGAACAGCAAACAAATATTTCCCCACGTGAAAGCTGCATTGTGAAAACAGTCTATAGCTCGTTGGACAAAAATAAACAGATGAGTGCCCCATGCAACTGATGTTTTGTACAGTCTGGGCATTCACATAGCAAGCTTATGAAGTTGGGGCCAGGCCAGTTCTGATTCCAGGAACACAGCAAGAGATTGATTAAAGTGAGCTTTATACCATCTGTGGTCAGGTTATGCTTGGTATAGTTCATATATCTGCAAAAGCAGTATTAAATATGCCAGTAGAAACAACAGGTTTTCACAAACTGAGAAAAGAAATAGAAGCTGACCAGGAGGGTGGCTTCTGCCTATCAGTAAGGAATCAAGAACGAGTGGCTCCCTGTCACCTGTGAGAAAAGATCACCTGCTAAGGAGAGCTGGTACTGAAAGATGCTCCCTCAGAAACGAATTTATGATTCAAACGCAGATTCGTTCCAGTATTTATTCAATTAAATTTGGTATAAGCATTTTGGCAGAAATTCAAAGTCTACATTAGCAAGACAGTAGCAAAATATATATCTGGTTAGGAGCAACTGGCTCTCAACTGTGTTACTCTATTAATGAGATTGAAAGTAAAGGCCAAATTATAGCTAGGACATAAGCATGGACAGTTTAATTGGCTTCAGTGGTATGGTACACATTTCTGCCAGGTGCAAGTTTTGCCACAAGAGGATTAGGCAAAGTAGTCCTTTCTTCTCCACACCGTTGGCTAACATTAAGCAGCTTTCGTTCCCACCACAAAAATTACTTGATTCTATATACATGCCATTTCTGATCCATCCACAGCATGGGCTTTGTGCCAGCTCCTGCTGTGGGTGGCTTGGCCGGGAGCTCCTTTAAGATCTGAATTACCAACACACATAATCACCAATGTCAGTTGTTAAACATGAGGCAGTTATGTCAAAGGATAAAGCAGAGAATATATTTTACGATTAATCTCATTTAATGTTTTGTTATCTCAAGCATCTAATTGGAGCCAGAAAAGATTTGCTAGTCCCTATAAGCATTTTAGCACTGAACTCAGAAAAGTTGGAATGCTACAGGAAAAACTTCCCATGTTTAAGGGGAGACAAGAAGGAGATAGCTGAAAGCTTATGATTTAGGCAGGTAAAGTAATACTGTGTTCTCAGATCCATTTACGCTAAAGTAATTCAGATATACTTTTGTTGCCACTTTCACTTGGCTTTTGATATAAAGCTTTCCAAAATGGTTTGTGTAGAGGATTTACAGTAATAAAACCAATAAAACCATAAGGCTTATTTCTAATAGCAATGTATATTCATGAGTTTCCCAGGCATGTGCAGCAACTGTGGAGTCTATTCTGGAGTGGTATATTCTTTTTAAAGAGTACAAAACAAATTCTATAGAATTAATTAATGCTATCATCATTGCATGTATTCTCTGATGGAATTTGCTGGAGTAGACCCTCCTGCTTGTCACTAAATTACAAAGTTCTCATTAAATCCTGTAAAGGTATGGGATTAGACAGTGATGCTAACAGACCAAGCAGCTGTCATGGAGTGCCAATAGCATCTTCTGACACTGTTTTTTAGAAACTATTTGACTACAAAGGAAGTCTAATAATCTCACTTTTCCTAGGAACATCTTTTCTTACCTAGCTTTCTGACCTAAGGATATTTTTCAAACTCTGTAATACCAGAGATAATCTTTGGGTGTATCTTTGGATATTCTTTGGAATATTCTTAGCTAAGAATATTCACCTTCTTGTTACTTGACAGTTTTAAGCTTTACTTCTTTTTTGACCCATTTTATGTAATTTTTGATGGCCAGAATAGCTCTGCAATTGTTAAGTATACAGTTGCTATTTAGGCATTAACAATCACATTCACAAACCCCCGTTAGCTTTGCCACTGTATGACTTTTCAGATAAATTTTTCATTTGACCAGGCTAATTCTAGTCCCTTTTTTCTGGATTTCATGCTGAGCTTCTTTTGCCTATAAAATAAGCCATGTGCCAGTCTGAGGGTGATGTCTTTTTGATGGTTTAATACCACAAAATGTTCCTGGGAGCTGTAAGCCATAAAAAGGCAGGAAATAATTTTTACAAATTATGTACCTTTCATCTTCTTGGTCTCATACAGATAGGTGTTTGACTACTATTTTGGTCATTTAGAAGATGCATTTTTAAGCATTACATTTTCCTTTTCCACATCTTAATAGACCTCTTCTTTGAACACCAAAATTACTAGGTTCTAAAAAACCCTGTATTTTGGACTCTTCTTGGAACAATGGCTTTCAAATGCAAGCCAAGAACCCATAAGGCTGCTTTATTTGACCTTCAGTAACTTGGTCCTTTCTGATTTATTTAGCTATGTAGATGAAAGAGACAATTAAGATAAGAAGCCAAGTTCACAGGAAACAACCATCCATGGCTTAGAGAGCATGAAAGGCTGATTCTATGCTTACCATGGTGAATGACAGAGATTCCGAAACACAGGTCCGAGCTTTGCCACTGACTTGCCACATGTCCTAAATTTAGCATTGCTGAGGGGTATTCTGAGTGTCTGGTTCATAAGCCCACGGTGGAAAACTGTCAGTTTATAGGTTAGTCTTAGGTTCAGTGCTCTCTTCAGCCTAAGGGACTAAAAAATGCATGTCTGTGGCGATGGCTTTCGGAACAACCCCATTTTATAGAGGCTTAGGTTAAAGTGCTTACCCATCCCCAGACAGAAGTGTGGGTAACACTTGCATAGCCTTGAATTCAATCTCAAAATAATTGTCTGTTAATGTGTGACTCATGAGGTTTAGAAGGGCTTCTAGTCCTGTGGGTTTATTCTTGCTGGGGAGGCAAATATATGTGTTTCACACCTCCAGTAAAACATTGTTTTGTGTTCCAATGTTTGGTGTGCTTCTGATATTCTGAGAAAGAGTCACCCAATAATTTCTAAACATAGGGAAAACAGTTTTTTCCCACACTTCAGTTTTGGGTAGAGCTGAACTATTTTGTGTGAATTTTATCAAATTTAGACTAACACACACATCTGGCAAGAAAAATTGTAGCTCAGTTGCTGAAATTTTAGGAAATTAATTGCAAGTGGAAGTAGAAATATGTGGAGGAATATCATCATCTTATTACTAACAGAATCTTCTGAGACTTGCATTTTACTTGCAAGAGATCTTGAAAAAGGAGTCACATAAACACAATTGCTTAGTAGTATCTAATTACATTATCAGGATACACTTGTCACTGAGATTATAGGCTGCAGTAAGTGGAATAATAAATAATGTCAGAAAAGGTTTTGCTGAAGAAATTCCAAAGGCTGAATCGTCATTTTTGTTAAAATAATTACGTTGGGAAGAGTTTCAAAATTAGGAGAGGATCCATTCACTTAACCATGTAGAAAGAATTAAACTGTGGTGGTGGTACATTGAGGTAGTCTTTGGCCCATCCTCAACATAGCTGAGAGCATGTGAGTACTCACAAAATTCTTAGCTCAGCTAGAATTTTCTACTTTAACTTTTGACGTTGCTCTTTTTAATTTCTCCCTTAAGTAACATCTATTGGGGGACATATTTCAAGTCAAACAGTTATTTTTACATGATCAGCTGCTTTTCTTTATTTTTAGATGATCAGCTGCTGTTAAAATTGAGAAATGAAAGGCTAAATCTTAACCAAATGGGAAAAGGGGATGGAGAATGTGGACTGTCTGTATGAAAGAATATGTAAGAGGCCAAAAACCTCTATGGCACCAGACCTCTCTTGAAAATTCCCTGTCCCTGGAGTAGCTCATGACAATCATGGGATTGTGCATGGTATTTGTCCATCTTACTGAAAACAAATCCAGACCCAGAGGATCTGATTTTCCTCTTATATAGAAGACATAATTTTTTTATTGATGGAGATCAAAGTAATTGTTTATATGCCTGAAAGAGTAGAGAGTTAGGGCCAAAAAATTTTACTTTTCTAATTTCCTTCTTTCTGGGGTTTTCATGTGGTGAGGTGTCATTAAGCATATATGGTCCAAGAGCCTAATAATAAGTCCATTATCTGTAGACTATTATACTCTACCATGAAAAGAATGCTTGTTCTTTAAGGCAAACATTCAAGAACCCAAATTAAAAGGGGAAGTCCTCTAGTATCCTTTTAATGTATGCCACAGAAGTAGACAGACTTGTGCACTGTACTATTGCCTATGGAAAAAGCTGTAAAAGATGAGTTAGGAAGCCCGAATTCCCTGCAGGAACCCATTTTTTTAGTTAAGAGTTAGGAGGGAAACTGGATTAAGGTGCTAAGAAAACTATACTTCTGCTTCCTCCTAACTGCTCCTCTGGGGAATAACTAAGATGCTGAATTTATCAGGCTGGAATCTGGAAAGAAATTCACACAGATAAAGGGATTGTTTGGGGGTAAGAGCTCTGACCATGCCTATGACATTCCTGTGGCAAACATACAGAAATCAAAGACAGAAAGTGCATTTCTGCTGGATCATGCCCCATCTGCAGTTAACTTCTCATTGTAATTTTGAATTCCTGCTTCTGTACTATCTCCACTTAATGAAGCACATTTTATTTCTAATTTCTAAAGATCCAACCTCAGAATATTCTAGTAGCCTTGGCTCAAGGAAGAGTGAAATGCAACTAAGCAATTGGAAAGGAGGCTTAGTGGAGATCTCTCATTGGATTAATTTAGTTGAAGAACTAAATCTAAACTATGAAGACTTTATTGTGTATTTCATTCCATAAGTACTTTTATTGCTACCCTGTTTTTTTCACTGGTGTCTAATATCAGCTTAAGGCTTCATTATTATTGTAAAAGCTGGCTGGCAAATTAAGATTTTTCTAAAAGTATTTGAAATATATTTCAAATACAGAAATACTTTTCAATTAGATAAGCAAGTCATGGACACCACTGAAGTCTAATGAAATGAAATCCTAAGTATCACAGTAAGTGATACAATACTTCTCTACCAGCTTTAAACACTGTTAATTTTTGCCCTCCTGACATCTGAATACTTACAAGATGATCAATTTAATAAGTTTCATTAATGTAAATGGAAGTACAAAAGGTTTTACTTATCCATGCGAAGTAATGCTGTCTTTTGAAAACACAAACTAGATGTTGATTAAACTGAAGAATAGAAGACAGTAAACAAAATTTAAAAATTAATATCCCTTTATGCTTCCTTTGATGCAGGGAATGTAGAAAATATACATCACAGGAGAAAACTGTAAATCCCATTCATACATTTTGTCCAATATTTTTCTGTAGGAGATATTTTACGTGATAAAACCAGGTTTTCTTCTTGAGGGATTCACCTATTAGAAGGAAAACTGTAGGTAGTTTGACAAATGTCTGGTATTTTCCATAGGTACATTACCAACATACTGCTTTCAACGGTTGCAAAACCAAAAGCATTTATGAGTTAAGAGATGACTAAGCCCAGTCTATCATTGACTATCAGACAGTGGCACGTAGACCGTGGAAACAGACAGGGAGTCAGAAATCCAGACAGTTTGGGTAAACACAGACACCACATTGCATCTCTCTTATTATGTCAACAGGAAGAATGTTACAGTGACAAAGATGTAGCAGACAAATGGCTACTGTAACCTTTCAGGCTTCTGCTTTTCCTTTAAAACTGTAACATCACGTTGAAATGTTCTTTATCAGCACCTCACCCATTTGAAAGTACAGAATACTTCATGTGCTAGGGGGTGGCAGATGATCTGGCTAGTTCTGGTAAAAAGGTCTAGGGATCTTTGAATTGGATCACCCAAATTTGAGTTTAGTGGAAGCTGAAAGAGCAATGAAAAATTTCTTCAGTCAAATGATGCTTCTTTAAGGGTCACCAAGACTATTGTGCAATGTAAGCATATTGTGTTTGATAAGCATTTGGAGACCCTTTGATGGAAAACGTTATTTAAATTTAAAGGATTATATCTATGTATTTATTCATGAGAGAGGCTGAAGCAGGATTGGCTTTCTGTCAAAAACTGTCAAACAAAAATAGGATTCCTTCTGGATAGTTGTCTTGAGGATTCCTCCTGCTGCCTCAGAGATTTATGTGGAAAGATTTACAAGTATATTATGGGCCAGTGGGTAGTACACAGGACTAGAAATGGGAAGAATTACATTCTACTAATATCTCTGACCTTAACTGTTTTGTGATCTTTCATATGGCATTCTGCCTTCCTTTTCTTTCCTATCTATTGTCAAACTTTTCTCCTTTTGAAAATTTGCAAGGGCAAAGGAAGGTGAGGGAGATTAAGCGCTCTAATACTCCAACAGCACAATTGCCAGTGATACTACAAGAATGCCTTCATAGCTTTATAGTCTCCTTCAACCTCCCTCTAACCTCTTGTCAGAGGCAGTGACTGTTTCCTTGTATATATTTTTGTCATGAATTAAAAAATGAAATCTGATGATTGCCTAGATGTTTTTGTAAAATTATTATTATTACTACTGTTATTACCACCAAAAATGTTACTAATATTTCTAATAATGTAGTTACATATGTATTAATATAAAAATTTCCTAGCCGTATGTTGGTGTCTCAGACTACAAGTACACGTAACTGGGAGATCTCCTGGCCATATAAATATGTCAAAACCAGATTACAGTCTCATTTTAGTTACAGAAAATCAGGCTGCACAAGGGCTGTAATGCCTTCTTAGAAGTCCCTAATCTGAACAACAGGGTGACCAGGAACCCCAGAAATTTTATGTAGGTAGTAGGTTAATTCTTTTCAGAATGTGAACACAGCACAGCACAGATACATATTTTTCTTCTTGAGAAACACACTAAGAAATGGATGCATAAGGAAGATTGTAAAGTTTCCCTTTCAGTTAGCTGCATGTGCCTCTAAAATAGTCATATTCAGAACAATCAGATTATAGATTAATCTGTCTATGAAAAATTCATGCTTTGACTTTTCCTTTAAACATTATGCTTTATTGATTTTTAAATGTCATGAAAAGGACATGTAATTATTTAGCACAGAAAAAAACAGGTTTAGATCTTTCAATAAACAGAGGAGACAGAAGACTCACAATAAGAAATGACAGCAGACCTTATTTCATAAATAATAGAAGAGGAAAAAGAAAGGAAATAACAATTTAATGGTTACAAATCATATCAAGGATGATAATACAAAATATTTTCTCTGATTATGTATCAGTCACGTTTTCACTGTGTATCTTTTTATTCAAGCTAGTACAAATTAATTTTTCTGGCCAAAATGTTTGCAAAAAGATAGTACAAGGTCACATCTATGAAAACAACCCAAAATCTAAATTTATGTTTGCATGTGTGAGGATTTGCAGTAGAGATGCTTAGATGTTTATCCAATCAGGAAGTAAGAACAATACCATGTGCCTTTGCTGATCAAGACATCTGACACATGAATACTCTGTAAAAACAATTCATATTCAGGTCATAAAACTAACAACTTTTTAAAGAAGCTATTTTAATTCTGAATATTGAATAAATATGAAAGAACTGCAATCTGCTCACAGATATGCCATAAGAAAAGGATTTAGATACATTATTCACAGCAAGCCATTTGCTCATCTGTGTTTTAAAAAATATCCATCAAAATCCAGTGTTCCTGGAAGTACTTATATAACAGCAAAATGTGTACATATATAGATAGGAGAGTGGACTGCCCTATAGTATGTTTGAGAAAGGTAAAGCAAGGAGATTGTTACTTTAACCTATAACCCACAATTTAAAAACAATATAGTGAAGTAACATTTACAATAAAATTTTCAGATTTTATTTCCATGATATTCCACGGATCAGTTGTGTAGGGAGCAGTTCAGCAGCTGTGCCCCTGATTTGACAGAGGTTATGTGTCATGACCCTTGGTGTTGTCAAAATATATGAACCCAAAATTCAAAATAATATTTTCCCAAAAGTACTGAAGCTGCTCTAACCTAATGAAGCTGCTGTAATATTTGGCAGGAGAAGAACAAATAAATTCTCTGAATATACTTTTGCATAAGAACAGACAAATAATATTTTCTTAAATTGTCCAGAAATTCATTACATACTAAAGATTATCTCCATCTCATCCTGGAGGTCATCTCAAAGCATGTGGAGGAAAAGAAGGTCATCAGAAACAGTCCACATGGATTCACCAAGGGGAAATCATGTCTGACCTACCTGATAGTCTTCTATGATGGAATGACTGGCTGGGTAGATGAGGGGAGGGCAGTGGGTGTTGTCTACCCTGACCGCAGCAAGGCTTTTGACACTGTCTCCCATAACATCCTCATAGGTAGCTCAGGAACTGTGCACTAAATGAGCGGGCAGTGAGGTGGATTGAGAACTGGCTGAATGGCAGAGCTCAGAGGGTTGTGATCAGTGGTGCAGAGCCCAGCTGGAGGCCTGTAGCCAGCGGTGTTCCCCAGGGTCAGTGCTGGGTCCAGTCCTGTTCAACTCACCCATCAATGCCCTGGGTCAACTCACCCATCAGTACCCTGGATGAAGGGCCAGAGTGCACCCTCAGCACGGTTGCTGGTGGTACAGAACTGGGAGGAGTGGCTGACACACCAGCAGGCTGCGCTGCCATTCAGCGGGACCTGGGCAGGCTGGAGGGTTGGGTGGAGAGGGACCTGATGAAGTCCAACAGAGGCAAGTGGAGGGTCCTGCACCTGGGGAGGAACAACCTCACGCACCAGCACAGGCTGGGGCTGACCTGCTGGAAGGCAGCTCTGTGGAGAAGGACCTGGGAGTGCAGGTGGACAGCAAGGTGCCCACGAGCCAGCAGTGTGCCCTGGTGGCCAAGAAGGCCAGTGGGATCCGGGGGGACATTGGGAGGACCGTGGCCAGCAGGTCAAGAGAGGTGATCCTGCCCCTCTGCTCTGCCCTGCTGAGGCTGCATCTGGAGTGCTGTGCCCAGTGCTGGGCTCCCCAGTTCCAGAGAGACAGGGAACTGCTGGGGAGAGTCCAGCAGAGGGTTACAAAGATGATGAGGCGACTGGAGCATCTCCCTTATGGGGAAAGGCTGAGGGGGCTGGGCCTGTTTAGCCTGGAGAAGAGAAGGCTGAGAGAGGATCTTATCAATGTCTACAAATATTTTAGTGGTAAGTGCCAAGAGGATGGGGCTGGGCTCTTTTCAGTGGTGCCCAGCGACAGAACAAGGGGCAACAGGCACAAACTGCAATATAGAAAGTTCTGCCTGAATGTGGGGGGAAAGTACATTAATTTCAAGGGTAATAGACCACTGGAAGAGGTTGCCCAGAGGGGTTGTGGAGTCTTCTTCTCTGGAGATATTCAAAACGGAGCTGGACATGATTATGCGCAACCTGCTCTAGGAGAACCTACTTTAGCAGTGGGTTGGACTAGATGATGTCCAGAGGTTCCTTCCACCCCTGACCATTCTGTGATTCTGAAACACTGTATGGGCATAATGTGATATAGTTTTAATTCTGTAAAACTGTAGAAATCTCATTTAGATAAATCTAAGCAGATGGGGCATACATTCACAGATAGAATGAGACCTTAACTGTATATTTGGATGTATATAGCTATGTCTTGGATTCATAATTGACAGTAGGACCACAACAGAAAATGGACACCATCAGTGAAAAAAATTCAGGGATCAAAGGTTGTAACAACAATTTGGTTTTTTTTAAAGTAATATAGCAGAAATCTGGGTCTTGATCCAGCGTATGAATAACGTTCAAGGACTCTATGTCTCCTTTTCTCCCCAACACACTAATCAATGGCCATGATTGTATAGAAACAACAGCAGAGAAACAAATTCTGAGGTATCTGATCTCTTTTGTGCAGTTATTGCTGGATTTTAGCCCTTATTTTCCTGACAAACACAAAGTGATGGCCCAACATTCCCCCTGGAAAAGCCATACTGCAGCCCTGGAATAAATGTAATATAAATAAACCCCACAGTGAACAGTTAATGGATTTATGAATTTTCGGGCTGTTATGTCTGTGAAGTGACATCTGTATTAGCACACTCCCAGACTGTTCCCACATTTTTTTTAGTAAAAAGCAGTTGCCCTATGCCAATACTATACCAGGGACTGTGCTAACAGTTTGCACAGCATAGATAGTCACATTCCAGTGCCTGAAAAATCTGTCTGTACAGACAGAAACAAATGTGTTCCTCTTGCGTCTGAAACTGCCAGTATTCTAGTGGGTGCTGAACAGGTAGGTCTTTAGCAGAACTTCTAGCTTTAAAATGTGCAAAGCCTCAAAGAATTTTATGAGAAGTATGAAAATCGGGGTTTTTCATACTATGAGTCTACATTCTCAAGTTTGCAGGACAGCAGGCTTTCTCTCTGGGAAATTTCCTGGCAAAAGTAAAGGGATTCAGTTTCTTTTTGTTTTATAATTCTAAGACCCTCATGTACTTCAAAGACTTGCATATTTTCAGGCTATAAGTAATTACCACATTTCAATACAAAGCTTATTGTCAAGCCTATCTGCTTGTTTTTCATGATTTAAACACATCATCCTACCAAACACAAGGAGGTCTCATTTCCAGTATAACATTTTCAATTGCTTAGGATTTTTTGTGGGAGGAAAGTCATCACTGAATTGTTAAATGAAAACAGTTATTAAAAAAATATTAGTTGCATCATAAATGAGGTCTATGCAGTACTGAGAGGCTTGGTTTTAGGGCAGCTAGATATGTGAAGAATTTGTTAAAGAACGGGTTTCTCTAGCTTCATGCTCTTGCTTATAGCTGATGTTAACCTTAGGAGACTTACACATAATACGTACACATTTGTGTTAATGTTGCGTAATAAATATAAAAAATAATAAATAAATATAAATATAAAGAAATTTTTCTTTGAATGACTTATTGAAAAGATGCATCCCTTGCATAAAGAACATGTAGCACTTGCTGTTTATGCTTCTGAGAGCAGTAAACTTTCTATTTACATAAAAGAAAACTTAAGCTGAGAGAGAACATCCTTAAGAAATGTGGGAGTAGTACTAGCCCAAGTTACAAGGGCATACAACAACTGCATCTCATAGAGCAGCTGACAACTAAAGGCATCTTCCTTGTCCTTTCCCATGCAGTGCCAGATTTACAGATAACAATTAGCAAATTATCTGATTTAATTTACTGGTAGGAGGGAACACAGGTTGGTACAATATTTTTGTTGCCTTGCAATTACTGGAAAGAATCTGGATTCCTGTGACTTGTCAGACAAGCAATATTTGTCTGAGTTAAGTCAAAGATGTTAGGTAATGTCTGAAAGAGCAGAAGATACTTGAAAAGAATTTTCTATCAACTAGTATACATAGTACATGGAGTCACACATGATATGAGCTTTGAATTGTAGCCACCACTGACGCTATCAGCACAGCTGTTTAGACATGATTGGATGGGAGGGTGTAAATCTGATTGCTAAAAAAAAGTAAAATAGGATTGGAGAGGAGATATGTAATGGAAAACTAATCTAATTTCTAGGGTTTAGGAGCACTGAAGATTTAAAAAAGAGGTTATATTATCTAAAATACTTATTTTATTTTTTTTTTTACAGTAGTCAGCAGAAGGATTTTTGCCTTCTAGAAAAGGTGAGCAGGCCATGTTCAGCCATAACTACCTGTTCTTAAATTCATTGGAAAGAGACTGAAAGCTTGTAGAAACTGCAAGGCAAATACCAGTTCCTTTCTGCATTGGATTCCTTTGTCAGGGGGGATACAGCTCACTGTTAAAGTGTGCACTGAACAAATATGTGATGTCTGTATTTCTCAGGGTCTTCCATTCTTCAGTCCTTTCAGATCTTATCATCATTCTGTCTTGGGTAATCCTCCTGTTTCAGGTTTTGCATTTTTCCTTTTCAGAGAAAGAAAAATACCACAAAAACAGTCTGCTGGTTTGGAAGTCAGTATGTAATCAAGGTTTTTTTGTGATTTTGCTATTATTTCCAGTGGTATTAAAGTTTCTTCTATCATTTGTATTTTAAAAAGCTTCCTTTTCCTATTGTCATGCTGGAGTTCTCACTTTCTGGGAAATGAGATGAATCTGTTTGCTGTCTTCTGCGCATTTACTCTTTTCTGTGATCCACAGGGGTGCAATTGAGGTTGAATTCCCAAAGTGGTTTTGTGCGCAAGAGGATAGATTAATCTTTTACTGAAAAGCAAGGAGAGCAAGTTAGTAGAAAATTTCACTCAGAATTAGTTTACCAGGTTCTTAAATTTTCCTTGTAGATTTTATTAATTTTTCATTTAAAACATTTTCCATTAAAGTCTTTTAACTTGGGCTCTTGAAACTGAATTCTGCCGAAGTCATTCTTACTTTCCATTGTTAGCTGATAGCACTTTACAAGAAGTGAATCTTGAATACATCTGTGACAACCTTTCATTTTTAAGAGTTTTTGGTGTTTGGTTTTTTTTTTTTTTTGGGGGGGGGGGGGTTGGTGTGGGGGTTTTTTAGCTAAAATTCAGACCAGAGTTAAACATCTATGTCCAGGGCTCCAAATCTGAAAGGCTGAGGCTAGATGCATACCTGTTTGATGGATTAACATAATCCAAATACTTATGGCCAGATGAGAAAGCATGCCATCCTGATGTGATCTTATTGATAGAGAATCAAGTATATTAGTCTTCACAAAAGATACACTAATTCAGTAGAAATACATCTAGACAAAATTGTCCTTTAGAATTATTTTTTAAAATAAAGAATAAATGTAGAAAAGCAAAATGAAAGCATGATTAATCTTGCATTTCATGCTTTGTAATGCCTGATAGTTTTGTGGTGCTGTGAGGACAGGTGATTGGGAGCATGTGAACTTGTGTGTTAACTTCCCATTTTCCTGTTTTTCTATAAGGCATTCTATCAGTAAAAAAATTGAAAGGAGTTGCCTTTCCAAGAAAGCAAAGGCATTATTTTTTAATATCAGACAGAAAAGATGATGGTGACTTCATCACAGCAGAAATTTGCATTGCCCAGGTAAAGTCCGCTCTCGCTATTACAGTTTTCTGCTTCATATTCTAATTCATTAATGTAAAGTAATGTTGTATCAGTTTACAATTACAATTTCTGGGTGTAAAATATTACATTTCACAGAATGTATTGCACAGGAAAGAACAGAAAAGTTGATTTTTTTTGTGCATATCACATATAAGAACATTTGGTTTAAGCTATCAGTACGTGAACTGAAAGATCACACTGTCAGGATTTTATGCAGAGCAGTTTGTCCTTAGAAATCTGAAGTTTTTCACATTGATTCACATAAATTATTAGACTTTCTCATAGCATAAATGGGCTTTTGAATTCACATGATGATTCACATAAATTATTAGAATTTCTCATAGCATAAATGGGTTTTTGAAACGATCCCATGATCCCTTATGTTTCCTGCTAGCTGTCCCTTATTCTATGTGTTGGTTTTCTAATCTTGTCTCTGTATGCCTGTGCTAATCTTTTATTTGCAGTCTCACCATGTGCCACATAACGTAAACACAATCATAGAGTCATAGAATATCTCAAGTTGGAAGGCACCCATAAATATCATCAAATCGAACTCCCTGCTTCACACAGAGCTACCTAAAACTGAACTATTTGACTAAGAGTGTCATCCAGACACATCTAGAACTCTGACAGGCTTGGTGCCATGACCACTTCCATGAGAAGTCTGTTCCAGTGACAAGCCACCCTCTCAGTGAAGAACCTTTTCCTAATGTCCAGTCTGAATTTCCCCTGACGCAGCTTCATTCCATTTCCTCATGTCCCGTCACTGGTGATCAGAGAGAGGAGATCAGCATCTCCTCCTCCAGTGACTACTTTGAGGAAGTTGTAGACCATGATAAGCTCACCCCTCAGCCTTCTCCTCTCCAAGCTGAATGAACCAAGTGACCTCAGCCTCTCTTCCCAAGTCATGTCCCCAAGGCTCTTCACCATCTTGGTCACCCTCCTTCGGACACTAACAGTTTAATGTCCTTTGCACGTTGAGGCACCCAAAACTGCACACAGTACTTGAGGTGGGGCCACACCAGTGCAGCGTAGAGTGGGACAATCGCCTCCCTCAACCAGCTAGCTCTGCTGTGTTTGGTGCACCCCAGGACACCATTGGTCCTTTTGGCTGCCAGGGCACACTGTTGACTCATATTCAACTTGCCGTCAACCCAGACTCCCAGATCTCTCTCTGCAGGGCTGGGCTGCAGCCCTTCATCCCCCAGTATATATGGAGAAAAGGCTGGTGAGCAGCCTCTCATACAATCACAGACCGTGCCCTTCCACAAACAATATTGGAAGTGTAGTGGGGTATTGGCCAAACTGATCTTGAACCCACATTATGGGTACTTTAAGGAGCAATTAGATGTGCTTACCTTTTTCTTAACAGGTTGCAGTGAGATAATTCTTATTACTTCATTGAGGATTTTTTCTTTTTCCTTTTTTTTCCTTTTTTGCCTTTTTTTTTTTTAAAAAAATCTTTTTTCCACTGGGGACTGCTTAAAATATGATATTTCCTTTCTGAAGTGGAGGTACTGGATCTTTGTTATAAAGTAGAGGAAAATAGCAAAAGAAAGTGCAGTTCAGGTGTAACATTGGAGAAATTGCAGTAAGAAAAGGTTGTGAATTTGTTGCATATGCTGAAATGAGAGGTCAGCCTTCACCTGTGTTCTTCTGAAGCTTTCTCCCTTACCATTGAAAGCCACGGTTCTTCTTCAATGTTTACACGTATTGGAAGAACTCTAGCAGAGGATGCTGTTAAAAACCCCATCATCCATGCCACAATACCCTTAAACTCAATACTGAAAAAGTTTCAATTAAATCTCTACTGTTAATCAAGCAAGGAAAAAACTCTCTGGAAACTGAGTCATATACATGTATGTTGACTTAACTTCCAGGAAATCCTTGCACTGTTTACTTGTTCAATGGTCACATTGTAATTAAAGTTATATGGTCCATTGGGAAAGGCTGGGTGGAATCACTGTTAAGAATGGCCTGTTCTGCAAAAAGACACAGCAGATAAAAGCCTTGATTTTCAGGGACTGTAAGGTTTAAGCAGCTGGAATGTATGGAAATGAATTTTCATGGGCTACAGGGGCTTCAGTTACTGAGAGCTACAGGGCCTGGATCATCATGTAATGCTAGTTTCCTGAGGGCTATAGGGTTTGATCTCCCAGAGAATGTTGCAACTGTGAACAAAACATGCTGAACTGTGATTTATTGCTGTCACCCAACATATACATGATTTCGCTTTATAGCAGGCAGCTCTCAGGGGTTTGCACAACTAGCCAACTAGGATATCCCTCATGGTTTGGCTCTCCTAATTCAGTGCATGAGCAGGCATTCATTAGCTGTGGTTTCATATGGGCTCCACATCTGCTCTTCTGACATTCATTCTGCTTGCTGTCATAAGGGTCATGCAATATACTCCTGGTAAAGAGGATCCATGTGAGGAAGCAGAGACCAGATTCAAGCTAAAGACTGAAACTGCTCCATTTTCCATACTTTTCACTTATCCAGCTGCTCTTATGCCATACTGGAAGAAGCTCTGGAGACAACTAATATTGCCTATGAACAGTTCTATAATGCCAGATATCATAAAATTGATAGGGTATGTAATATACATCTGAGATAATATTAATTATCTGTAGCTATTAAATAGATAAACTGGTAACATGAACATGCCCAGGACCCTTCTCTGACTTGAGGCTAACTGGCACAGGGTCTGCTAGTTCAGTCCTATTGAACTCTTTAACTTCAGAAAAGCCTAGCGGAAATATTCTGCAGCTTGCACGAATTCCTAGACTGCCTGGCAATTGTTTTAAAGAGTGTGGTGGGGGCCAAAACTCAGCCAGGCACGATTGTAACAAGTTAGCAGTAAGATAATAAAATTCAAGAGCCCAGAAATGTTCTTGTAACTGTTGCATGTACCCTGTGTATTATGGCTTGCTTGTCTGGCATCAGCCAGGGATGAATTATCAAAGATATGGACATAATGAACTAGTTGTCAGACCACCATAAATGATTACAGCGAAGTGCTGGCAGTGACCTACAGCTGTTGTAACAACTGAATCATATCCCTTCCTGTTCATAATTTATTGAACCTAATACGAAAACAGAGGGGGAAAGAAAAAAAAAAAAAAAAACAAAACCAACCAGAAAAAAAGAGTAACAGATATGCATATACAACCTAGCAGTAGCATGAACAGAGCTGATCATGAAGGAGAAGTCTGCTGTGGTTTCTTGTGCCTCCACCATTTGAAAGTGTCGTGGAAACAGATTTCTCAAAATGGAGAATATCACTTCTGGAATTGCATTATAGGAAATCCTGTTTCTCAACATAGATTGAGAGCAGAGAGGTAAGAGTTGGTATTTCCAGCTTCTAAATTTCTCTTCTGCCCATTGACACTCTGTAATCAGTTATCTTCTGCACTAAATGAGGAGTGACCTCAGTACAAGTCTCCACAAATGTGAATTTTCCTTCAATTGGCTCTCCTCCCACATTTGTAGCATGATCATCTGCCATTAGTTACTTGTTCTTCTCAGAAACTCAGACGCTGAGTGCAATAAGAAGCCATTATCACCGTGCTGAAGGTCAGTACAGCCTCCTGTAATTTAATTTCTTCATGTACTTCCTCTCTTTGTATCTGGTCCGTGGTAAACAAGACAGCTTGCTCCCATACATCAGTTTGACCACAGCTGGCCAGAAATCAAGTCTTTTGCTGCAGCTACTTCATGTTCATCTTGTCAGAATGGGCCACAGACAAAAATAAAATTTAGATTGGCTATTCCACAGTGTAGATGATCACCTGGAACAGCAATATTATGTTATAGCTCTTTTAAAGGAGCATACTTCTCAGGCACTGGTGGGCTTTGAAACCTAAAGAAAAGCACATGACAGGCTGGTATTCCAGACTGCACACAGTGCACAGAAGGAGGGTTAAAT
The DNA here is from genome assembly GCF_023634085.1 of Falco cherrug. Lineage (NCBI taxonomy): Eukaryota > Metazoa > Chordata > Aves > Falconiformes > Falconidae > Falco > Falco cherrug. The sequence goes on along the minus strand of NC_073699.1, from coordinate 34,256,215 downwards.
TCACAGCCATTTAAGATGCACTGATTGTTTAAGACTGATGTAAGATTAAGTCTTAGAGTAACAAGGTCAGGAAATCTCAGATGCATGCTTTTGCTAATTTAGCAGTATAATTTGACATGTGATAATGAGACTGAACTTGCTCAACTCTACCATTAGAGACCGAGTAGTGCAAGCATTAACTTGTTAGTGCTAGTTGTCTTCTTTTTCTGCTAATAACTTATCTGTTTTGTGAACGTTAACTACTGTTTTATTATTATGCATCATAATACTGTATAATATTGTTATTTACTCAGTTACGATAATTAAACCAAGGACAGTATACCTACCAACCATTAGTTTTTTGCTACTGCTTCTTGGGTTTAACATAGGTTGTGTGGGCCCAAAGTAAGTGCTTTCCCACTTTCCTACATGGCCTAATAAAAGATAATCCCTCTCCCCACAAACCTTGCTTGTATCAGTAGTTGAGACTATCACAGAATCGTTTTAAGTTTGAAGGGTTCTCTTGAGACCACCTGGTCCAACCACCTGCTCAAGCAGGGTCAGTTAGAACAGGTTGCCTAGGACCCTGTCCAGTCATGTTTTGAATATCTCCACAGAGGGAAACTTCACAACCTCTCTGTGACAGTGTTTGACCACCCTCACAGTAAAAATAATTGTTTTCTTATATTCAGATAAAATTTAATGTTTTTTCATTTGTCTCCATTGTCTCCTGTTCTGTCAACGGGCACTACTGAGAAAAGCCTGGCTCCCTCTTCTTCATTCCCTTCCATCAAGTATTTATACACAGGGATGCATTCCCCCCAAAGCCTTTTCTTTCCTAGACTGAATCCTTATCTGTATAGATAAAGAAGAAATTAAGAAGGTCTAGAAGTGAATTAATATACCCTGCTCCCAACTGAAACTGAAACTTTAGCTGGAGGGATTTAGACAGTACTAAGAATGATTTTTGTAAAAAATTGGTTTTATAGCAACTTGCTATATTATTTTTCCCCCTATTTCTGTTTTTGTTTGTTTGCTTGCTTGCTTGCTTGTTTGCTTGCTTGCTGGGACTTCCTTACTCAGATTTTTCATTTGAATTACTGCTATTAATTGCACCTGTTATGTCAATGTCACATTGTGTCTTTAACCTAAGGAATGATTTTCCCCCTTTTTTTTTAACATCTTCACCAATGCCTTTTTTTTTCCCTGTAAAAATATCCATGTTGTGTGAGTTTTATGAACATCACCTTTTAGAAGGAAGACCTGATATTTTTCTGTAGATCTTCAATAATGTGGCTACTGTTAGCAATAAACCTGGTAAAGTATAAATAAAAAGTTATTTGTGGTAGTTTTATTTCTAAATGCTAATAGCATGGCGGCAGCTCATAAATCATTAATGATGATCTTCTAATTATGTGCCAGTATCACAGTGGGATCCAACCTAATACCAAAAATTTACATATTCATGAACACACACATACTTGTGCATGGAAGAATGCAGGACAGAGAAGAAATCAAGTAACAGCCTTCGTTTTCTCCAAGCTGTTATTTGAGTGGATTGCCTCCTTTCCTAACACCCTTCTTCCAGGTATGTACCTATGATATATACTCTAATTTCAAATAGTTTTCTTTGCAGCTAGATTTTAGACTGTAGATAGCTTCATCTTGTCTAAAAGAATGTGTGCAGTTTGCAATGTTATGGGTAATGAATACCTCATTTAATTAGTGTCCACTCCATTTCTACTTGCTGACATGAATTTTGAGTTTAAAATATAGCTGGCATATGTTTAGTCTAGAACTTATGGGCATTTATCTAAATTTTCTGTGATGTAACTTGGCATCAAAGCTTTTAAAACATTTGCTCTTTTTTCAGTGGATATTGTCTGGAACTGGGAAAGTTTGAATTGGACAGTGTAGGTACTTCAATAGATCAGGTATAAGGGGTCACTTGTAAATGCAGGTGTAAGGATTGGAGGGAAGAAGATGGGCTTTATTTGTTTTTGTTTTAGTGTTGTGTTTATTTGTTTTATTAAGGTGTTTTTACAGAACCTCCCATATAGGCCCTAGAAAGCATCAGCTCATTGCTGTGAAAGTGACTAGCCTTTCCCAGCCCTGAAATAATCTAGTAGAAGTTTTTCTTTTGAGGCACAATTTTACTGTTTGAAATAAAACTTGAGTAAAACGTAAAACCAAACCATTGCTGATGTTTCCTGCAGATCTGAAGCCCTGGAGACCGGGAGGGTTTTTTTCCTTATGCCTTTTTGATTGTGACACTCTCTTCTTCACCCTGCTCAGTCTTTAGGTCTAATATGGCAGCTCACCTGCAGATCTCCTTCAGATGAGTGAGTAACTACCTCTGTAATAATTTCCACCTTTTTTATTGGACCCATTAATTGAAAAATATGTGCTGGGTCCTGACACCCTGTCTCCTAAAGGGACACAGGCCACCTCAGTACAAGCCACAGTGTCTGCTTGGGGCTTGGCACTGCTGCAATTCAGACACCAGTGATAGTTATTTTAATTGGATGTATCTATGACTAATTATGTGTATTTCCACAGAAGCTATTATTCAAGGATCCCTGAGCAGTTTTTGCAATTAAGATTAAGATTTGTATCAAAACTGCACAGTATATAATGATAAGAAAATCGGTACATCTGGCACTGAGCAATCTCTGTTGTAGAATGTAATGCCTTTTAAAAACCTACTTGCCAAGAAATTCAGAATGCTTCTTCTCTTCGTACCCATCCCCATAAACTGTAAACCTGTATGTCTCTCATATATGTAGTATAGTGGCATAGATTCCTTGCTGCTCCACTAGCCAGATGCTGTCAGAGAACAGAGAAGCTTCTCCTGATGGAACACTTTCCCATGTCAGCTAAACGCCTTCCTTGTCATGCAACAGACCCACTAACACAAGACTCAGCATTGCTCCAGGTGATGGGTCTGCTGAGGTATGAAATGAAAGTTCCATATCTGAGGGAAATTGCACAAGACATGTATGGAGTCACATTAACCCAAAGTACAGCAGAGCGAGAACTGACAAGCTGATCCGCAGCAGTGGTTTGCTTAGTCCAACTTTCTGGGTTTGACAGGCAGAATTGCTGAGTGCTTTCAAGCAATGTGCTATAAACTCAGCAATAGGGAGTAAAAAATGAAATGAAACAAAAAGTCTTTTCAGCCCCTAAATTTTGAACTGTGCTGCTTTGTGCTAACCTATTGCAGCAACCTCCACCCTGATAGAGCCTTCTCCTTTCCTTTTGGCCAGTTCCAGTTTATGCTTGAAATTGCAGGCAGAGGCTTGCTTGTCCTCTCAGCTATGTATTTTTCCTGCTGGATGTAGAATGCAGCATCCAGTGGCGTGTTACTGAAGTTGTACCTGTCCTTTGGTCCTAGATGGCTCTGGTTCTGTCTGGAGGAGGCTGGAACATAATATGAAACCAAAAAGATACCAGCCCGCAGCATTGGTTTGTGTTCTTCATTGAAGAAAGCAAGGAAAAATATCTAGTAAGAAAATTTTAAATGTTTGTCATTACCCGTGGTTCATATAAGTTCCCATTTTATCTAAATCTCTTATTTTTTTAACGACAAGAATCCTGGCATATTCATACATAATAAGATTTAATTTAATATCGTTAAATCCAAACAATCGACAGAGAACAGCTAATGTGATAATATACTCTCCAAGTTACCTAAGCAAGAAACCTCCTAGTCAAATCACAAGCAACCTGTTTTCCTGTGTACATGATGCGGCCAGTGGCGTACAGCAGGTGTTAGGACTAGAGCATGTGATGAGATACCGTTGTAATGCACCAGGCTCACCTGTGGTTTTGCCCTGCTGATGCTAGGGTTTGCTTATATAAATTAGAACACTTTTTATAAACTACTTTTACTAAACCTGCTTTTATTAGAGAAATCTCTTCTCAGCTGAGCTAATGTATACCTTTAATACTTAGAAAACCTGTTCCACAAATAACACTAATACAGAAGTCTTTGAAGAGTTCAGCGAGAAAAAAAAAAATCCAGTCTTTATCCTTGCAACCTATCCAAATATAGCTTTCTTATGCCCACTTCTGTCCCACTGATATCCCTGTGGATTTTAATCCTTCATCCTGCTGTGTACATCACTGGTCTCCTTACACACCAGGGAAACCTTTTAATGCACAGAAATCTGCAGCAAAGTCATGAGGTAGCTCAGTACTGCAAGGTCATTTGACATTTTTCTCACCTGATTTTCCATTTCCCCAGGGGGAAGTTACTTTGCAGGATAACCCTTTTCCTTGGTTCAGAAAGATTAAGAAACTTGTCATATATCAGATTGGGATTTTTTTTACATAACCAGAAGTTCTGGAGGTTGAATAGTGCTTACAAAGTACAGGATACCCCAAACAAGGTTAAGAAATGGGATAACAGTTGCAAGGCATATCATTAAGGAAGGGAGTTTCTAGACTTCTATAAAAGCATTTAGAAACCTCTTGTTTAAGATGTCAGCCCTTAGTGCTGTGTTTATTCTCTCACTGGTTTCACCTGGTTCTGGGCTGGGCCCTTAATTATTTTAAACATGAAGAACTAACTACGCCCTAGGCAAAATGCACCTCTCCCAGTGGAGATCTGCCAATTGTCAAAGGAAAAATTCTAATGTGAAAATTCCTTTAATTTCTTTATTTTTTCAGCTTTTGTTGATATTTAGATTTATATTTTCTAGAAATGTTAGCCAGCAACATTCTCCCACTTTCTTAGATCATATATACATTCTCTTCTTGTAAGAATATTTTTTACCTGCAGGAACAACATGATTCTGCTCTGGCCACATACCAGCAAATTGTTCAGCATCTATGGAGATAGTTAGTGTCACATGAGATCTCAAAATGAATATAACTTATCTAGATGAAATTAGGGATGCATTTGAATGCCTCCACACAGCTATCTTGGTTTGATTTTGGCACTCCTAGTCAAAAAGTCATGTTGCTGGGATTAATTTTAAAACACTAGGCAACTTTAAAAACAACAGCAACTAAGTTCTTCAAATGACAGAAGATAATTCAACATTTGTGTTTTATTAAATATGGACATTGCCTACACTGGAATCAACATAATAATAACGATAAATTTAAAATAAAAAACCCAAAAAACAACAACAAAAAAAAACAAACCAAAAGAATTGGAATGAACCTCTGGAGGTCCAGCTCAAAGCAAGGATAAATTTAAAGTTAGACTAGGCTGCTGAAGATTTTTGTCTGGTTCTGTTTTGAAATACTCCAAGGACAGTGTTTCCATGTTCTCTCTGGGTTGTTACATTCCCATACAAAAGTAAAATTTACCTGCAAGAGTCTTCTAGAGGGTGCTTATATAGATTCATAATGGTCTGCATCGTATATTGTGCATGTGGTTTTAGAAATACATACAGCACTTAGTCTAATGATTTCTTCTGACATACAGCTCTACAGTTGTATGAATCTTCTATTCTTTGCACTTTAAGATGTACCTAAAAATCGATTATGTATACCTTGTTTTCCACTAGTAAGATAAACAAGGAATATTTCATTAAAATTTTGCACACACACACCCCCCCAAGAAATTAACGGCAAAGATCCCATATGTTATAGTGGGATCAAGGTTCCACTGAGGATATTCATAAAATATGGCCTCTCTGATTGCTATAAATATCCAAGTACCTTCAGCAATACAAAAATTGGATATTTTCCATACCACATTATTTACCTTTATTGCAATATTTGTACTATTTCTGACACTTCATGTAGGAAATTCCTCAAACACTCCATAAATTTAAGGAATGGTTCTGGTAAATATCGAGTTGTTACTGGCTTCCAATGTAAGATGAAACATAGGCCATATAATACCCTACAGTGCTGTCCTAAAAAATGAATCTTTCTATTTATGCCTTGGACATCTTTTGCTTCTGAAAACTTTAAGTCAAGGTATCACAGCTAAAGCATAATTCCAGGCAATGTTTTCTAGGTCAGTGGCAAAGGCAGCCTTTCTTGAGTTTTAAGGAGGCTTTTAGTAAAATTTCAAGCTGCTTGCACTTGGTTGAGGTTTCAATGAAGCATAAAGGAGTTAAGGAACACAGAACCGAATAACTGAAAATTGTTATAGGTGAAGAAGAAACCAAGAACGATTCCATGAGGAAGAGAGGGGAGTTAGGAAAATTAGGAGAAACCTGATCTAGAAAAAATCATTAAAGCTATATGGAAAAGAATGTGATACAATTTATACCCATTTTTTTCCACTCCAGCTCCACTGTAAAACTGTCAGCATGGTCACTGACATAATTTGCTGCTCAGGCCAGACAGCATCCTTACAAACTGCTGCCCACCTTTCAGAAGCTAGAGTAGGTCAGGACTTACAGAAAATTCAAGCGTTACTGGCCTATTGAGGGGATATTACATATAGAAGTTGTAATGATTGGTACGGAGGTTGGAGTGATTGGCTTCAGTGCCGACCCAGACTCGGACTAACAGTCCCAGGCACATTTAAGATATTAGAATAAATGTATCCTTAAGTTACTTTTTCTAATGCATCATAGCTCTCAACTTAGGAGCAATATAAAGGTTTTGATTACTCTTCAGATTACTTGCTATTTGAACCTCCTCTGCATCTACATCGTGACTTCCAGAGTGGTGGCACTGTTGGACCTGTTCTTTCTCTCTGTGGACATAAAGCCTCTGCATCAGTGGGATCCCTAGCTCTTTGCTTTTTAGCACTCTCAGAGAAGAAGTGAAATGAGGCACTGTGTTTCTAACATGCCCAAAAGACACCTGCTTACTCAAATGACATCAGTGTCTACGGGCTTGAACAAGCTGAGTTCTGGATGCTCCTGTGATATAGGAGCATATATAGAGTAGGAGGGGGAATACTGTAGTGATACCTTTTTGTTTGTTTGTTTTATTGTATTTTTGTTTGGGTTTGTGTGGTGTGGGTTTTTTGGGGTGCTTAAAACCTATCACAACCAGAAAGTGGTAATGGCTGTGGGAAATTCACACAGGAGGCAGGCTGTTGTTTTGTTTCCTGGGTGGAGCCATGGATATTACATTTATTTATCAGTTTCCCAGTTTATAAATCTAAAAACATTTTAATGACATAATTTTGTTTTATAAATATAGTTTTCCTGGCTAGACATGAAAGACTATGTGTCTCACCTTTATTGGATTTGGTAGCAGTGTGGGGTGCTGAGTTTAATATTGATGACAGCTGGCATTGCTAATCCCCCTTCAGTCCCCCTATAGTGGTTTACTGAAGTTCCAGTTGTTTGTAGCCGAGATGCTCATTCATGATATCTTTGCAACTGCTTAGGTGAAGATTACACTCTGTCACATGCATTTATCTCCTCTGATTACATGCAGTTCAGCTTCTTTTTTTCATTCATTCCAAAGTGCTCAAATTTTTTGCTTGATTTTCAGGGAGAATAAACAGTGTTTGCCTGTTTATGTTATAGTGCATGCCTCAGTGGAGAAACATTCTCCTACTGTATTATGTGTGTGAAAAAAATGTAATTTTTATAAAATTACAAAATTATAGCATTATTATAAAATAATAAAAATATATTATTTTAACAAGTGTCAAACTTCTGGCAAAAATACAAAACCAAAATATCATGACTGCAGATAATTAATTTACCAGCTATAGCAATAGTGTCCAGATCACAGCTTGATGTATTTTGGGAGGGTCATGTAGACAACCACTCTCATTGTCCCTACCTAGACATGTATTCCTTGCAAGTGATTTTAAGTGTCTTCAATCTGATCATTTTATGTACACTAATTTCACTTTCAGAAGAAAGAGAAATAAATATTCTTCCATAAACTTTCTTAGTCATGATCTCAGGTCCCCTTTCAACTGTCCATATTTAGAGACATTTCTTTACTAATCAGTGAAGGTGTCTGACATTATAGGAAGCCAAAAAGCTTTTGAATACATAAAAGTTGGTGATCAGAGCTCTAGCATAGGAGCAATGGAAAAAATAGCTTGTCTTACGTTAAGTAATGTAAGTCCTAGACATTAGAAGAGTTACTTTTAATTTGCTTTGATACAAATGAACTTAGATTCTGCCTGTGTAAGGAAAACTAATGTTGGGAATGTTACAGTGGTTTTGCTGGTGGCTTTTCAGTCTCCAGGAAAGTGAAATCATGAAATATGGACCTGGAATTTGATTACCATTTCCTCAGTGTGCCTTGGATGGCAATCACTTAAAATAAAATGTGATATTACAAAAATTCAAGAACACAAGGCATCAACTTAGTCCCTTATGATACAGTTTCTTTGAAATGACTTTCAAAAATGTGCACCCCTGCAGCCTGGCTTTTAATTTGTATATTTTCTTAAGCACATAATAGGATAGACATCCCACTGTAAGACTGGCACCATTCATAAGTTGAGGGAATGAAAATTCAGTTTGTTTTTATTAATTCATGCAGGAGCAGCCCAGTCTGGTATGCACAACCTACATTCGCCGGTTTGTATTTAAATGCTGAAAAAGAAATACATTCCCTCTTTATTGCTACAGTTGCTTTAAATTAAAATTGCAAAGAAATACAATGCTAGGTAACACAAAGCTTCTTTTATTTCTCTTAAACAAAAGGCTTTATGAACATGCTGATGTATTTGGTAAACATAATAAATTTTATCTAGCGAATCAGTGGGAAAACATAGCCCCAAGGCTCAGCTCTGTGGTGTCTCTTAGAATGATACTACTAAAGTTATGCTAAAACTATCATAAAAGTAAGAAGAAAAAAGCTTTTAGCAAGTGCTTGCAACATTTTGATACTAATGGAACTGTATTTGCTCAAATGAGAGCATTTTGGTAAATGCTTACAAAGCAAAAGGCACTGCATTTTCTTTATACAAATTAAAGATAGAACATTAAAGGTCAGATGTAAAACTTTGCCAAATAGCTCTCTCTCCATTAATTTTACAGTGTGTTTAAGGGGAGAGGATCTAGCCTGCTTGTGACATGAAAAAAGACTACTGGTTTGACTGTCTTTGTGAGAACCTGAAGAACCAATGGAGCAAGCACTGAATGGTACGAGATGAGTCCTAGAAAGGCAGAGATCTGGGCAAACCTTCAAGGTTCAAGGAGACAAAGGAGCAACATCCCTGAAAGCTCATCAATGCAGATTGCAGGTTCCAGTCTTCATTGATTTTCCTGCTTGGGATCTGCCAGCTGTAATGGCTGTGCCATTCAAATTCTGAGGCTCTGGAAGAACAGCAGCCTCTGTGCAGGATGTTCTCAAGGCTGGCGGTCTCACCAGGAGGTATATTGGAAGACCTGAAGAAGAAGGCAAAGGCAGTGGAAATATATTGTTCTAATTTCTCTTGTTAGTGGACAGTAGTGCTCTCAGTTACCAGTGATAAGGAAAGTGTTTTTATTACTTGTACAATGCACTCCTATGGTTCATGAAGGCAAAAGGTGGACCTGAGCTGCATAATACTTTGGCAATTGTCATGCAGTCATCTTCAGGGAAAATATGAGGTCAGAACTCCTTAAACATTTTCAAGCTGGTTCCTGTCAATATATCTTCTGTATTTCTTGGATTGAGGTTGGAAAGCTGTTTAGTACAAATACCTTAAAAACCTTATAAAGACTGGTCGAGGAGTATAATTATGTTCATTTTGTCTCCATTTTTCATCTGTATGAAAGAAAAGCCTTTTTTCATAAGAGTACTTATTGAGAAATAAAGCATTTCAGGCATAGTATATAGAAATGTAAAATAAAATCAGAAAAAAACCCTTTGTTTCAGACTGGTTTGGTAAATCTCTTTTTTGTGATGAAAGCAATCAAAAATATTTCATGATTGTAGTGTTGGGGAGAGTTGCTTTTTCTCTTTGAAACTCAGGCTGCTGCTAAGAGCTGCCTCTGCCATCACCAGGCAAACCTTGAAGGAAGGTTTTGAATGGTGGTAGCTGAGGGCATTCTGAAAAAGTAAGTCAAGGCTGAATAGTAGCACTAGTGTTTGTGTTGCTAGGGTGAAGTTATATTTATCTTCCTTTAAAAACTCCTGACTATAGAGTGCCATTCTGTACTCAGTCTTGCCAAATAAAGTTCAAGCACAAGAAGGTTGCTCAGTTTGACTGTAATTTGAAATAAATCTGTTGTCTTGCTTTGCCTCAAAGTAATTATTAAATGTATTATAAGATATAATTTTTCCTGTTTCAAAATAATCAGAAAATATCAACATATTTTACTTCTACAAATAGCCTAGTTCAATAGATTAGATTTTTCATATAATCTCTTGGCACAACAATGTTTTCTCCAGCTGGGACAATGTTCTTGTATATTGTAACTTCCCTAAAGTCCTTTGAACAGTTTTCATTTTATCTCCAACCCATTTTCAATGAATCTTTGATACTTGAATTGACAAACTACAGGATTTCAGGTATTGTTGCAGAGCAGTAGAATAATGAAAATAACCATGATACATATTTGCATACATTGATGTAAAATAGCAGATGGGGTGGGAGAAGGAATGTCTTTAATTAGTCTAAAGAAAAAAAACCAAGGGTCGGAAAACTACCTATACTGATGAAAATAAGTTTAAAGAGAGGGGGGGAAAGGAAAGAGGAATTTTTAAGTGGCTGTTGAAGGGAAAATATTCTGGCAAGCAGCTCTATTAAGTTATGCAATATTTTTCAAAGAAAAACAGTTGAAGTCTTCTCATTTGTGATATATAAAGTCTCAGGGGACAGAAACCTAGAAATTATACATAACTCTACCAGTAACATACCGGTAAAGAGATGGACAAAATGATCTAATAAATGTTTTCCTTTCCCCGTTTCTACGATCCTATGAAAATATTTCTTTAATATTACAGCGGCTTTCTGTGTGAAAACACAATAGCAAAACAAGCTGTCCCCTTTCTCCTGTGAAAAGTATAGGAGATAGGAGTGGAGAACTGGATAATAGGAAAGAAGGAATAGCTAGACTAGTTATAGATATAAAAATAGCAGTCAGATTTGAGTCTGCATACATTATAGTAACAGGCACTATGCACAAAAGAGGCATATTGGAATGTTACATCAGGAAGCAATCCTCCTACCACTGAAAAATAATAATCTCAAAGCTGCACTGACGTTTCTTAGCCAAGCTCCCTCCTGCTATGAGCACAAGCAGGGAGAAAACGTAACAAAATTATGAACAAAATCCATGATACATAAACAGGAGAAAACAGGCTTAGTAGGATAAGAAGAGCATCTCTTGCATTTTTTCAATTCTAATTCTTCTCAAAACATATTGCAGAAAATTACCGGCTTCATGTGTCTTCAGAGGGGAGAAATCTGTGAGAAATTAAGGGAGTTCAGACCTGGGAGGTTTTGTGCTAGTACAGATGAAACTACCCTCACCTAGATACATGTAGGAGCCATTAGCATGCCATTATCCTGTCTGTCAAATCTTTTTGAACATCTTTTTATAAACCCCAAAAGGAATAGACTGTGTCTCAACATCGTTGTTCTCCTCTTTTTCTGCAAAACAGAAGTCACCAAGCAGACCAGCACAAGCTGACCAGCTGGCTCGTCATCACGTTTATGACTGTTTGAGGTGAATGTTTTGGGTAGTTGGAATATGAAGGCTTGAGTCCCAGATGGAAGTAGTAGGTAAGAAAACCACTCCAAAATTTACATGTCAGTTATTCCCTTCACACAGTATTCTACTGGAAAGCTCGAACCATAGTATGTTTGTGATGAGTATCTATCCAACGTCATAAAATTCTTGGAATTACCTGCAGTTTCTTTTCTTTCACATTCCACTTGAATGGAGAAAGAATAATAAATAAAATAAAAAAAGATGTGCTGGCAAAGTGTCACTGAATTATTATTTCAAAATACATTAATCTGGATGAGTGAGTACTCTGATGTTCATATTACTGATAAAGAGACCATGGAAAAGAGGGGTAGCTAAAAAAAAAAAAAAAAAAAAAGAAAGCATGCATCTAAAAATACTGATGTATGTAGGGTTTCAAAATCGTGTATGTGTCTCATTTCACTAAGTATGTAATTAAAATTCTGACTCAAAAAAAAAAGAGTTAATTAGTGCATCCTATCATATTTTTTCAGTCATTGGCAAAAATGAGAAAAGCACATACCAGACTCCTATTCTAATCTTGCAGGTGAGACCCTGACTTCTCTAAAATCCAGTATAAAATACCCGTTGAATTCTGTTTCATGCATAAACTTAAAGGAGTTTTAACATTTTATTCAGCTGAGCTGAGTCAGGTCATCCAGTTATTAAGTATCAAGCAAGCATCTTTCAAAGAAACTAGATGCAGTGCTTACTAGACAACTTGCATAAAGGAGCAGAAGACCTCTGTGGTTCTAAATAAGGTGAGACCAACTTAGAAAAGCTTAGAAATAGCTGGTCTCACCTGATCAATTTTATAAAGAGATTTTGGAAGATCGTTTGAAACTAGGAAAGAAGCCAAGGGAACAGAATAGAAGAGGTCAAGTATAGGAGTTTTGAATGTTCAGTAAGTGTCTGAAAAGAGGAAGGATGGAGGCTCAGATTGGAACCACTGCCTTTAAAATGGTATTTAATAATAAATTTATGGTTTGGCTGTTTAAACTCACATTTAAAAACTTGAAAAAGAAACTGTTAGCCTGATTGCTATTTTTTTGTGTTAAAAATGTCTGATCCTAGGTTAATTTTAAAACCCAGAATAATAATTTCTGTATTTAAAAACAAACAAACAGACAAAAAAAAATCAGCTGGAAAGCAAAAGAAAGATATCACATTAAAATGAAAAGCAGATTGTAGATATTTATGTGAACACATGTTCTTTATTTTCTGCTTTCTTTGACAGTATTTGGGTTTTAGTGAAGTAATTTGCCTTTTCAAAAACATCTACTGCATCAGGATGTTGGTTGCAATGTCAAAAGCTCTCCACCTGATGACTGCTGATATTGACCCACTCTAGCCACTGACACAATGTCAGATTGCCTCCTTTTTTGGGACATTTCCACACACTTGTATGGCTGCAAGAACAGTAATAAGGGAATTGTTCTAGTGCTAAGCCCAGAGATTTTTAAAAGTCTCTTTAAAACTGAGTATTTGCAAGAGAAGAAATAAAGGGAAGAATATTTCAAAATATGTGAAATGAAGGTTCAAGGCAATAAAGCTTCCTCTGATTATCATAGGAGGCAGAGTGGGATGAGTGTAAGTTCCCAAATACTTCCATCCTATAAAGTAAGAATGATGAAAATGGACTAGGTTGTATTGTTATTCTAGGAAATGCTCGTCTATAGTTTTAAGTCAGGGGGACTGGAACAGCCTCTTAAAGTGAACGTGCACAGTTTTATACAGTATAAGGAAGTCCTACTATAATATTGTACCTTACGTACAGCCATTAGGCAGGACTCATTTTATTCCATAGGTGGTTCTTATGCTTTCCAGTTGAGCTGTAGTGCTGTAACAGACACAAGGGGTGTGTCGCTCCAAAAAGCCTATTTTCTCAGTTTTGTCAGTACACCTGCATACTGTTGATGGGATATTGTTCCCATTGTACTGTAGAGTAAAGCTAACTTTAGGGAGAACATATTAAGGCCAAAATTCAGAGTCTGAGAAAGTCACAAACTACGTGTTGACATGATAGATACCATCAGGCAAGAAATCCTGATGATATGTATAATAAAAACCTAATGCCTATACTGGCTCATGCTTAAGACTGAGAAGTCTGGTCTTTAATCTCAGTGACCATGAGCAGATACTTAGGAAGATGAAGAAAGGAGCAAACATACATGATAGTTCTTAGCAGTTTTCTAACCTTCAGCTATTTCATATCTGGGGATTCCTTCACTTCCATATGATTTTTTTAATTAAAGAATTCCCAAATGATTTCTTTCCATGAAAATAAACCTCCCTTTGACCCATACAAACTTTAGTACAGTGCTATATTCAGTGCAACCTAATGAGAAAGAAAAGAATAAGAGAAATGTAGCATGTTTCAACCACATTTTTCCTTTCCATGAGATGTATTTCCCTCCTCTTCCTGGATCACCTGTGGGTGGTGAAACAAATAGATTGCAGAACACCTCTGGAAGTTTTTTAGTCCAACTTCTGGGTCAATGCTAGATCAGTCCTAATGCAGGGTGACAGTAATACAGCCCGTAAGCTAGCTCCCAATGGGCACTGAATAAGTACTTATATGCTGTTTTCTCTCACCCTCTGTACTGCAGTACTCATCTAGACACTTTATCTCGCCTTAAATAATGAAAGGAAATGAAGCTGATAAACAGTGAAGGTACTAGTACAATTTTACTTTAGCTAGGCTGATACCAAATGAGATACCCACAGTAGGTGTCTGGTCTTGGATTTGCTGGTGTCTTTTGAGTACCTATTTTGTGTTAGTAAAATATACACTCTAAAAGAGCTGTGATAGTTATGAACTGAAGCTTCTGTCTGCTTACATGGTTAATTCTTTTGTGTATGTTCCTGCATTTTCTGCAGTTCTACTTGCTCAAGCTTCATACAAGTAACTTGGGTGCCTGCTTTGGAAAACTTGGTCAACAGTGCATTGCAGTTTCTCAGGCAGTAAGGTTTTGAACAATAAAGTTTTCATTGAATGTAGATGCTCTGGATCAGAGTTTAGTTTCAGTATGTCAATATACTGTCATATATCATATAGGATTATATATACCATATGTATCATCAGAAGAACCAAAAAGAAGCTGGAACCCATAATGGCACAAATCCAGGTTGGGCATTGCTCTTTTTTCATACAGTGCCTGGGAAATAGTCTTAAAGATATTTTCAGGAAAGAAATAATTATCTCTGTAGTAATTAAAAAAAAAAACAAAACACCAGAACTGGACATAAAAATTACCTTCTAGATTTATACCATTTAAACATAAAACATTAATGTTCTCATGACAAAAAAACATATGCAGAATTGCACACAGACAAAGGTTAACAAACCTCATTATCAGATTGTTGAACTTATTTTATTTAAGGCAAACAAACTTTAATGAGTAATGAGGGAAGACAATGAAAATGCAGCTTCCTAGCCAAGATAATTGTGCAGGCAGATTTATCCTTACTTTCTTGATAGTGCTAATGTAATTACCAAGAAATGACAGTAAGACTCTTGTATTGATTTTTATATGTCATTGATTCGTCAAGGTCTTAACTTACAAAAATGTATAAATCTGTATGTTAATGGGCTTAGTCACTTATTCAAACTCTAAACAAAAGGTAGTTACTTCGCAGGAAATTACAATAATGATAAAGTCATTTTACTCATCAAAAAAAGAAAGAGAAAAAGAGGGGGGGAAAAAAAAAAAAAAAGAAACCCCTCTTGTGCAGGATAAGAACCCAGAGGAATTCTATGAATAATTTAAAGATCAATTAGTACTCCTCTGTTAGGAACTTTTGCTAATTCTTTACAGACAGCATGTTTCTTTTTCTGTGCAGACAGCAATAATTTCTGTATTATTTATTAAAGGCAACAAATAATTCTAGCTTATAAGATGTGGAGTGATATCATTCATCAGTTGTGCATGTACAACAGAGCTAACGACTTGGCTGTTCAGCCCATTTTACACACATTAATTTATCCAGTATAGTACGATTTATGAAAAAAAACTGCAAGTAAATGTATCTATGCATATACATGAAATACGTGCATGATATCTTACTGATACATTTCTGCCTAAAAGGTAAAAGAGTACAAGATAATATTCTTCCCCCAAGTAATCAACAAGTAAATTTATCTCCAAAAATGCTATTAAACATGGGTACATGTAATGTGACAGGCTGGAACTGCTCTGTTATTAAATTGTTGAATTGCTCTCTTGACAGATGCATGAACACAATTTCTGTTTACCTGTTCAGGTTGTATAAGCCTCAGAAAGGGGAAGGAGGAAATTTTCTTGCTCAGACTGGCATGAACTGACTTGCTTTACTGCAAGAGTTTGGAACAATTAAGCATACTCAGAATAACCCAATGGCATTGTCAGGTATGTCATTCCCATTTTCTTGAAGCAAGACATTCTGATGGTTAAAGAGTTTACATACGTGTGCAATTTAGTAAAAGTATGTTCAATTAGCTACAGAAGGGCAGCCCTTGGAAGTCCTACCACTGACTCAGACAAGAAATATTCCAATCCAAACCCATTTGCCATCTGGACTATATGGGTTAAATTGAAAGACTTTATTAGTACACAGATGCTATGTCTATACCTGTTTTTAAGAGTAGCCTCTGGATTTATTCCCCAAAGTAACTGAGAGCCTGTGGACTGCTCGCTGGCTGCCTGTGAACACTCTGTATGATGCTTGGTGAAAGTTCCCATATGCTCTCTGGCCAGGCCAAGTCTGCCAGCTTGCTAGGTGCATGTAGCGGAGTGGTCTTGACGATAGCCTCAGATCTTTCCTCAGCAGGGAATACACACTTATACAGGCAGCCTGGACAGTTAGATTTTGAATGTTTGTCTAAACTGTGAAGCCTACAACTCATTGTGCCAATTCATACCTATAGAACTTGTTTTGTGGGTGGGATTATCATTCCTCTTTCCAGTTATAAAGTTGGCATGTTAGAAGATGCATAATGATGGGAGGCTGGTAATAGAATTACAAGCTGCATACACTAAACAGTTTGAAAGGTCAAGGAGCTGTTATTCAGCAATAAGTTCGAGACTTAAACTTACAACAATTTTACAGCCCTGATATAATTTATACTGGAGCAGAACTAAGAACAGAAAAGGCAGCATGGCAACTGTGTAGTAGTGTGGAATTGTAGTTGCAAATAGATCCTCTATTAAGGTGCCAAAAACTATAATTAAAGGCTTGTTATGTCATATTTATGCTTTGGACTACATGTTGAAGAGTATCAGCATGATGAGATGGTTTCTATCATTCTCAGTCTAAGACATCCAGGTTCATCTGTGACCTGACTGTTCCGGATTCTCCTCTGACACATCAGCACCTAAGTACATCAATCTGCAGTGTTCACCTTTACATCCCTCAGTTCTTTTTCTGAAGTTGTCACCTAATTCCTTTTTCAGTCACAGTTCTTCTGAAAGTAACACAGTTTAAATAAGAAATATATTTAGGTTAAATCCTCGTTTAGATATAAAACACCATTTTATTTTCTAATGCAAGCATAAAAAATTACCCCGTTGTCTCACTTTTGAGAGATTTTTCATGTAATTTAAATACACATGTTTTTAAAATGTGTGTTAGCATTTTGGAAGAGTTTTACCCCATGACCAGATGAAGAGTATTTTATTTGAAAGTCATGCTGTTCATTAGCTCTCATCCTCATTAACATTTGTCACATTCTTTTACTGCAGGAGGTCAATAGTTTGTCATTTCTCTTCCTGGGAAGTCATAGGCATAAAAATGTGATATCTCAAATGTCACATTAATTTGTTTCTCAAGAGTGAGACTAAAGAGAAATTAAATAATTTCTTTTATGAATAAAAACTTCTAGAACTCGTCTGTAGATATGAAGAGCACCTGCTAATTTATTTAGTAGGTAGGAAGTCTGTGAGCACTGATCAATATAGAATACACACTATTTAATTACATTACAGTTGTTCCAAAAAAATTTAAGCAATACATTCAAGAGGAAATTGCAGGTGTTGGCAAAGGTATTCAGAATTTGTGTTAGTCTCATGTTCCTGTAGGTTTTTCTTCTTTTGAAATGTGTAAGAAAAAAATATGAATTGCAAGTGAATCTTCAGTTATAAAAATAGTTTGTCCCCATAGTTCACCCCAAAGTGAAATTTACATTGTATTACAAGGAAAGGTTGACATTCCTTTGCTTGAGAAGATGAATAAGTTATTCAAAGCATAAAAGGAAGTCTTACTAAATGTAGGTCTTATTTTTTGCCTATTTTCTAGTTAGAAATGCTCATATTTTACTGAGAATAATAATTTAACTTACTTTTTTACTGTTCACAGACAATGCATCCTCTTTCTCAGCTATATGTTTAGTAGTCTTATCTACTTCTGCAATGATTTCTTTACTTTTAAGAGTGCATGTATCTGACTCATAAGTGTATTCATATGCAGGTGTGCATGTACATTTCATGGAAAAAAATATTAAACTGTATCTTATATTTCTGTAGCAATACTTAGTTCCTTGTATTTCAGGTGCTGAATACGAATGGTTAAAATATTCAGAGGATATTCAGAGGCTGATGTTTGCACCATAAGGATATTATATTCTATACCTCAGTTGTTGTCTATGAGCTCTGTTTTTTGATTAAGGAACTTAAGTTGCTGCTGAACATTTTTTCTTTTCTTTAGAACAAAAAGAAGCATGGGATGGTAGCAGCAGCCAAACTGAAACGGTCCAAACCTACTCATTGCATACAGACCAGAGTATCAAGAGCTTTAACATCTTCCTTAAGAAAGTAAGTACGTTACAAATTATAAAACTCAAAGTGGATACAAGCTATTTATCTCCAACCAATAATCCAATAATGCAATTATGTCAAGAATCATATGTACTTGTACTAGCAAGGCAAACTAAACCAATATAAGGTAACATTTTTATGCACATAGGATTCTACCTGTCACTGGACAGCTGAGGCTGTAATTTGTTCTTCACATCTACAAGACAACTGTATAGTCTCAGAACACAATGAATAGTGAAGAAAGAAAAAAATATTCAAATTTAGTAATGCTTAACATGATAGGCTAGAAAAAACTACTGAAATACCTATTTTCTTACACATATTGGCAAAAGTGCTTCCCCTACAGAAAAAATATAATTCTGTAGGGAAATAAGTGTTCATTGGCTACAGCCAACAAGCTCAAGACCTATAAAAACATTTGACAACCAGGAAGTAACTATGACAGAAGACATTTTTCTGTAATTTATATAGTAATCCCATGCTACGTACAAATATGCTTCACTGCTCCTCTTTATAAAGGATTCCCACTTACACATGTGGTGAAATATCATTCTCTTTATAACTAGAAACTAGTTGTAATGGAAGAAAAGAAATTCTGGGTTCCAGTTATGTATTAAAACCCACTTTGAATAAATATAGGCCTATATAATAAAGTCAAAATTATGATTATCAAACAGCATTTGCAGTGGTTTTGTCAAAAAAGGGAAACCACAATCTGTAAGTTCTTATTAAAATACAATGTTTGGGAAGAGACCCTTTGCTTTCTGTATTTTTAATGATAAAAAAACAAACAACAACAAAAAACCCAAAACCCCTGTCTTATGCTATCTTTATTCTAATAATTTTAGTTTGAACCTTAAAAGTGTAATATTTTTTAGACAAGGAATATGTCTTTGTATGAAATGTTCTTGCTCATTATAACATAAGGTATTTTTAAAATGTATGTATCTCTAAGTATTATTACTGATAGGGTTTAAATCTTACAGCGTACTCAATACGTAGTGTTTTAACTTCATCTGAACTTGTTAAAGCCTGAATCTATTTGAGTGAATTATCAGTAGAAAGTCTTGAAACTTTTTTTTTGTGAAACATATTACTGGAGTAGTTCAGAAGCTAATGTAAAAGTTGTGTAATACTGAATTCTCTTACTCTGAGCAAAGATCTGACTTGTATTATGAGGATGGACAATAGAAGCAAGAGCAATATCTGTTTAAAATAAATGTTAACAATGAAGATTCAAATCAATGACATGAACAATTGCATATCTTATTGATAATTCAGGTTGTGCCTTTTACTTTTGGGAAAGCAACATTATATTATACATTAAAGTGTATATGAGCAGTCCTACATCTTTTACAGATCATCTTTGAATGAATTCATTTGTCAGTTTTATTGTTCACAATTGCATTATATTTCATGTATTTTTCCTTTCTGAAGCAGTTTATTACATCCTTCGTCAGCATTTCTGGGCTGTAAGAATGCTTCATAAATAAATCCAGAGCCGTGACATCTAATGGAAATTGTAGTCCTATAATAGATAACCCTTGATTTAGACACCAGCTTAACTGTCTCAGAAGAACTAGTTCTATTTTATTCTTCTTAATAAATTTATTTAGATCAGTAGCATTGTGTCATGAAAGTGAAAAATAAAACATGTGATGCTAATAATTTGTTTTCTGTTACTTTGTGTTACTTGTGTCACACTTTTTGGCTACAGTGGGAAAAGTTTTAGAAGTTTTTGTCAAAATAGCTCTTGAGAAATTTTGTGGCATTTTTGCAAGATATAACTAATCAGAACTTGGAAAATTTTAAAACTCTAACTTGTACAATTGTGGCTACCAATGTGACAAAACAGCAAAATGAGAGAGATAATTATTACCCCCACCTCCTCCCTCAAAACCAAACAAAAACCCAAACAAACAAACAAAAAAACCCCACCCCAAACCCAAACAACCAAGAGGATAACACATTATTTTAAACATTTCTGGATAACTTTTAATACATTATTTAAAATTTTAAGTCATAAAAGTAAAGAGGTAGTGAGTTGTGGTCTAAAAGGAATAGTTTCCCTGCCGTACCCTACACTTGGCTGCAGCATCTTGTCCGTTCACAGACTTGACTAGCTTCACACCCTTCCTGCACAAGCTGAAGGCAGCATGGCTTTTCACATAGACTGTGACAGAAACACCATTAAGTCCTTAGGCTGTGATAGGCAGGCATGCCTTGAATTTAATTAGTTCTGGAAAACATAACAGCCACCTCATGGCTGATTAAGGAACAGCATCATCCATTTCTATGCTGAAAGATACTAGTGCTGACAAAAATCCTTGAGATGGGTTTAAATTAGGCATATCAGGCTTCAATTAAGTGTATGTTCAATTTATTCATCAATGACCTGGCCAGAGTGCACCCTCAGCACGGTTGCTGGTGGTACAGAACTGGGAGGAGTGGCTGACACACCAGCAGGCTGCGCTGCCATTCAGCTGGACCTGGGCAGGCTGGAGGGCTGGGCAGAGAGGGACCTGATGAAGTCCAACAGAGGCAAGTGGAGGGTCCTGCACCTGGGGAGGAACAACCTCACGCACCAGCACAGGCTGGGGCTGACCTGCTGGAAGGCAGCTCTGTGGAGAAGGACCTGGGAGTGCTGGTTGTCAGCAAGGTGCCCATGAGCCAGCAGTGTGCCCTGGTGGCCAAGAAGGCCAGTGGGATCCGGGGGGACATTGGGAGGACCGTGGCCAGCAGGTCAAGGGAGGAGATCGTCCCCCTCTGCTCTGCCCTGCTGAGGCTGCATCTGGAGTGCTGTGTCCGGTGCTGGGCTCCCCAGTTCAAGAGGGACAGGGAATTACTGGGGAGGGCCCAGTGCAGGGCTACAAAGATGTTGAGGGGACTGGAGCATCTCCCTTATGGGGAAAGGCTGAGGGAGCTGGGCCTGTTTAGCCTGGAGAAGAGAAGGCTGAGAGAGGATCTTATCAATGTCTACAAATATTTTAGTGGTAAGTGCCAAGAGGATGGGGCTGGGCTCTTTTCAGTGGTGCCCAGTGACAGAACAAGGGGCAACGGTCACAAACTGCAGCACAGGAGGTTCCACCTGAATATGAGGAAGAACTGCTTTACCTTGGGGGTGGCAGACCACTGAAAGAGGCTGCCCAGAGAGGCTGTGGAGTCTCCTTCGCTGGAGATATTCAAAGTCTGTCTGGATGTGTCTCTGTACAACCTGCTCTAGGAGAACCTACTTTAGCAGTGGGTTGGACTAGCTGATGTCCAGAGGTTCCCTCCATCCCTGACCATTCTGTGATTCTGTGATATATATTATTTCCTGAAAATACAATAAGATCACTGAACTAGTAAACACGAAATATTGAAGGCCTTCCTCTGACAGGAGAGCTCAAGGCTCAAGGAACTCTCTTGTCTGAAACACCCTCTTACTGAACAAAATAACAGAATTATCAAAACTTTCTCCCTGGCTAAATATCACACTGTGCTGGGAAGAAAAGCCTCAGGAACAGAAACATGGGCAACAAATAAAAAACCCAACATGGTCCTGATCAGTATGAAAGAGCTAGATAGACTCCAAGTTAGACAGGATCATAAGACGAACCTTCAGTCTGGCCCAGAATGGTGGCTTCTGCATTCTTGTGAAAGAAAAAAAATGGATTTTTGTAGGAAAAAAAAACTGCAGTAAAATGTTACTAGCTAGAGAATGTCCTTGGAAATCTGCTTCCACAAGTATGTGCTCTTTTGCTCACTGCCTTCCACACAGCACTGAGCAGCTGTTTTTTGCAACAAGGGTTTCCTTATCAATTTTATAGGCTTGCTATAGAGACAGCTTGCCACTTTCCTTGCCAGAGAGCAGAAACTGTCCTCTCAGTGGTAAAATACTAGGAGACCTGAGCATTGGTAAGCATACAATTCTTTAGTGCTTTCTCCCTATCCAGGAATGTAATATTTTACCCCAAACAGTCTTACTGACATTGTTACCCTGTAAATAATAGCACTCTCCGTGGTTGCCTATTTTTCCTGGATTTACCTGGGTTGTAGTCATGTATTTATGAAGTGGTGGTTGTCTTTCATGAGAGACAAAAGATGAGAAATAAACAAGATTTCTGTGTACTCCCTTCAACCTCAGTGTAAGCAATGGCAGACTACTTTCCAAGGATGCTGAGACAGTGAGTAATTTAAATGCCAAGTAGCAATAGTTGTCAAGAACATTTTATACACTTTGGCTGGCTTTGAATTATAATGTTTCATTTAATCTGTTTCATTACATAACCACTTCAGGAATACCTCTTAGTTTGAACCTCTCTTGCATATTATCACTCACTCTCTAAATTTTCTTGATAGAAACTTTAGTCACAGTGAGATATTTGTGCTAGCTAAATCAATAAGCTCAGAAAAAATATCAGTCTTTAAAAGCTATATTCATAGTATAATTCCTGAAATGTAACCATTTCCTTTTCTTATTAAACTTTGTTAATTTTAACATACATTTTTCTTCACTAAAAGTAAGTTTTCCCACTCAGAATGCCTGATTTTCAGAGTGCAGACCTTAGGTTAATGGAAAATCTCACAAACAACAACATATTTCTGTAAAGTCAATAAATTGTCCATTAAATGTTCTGGGTTTGATGGAAAAGTAACTGTTTGATGTTTGCCTGTGCAATTTAGGAGGGCATACACTTCTGCTGCATTTTCACCTTCACAATGGAGGAAAATGTCTTCTACTAACATGTCAGGGATGCAGCCCTCTGTTGTTAATTCATTTTATGTTCAGACAACATCTTAGATCACTTTATCATAAAATTGTCCTTAGTGTATATGAGGCCTAAACATCCCTTCCTGAAAGAGATAAAAATGTAATTAAAGTCTGAAATGATCCACAGTCAGAGGTGGAGCATTAAACTAAACAGCTATTAGATTTAAATCTAGCGTTGCCAAGTCTAGTGTAAATCTCATGATTTAACAACCTCAAAACTGTATTTCTTTTCATTTTATTTTATGCAAAGAGCTAAACATTAATTTCTTCTTATTTATATTCAATGTTCATATCTTTATTGGACTCTGGATTCACATTTCTAACATTTGGCTATGGCTGGGAAGGTTTTCCTGAATGACAACTGAGTTTCTCTTACAATAGCATGACTCCAGAAGCTGGGACTTTAGAAATATTATAAATACCATTATTTCAAATTCTATGAGCTGATAGTATCTGCTGCAACAATTGCCATGTACTAGTCCAGGTCTCGCAAAACCCACTCATGATAAAAGCTATTAAGCTACAATTGTAGTAAGATATTTTATTTTTATGGTGTACATCTTAGAATTCTTCTGTGAATTTCTGGAACACTTATTTATAATTCCAGCCAAGATAATGGTCACTTGTGTGATAGCAATCCTAGATGACTTCCCATATGGATAAAAATAATTTAAAAAAAAAATTCAAGGAAAAGGAATTAATGGAGCATTAATGGAATTAATTCTGGAATTAATGGAGAAAAAATAAGGCGGTTTGCATTTTTTCTCACTTTAGGGAAAAATACTTGAGAGGATAAAACATTTCTCATCTGTTTTAAAAACTGTGAACACATCACAGTAACACAGAGACTAGCAGATTTGATATTAAGATAGTTAAATGTAGTTAGCTAAGTACAAATCTTTACATGGGAGCGTGGTGTTCAATACTTTATTGCTGCTAGTGGAGAGCTAGGTCTTGGTCCCATTGGCCATGGAGTGTGATTTAAGATCCCTGTTGGGAGTCCTGCCTGGCCTGCAACTTTTGCTGTAGTGCATAGCTGCTGTGTCACCTCTTGACAGCCCCTTGAGGATAGTTCAGATACCATAAGACGTTTAGAATGACACCAGATGCTTATGTTTTGCCACTTGCACACTATTTATCTGTAGCATCACAACTGAGAGGATGAGGGGAAAAAAACTTTAGTACCAGATGTCTGATGAACTTTTCTCTTTGTTTTCTTCTGCTGCTTCTTTTTTAGTAACATCCCTTTTATTTCTCTGGCTCCTCGTGCAGTTCAAGAGATGTAGCTATACACAATGGCACAGAATATACACCTGGCAAGCATAGCTAATTGTGAAATGTTAGTAATTTCCAACACTATTTTCATTTTCCAACACTACTTAGTCAACTGAATGAATAAATCTTTGCTTTTCAGGTACAAAAGTGAGTCTTGATATGTAGAGATAGGTTATGCAATATATTTGACTTCAAATAAGAGAATTTATGATTTTTTTTGCCTGTATTATCTATCAGCACTTCTGGAGCAGGGAATTAACTTCAAAATAGAGGAAAATAAACAATAATAAATGTTCCATTTATGGCACTGATCAATGAACAATGGAAATTTGTATCAGACTGCTTAGTGCTCATCTTCACTGTGTATGAGAAATGTAACACATACACTCCAGCATTTGCTTTACTTTCCTTGGCATTATTCACTTATAAAACGTTGAAAAGTTTTCTGTAGGGCTGTGTATGGAAATGTATATACATTACACATTGGGTAAGACAGAATGACAAAGCAGCAGTGAAAAGACTATCGAAGACAGTTGTCACCAAACTTTATGCCTGTAGAACATTGCTGTGAATTTCAAAGCTGTCATATTGCTTATCACTGTATGAAAGTGTAGCTGGCCTGTCATCTTGGAACAGCTGAATCAGAGTAAGGAGACCAAGGAGGAGAGGACATGAACAGATGAGGAAACCACTTATTTACAGTATTTAGTTTTCTGTGATTTTCTTTTGTTATAAATGCATTTTTTGCAGTTACATTAGAAAAAAGACCTTGTCAATAAAGGATTTTCCAGACTAAAAGCCCCTTATCTTCCTGGAAGCATGTAATCAGCAATACTTTCAGTCTCTTCTGGATAGTAATTGTCAATGCCCTGCCCACATCACATGCAAGGGCATTTCTCTTTTTATTTTCATTAATTTGTCTTCTTTGTTTTTACATAATTTGTGACATTTAGAATTAATGGCTACTTTCATCCCTCTTTTTCCCCTTGTAGACAAGAAAACCAGGTGTGTCTCCATTATCAACATTTCAGCTGATATTTCTGTGTCCTGTTAATATGGTCTGTTTCCTTCCCATGCTACCAAGCAACCACCTCTTCAGAGCCGGATTTCTGTAAGAAGGTCTGTAATGGTTGAAGCCTACAATTTCTATTAAGTGCTGTCCCAGAAACAGTATGTTCACTTGAGCAATATTGATGTTGGGGGGTACTCAGCACTGGATCTGTTTCCCTTTAACACAGATTATGTCTTGGTTTAGAGAATAAAATTTGGAGTTTTCCTGAATAAAGAATTGTGTTGCCATTATATAATCATCCTAAATCTCCATTCTCAAAGGATGTTTGTATTTTTTTGCAAAGATCAAGCCAATAAACAGTTTAAATTATAACTCCTTCCAATGAGCTCTTGGTTGATTTGCATTTAGCATGTGTCACATTTCAGTAATGTCAGTCTGAACTTTTTAGTCTAATTAGAAGATAATAAGATATGCCTTTTTTTATATGATGTGTCTTACATCTCTTGCAATGAGACATATTTGACACTGACCATGATTATGAAAAAGCAACTGGTATTAAAATAATACAAAAGTGAAATAAACTGTATGATGAAATCAG
Source organism: Falco cherrug (assembly GCF_023634085.1). Classification (NCBI taxonomy): domain Eukaryota; kingdom Metazoa; phylum Chordata; class Aves; order Falconiformes; family Falconidae; genus Falco; species Falco cherrug. The sequence goes on along the minus strand of NC_073699.1, from coordinate 34,230,234 downwards.
TCTTACATGATCAAGATAAAATAATGCTGTAAATTAAATAATAAAAATATAATATTTTAGCTAATGTATCATGCTCTAATATAATATGACATGCCGGTAGTGTAAATACCTAATATGGAATGACGTGATGTCTAATACAGAAGAAAAACAAGTTTTGAAATGTTGGAATTTCCTGTGCACCAGAAAACTTGACTGCTGTCTGGCTCTAAAGACAGAAGAATCATGAGGGTATGAAGAAAACCTGAAAAACAGAAGGAGGCAAAAGTCTGAAAGAAAAGACAAGATAGGGTGGCTCATACTTTGGGATTAGCGAGATTCATCCCCACCAGAAATTTATAACCTTTGGTAAAATCTTTCAGTGTTTATTTCTCAGCTGCAGTGAACACACGCCAGACACGGCAGCACCAGCCTGGTGCTGTAGCACACAGGAGCAAGGCTCAGGGGCATGTTGTGCCCTCATGCTGCAAATGCCCTGGGCAGCCCCAGTGGCTAAAAAACCTTAGAGCCCACACTGAGACAAATACTTCTGTGATCATCGTCATAAACTACTGAGAGCTCAGATTAGGGGCTGTCTTTGCTACAGACCGGAGTAAACGTGGCTGAACAAAGAAAAGGGAGATTTGTCTGACTTCTGTCAGACAACTGTATTTCCCAGTATGGCAGAAAAACAGAGAAAAAAATGCTTATTTTAAGACTTAGGGGTAGCAAGATACATTTGGATTATCAGTTTTAAATTCATAGCTCTAGAGATGTGCATATTAATTATATTCTCTATATCTGAGGGATAATTTAGGGAAATTCTATGTTAAAGTAAAGGGGAGACGCTACTTAAGGAAATACTCTGACAAATAAAAAGAGAGATCGGGGAGAGCTGTGCTTTTCATGTGCTTATTCATTAGAATATTTCCCCCATTCTGAATGATGTTTCTCTCGAAATAAAATGTCCAAGGTCTAGACTGCTAATAATCTCAATTTAGAACTGATTAATTCACAGTTACTATCTAAATTGTCAGTTACGTTTGGTACATAATCCGTTCCAATTCCCTTACATTAAATTGAGGTTGCCTGCCAATTCTACAATATGTAACTCAAGATACATATAGGAAAGGAAAATTAAAAATGATTCTTCATTTTTTTGATTCAATGAGTATTGCTTCTAGCTTTGTTGATTTTAGGCTGCCTGATATTGCCCCATAATTCGAGGAGATACATCTATCACACTTTGCTGTGACAGATCAGGAACATTTTGAATAATATTACATTTTCCAAAAGAGATTGGCTAGCTGCCATTTTGGACTTCTGAAAATGCTAGGGAGAATCTGGGAATTATAAAGTTATTTTATATTAGGCTGAATTTTAGAGATATCCAAGGCCCGTCAGGATGAAGCTGACATTCTGTGTCTCCAGTTAATAAGAAAATTATCCCTTACAGCTGGTATGTGTGTATTCATAAGTCTCTTTGGGTTATGGATAAATTAACCCTTAAAAACTAATTAAAAAAAAAAAAATCCAGCTATTTAACAAAGTAACTCACTTTTTTTCAACAGGTAATCTAAAGGAAGAGATAGAAGGCCATGACTTCTGGGTGTAGAGGATTATTTTTTTTTGTTCTCTCTTAACAACAATACCTGTTTGCATCCCTTAACAAGAAGATTTATAAAGACAAATTCTTATTTGATGTAAATAGCTGATGTCCACTTGAAGGCAATGGGCTTATATAAAGGTTGAATTCCACCCAATAGTACCTATTTTAATGGGGTTTTTTTAACTTAATTAGAAGCCATCTGTTTAGGGTCGTAATTATGGTTGTCATACTTCAAACTATGAAGAGCATTCTTACATATATTGCTTTTTAAACTGCAGCCCTTAGAATCTAAAAAAAGTACTAACATTAAAATAATTGGGTTTATTCACAAAATTTATAGATTGTGAATAGCAACCCAGTAGAAATATTTTAACAATACTTTTATATTAGTTTTATAACCCATTAAGCCCGTAATTCGTAAAGCAGTGCTTCTTCACAGATTATTAGGCTTCACAGATTTTTGTTACAGCATCAGGATCAAAGTGATTAATAATAATAATAAAAATAGCATAACAACAACTAATGTAAGAAATAATATAAGGACTACTTTGTAATTTTAGGAGGTATACATTTGTCATGCAGTGAAGCTTACTTACATAGTGACCCATTAAATAATTCTAATTTACTAGTGTTCATTGTAACAAGTTTGGCTCAAGGAGGCAGGAAATCTCCAACTCAGAGAATAGAAATATATATATATATATTTGAAATTATTTAATACCCTATTTTCTGCACAGGGTTTCAATTACTGGAAGATATGGGCAGTATTACAAATTATGATGCCCATAGAGTATAATTCAGAGAAAGATAATTCCCTGCTTTTGTGTTTCAACCAACTGATCCTCCATAATTTTTTTCCAAGCAGGTGAAGATTTATAACACATTCAGGCTTTTTTACCTGTATCTGTATAACATTTGATTAAGCAAGTCTTTGCATACTTAGCATTAAAATGAATTCCTGCTTTAATTAAATCTAATTTTTCTGATGTGGTTGCAGTCACAGATTCAGGTTGCATGTTAATTTTCTTCTGCTTTCTTAAGAATCCAATATAATCTATTTTTTATTTTGAAAAAGTATTTGAATTTTGTAACTGGCACTTAACAGTCAAAAAATGCTTTGAAAAGAAGGAACTTATGACTGTTTATTCTACTTCCTAACTTTTTATTTATAGAATTGTCTGAAAGAGTTTCTTACTCAAAAAAAGAAAAACAAACAAACAAACAAACAGTACATTGAATAAGAAATTCTTTAGAGTAGAGGAAGTATGGGTTATGTGGTCAATAGTAGCACATATATTCCAAGAACTGTGTGACTGTTTATTTTGGCTCATATTTCCTCAGATTATTTCAGCTATTAATCGCATAAATGCAGGAAATGATTCTGCTTCTTGAGGTTCTGTTACTCCTACTCTGTTTAGTTTTCTTAAGGAACATCTAATTCTGCATTCAAAGTGATAACTTTTTATTGCTTGCATGCAAAGATTTTCAAAATCTATATTGACTGAATTTTAGTAATCCAGAACATTTATTTCCCTTTCAGTATGAAAACTGGACATATTGATATATATCACTGAAATTTTCTTACCTGCTTTTCCTGTCACTTCCAAATAGCTTTCATTTTGGTATAATTTCAGAAATTTTGGAGATGATTCCTTATGGTACAACAGAACTTTGTAAAAACAGTTCCATTTAATTTTCTATAGTTTTTACTCCCAGTAGTAGCAAGTGAAATTATGTTGTGGTGCAGTGCCATAACTATTAATGGCAACTTTTTGGTTGACAGCTTCTAAAGACGAGTCACTCGCATGGTAGATGCGTTTATATTGTTTCAACTTCCTACAGAGATCTGCTAGTTGATTTTGCTCTAATATAGCCCTGTAGTGTCAATATTACCCACAAATTCTGAAGAAATAAGACACATGCAACACACATAGTTCTGATTTTCATACACATCTGTCTTCATATTTTTATGCATAATACTCTACTAGATATAAATCCAGTTAAAAAAAATATTCTGAATGATTTTGCAAATTATAAATCACAAAAATAATTCCCTAGGGAAAACATTAAGAGCATTTTTTATTCAGATTTAAAAGATTTAACAAGTAATTGGATAGAAGATCTCTTAAATTGATGTGTTTTCAATTAGTGTATCATAAGAGGTGGAAAAAAAAGACTTTATAAAGAAGTTTATAAAAATAAAAGTACTGTACAATTAACATGTAAATTTTCCACCTTCATAAACATTTTTGGGAAGGAATCTTCCTCAACCTGCTATGATGTTTCTTCCTCAAATAAGGAACTATTAAACTCAGGGGGGAATTGTACACTGAAATGTTTTTTCTGATATGGTCCATGGACACTTCAAGTGAAGGAGAGGCAGAAGCATTCAGTAGGTGCAGGTATGTGCAGAATGACTAAAGTCTCCTTGACTTTTCTGTCTGCTCTACGAAGAAAGTCAGGTTATTCTAGATATCAAAAAGCATTTCAAAATACCTAAGAAGAGCACTGCATAAAGACTTGTCCAATAGGAAATTATAGATAGAAGGATCTGGGTGTAGTTTAGGTTGTCAGAATATGTTAAAAAACGATAGTGATTGACCTACTGAAAAAAGAAGATAAAATATGTTTCATTTCTTTCCAAGGCTAGTCAGTCAAGGAAGCATGTAGTTCTGACTTATTTCCCCTTACCAAGATTTATTGGCATTAACCAGTTTCAGTTATTAAAGTAATTCTGTTTGAGGAGGTGTTACTTTGAGAGAACAGAAGACAACTATGTTAAAAGTCTGGTTTGAGATTTAAATATGGACTATGTTATACACAGAGCATAGCAGTATTATTTCTCTTGACCATATTAAAACTAGTCTGAAAAAACAACACTGTAAGCCCTTTCATTCAGGTATCATTTATTCTGGTTTCCTCCGGAGATTACACTATCTGCTAGTGCTGTGTTTGAAGACACATGCATGTTGCGTGATTTTTTTCTGCCTACTATGATTTTTCAGATTTTGAGGGATATATGGGGATACATGAGACTGATTAATGTAAGCGACAAAGCTGTCCTCTATTGTCTGTGAAAATCAGAGGTTTCTAAGCTAAATTGTACAAATCTTCGTAAATTAATTGTAGTAGGATGCTCCTAAAAGAGAGGAGTTTGTTCAGTACTCTGGTCATTTGAATTTAGGACTCTCTTTTCATCTCTTTGTGTATTTAAACACTTTTTTTGTGCTTTTTTCCCCCCCAAAGAGTCAAAATATTTCTTTTGATCGCAATAATGACTTTCAGATCCCTGGGATGAGTGTAAATAATTTTCAGATTTGGCTGGTTTATATAACACCTGGATGATATCACTTTGTATCGTTTTGGAAATTCATTCAGGTATATTCGTCTCTTTCTTTACCTGTTTTATTGTGGTATAAGAAAAAAAAAACAGAAAATGAGAAAGAAAAAAATCAGCTGCAAAATCAAAATCTTTTTCTACAGCATGGTTTGTACCTCGTATTTTACAGAATTAAAATGGAAGGGGCATAATATCCTTCATCATTGCTTCAGGTGATAGCAAATCTGTATTCTGATACCTTGCAATTGGTAATTAGTAGTAATTATTTTCATTACAGCAAGACATATGTAGATGGCTTGTGGAGTTGAAATGCAGCAGCAAAGCTGACAGGAAAAGGGAGTATAAATGCAATGCCTTTAGACTATGCCGAAAATTAGTTTGGGGGGTAAATATGATGGAAAGTGACAGAGGGGATACTTTAGCAGAAGAAAAATGCACAAAATAAGATACTCAAATGCAAGGATATGATAGTGTCCACCAGAAGGGGGAAAAGGGAAAGGAAGGAGACTGTACAAGCTAATAATTGGACGAGAAACATTGAAATTATTCTGGGAAAATAATTTGGATATGAACAAAGGAAAAGATGACAGAAAGAGGAAGAAAACATAGTTTACCTGAATTCTTCCATATATATTTTCCTCAGTGGGGGCTCCCTACACCCAGCACCCTAAGTCACAGCACCCTATGCCCATCCTTTAGTGGATACCACAAGACCCAGTACTCTGTTTTCTATGCTCAGCACTTGCAGCACAAAAGTTCTCTCATCTGCATTTGTTTGCCACCGCAGCCTGGTTCCTCATCTACCCTGCATTATTCCCATGGACAGAAACACCACCAGCCCTTTATGATCTCAACAGTCTGCATGATCTGTGGGAGATCTGCTCTGTCTCAAAGCAGTCATTGTCTCCATTGAAAGCATAGGACTTCTTTTTATGTTTTAGTTTCAAAGTGCCTAAACCATGACAAAGATCATAATTCATTGTCAGTAAGAAGGTGGATGTGGTTGGACTGAAGACCTGTGGAAAATGTCTTTGGGTGATAGGACTCACATTCACCTTCAGAAATGGTATTCTTTCTTTTGTATTGTGTTCCTGATTCCTTTTCTTACTCCTTAAAAGGTACTATCTTTTTATCAACTGTTACAGAGAACGGGAATCCCAAAAGAAGATTGTTTCCCTTTTTCATTGTAATATGTTTTCCTGTTAGAAACCCCACCAGCTGTGCTGAGAACAGGATGTTTGTCTTTCCTTATCAGCTTCCCACAGTGAGTTACTTATAGACTTATATATCCTTCTCTGAACTTTGGTGTCCATAGACTTATATATCCTTCTCTGAACTTCGGTGCCCATCTCATACATAAAGATGTGCTTTTAGGGTCTGCTTCTCAAATGTCACCCGCAAATTTTCTCCCATGAATTGTAGATAATAATCCTGAAGCAGAACGTGAGGAAATACTGTCCAGAATGTCTCCAGTACTGACAAATACACTTAGGTTATTTAATTTATAAAAGCCAGAATTAAATTTAAAAAAATATGAAGGTTATCAAGAAGAATAAATACCAAGTTAATATATATTCATATAAAATTCCAAAAGACACTGATTAAATAGTCTCCACATACCAAAATTCATCTGACCTTAGTTGTTCTAACAAATAAAATCTACGGTTTTCAGTAACTCATGGAAGTCACCTATAGTGCCTTAGACAGCATATATCTTTTACACCTATAATGGAAGTTAGTGTGATAAGCAAATGACCTTCTATCACTGTCATGATGAATATAGAGCAGGGAGATAGTGTTGACATGCTCTTAATCAGCTGCTTGATGCTTTTGACACATTTCAATTTGTGCTCAGAGTTTGACAGTTGACATCTAGCAAAGTGTTTCCCAAAGTAATATATATTGCTGCTTTTTCATACAATATATTTTTGTATTTTGTGCTTGTATGACTGTGGGAGAGATTCCACCATGGATTTTAAGAGTCCTTTGGTGGTAAGTGTAGCAAGTATGAAGGAGAAAAATGTTGAATGATTTACTGACAGAAGTAACAGAGAAGGGTCCATTTTATTGATACTAAGACTATGGCATTTATGGATTTTATTCACAAGCAAAAGCCTATGCATTTTTTCTGCAAGCCCCATTTTTCTAGCACTGAGGTCTTTTGTATGTGAAATAAATACATTAGTGATGCTTAGTAAAGTCTATTAATGACCTATATTATTTGCCACTTTTTCAGAAAAAAACATCTGAATAAATATATTTTGAACATTTTCAAGGCTTTTTAGAGGCTGGTACATGATTATAAATTCTCTTTTGTTATAATATGTCTCAAAGAGACATGGGTTGACTGTCATTGGGTTGGTAGCATTGCTGGTAGGATGGAAATCCTTTTGAAGGCAGCAAACCCTTGGATGCATTCAAATTACTCCAACATACAATTTGGTAGCCAGGGCCTCCTGACAGAATTATTTGTCCCCAGCATCTTCTCTGGGTTCCTGTTGTTCCAAAATAGATAAGGTAGAATTTGTTAGGCTGCAAGACCATTAAAAAGAGCAAAACCAGACCCTGAGAGGTTACCTAGCCTCTATTCAGAATCCTATACAATCAGCTGTACCTATTCCTGACACACATTTGTTTAACCTGTTTCTAAAAAATGGATGTTGAAATTTCCTTATGTAAGCAATTCCTTAACTCTCCTTAACTCTCCTTCCCATTCCATGAGAATCAGAGGCTGCAAATAAAACTATTTCTCTTACTAGCCACTATGAACTTTGAGAATGAATGGTCTCCTATTTCCTCAAAACATCAATATGAAGACTCATCATTTCTCTTTGTGCATTCTCTAGACCTAACAAACTCAGTTGTTAATTCTTTGTCATATTTGCCAGAACTTTATTCATTTTCAGAGCTGTCCATTGGACTCTTTAGTCATACTGGTCAGTATTTTTATTTAATACAATATTCAAGGGTTGTTTCTTTAGGGAGAAAAGGATATTACGTGTGTTATAAAGACAGTATTCCTCTTTTGCCAGACCTGCTTATGTATCTATGTTCAGACCTTTTTGCAGAATTGCTGTCTACTTGTTTCTCATCCTTTTTATTTTCCCTGGGACTGATCATTTCTGGCTGAATAGAGAATTGTTGCACTTGACAATATTGAACTGCAATTATTTTTTTATAAGACCTTTTACCCACTTTGTGAAGACTGTTTCTTTTTTTAAATTCTGAACTGGACCTCTGTTGATATTTTCAGCTTTGCAAAAATGGAAGCAGAGGAAATTAAGATCTGAGAAATTTGCTTGACATAAAAAACTATGTTAAAGAGTTTTATGTTGAAACTACCCATCTCCTGGGAATGGTTTATTAGTGACTCACTCTTCTTAATTACAAGGGAAAATAAAGTTATATTATGTTAGCTTTGAGCTGGTTGTATTGGTTGCTAGAATTGTTTTCAGGTAATAATAAGAAAAGTTAAGTTGCGATGATAATGTAAATGTGCTGATAGAAATTTAATTCAGATCAGTTCATAAATCTGCATAGTCTATGTTATGTCTACTGTTCTGAGCCCCACAATTTAAGAATAAATGCATCCAGAGAAGGGCAACAAAGCTGGTGAAAGGGCTGGAAGGCATGCTGTATGAGGAGCAGCTAAGGACTTTGGGTTTGTCTAGGTTGGAGAAAAGGAGGCTGAGGGGAAACCTCATTGCTCTCTATGGCTTCCTGGGGAAAGGAAGCGGAGAGGGGGGTGCTGATCTCCCTGGTATCAAGGACTTGTGGGAATAGAACAAAGCTGTGTCAGGGGAGATTCAAACTTGTTAGAATGTATTTCTTTACTGACAGTGTGATCAAAAACTGAAACAGACTTCCTAGGGGGGTGGTTGATGTCTCGTGCCTATCAGTGTTTAAGAGGCAATTGGACATGCCCCTTAATAATATGCTTTAACTTATGGTCAGGCAGTTGGACTAGATGGTCCTTGGAGGTCCCTTCCAGCTGGAACTCAACCCTTTTCTCTTCTCTTCTCTTCTCTTCTCTTCTCTTCTCTTCTCTTCTCTTCTCTTCTCTTCTCTTCTCTTCTCTTCTCTTCTCTTCTCTTCTCTTCTCTTCTCTTCTCTTCTCTTCTCTTCTCTTTTCTCTTCTCTTTTCCTTATACTTACATATATTAATATATATTAAATAATGATGGCTTTGGAGTGGTTTACAAATACATATGATACACAACTAACTATTGTATGGCTCTTCAGAGCCTATTCTGTGTCAATGTTTACTATATCTCTTTTCTGACCCTATCTGCAAGGTCATATAAAAAGAGTAAAGAAGAAAGCTGTTAGCAAAAATAGAAGCGATTAGCTGAACTGGCTTCATTCCATTTATTTCCATCTGGACTGAAAGACTTAACTTTCCTTTTTGTAACATAGTTCAGAATCCCAAGAAAAAAAAGGGGATTCTACCTTCCCATAGTGACTACTGATTTATGAGGAGTTCCTGATTTGAATGATAAAAGATGTTCAATTGGGCATCATGTATTTAAATTTAATCATACTATGGACTCTTCCAAAAAGGATGGAGAACCTCCTGGCTTGGTCAACTTGAAATTAATAAACCTATTCTGCATAAGTTTTTAATAAAAATGTCTAAGTGTACCAGAGGTAGCAGGCTTCATCTTGATACAATCTTTCAGTCTGAGGTAAGACACAGACAATTAATATCTGAATATACTTTACAGATGGTATTGCATTTACCTTAGTAATTTATTTCATGTTTATAGCTCATAATATGAGTTATTATCAAAAGTTCTGCTGAAGTCAAGACGCATGACATCTACTCCCTCTCTTCTGTCTACAAGACCCCTCACCTTATCACTGAAAGAAATCACATTGACTTGAAATGACATGGCTTTGACAAAAAAAAGTGGCTATTCCTTACTTATTCTTCAGTCTTGGTGTTTATAAATAGTTTGAATTTTTGTTCTGAGTTTTTTTAAGAAATCAAGCTAAAGTGACAGATCTGCTGTTGTTTTTCTTTCTCTTGAAAGGCAGGTGGTATGAAAGATACTCGAACTGCACCTCACATAATTTTAGACATCTCATTTAGATGCCAGAATTAGTTTCAAATGCAACCAATGGAGAAGAGGAAAAAAAACCACAAACCACAAAACAAAGCAGAGCAGAGTAGTGCTTAAGGAAGCCTAAGGTTAGTCTCCATATCTGCCTGGGAAACTATGTCTCTCCCCTGTGCCTAGGTATGGCAGCTGAGAAACTAATTACCCAATCTAAACACCCAGATTGTCTAATATTTATTCATTTGCTTCTATATTCACTGCTTGCCAGTCTGCAAGATCCTCACCTGTTCTCCTTGACTTCTCAAAGGTAACTGTGATGTCTTGGAGATCTTTTTACCAGTTCTTTAAGGATACTAGGCAAAATAAAATTCCACTGTTCATCTCTCTTAAAGGCTGTTTTAAAATCATCTGTTCAGCTATATTATTCCCCTATGGTAGCCAGTTGCTTGTGTTATGTTAGCTATCTAATTGCATTTCACCTTTTCAGTGTGATAGCACAAAACACTTCAGCTTTTTGTCTTCTTTATTGAATAATGAGTCCATACCTCCCCTGGTCTTCCTCTTACTATTACTAGGTTGTATTTTTTTTCCTTTGTCTCTTAAATGTTACATGATGTTTATACATATCATACAGGTAATTTCTTTGGTCTTTCTGATTTTGTTCCCCAGCTCTGTTTTGGTTTTGTTGGGTTTTTTGGTTGGTTGGGGTTTTTTTTGTTTGGTTGGTTGGTCGGTTTGTTTGGTTTTCTATATTATTATAAGTATTTTGAGTCAGTTTCCACTTTCGGTAGGCTTATTCTCACATATTAAGTCAAAGCGAGACCTATTTGGTCATGATGGTCTTTTATTATTTTTTGTATTCTTTACCCTCCACAGCTGAGAAACCCTGCTTTCTGTTGCTCTTGGAGATCCAGGTGTCCCAACACTGGCCCTCAGATAAAAGGAATCAAACATCAGTGGAGACGTTTGTCTAATTTACACCTACTGTGGTGTGACATGGGCTTTTAATTCCTTTAATAAGCACGAACTTTAAGTAATGTGAAGGGTTATATTAGAATTACATTGCTTCTTGTGTCTTGTCTTTTCTACATCCATGTTAAAATTTTTCATTGTTCTGTATCCTCTGTAGCTTTATGGTAGATGAAGGAACAGTTGAAGTGACTCAGACCCCCTTAAAACATATTTTGCTGCTTAGAAAATGGCATCCTCTATGAATTCCCTGTAGCCATGATTTTTTACATACCTCTAATCTTATAGCTGCTGCTTAAAGAATTAAATAAAGACTATGAATTGATTTTATAAAATCTATATAAAAACAGCCTATAACATATCAGGTCATATGGAGAAATTACTTTTGATAACTAAATGTAAGACCAATTTATAACTCGCATTCCAATATATAACTGATAGGCAATAAGCAATTGGCACTCAGCCAGATGAAAAATGATGGGTCATTGTCATGCAGCTCTCACTTGGCAGCCTGTGTCAGAGGTCTGACCTGAAAGGAAAAGCAGTGGCTGTTCTACCAGCAGGTCCCATACAAGAATCTCATATACAGACCAAGCCCTCATATGTTTTCTAATGTCTAGTGTGGGTCTTGCAGAACTTGCAAAGCCATGTCAACTACTTTCTATTTCAATGATAAACAGACAGCAGACTCATTTTGTCAGGACAAAATTTAGTATAATAACAGCAATAATATAAAAATACAACTCAATCATAAAAACAATGACGAAATTGCAGAAAAATATTATGACAAGCTTTTAATGTTATTCCTCCTGGAATCATCTCTGAAAACTCTCTGTGTTGGTTAGAGTGATTGGTAAAATTACAGTTTTCTGCTGTAATATAAAAAAAATAATGGGAGATTATTACTTCTATGTTAGTTACTAGCATGCATGGTGAAAGAATCAATATGTAAGCACTTAACTAAGAAAGAATCAATATGTAAGCACTTAACTAAGAACATTATGTGTGGTAAGCAAAACACTTCCATGCAGAACAGATTGTGTTAAAACGACAAAGTTCTGATGAGATGACTAGCTTGGTGAAAAAATCTGATAAAGTTAATACAGTTTATCTAGACCTTGCTGAAGGCTTTGTAATAGAGTCCAGTCCAGAAACATAACATTAGGATGATTCTGCCTTACTGAAAACATCAGCAGTGGAAGTTAATTTAATTCATAAAGAAACAAAAAGAAATAAAATCCTACTGGAGATAGGCTAGAAAGAGGTTAACATGGAATCGTCTTAGCAATGATGAGGAAAAAGATATATAACTACACGTTTATTTGATTATCCTATTAAACAAGTAGAAATGAATATGTGTTCAAGTAAAATCAGTGAAGTAACACAGCATGAAAGCAGAAAACAGAAGTCAGGTTTAAGTTCCTAGTCTTTTACGATTCAAGATGATTAGAGTGACTAACAAAAGAGCTCGTTAAGAAGCAATAAACAAGTCAATAGAAATGAAAATGGCTAAAATGCTGAGAAAAGAGACTCACAGGGCTTGATTCACAACAGTGGTTTTCTTTGGTGATTTCAGCATAATTGCAGTGTAAAACTAGATTCATGTAATGGAACATCAGCTAAATTGCCTCAAAACAAAAAGCAGTTAATTGTTTCCCATCAAAGATAAAAAGGTATGTATAAGGGAAGGGATTCTGGAATTATTCTGTAATGTTGAAATGAGCATTCGAACGTTTGAAAACCCTTTTTTTAATTTTGCATTATTTAACTTGCCCTGTTTTTCTACCATTAGATTATTTGCATATGTTTCATTGTGCTCATTATCTTTATTTTATGGATTAACAAAAGACTAATACAACTTAAAACTCAAAAGTTTTGTGACGTGAAAACTAATTTGAATCATTATTACTAGTAACAAAGAATTCTTTCCACAAACATATATGCTAGCATCCTCAGGGACAGTTTATATTCACTCTAGTTAACTTGGCAAATTGTTCAAGGCACTCTGTAAAGATGAAACAGACATACAATTGTGTTATTTTAACAAATTTGTCTTTAGAATGCTTGTGAAAAATCTGTATCTAAATAACCTGGATCACAGTTTGATTCCAACCTGCAATTTCCTATGCTTTGCTTCAACTGACTGTTACAGAGTCCATCACAGGATTAACTCAATCTTTGTTTACATGTACAGTAGCAAAAAGATTAATAACAGAGGACCCTTGTTGCTTATCAGTCGTTCCAGAGTGCAGACAGAGAAACAAATCTTAAAACCCTAAATTAATACCTCAATAATCCTAAACATAGATACTAACTATAATACTGCACATTTAACTGATGAAAATAACTCAGAAAAAGATTACAATAAAGGATTTGTATGACATTGAGGTAGTCCTATATCTTACATTTTATTACAGAGTAAACCTAACTTTGAGAATTTTAGTGATGGTCTTTTCGTTTTAATATAATTTCTCCAAATCTATTCATTTAAAGTCAATGCATTTATCATGGCCTATTTAAAAATAAAAGGTAACCATGAGGCCTAACTGAAAATGTAGTGGCTCAGAGGCTTTTTTTCTGAATCCAGACACCAAGATGAATTTCAATCACACAGCAGACCTCATTTTTTGAGTAAAGATTTTAAGTCAGGCAGATCAGACCCAGGCTTTTCAGATTTATTTTTAGTTCAGACTTTATAGGCCTTAATTGTTGGAAATTTCTGAAGAAAGTGTCTTTGTATACTCATATAATTAGGGCTGGTAGCAGTAGCACTGCATATAGGAAGATGTACCTTGCATTTTCCATTATTTAAAAAAATCACCAGGAACATATGGCCAAAGTTTGAGTCACAGTAGTTATTGTGGAATATCTGCCACACGTTAAATTTACTCATAAGAATAAATAAAATACAATTTTAAAAGAGTAGTGGGGAAATAAATCATCTTTCCATGCTCAGTCATTATTTTAAATAACTATTTCAGTTACTAAACTTCAGAGTTAAATTTAATGAATGGTTGTATGCAAAAAGCTATTTAAATATAGTTAAGTTATAAGCCTCTGAAAATCTACTGCTAGGAATTGAAGATGCTAGGTACAGAATTCGTCCTTCTGCATCATCACACTGCCCAGACACCCATGCACTTTTCCAAAGAGTAATTATTGTAACCTCTTTAGAGGCTGTGGTGGGCTGACCCTGGCTGGATGCAACATGACCACCAAACCTGTGCTGTCACTCCCCTCCTCGGCTGTACAGGGGAGAGAAAATGTAATGAAAGGCTGGTGGGCTGACACATGGGCAGGGAGATCACTCAGCAATTACTGTCATGGGCAAAACAGACTCGACTTGGGGAAAGATTAATTTAATTTATTGCCAATTAAATCAAAACAGGATGCTGAGAAATAGAATATTAAATCTAAAAACACCTTTCCCCCACCCCTCCCTTCTTCTCAGGCTCAACTTCACTCCTGATTTGTCTCCCTTCTCCCCCCAGCAGCAGAGGGGACAGGGAATGGGGCTGGGGTCAGTCCCTCACACGCTGTCCCTGCTGCTCCTGCCCCCTCAGGGGGAGGCTCCTCACACTGCCCTGCTCCAGCCTGGGGTCCCTCCCATGGGAGACAGTACTCTATGATCTTCTCCAGTGTGAGTCCTTCCCACGGGCTACAGTTCTTCATGAACTGCTCCAGCGTGGGTCCCCCCCACCAGGTGCCGTCCTTCAGGCACAGCCGGCTCCAGCGTGGGTCCCCCGTGGGGTCACAGCCTGGCCAGCAGCCCTGCCCCAGCCCGGGCTCCTCTCCACGGGGCCACAGGGCCTGCCAGGAGCTGCTCCAGCGTGGGCTTCCCACTGGTCACAGCATCCTTTGGATACATCCACCTGTTCCAGTATGGGGTCCTCCCATGTGCTGCAGGGGCACAGCCTGCCTCACCATGGTCTTCACCATGGGCTGCAGGGGAACCTCTGCTCTGGCTCCTGGAGCACCCCCTGCCCTCCTTCTGCACTGACCTGGGTGTCTACAGTTGTTTCTCTCACATATTCTCTCTTCTTTCTCATCTGGCTGCTACTGTTGTGCAGGTTTTTCCCCCACACCTTCTTAAATACATTATCCCAGTGGTGCTACCACCATTACTGATGGACTTAGCCTTGTCCAACAGTGGTCCATCTTGGAGCCAGCTGGCATTGGCTCAATTGAACATAGGAGAAGCTTCTCACAGGAGCCACCCTTGTAGCCCTCCACTACCAAAACTTTGCCATGCAAACCCAACACAGAGTTCTTAGTCTACAGAGAAACACAAACCAAACTCCTGGTCAAAGCAAGGATGCTTGAATTTTCAGAAAACTTTTCACAGTTTGTACAAGACTTTTTCTTCCCAGAGCTAAACTGATTTTCTGTTTCAATATTTACCTCTCTCTTCCACCTAAATCTCCTTCTGGCACCTCTTTCCAGTCCCATTAGACCTAATTCCATTCAACAGTACCTCTCCACTTCCTACTTCTTTCTCTGTAGTTTAATTAGTCCTTGGACAGTCTCACCCACAGAAATTGCTTTCAGTAACTAACACGGTTCGCTGATATCGTTGTGTCTGCTCTGTACGAAAAAACTAAACTGATGCTTGAACAGACTCTATTGTCTAGTTAAACTGGAATGTTTTTGGCAAGGGCACTGTCACATTACAAAAGATATTACCAGAGGAACAAAAAATTGCAACATGAAAGGAAAATAGAGATTGCAGAGGAATACTGGAAATTCTAGGAATGCCAAAATGAGCATTTCCTATACTATCTTACGTGCATGTTTGTGTATCTTTTCATAGATTTTACATGATTAATATGTCTAACAGCTCTACAGAACTTAATTTTTTCCAGTTTCAGGACTCAGTACTGAAACAAGACTGTGTAAAGAGAAGTTGTTTTGGTATCTTTGTCTCAGGAGGATAAGTTAAAAATCAGGCATCCCTGTCTTATCTCTTCCATACCTTTCCCATTAAATACTCAAATGTTTAGATGCTTTGCAGCATTGTTACACTTTCAGCACTACAGACCATGGCCTTGCAAAGCTATATACAACTGTGGCAACTGATAATCTGCACCAGGTCTTTAAGCGCTACGTTAGCATACATTTTCAAAATATATCATGAAAATAAAATTTAATATGCACAAACTTGTACACGTACTACAATTGACCTACTTTTAGAAAGCTGTCCATGCTATTACTAGTGCTATTACTTTTTATGTTTTTTTTAAAGTTCCTAATACAATTTAAATAAGATTGATGTGCACTAATTCACATATGACAAATCATTACAGAACTATTATTACAATTTTTCTTTTATATTTAAAAGCAAAAATGCATACATATCACAGTACAAGCAATAGCATAAACCACAGCTCCAGTTCTAGTGTATCTTGTGTGAAAACCCACGATCCATGTGAATATCTCTGTAAAATAATGAATTTATTATCAACTGTTTAAACAGATTTTATTTATTTTGGTTTACTTCTTGTTTCTTGTAGGATATGCCTTTCTTTTATTGCAATGACTAAACTAAAAGTGCCAGGAGTTTTCTTTTCCTTAGAGTAGACATTCATAAAACATATTAAGAAATACATTCTAGTCTTTTTAATAAATTTCAAGGAGGTTTAATTGTTTTCTACCTTTTCTATGCTTTTTTTTTAAAGAAAATCAACAAAAAAATATTTCTGTATTCTGATCTACCTGGGGAAAAATGAAAATCTTTATCTAAGAAAACATATTCTATGAAAGCTTCAATTTAAGACAGAAAGCAATTTTCCTTTGAAATTTTTTGAACAATAAATATTTTAACAAAGGCTGGTGCTCACGCACATTACAAAGCAGAAAAGATAAACTTATTCTGCTGCTATCTGAGCTTAATTTGCTACAGAAAATCAGCGCAAGGAGTCTTGTTCTCCAGAACTGTGACCTTAACACATTTTGTGTGTTCTAATAACATGAAAAGTAAATAGGACTAAAGGCACTTTCTACATTCTTGATGAGGTTCTGCTATTGCACACTAGCTTCATAAATTATCTGTTGGCTCCAAGCCACATTCAGTCTTCACTTGATGCTCTGATCTCTAAATTGCTAAAGGAGCTGAAATACAGGAGGATTCAGCAAGCTGTCTTCTGTTATCACCCCAACAATTACAGTCTGGCATGGCAGCAGGCATTTGATTGGTAGATTGACACCTAATAAATTAATTAAATAAATAATAGAATTTAATTGCTTGAGTGTCTCCTTTCTGTAGCATCAGCTAACCTGATGAGTACCTTACCATTTTGCTGATACAGTCAGCAGTTGTGATGGCCTTTACCTCAGTAACACCGCTTTTTGCCCAAAAGTCTTTGATGGTTCACATCACTTCTCTGTTTCTTGCCCTGCTACCTGTATAGACCTTGTTCAGGGTCCATTTCCTACTCATACATTTCTCACTTGTGGAAACTGCTCCTAATTAGTTGTGAACAGGAGAAGCAGGGAAAGAAACCATTTTTTGATCTGGGAGCCCATTAGCAGTCCTGCTGCTCCAAAACACTGGAAAAATGTGATGAGCTCAAAGGGTGCCTCTTTATGAAACCTGTAACACCACATTTTGGTACTCTAAAGAATATATAAACACATCTTATTTCACATTTTAAAAGGAATTACTTATGTCTTTTAAGATCGGACTTGTAACTTAGGAAACATAGTATTTTCTCCTCTTTCCCCAGATAATTGTCTTGTCTCACACAAACATTGACACCTTTATGTTTTGGTCACTGCACGAATAACATTAGAAAGAAGTGTATGTAATCTTTCCTTGTTGCTGTTGGGAGGCAATAGAAATGCAGGTAGGACATAAACGACATTGTAACAGCGTCAGACAATCAATCAGTGATCACAAAAACTTACCAGAAAATTTTGGAAGTGAAATATATTAAAAAGGGAAAAAGATGAATATGAGGAAGATCCCTGACAAACAGAAAGGGAGTCAGTCTGTGGTGATAAGGCCTTCACCAGATCCCTCCATCAGGGGGAAGAAATATTTTAGTCCATTCTAATAAGGGAAGGATTTTTGGTATCAATCTTATGATTATCATATCAGCTATATTTACTAAAGGTTTCTGTCTTGAAGGATTTACTTTTCTCAGATCTCACTTTTTTGAAAATGTGGGTTTGTAGCACAATCAAGAAGGAAAATACTGGAAATGTGCCATATATAATCTGATATGACATATAAAGTAGATAAAATGTATTTCCAAAATAAGTGGAAAAACCTGGGCACTAAGTTTGGGGTGACTGAGATGGAAAGATTACTCCAACTTTTGATGGCTGGAAAGGTCACCAGTGTCCAGGTCCTGGTGAAGAAATATCCCTTCTATACACTGTTTGCTTACGTAGCCAGTAAAAGTCAGGAACCTAGATAAGGAAAAGGCTTTACCCATGTTTTTGAAAAGGGGTTTCTGTTTTCAGTTATGGTTGCAAACAACTGTGAAGAAATCTCCCATTTTTGCTGCTGACTTGAGTATGTTAGTGTCTGACATTGTGCTCTTAACCATAGAAGTTCTACTGTTGAAACAGAACAAGGTCTTAAAGAAAATGATTAGTCAGGATGAGTTTGGTACAATGCTCTGCGTGATGTTCTGTGTTGAGAAAGGAATGTACTCTGAATAATTAGAAAAGGTTCCACTGAATGTACTCTGAATAATTAGAAAAGATAAGGTGGGCATCTGAAGGAGATAAGGAGACCATCAAGTCAGGAAATCGTTGAACAAAGAAAATTGAAAGGTCTACCCCACCTAGATCCCACCTATTGTGAATGGAATGATTAGGTGTCAAAATCAAATGAGTATGTATGTAAAGATGTTGTGTAACCTCTCACAAAAACTGTAGAAAATACCTAACTTTTCACTGAAAACTTTGGAGCTAGTTTGTCCGGTGTTAATCGGCTAGCTCCCCAACGCTGCGCGAAATAAATACCTTTGCTGCTTAAAGACAAAATTAATCTCTGAGCAGTTACTCTGTGCCGTTTTGGCATCACTGTCAGGTATGTAGAGTATAGTGCTCACTAGAGCACTACACACCTGGTGCCAGGAGTTTTCTCATCCTAGTGGGGAAAACAGAATTCTCTTAGAAAACAACATTTTTGTCCCTTCTTACCTTACTTCAGTCCACAACTCAGCACTGTTGTCTAGCTACGCTCCATTTCTGCCCTGCTCTTTATACACTGAACACACTACTCTGAATTTGTGGTATGTTTGCTAGCTATTCAGCTGGCAGATGCACCACACATTCTCTTTCCCTGGGAACTGGGATTGTGTTCAGATTAGTGTGGAGATGAAGCTTTTTCAGAGCAAAATCTGAAATAAAACCAATTTCTAGTTAGGTCTTAAGCTAATTCCTTTAAGACCTGGATGTGAGTTAATTAAGTTTTATTAATCTGGAAAGTCTTTAATTTTAGCCCAGTGTTACAGGTAGCTTTAGTCCAGCAACATCATATGAGATGGATACAACTACCTACTTTACCCCAGGTATGAGACAAAAAAAATCAGTAAGCATTCCTGCCTTTCTGTTTAGAGTTCTTATACTTAGATTTTTTCTTGTTTGCCTTTGTAAAATTTCTTTCAACAAAATCTTACTTCTTTACTGCTACTGTCCAAAACAGTACAAGGACTTGCAGAAAAATCTCACTTATTAAAATGATTTCTCATCACTTACATGAAAAGTTAAGCTCGTTTTTTAATACAAGCACTATTTTATTAGCGCAGACCTTAACACTGAGATCAAATATTGGGGCCTTTATGGTTAATGTCAAAAAAGCCCCAAATCCTAGACAGCTATTTTTTCATATTTATCATAATTATATCAGTTTTCTGATTACCATTTCCATATCTGGGTGAGGGAATTATACCAGTACAGTGGCTGCTATTGAAATGCAGCCTTTAAGGTAGGGTTTGTGAATACCGCCTAAGATATTAAAAAAAATCACCTCTCTGTGCTTCAGTTATCTCATCTGAAAACAGTGGGTATAATAATGTCTTCTGCAGTTCACTACTATGCTGTGCAAGATTTATTCAATAGACAGTAATTTTGGAAGCACAGGAAGTATATCACGGAAAAGCATAAACAATAAACTTCAAATGTTAGTATCCATTTATATATACACATTTAACTTGCATCACACTCTTATTAGCTAGTTTAAAAGAGGACATTCTTTGCAATTTGACGACCAGTCATTTATGTGCTCCTCAATGAGCCCTGCACATATTGGATACGTGAATTTCTGGACAGACAGATAAGTACTTGTAAAATTTCAGAATGATGCAGAGCTGTGGAAAGCCCCCCCCCCCCCATAGATATAGATATAGATATAGATATAGATATAGATATAGATATAGATATAGATATAGATATAGATATAGATATAGATAGATACTGATAGATATATATGAACATTGAATTAATTGTTAAGTTCTATATATCACAGCTGGAATTGCTTTGTGATGAAGCAATATAGTAATAACCCAGCATTATAGGGAGTGCTAGAAATGGTAGGAGAGAAACACTCCAGCAGTGTACGGACAATATTCGTGCGTGGCAATTGCCAGAATCATTTATGGATTCTATTTTTACAATATTCTGCAATAAAATGAAAGAAGTGTGATTTTATATCTCAGAAGAAAATGTAAAATATTACAAGAATATATATGAATAGAAGCATTATGGTCACATCAAGTCTTAAGAGGGAAACAATATTATGCATAACAACAAGTAATAAAAAGAAGTCTCTAAGATTTTCTTACATTATTTATTTTTACTAACAGCTACCAGAAGCTATTTATTAACTTTTAAATTACTTTTTTTAATCTTTTTACTAGTAGTATTCACATCTTGAATATCTGATATCTTTCTAACTTTTAGTCTGGTAATAAAAGAATGAAAAAGCTTCTGTATTTATGGATTACTTTGATCCATTGTAGCAGAAGTACAGTTTGAAGCAATTCTAATATCTACACAAGAGAAGCCTTACAATGAAGTGATGATTACTGCATGAAAGTACAGCAACAAAGTTTCAGTCTTGCTCTGATTTTCATCCTGCTCTAATTTATCCATCTCAAATCACTCAAAGCAAACCCAGCTTCATCTTGACGAGAAAAAATGTATGTTCTCCCAAGACAAAATTTGGCAGTAGTGTAGGATAGGCAGAGAGGTTAGATCAAGAGATGCTATCCATTCCCTTGATTGCTGTAGGACTAGAAAGTTTAGCATATTTACCATAGTAGATACTCGAGGTTAATATGGAGCTTTTTACTGGATTGGGAAACACTTTCTGGAGTTCAGAAAGAGTTGCCTGAAGCGCTCTCTGAAATGTTGCTAAATCCTGATTCAAAGGTAGGATGCAGCTGGCTGCAGATCACATTTATTTCCTTTGTTATACAAGGTCTGTCTTGAAGGACATTGTGCTTACAATACTCCTGTGGAATCAGAAAGCAGCAACATCATGACCAATGTTAGAAGATGTGACAGAAATTTTTTTCCTTCTCCACAGAACAGGTATGTTCTTTCCTACAGGAAACATGGGCAATTCTGCACACTAGCAAGGCCCTTGGATATCTGCAGTTTTTCTAGTGGTCTACACATGAAACACATCGTGTGCAAAAGTAGATGAAGTTTTGATCCAAGAGGAATTTTCAAAATGGCTAAAAGGAGGCAAATATAATTTCTGGCCTTAATTTTTGTTTTAAAAAGAATATTGAAATCTCAGTGAAAGTATTGGTTTGAATATGCCATTTATGCCATGAATTCTTATGCCATTTAAAATAAAATATATGTCCAAATGAGGACTCATAATACTTTCTTAATTGGAATTCTACTCTTTTGCTGTCTGCAGTCTATCCTACAACCATCTAATTTTTACAGATGTTGCTCAGATATTTTGCATATGAACCTCTGTTTCCCATGTGGCTTACCAGAATGTCTGTTGTACTTAATTAAACATATACATATATATATATATATACATTATTAGAAGAAAACCAAATTAAACAAAACCCTGTAAATATGACAATGTTGTTCCAGGGAGATGATGTTTATGACAACCCTTTTGCAATTTCTTAACAGTCAGTGATTGATCCATCATCAAGTGACAGCTTCAGAGTTCTGAGTCCCATGAAAAATCATGTTCAGCATTTTCTTCCCCAACCAAACATCAGATACAGGAATTTCAAGTAAAGACAGATATTTTTATTT
Source organism: Falco cherrug (assembly GCF_023634085.1). Lineage (NCBI taxonomy): Eukaryota > Metazoa > Chordata > Aves > Falconiformes > Falconidae > Falco > Falco cherrug. The sequence continues at coordinate 34,208,039 of NC_073699.1, read as the reverse complement.
TTTTCCTGAAAGGAAGCTAGACTATTTTGTTCAAAATTTTTTTATAAAAATGTGATTATTTCACTGTACATAAAAGTCATGGAAAGTAAAGCGGCTAGCTGCTTTTTGTTATATTTACAATTGCCCACATTATATAGGTCAAAACTATTTCCAAATATCATGGAGTTCTTTCACTTCTCAGCTGTCTGCCTGAGCCTTCTCTGACTAGGCTGTTTTTTAGCTCGCAAATGTAAGAAAGCCTTAAAGGTAAGAAAAAAAACCCAAACACAAAAATGTAAAGACCATTCTAATTATATTGGAAAATATATATGATGTCATTATGAACAAAATGTGATGTTCTGCCTTAACTGTAATTTTTCTAAGTTATAAAGGAGTAGCAGTAAGAACAAAGACATACAAAAGAACACATGGACTTAAAAGATCCAGCTGTTGCACAACTTCAGACATTGATATAGGTGGATTATGTTATATAACTGAGACAAATAGCAACTATATGTTAAAAAAAATCCTAGTCATAATTGAACCTTCTCTCGCCTCAGCGATAGAGAAAAAAATTAATTCCTTTAACTGTAAATGATGCTTAAGAGTATGTTTGTTGAAAAGATGAAGATTATGTTTAGGCTTAACCACAAAAATTTGTATCTGGAAAACAATTGTAGCTGCAGAATAGGGATTTACTAACTTGAATGTTTAGTACCTTGATTTCATGGGTAGTAAATTTAAAATAGGAACATGCACAGACAAGAAAAATCATAAAAAGAAGACACATCCTTTATTGATTTTCTTTGTCCTAATAAAGTAGGATGGTTTGGAGGTCTAACCTCCTGCTTCAAAGCTAGTTCAGCTCTCAGGTCAGACCAGGTTTCTCAGGACATTACTTGGTAGGGGCTTGAAAACGTCCAAGGAGGCAACCTCTCTGGGCAACCTCTTCCACTGCCTGGTTCTCCTCACGGGAGGAAAAGTGTTCCCTTATATTCAGACTGAATCCCTCATGCTTTGAGTTATGTCTGTTGTCTCTTGGACTCCTGTGATGCACTGCTTTCAAAGGCTTGGATTCACCTCTTCAGTGACCTCCCTTCAAGTGTTGGAGTGCAGCAGTCAGGGTCCCCAAAGCCATCCCTTCTCCAGGCTGAACAAGTCCCAGGCCCTTAGCCTCTCCTTGAAGGGTAAGTGCTCCAGCCCCAGCCATGCATGGGTTGACCTTGGTTGGTTGCCAGATGCCTACCCCAGTTACTCCTTCACTCCCCTGGACAACAGGAGAAAATAAGGTGGAAAAACTTGTGGGTTGAGACAAAGACAGGAATGTCACTTATCAATTACCATCACAAGAAATACAGACTTGACTTGAGGAAAAAAATATTATTGTTAATTTAATAGATTTGGATGGAGAGAAACAAAGACAGAAATTGAAACACCACCTTACCCTTTTCCCCCCTTTTCTCCCAGGCTCAACTTCACAACTTCTGTCCCTAGTCCTCTACCTTGTGAGCCCTGAACAACACAGGGTGGTGGGGAATGGGGGATTATGATCAGCCCATAACAGTACCTCTTCACACTTCCCCCCTGCTCCAGTACATGTCCTCTCCATGGACTTCAGTCCTTCAGGGAGAACCTTCTCCAGTGTGGAGCTTCTGTATGGGCTGCCGGGAAGGACCTGCTCCATCATGGTCTCTCCATGGGCTGCAGGGGCTGCTCCAGCACCTGAAGCGCTTCCTTCACCTCCTCCTTTTCTGAACGTGGTGCTCCCAGGACTATTTCCCAATTTTTTCCTACACTCCTCACTGCCTGTGCAGTGGTTTTGCTTTTTCTTAAATATGTGTTGCAGAGGTGCCACCGGTTTGGCTAATGGGCATAGCTGTGTCCTGTGGTGGGTCCAATGGACCTGGCTGGAGCCAGCTGGAACCAGCTGTGTCTGGCCCAGGGCATCTCCTGGCATCTCCTTGCAGAAGCCACCCTGCAGCCCTCACTGCCAGCACCTGGACATGGGTGGACACAGGAACCATGTGCAGGGACCTTCCACTAAATTCCTGCCACTTTGTTGGTGCCTTTGCTGTACTGAGCGCAGGACCAAACCTACAGGTATCTCATTCCTCCCTCCTTTCCAATAATGTTTTATTTTGCTTTTCTCTGATTTTCTTCCAGTTTTTTATTTTTCTGTGGTAATGATCAGGCTGAACGAATATGCTGAAGACCGGGCACAGGCACTTTTTGGGTAGGAAGTAAGACTTTAGCCATCCTTTTTGCCACCAGCAAGCTCATATCTCTGTACCACAGGACATGGTGGCTATCAGGCTGCTCTGGAGCCCTCACTTTGGTTGATAGCTGAGCAAGTACTGAGTAATACTTGAAATACATGGAATTTTTTTGTCCCCACTGCTGAATACAAATTAACCAGCCTCTCAGCTACCACATCTCTGATGTAGTGGATACATAAAAGCCAGTTCAAAAACTTTTGTGCCAGAGCTAGAAGTATAACCTAATTCATTCTACATCTCCATATTGTGGTCCCCATCTTGCTCAAAGAGGAATATTATTAAAAAACTCTGGACTATGCCTGAAAATCATTTACCTGAACACATCAGCCATGGGAAATATGCAGGAAGAAATTATCTTAAGCATGAGATAAACACCCTGTTTGTGTTTACAAGAGTAAATCAGGACTACATGCAAACAATTCTGCTAATATCAAGAGCAATACTATAGCACTTTACCAGTATCTACCCAGTAAAACAACCTTCCTTTGCCTTCAGCAGAAGTCTTTCCAGAGTGGAGTTTAAGGAATGTGAAACTTTGTGCCTGTATGTATATGTATACAGTGCCTTTACTGAGTCTAATGACATAGCAGGGAAGCACTCAAAATCCTGAATGTGCTAATAAACTACTTCTTAAAAGGCCATATTCTCCCAGTGACCAAAAAGATCATTCTGAGCTGTTTTGCTGAGGTTATGCTATTTCAAAACCACAAGACAAAACCTATCATCTTCTTTCATTTTCTAAAACCGGCAAAAATGTAACATTTCAGCTGTGAGGTTGTTGTTCCTTCCTCCCCCCCCCCCCATCATTCCACTTTACAGTGCTGACAACCAGGATGTTTATAATGCTGTTAATATCAAACCTGCATATGCAGAGTGACTGTTGGTGGTTTTGATTCAAATTCCGTGGAAACAAATGTGCTGAGAGCAGGAAAAATGAAATTGGAAATAAGATACAACTTTTTGATGTTAAGGATAACTATGTGTCCTGCAACACTAGGAACTCCTGGTTTAAAAATGCATTTCTTTTAAAAAGTAGTTTAAAGCTCATCCATGATTTGTCTTGATAATGTTCATTTACAAACTAGGAAAGAACAGTTCTTTTCACCTCAGGAATTGCTAGGTGAAAATACATGGCTTATGTTACAGTGGCTGGTAGAAATAAGGATGTTCGCTTCTCACCTTAAGGAGACAAAGCAAATTTCCCCCCTTCTGAATAAAAAGTCACAGATAGCTGCAATTGAAACAGCTGCAGGCGATTAACTGTAAATAACTACCAACTTTTTGGCAATCTTAACAAGGACAGCAGGAAAGAGAAGCATCTCATTATCATATCATTAATTATCGTTCCTATTGTTATTGCTACATATAGTTTGAATCTCGGTGCTGAGCTTCACACTGCACTAGACATAGAAAAACAAGTAAAGGCATACTCCTTGTCCTTGGGAGTTAACAATCCAAAAATAACCCACTCATGGAAATGTTTCTGCCAGGTGAGAGCACTGCTATGTGGTGGCGGAGAACTGTTCTCTGCCTGTTCTAAACTGCATCAATGGATAATAAAGAGGCTTTACTGCCAGACTGATAGTTTGGTGCATTTCATGAACATCACACGTGGATACTGCTAATATTTAGAAGGTATGAGATCAGCTTTTTAAAATTTTTTTTTCTGAAATGTTCTGGAAGAATTGCAATGGGAATAAAGAGAGGAATTTGAAGAGTACTGTTATGAATTTTGTTTTGTGTCAGGAATATAGAAGATAGTAATTTTCCCAGTGTTCAACTTCTGCTTTGGTCTTTGCATGCTACACTATTAAAGGGTGCAAAATTTTCCTTTGAGATTTTACTCCCTTTTGGCATCCTCTTTGTCCTTCTGCTTATTTTTTCATTCAGCTTTTCTGTGACTAATCTGTGAAGCTCATTTGTGGAATTTTCTTCTGAATAGACAGAGGTATAGGTATAGGGGAATCAAGCAACACAAAGAAAAGGTTACCATAAGAAAAATTGAAATGTCACAAAAGACCAATGTTTGCGTTTAAGTTGGCTGTGAGTCTGCTTTTCTATCATCTCCTTTGTCTTTCCAGGTCTACCTACTACTAAACTTCTGCTAGAAGTAAAAAAGATTAATATGAATAGCCATTATTATAGGTCAGGGAGGACTCCACAAGTGTGCATATTAAATTGAAAATACATGATATAGCTCAAATTATTTGCTCTTATTCAACAAGTACTTGCCAGTCACAAAGATATTTTGGTGCCCCCTTTCTCTTCATAGTAATGAAAAAGACTGGGGAAAAAACTCCAATCATAATATATCCTAATACTTTTCTTAACAAATGAACATATACTATGAGAATTATTCTGCTTTTGCTTTTACCCCTTATCAAATGCAATTACATAATTACATTGTTCAAAAAAGGCATAAAAATGCTATCAGTTCCATGTAGTAGGATTTTATATCCATCTCTTACCAGTGTGAGGCAAAAAAATATAAGGTCTTTGTATTCATTATAGTTATCCAAATAACCCAAATGGAGCCATTAATGACTGTGCTGAGGGAATTGATGGATTATTAGAATGCATTTTTCCTTCTTTGTCCTTGATACCACTGCCAGAATAAGTCAACAAGATTTCAATATTCAATAAGCAGGGTAAGAATTGAAAACTGAACACTTTTGTCAGTTCAATTATTCATCTACTCACTATAAAGAATAGAATAATCTTTAAACAAGTATTTTTTCCCCTTAGATTAAATTTTATACACAATGAAATTGGGCTTCTTAAAAAAGACATTATAGCATAATAATGCATTAGAAAGAAGGCTGTTTTGGTTTGTAATGTATCAAGTATAACATATTTAGTTGTACAGCCAAAGACTGCATTCCTCATGGTCCTATTTGGTATGATTGTGCCTTTAGTATGAATATATCAAGGTCTTTGAGGTTAAGTTCAGGGAGATCACACAGTGAATTATGCAGCTACGTAAAGAGGTTTTGTGTTGATTTTGTGAGAAGCTGAGAAACAAAGCACAGCATCCATTGGCAGGAGAGAGACAGTAGGAATCTGAATGATGCAAGACCCAAAAATACGCGGTAGGGAGATTTTCAGGAGAACCTGAAATTTTATATAAAGTTGCATGAACAGCTGTGGAGGGAGTCAAGGAAGCACGAGAATGACCCACAAATATAAGTAAGGAAGAACTCATCATTATTACCTGCCTCTCTGCCTTCATTAGTGAAATTAGTTCAGACAGTGCTGCAGTTTGCTCATAAAAGCCTCTATCCTGAGCTTACAGCACCCTTTGCAAAAAGTGAGAAGTACAATCAAATCAGACTGAAATGCAATAATGTCTCCACATAACCAAGTCAAAGAAAATTATCAGCTGTAAAGAACTCTCTCTCTCCTCCACAGATACAAGCCCTAAGCATATTTATATCTTTCATGAAGTGTGAGCATTTCAGCATGTCCCGCAGATCAGGAAATATTAGGAAGCAATTTGCTCATAATGGAAGTGAATGCAAATCAATCTGCTCGAGAAAAATGACTTTATAGAGGTGGGATGGGAGAAAATTTGCCTTCATCTAGAAAAAAACCCAAGATGTGGAGCCTTAATTGTGTTCTTTTTCTCAGACTGCTCGAGTTTGCAGTTCAAAAGGGGTAGCGCTGCATCCCACACTGCAATCTGTTCATGCAAGGACTGTCCATCTGCTAGGTTTTAACAGACCTCCAGTTGCTTATGTGTTTGTTCACAGATGTAGGTAGGAGGTTTGACTGTAGGTTTCTAAAACTCGGATCCAAGATTATGAGACACATTTGCAAACATACTTGCATATAGCAGAGTCTTATCTATTTGCTAGGAAATGCTCTATTGTTTGACTTGCAAATCAGTTCCATTCAAATTGAAACATGTTAGTGATACTTACGCATATAAAATGAAATTTGCACAATATCATTTCAATTTAGTCAAGAACTGTAAAATATACAATGACAGAAAACATTAAAGACGGCATCATTTAAATTATCATATATGACATAGAATTTATTTGGGAGAGAAAGATCTGCAAGGGGAATTTGTTTCAGAGAAAACTGTTCCTTAAACTGTGGGTAGTGCAGCACTTGAAAATAACATTATAATTTCAGTTGATTCCCAAGGGTCCTCTACAAGTAAATCAATTGCTATATTTTTAACAATAGAGTAGATTTGCCTCCTTGTAAGAAAATTACAGATTACTGCAATAGTTTGATTGCAGCTGGAACTCCTTTCTAATTCTTTCAGTCTTTCCTCAGGAAGCTCCCTTTCTCCTGAAAGCAAGTTCTTGATATTGAAATGTAAATGGAATACAACAGAGATGGTACAGAGCAAAATGCACCAACACATGATTCTCCTGTTTTGGCAGGAAGATACTTTGTAGGAAGATGTTACTACGATATTTAACAAAATATAAAGTGGGACTTTCTTCCTACTCTACCAGCTGCAATAGATCATTAGATTACAGTCCACAAACAAGAAGATTTGGGTTCATTTGCAAGTGAAACTTTGTGGGACAAAGCTAATGCAATTATTATCGCTGTGTTTTATGGTTCATTGTTTTACACAACCTATGAAGACATTTTAATTTGGAAAAAAATACTTTATTAGTGAATTACAAGTGATGTATTTTACTTTTATCCTAAACATATGTTTTTATATCTCTAAGGGAAAAATTCTTCATTATATAATGAAAGGGCAGGTTCTCAGTTCTCCATGTGATTTTTTGTCACATCCAGAGTGATTCAGCTGCTGAGCTGCAGAACAAGTCCAACCTGCCTGACATCCCCAAAGCACTGTTATGTTCCCAGACACTGTCATGCAAGATAATGGAAACACAACTGAGAAAGAATTCTATCAACTCCCTAGGCAAGCTGGACCATTTTCATCAGTCCATTTTAAGTAAACCAGTGAAAGGATAAATGTTAGATTTGTTATCAATTTTATAGGATTCCAGGTAACACTGATTCTACTCTACATCTGCATTTCTTTACTGATGTAACTTTCTGAGATGTGAAGTTAGGATTTAGATCCCCACCTTGCTAGATACTGAGAGTACCTGAGAAGTAATTTCAGATCTTACCCATCTAGTAGGATCTGGCTCATATGAAGGTGGAAGGAAGAGCAGAATAGGTGCAAGATTTCATTCTAGCTAAATTGTGTTGTCCATAGATAGATATCTCCTGGAAAATCCTGGAAGTTTGGCTACTGACATTTTATAGAATCATGGAATGGTTTGGGTTGAAAGGGAACTTTAAAGGTCATCGAGTCCAATCCCGCACAATGAGCAGGGATATCTTCAACTAGATCAGGTCACTCAGAGCCCTGTCCAACCTGACCTTGAATGTTTCCCAGGATGGGACATCTACCGCCCCTCTGGGCAACCTGTGCCAGTGTTTCACTACCCCCATTGTAAAAAAAAATAAATCTTCCTTATATCTAGTCTGAATCTACCTCTTTTAGTTTAAAACCATTACCCCTTGTCCCATCACAACAGGCCCTGCTAAACAGCCTGTCCCCATCTTTCTTATAAGCCCCTTTATATAGGAATACATATAATACATATGTTGCAATAAGGTCTCCCTGGAGCCTTCTCTTCTCCAGGCTAAACAACCCCAGCTCTCTCAGCCTTTCATAATGGGAGGGGTGTTCCCTCCTTCTGATCATTTTTGTGACCCACTCCAACAGGTATCTTTCTTGTGCTGGGGACTCCAGAGCTGGACACAGTACTCCAGGTGAGGTCTCAGCAGAGTGGAGTAGAGGAATAGAATCATAGAATCATAGGATTATTTAGGTTGGAAAAGACCTTTGAGATCATACAGACCAACCGTTAACATAGCAATGACAAGTCCATCACTAAACCATGCCTCTAAGCACCACATCTACATGCTTTTTGAACACTTCCAGGGATGGTGATTCCGCCATCTCCCTGGGCAGCCTGTTCCAATGCTTGACACCCCTTCAGTGAAGAAATTTTTCCTAATATCGAATCTAAATCTCCCGTGGCTCAACTTGAGGCCATTTTGTCTCATCCTGTTGCTTTTTACCTAGGAGAAGAGACCTACCCCCACCTGCCTACAGACTCCTCTCGCTGCAGAGAACAATAAGGTCCCCCCTGAGCCTTCTCCTCTCCAGACTAAACAACCCCAGTTCCCTCAGCTGCTCCTTGTAAGACTTTTGCTCCAGACGATTCACCAGCTTCATTTCCCTTCTCTGGACATGGTCCAGCACCTCAATGTCTTTCTTGTCATGATGGGCCCAAAACTGAAGGTGCTGCCTCAAAAATGCCGAGTACAGGGGGACAATCACTGCTCTTGTCCTGCTGGCCATACAATTTCTGATAAAAGCCAGGATGCTATTGGCCCCTTTGGCCACGTGGGCACACTGCTGGCTCAAATTCAAAAGGCTGTAGACCAAAACTCCCAGGTCCTTTTCCACCAGGCAGCTTTCCAGCCACCCTTCCCCAAGACTGTAGTATTGTGTGGGGCTGTTGTGACCCAAGTGCACAACCCAACACTTCTTGTTGATCTTCATACAACTGTCCTTGGCAATCCCCTCCCTTCACCTGCTGGCCACACTTCTTTCGCTGCAGCCTAGGACACAGCTGGATTTCTAGGCTGTGAGCACACATTGTCAACTTGCATCCAGCTTTTCATCCACCAGTCCCCCTAAGTCCTTCTCTGCAGATCTGCCCTCAATCAAGCAAAGTATGGATTTAAGCAAAAGAGAAGCTTGTGCTTTATGTGCCACCAGTAAAACACTGGGCTAATAAGTAGTCTGATGCAATTTGAGACAGAGTTAAAAGTCTTGCTGGGGTCAAGGTAGACAACATGCACTGCCCTCCCCTCATCTACCCAGCCAGTCATTCCATCATAGAAGACTCGCAGTTGGTCAGACATGATTTCCCCTTAGTGAATCCATGTTGACTACTCCTGATGACATTCTTTTCCTCCATATGCTTTGAGATGACCTCCAAGATGAGCTGTTCTGTCACCTTTCCAGGGATAGAGGTAAGGTTGACTGGTCTGTAGTTTCCTGCATCCTCCTTCTTGCCCTTTTTGAATACTGCAATGACTTTGGCACCTCACGCACCTCTCCTTTGCTCCATGATCTTTCAAAGATGATGGAGAGTGGCTTAGCAATAACATCTGCCAGCTCCCTCAGCACTCAGAGGTGCACCCCGTCAGGGTCCCTGGATTTGTGGGTGTCAGGTTTGCTTCAGTGATCTCTAAAAGCATCCTCCTCAACGAAGGGAAAGTTTTCCTTTCTCCAGATTTCCTCTCTTGCCTCCAGGGTCTGGGAAACCCGAAGGACAGCTTTAGCAGTAAAGACTGAAGCAAAGACTGGCTATATTTTTGAACATAGACTTAGAAGTGGAAAGTATACCCTTCATGTCATATGTAGCTTCCCCGGCTAATTAATCTCATTTCGCTATTGTGAACAGCATAAAATTAGCAAAAAGGCCTGGATTCACCCAGGTGGACTTCTGTAGATGCTGTTGGAAATAGTTTAGGAATGAATGTACATTAAAGACTTTGCTCATAAGGAGCAGGATGAGCTTCCTGGATATGTATCATACCCCTGGCTGCTCTTATTAGGGATGATGATCTGAATTTTAGTAGTAGGCTGTAGACTTCCAATTAACTGTGTATGCCATTGTATTACTGGCCTGAAATTTTTGTTTTGTTTAGATGACAACAAATGCTGTATATTGCAGATCCTACTGAAAAGATATCCAAATGAAATGAATAATTGCTTTTTTTTTTTTCATTCCAGACACTAGCTGAACAAAGTCTGAATGACAGGTATGGCAAACTTGAGCAATGACAGCTTCCTAAATAAAGACTCATCATTCCATATGCTATATTTTAGGCAGATTAGCGTGTAGTGAGCAAACACTCTGATGTTACCTTATCCTAAGGAGTGGTACAAAATAGTAATGCTGTTTTAAGGATGGAGGAAAAGAAGTAGCAAAGGACTGTGTATCAGCAACTGTGGGTCAAAATTTAAGGAAGAGTAGAAGTGGGAGACTTTTTGACAAAAAGATAGATGGTTAAAACTGGTGAGTCCCAGTTCCTAGGAGGACTTAAGAGTAAATTTAACAGCAATTTGTCTCTTAATCCTGTGTTTGTCTGGCAATAAAAGTATCTACACAATACACAAACACATTTTCAACTCCTTGATTTTTCTGTAGAGTCATACAAATATAATTATAAAGAAACAGTACTACATTAAAATCATGTCACCACCACTTACTAATTAGCAATCAAACATCATCTCTTATTTCTGGGACATTCAGAACACCCTTTAAGTAGGATTCCTCCCTTCTCTCCTCTTCTATTTTCCTCCTGGTCCTCATCCCCATTCCTGTTTACAATATGGTGTAATGTATTTTGGGATATATTTGGTTTTACTAGATTTTAGACATTTAGGTCAAGAAGATAATATATCTATGGAATGAGTCCCTACATGTTCACAAATGCTGATGAAAGAAGTTGTGTTACTTCAGTGTTTCACTGTTTTCTGTATCAAAATGCAGAGATATTTTTTTCAGAGAGTTCATCTCCTATCATTCTAATTGACTTAATTTCATGGGTAAAAACCACAAGTGTATTATACTTAACAAATTGGTAGAACATGATTCCAAATACGTTCATAACTTAAATTCCTGTGTGCTATCGGTTTAATTTTACCTCTGCATGGTTTCAAAGTTCTAAATTTTCTTTTACAAGAAAAACTGACAAAATGAGAACAGAATAGTTGCAGAAATAAAAATTACATTCTTCAAACAATAATATTCTTCATTAAAACCAACATGCCTGAGTTAGAGTTAGCAGAATTATGTTTGCATTCAGTAGACAGACTCCCTTCATAGATCCGTTCACAAGTGTAGAACTGATCTGTACTGATGAAGTCAAAACATGAGTACGTTTGAAGCATTTTTGACCCTGCAGCTGATTAGCTTCAAGAACATCCCTTGAGGCACTGACTGTGCATTAGCACTGGGCAATTTCTGCCCTCTCGGAACAGATCCTTTGCAAAAATGCTGATGAATGTTTTCTTAACTTCCATCTAGCTACCACACACTGTAGAATATTCTGAATTGCTGTAAGCCAAAAAATTGACACTAGTGGGAAGGGGGAATAATTTTCAATATTTTAATGATTTAATAAATAGTCTTGCTGTTAATCAACTTGAAGAACAGTTAACATTTTTCAGGGAGCATTGACGTGAGTTGGATAGCTCTGCATCTACAGGGGAAGAAAACACAGCACAAAAAATCCTACTTAAGATGCAGCTGGAATGTTCACTATAGTGAACAGCTGTGTAGAGCAGCTACTGTGCAGTAAATTCCCAGCCTGGCACTCTAACTTTCCTGTGTAGATAACCCTCAAAACCATTCAGGCAGGTCAATGAAGTGCCTGCTTTCATTGCCATTAACGTGAGTTACAGCTGTTTACAATTGCTGCAAGACAGTCTAAATGGAGAAAGCCAACATTAACAACATTAAAGGATGATCCCACTATGAAATGTGTCTCTGCAAAAATGATATTTGAAGTTCAATGTCTGTCATGTTTTCTAAGTTCTCAGTTCAAACACGTTTAGCTTAAAAATTAAAAAGTTTTTTTCCATATGCCAGCCCTGCATATTCAATTTTAAATCTGTAAGTGAGGCTGCTGCTTTTTGGCTCCAACATCACTTATGGTGAAGATTCCATAAAATAAATTCTCCTTACATTTCTGTTCATGATGTGTGAATCAGAATACTGCCTCTGTGTGTGTGTGTGTTTTCTATGAGAAAAGGAGTAAAAAAGAAAAACAAGAACGTATCATTGTTGCTTAAGTAAACAGACTTGGCTTTTGTCTCTTGCAGAGGCTAAGTATTTTTCAGCAATAGCCACTTTCTCAGATTGAAGATTGTTAGATGCTTAGTTTGTTGTAAATTACTGTGACAAATCCTATTTCAACTAATCTGTGTCAACATCAAACTCTGGATCCCACCCAAATGCAATTTGTAGAAACAAAAAAAGAATCGGCTTCCATTTTATTTTTATTCATTGAGAGAAGTTTCTTCAAAATGCAACAATCCAACTTTTCAGTTTAAAACTCAGACAATCAAATCAGGGCTAAGACTTGCAGCTTGTCTTGCAGAAGAGATCATAGACTCATAGAACAATGGAATTGTAGAGTGGTAGAATCTTCTGGGTTGGAAGGGGCCTTATGCTCATTTAGTTCCAACATCCCTGCCATGGACAAGGACACTGCACTACACCAGGTTGTTCAAAGCTCCATCCAGCCTGGCCTTGAGCACTTCCAGGGATGGGGCATCCACAGCTTCTCTGGGCAACCTGTTCCTGTGTCTCAACACACTCACAGTCAAGAATTTTTTCCTAATATCTAATCTAAATGTACCTTCTCCCTCTTTCAGTTTAAAGCCATTAGATAGGACCATTTATAATTGTTTAAGAAAATCAGAAAAATTAGGCTTTTTGATATTTTGATTTTTTGTTGTTGTTGTTCCTTAAGGAAAAAAAAAAAAACCAAACAACAAACCTGTTCCTCACAGTTGGGAAGGAGATAAAATGTTGACAAAGAATCTTGGTTTTTTAACATAAGTTGTTTTAGTGGCATGAACAGCAAAAGTCATCCTGCCAGAGGAATATTGGAGGAGATGACTGTTCAGTCAGTAAGATAATGGAAAAAGAAGCAGAATGTATACATCCAGTTTTTTAGTGTCACCCTGTTATCTTATTTATTATTCTTTAGGTTTCAGAGCAATGAAAAAAGCCAACACTCCGCAGAGTTTCATTTCCCCCTTCTCCAGTTGACAACAACAGAAGAGTCTGAAGAAGTCACTGGGAAAGAGTATGAGATTCTGATGAAAAGAAATAAGACAAAACTGACAAAGGGAAAGTACCTTTCACCAGGTAAGGCTTCCAGACACATTTTCAATTTTATGGCCAAAAAGTGAAAATCAGGCTATAGTAGTGTTTAGCTACACTAAGTAAAAGCAGCATTTACATTTGTGACACCAGTTTTACTTTTTAGGTGAACAATATATGCTGACATAACCATTGCCTTTCTCCTGTAGCATACTCAGGAAAAAGTGCTGATAACATGAGAAAGAGACAGACTGTGTGAGCAGATTATGAAAGGGAAGTAATGGCAAAATGTACTGCTGACTCATATTAGGTATAAAAGGTAATACCTTTTGCCCTCTCCTGACTGACAGGCAAAGAAGTTATCAGGCCAGCTAAATTACCAGAGCTGTCTGTGGATTTTTTTGTATAAATTTGCATGTCTGGTTGCCACGAATATGTTACACTTGACATGGAAGTAGAAGGGTTAGAAAATTGTTTGTTTGCATATAAGAGGTATAAAATAAGAGGTCATTACCTCCATATTTATTTTAATTTTTATTCTTCACAAGAATCCCTTTGGAGGGAGATGGGCAGAAGTTAAAGAAAACAGGACAAGAAATCCCACTTCTTTTAGCATGCCTGGAAAAATATATCAGGAGGTTCAATGTGAATATTTGTTGAAATGAAAAAGAGCAATTCAAAACTGATCTTGATGTCTTTGCTGTACAGACTTTTTGCAAGTATTAGAAGTGATGAGTTTGTTAGCTAGAAAGCTTAAAAAAAGTGAATTTTAATTGTTTTTTATAGCATTGGCTGAAAGTGAAACTTCTGACACTATGTAATGGAACCAAAAATCTGAGGCTGTTGTAGTTTTGCATCCTAAAAACTGAATAATGTATGGGCTGTATGAATGCATCTTAGTTAAAGCTGACAATCTCTGTTTGCATTTGAGTATCAAATATTTTAAGTGCTACAATCTGCAGCCGAGAGACTCTTTGTTGGCATCATTTTCTGGGTAATTTAAAATAAGCAATATTTGAGAAAGACATATATTGCTCACAGGTATTTTAGGAAAATCCTAATTATTGTAATAATTAAGGATGTAATGATTCAATATGAATTATTAAATAAGAATTGCTAGTCATTGATAAGATAAATGCTCCATTCTCTGCAGCTAAGAAAAGTTTGAAACTAAGGCTTTGGTCACTATAGAGGTTTTTCCCTTCTTGACCTCCAGTTTGTCAGCTGTTGTCTGAAACAGACTTACCATCTAAAAGGCATTCCAGAATTTGGGAATGATAGGGAACATGGCATAGTCTTTGATAGTTCCTAATTGCTTTACTGGAAGTTTGTTAGGGAACATTGCTGGTGATGTATTTATGAGGCTGCATTTAGAAAGGGATAGTAAGAAAGATACTCATATTTCTGTACCAACTTTCTAATCTTTTCTTCCTTTGATGTGTCTGTAGGAACTGAGTTACCTCGAGGGTGAGAGGGGACACTTGATAGGTTCCTCATTTTCATATTAGTTTTGTTACTGTTCAGCAGACCTGTAATGACTTCAGGCAAGAGTTCTGTTGCTGAAATTATTACTAATTTTATTTACAGATTAGTATTTATTTATTACTTTTTAGTGATTAGTTATCTGGGGATATATATGATTTATACATAAGCATTATCTTTTTTATGTATTTCTCCGGCGTGATGAAGCATATCAAACAAATAAAAATGCTGAGATAATAAACAGATTCATAGAACTGATCATTAAATGCTGAAACTGACATACTGCATGGCAACCACATGTGCTTTGTAGCATTTGAATTGTGGTAGTGGAATATGTAGTTAATGTTTAGTCGACAGCTGTTCTTGTTTGGAAACTCTCAAGGAAAAGTATAATATTTTTCTGTAAAATATATATTTATAAAATTAATTTAAAAATGTTAAAGGAGAAATAAAAAGCCAGAGCTGGCTATAAAGATAATTTCTGTGGTTTTTTGGTAGCTGAGTGAAAACTATTTAATTGTCACTGAAAGGAAACAGTGGCTTTCGTGGTTATTAATTTTATTTTAAAATTTTTAGTAAAGATTGTTGTCAAATATCTTTACCTACTAAAATTCCTCCTGTATTCAATAGAATTGAATAGAATTGATGGGATTTCATAGATAGCAATAAGAAATCTGAATTTGCCCTTTTAACTGTGATGAGTTCTTAGATTATAGAAGTTAATTACAGACTAGGAGTTTGTGATGATGAGGAGGAGTTACATCTAGTATACTCAGCCTGCTGACACCTCACTTTTACACTTCACTTTCTTCACTCTAACAACAAGAAGCCTGCAAATACTGGAGCACAAGGCTCATAGTAGAACAGCTGTTGTTAAACAATGTTAAAAAAACCCCATTAAATAAAAAATGTTCTTTATTTTTTTCTCTAATATTCTCATAGATACTCAATGTAAGTGGAAAGTAGCAATAATAAAGATGTGCAACATTAGTGCTTGGTTGACCAGGGTTTGATACCTGGGTTACTTTGAAAAACAGAGTCTCTTTTTTCTTAGGTAAAGGCTGATGTACCCCAAGAGGTGCACCGTCTAGAGGCAGGCATACACTTAATATCCAAATTGCTTAGGGTCTGGATGATACAGAAAAGGTCATCTGCACAGGTTTCATTTCCATTTTCCAATGTTCACAAGTATCCTGGCAATTTAGAAATCAAAAAATGCAACATCATAGTTTATTCCACAGGCCTTCATGACTGACAAGCTCTAAAATTCAGAGGATGTCTCACCACTGTAGAGTGGCAAAAACTGAAAGCAAACATGTTGCCGTTTGTTCCCATGTTAATGTTCCTGCCATGATTACTCTAACATTATTAGCAAAGGCATTGTGAAGGTGGTGGAAATCTGGAAAAGGGCCAAACACAAGCAGTCATAGAAATTTTAAGAAGTGAACGAGTTTCAAAGGTGCCTTTTAAAATCCTCCTTGAAAGACATCTCAGGATCACAATCACCTTCATTGCAAAACTGGAACAAAGACAGTTGGTTTTACAGCTTGCAATCCAATCAAGCCTTTCCTCAGAGGTATGAACAGCTGTTACAGAAGTACTTGCTTCACATTCTGTTTCCCAACAGAAACCTCACTGCATGCCAGTCTCCCAGGCAGCTGAGGTGGTGGAGGTGGGAGAGCTGACCTGTAGCCCCAGCAAGGACATCTGCCCTGTGCTCACTACATCAGCACATGATGGGAAGAAGGAATTTACAGAGGCAGATCAGCAGCACACTGTGTATGGTGAAAGGAAGGAAAATCAGGCCTGGGAACGCTTTAGATAGGTGTTGACCTTCACAGTCGAGTATGTGGAACTGAGGCCATGGAGCACTGACCAGGAACACAGGAGTTCTTTTGTTTTGCTTCTGGTCAGAATCTTAGTCTGAAAACTTGGCAAAGCTTTTCCTGCCAATAGTGACAAGTGAAAAAGAAATCCATTATGCTGAGTTGTTTCTAACCCTTGAACTAGACAGCTCTGACTCATTCTGTTCTCATACATACTGTGCATACACCCACCGTATATTGGCTGAACACAGCCATAACCTTGCAGTGATGAGAGTCATGCCTTTAACCCTTTTTTACTATGCTTTCTGCCTTGATATTGAAATGCCAAAAGAACTTAATATGGACTATTAAACAACTTTAGTATAAATCAGACACATTTTACTCTATAATCACATATACCAGAACAGACTATGGCTATTTTTTTGGAGTGTGTAGAGTGACTCTTTGCAGCTCTCAGTGTTTTTTCACTCCATCTTCAGGGACTGGTTATGATTACAGTTTCAAGTAATGTCTTCTAGGAGAAAATAAAAATTTAGAGCTGTTTAAATGTGACTGATCGTGTTCAACATTGTTGATTAAAGATAAACCTAATTTCCACAGCCTCTTTTAGTGCCATGTAGACTTAGGGTCAGATCATAATCTTAATGAAGTAAACAGTGAAAATCTGTTGAAATCTAGATCTAGAAGTAAACTTCAGATTCAGATTTAAACTGTGTAGTAAAAAATGTGTGATTTTTAGAGTGCTCTATTACTATGATCACAGAACTATATATATGCATTTATACATAGGTTATATCCACATAACAAAGTTTTTGAATTTATATTGGTGTTGTATAAGTTTCATACATGTATATGTGTCTCATATAAATGCATATGCATGTGTGGCAGTGTGTGTATAATTATATAAGTATATATATATATTTTTAATTTTATATATATATAAATATGCATGGTTATTTTGTTCCCCATTCTAAAATGGAGACTTTATGGGTCCTCAGTTAGTTAACAGACAGGAAGTCAAATGATAGTCATCAGAAAAATTAAATTACATGTGAGAAGAATGATTTGTTTGATTTTAAAAGATGTTGCTTGTCAGTTTTGAGAGTTTAAATGGTCTGTTTATAATTTGCTTTTAAGTAGGGAAAGTCTGTTAAAATATCTGGTAAGGATATAATTGAACTTCCATCTCTAACATCATCAATCCGTGAAGTACTTGGAAGGACTATATTGGCTGACCTCAGACTATACAACAATTACAGTTACTAAGTTCAGTGTTTCACCCCTCATTGTAAGATTTCATTAACAGTGTTATTGTGGTGCAATTGCTGGGGAGTAAAAAATACGTGAAATTTAAAAGGGATTGAATTTTTTTCAGATGGCATTTTGGATTTCTATGCTATAAATTAAATTGTATTTTGTTTATAAGTAAATATTTACGGTCTAAATATTGTCCTGTCACAATTCAGATTCTACTAACTTTGCTCAAGCCAAATAGTACTTTACAAGTAACAAGTGGACTCTTTCATTGGTACAGAGATCACAGGTTCTTGCATAACTTGTAAAGGATGACTGGTGATGAAAGGTCCCTGTATCTTCCTAATCTTCCTCTGCAATCTGTCTTTTCCATTGAATTATTTCCCCATTGCTGTGGAAAATATCATAATCCTGGCTTTATGTAGGCCTGTCATCTAGACACCAGGTAGAGTCTTTCAAGTCCAGCTTGTGTCCAGGCCTTGCAGACCTTTTCCTCCTAAAACTTTCCCAAATAGTCTACTTATCTTGTATTTAAATGACTGAAAGATGGTTTTTATTCATTGTCCCTCACAGCAGCACACTTTACTGATTTTTCCAGAATGCTGTTGCATAGATATTTTTGCTGACCCATTGGTGTGAGCATGACCCCTCTCCTTAGCTTCCTAAAATTCCCACACTTTTATTACATCAGAAGTTATTTGCCTTTGTTTTCAAGGTTTTTACAAACTTTCTTCACCTTGAGCCTTACCTCTTCTTCCAGCTTGAGATCCTGAGAGGCTGACTCTTGTGTCTGTGTAAACCACGGTAATATCCTCTGTCACTCACTTCTCTGGTTTTCAGACCATGTCTTTCTGCTTTATCCCACAGTGCTCTTCATGTTTTAAAAGAGCTTGCGCAGGTGTCACATAACCTTCCTCTCATGCCTGCATAGAATTTACTGCGGCTGAGAGGTTTGCAGAAACTGTTGATGACAGAGATGCTTCAGAGTGCTCAGCCCTACTGCTTACCCTGTTGAACGCTATTGTTTAATAGCTGCTTTGTCTTCCCTTGTCAGTATCCTTGAGTTTCTTCTCTTAAACAAGAAGTGTGCACTGTCTTTCTCTTTTGTCTACAGCACCCAGCACAGAGATCCTTAATGTTTAACTGGAATTCATGGGGTCTGTGGTAGTAGAAATAATAAATGAATTTTTTAAAAATAGTTTCTTGAAAGTGACAGAAAATTAAGTCCTGACATATGTAGAGCAAACCACAGTTTGATGAAGTGCATTGTGAATTGCACAGCTACTGAATTTACTTGTGCATCCTGAGCTGCTTCATTCTTTTCAAAGTTGTTCCCAAAGATAACTGGGCAGATGCTGGTTTTTGAACTACAAATAAAAAGTGTCTTTTATGTGCCTGGTTTTCCCAGTTCATTATAAGAGCCTTACAATGGTCTACTCATCAAATTCACGTGTCACAAATTAATTTGGTTGTTAGTTAAAATAAGAATCTTATGAATTTACCTCCTGTAATAGTATGTCAGTTTATTCTTTTAAACATTCTGGACCACCTCATGCATCCCTGCCACTCTAGAAGCTAATGGTTAGAAGTGACAGTCTTAAATTATATAGTATTATCATGTTTCTATAATTGGGTTTATTATACAAATATGCATCATCCTAAAAGCTATAAAATTTTCCTATTAAATTGTACTACTGAGTAAACAAACTGAAGTGTTTCTTATCCCATTGCATTTTTTCTTTACCTTGTCTATTTTTGTGATTATTATAGGGGCCTTTGAATGGTGTATGGTCATGTATATTGCAGGAATAGTTATATAAAAAAGTTAAGCCTGTCACCTCACACCTTGCTTTCCTTCCTAGCCCTTCCTTCAGCTTTAACACTTCTGAAATTATGATTCTTTTTCATTGCCAGTGTTTAGGTCTGGTCCTCAACATGTGCTCATTGCCTCCTCATTCTGCATACCTGAAAGTGACCTTCATGGCATCTCTATTACCCCTGCACCATTACAGTAAATGTGTCTTACCCAGAGTTGAACTGTACCTGCACTCCCAAGAAGTGAGACTGGATGAACTGCAGATAAATGAGGACTACTACACCACCAGATGGGTGAATTAGTCCTTCAGTGCACTGGGTTGTAGCTAGTATTTTCAAAATCTGTTTTTCTTTTGAGGTCCAACAGGTTACAGTGATTGTATAACTTTTAACTAACTGTGCTGTGGCAGTCTGAAATAGCAAAAGAAAAAAAGGAGTGAGATAATGACACAGGCTCTCTACAAGGTTTGTAGAGAGAAGCAAAATAGCTTTTACTGTAGCTGTAGCTGGGAATATAAACAAGCTTTCAGACATCATCTGAAAGAGAAGCAGCAAACTGCAAGCTAGTAATGAAAGGATGAGTTCCAAAGCACTTTGGCTTTATCAGTGGGTTCAGAACACATTATATATTTGGAATGAATCTTTATCCTTTGTATCTGTCATTAGACTGTCTCAGAACCCTGCTTGAAACCCTGTGTGGAAACAGCACTGTTAGGCAGGAAGCAATGTTTTCTGCTGCAATTTCTTCACTCATCTACAATGGCGTTTAGTAGCTGCTGTGCTGAACAGGATTCATCTTCTTCTCATTACCCCTCATCAGATCTGGTTTGTATTCTCAGTGCCTCTCACTCCATCACAGCTAGGGGTAGATAAGGAAAGTTAAGACAACATGAAAGAAATGGTGAAGGCAGTTGCCTAATCCAACAATTTCTCAGCCCACAATGGTATAAGTAGTACAAATAACAGAGGCCTTTTCAGGCAAGAAGAGAAATGAGAAGAGGAAGGATAAGACTTGAATCAGGAAGGGACACTCTTTAAGGAAAGTTGGGAAGAAAACAGAATAGGCAAAAAGGGACTGGAAGAAAAAATAATTTCATTGGAGAGAAGAAGAGGTTAGAAGAGAAAATCACACCAGTAAAGGATCTTGAGACGACTCAAACTGAAGTGGGAGAGAATTTAACTGAAGGAAAAAAATCTGGATCAAAGAGCAAAAGGAAAATATCTTCCTTTTTGTATTTTTTCTCTAATATTTAAAAAGAAAAATATCTTGTTTCTATTGGATATTTATGTCCTATATTTCTTTCTGATAGCAGCAAAAATAACATCACTGGTCTGGACAGGCTTTCAGCTGTTATTGATGTTTCAAACTAAATATCTACACTGTAAACTTGATAATACCTGTTAATTTTAGTGGTACACATTTGGAAGTTCAGTGGATTTTGTCTGTTTTAAAGTACATGGTAAATTACGTTTGTGTGTCCCATGTTGCTGAACACACAGTATGCATGCTTTAGAACTAATCTGAGTGTAAACTGTGTTCATTGTTGGGGGAATATGGACATCATTGAGATGTAGCCCAGGCTGCTATATATTTGGAAGTTCAGGCAGAGTGTCAGTGCCTTTTTTTGTTTTCTTCCTGGACTGAATTTCCAAAGTTAATTTATCTGAGGAAACCTGTAGATATATGTCCACGTAGAAACCTGGCAGGGGTGTATACTTAGTCATACATGTAGGGATCTGGAATTACAAAGCAAATTGTAATTGAAGGATAAAACTCAGTCTATAGCATTCATCCGCATTATAGCATTTACATATATTTGAGAGAGAATTTTTGATACTGCATTTAACATGGAAACTATTGATACAAGAAAAGAAAACTGTGACATAAAAATATTGTGACCTAACACATCTCTCTTTCGCTTTGCTCCTCCCCTGCCTCCTATAAAATCTTCCCTGTATTCAGCTTAAATCTAGAATATGGGAAATGTTTCAAGATAACTGGATTGTTGTGCTGAAGTGGAGCTGTAATTTTGCAGTGCACATCTGAGGATGATCTGAGGGTTTCTTTAATGTTTCTTTCACATATCTTTTGTGATTTTTTTTCAAGGCATTTAAATAGAAAGATAGCTTTCCATGACACTGTGCTGTTCTTGCCACGTGCAGCAATATACTCTCAGCTCAGGAGCAGCCATATAAGATTTTGTGGCTGAAAAAAAAGAGCAGTATTTAACATTTTACTTCAACCTAGTACCAATTATGTGGCTCTTTATTAAATTCCCCACATAAATTTTTCACTGTGTAAAACCTATAGTTTCAGAAGATGTGGCCTGATTTTTTGCTTTCTGTTTGACTAAGCATACTAGATTATGGCAAGAAATCATGTCAAAGAGTTGAACATAATGATACAGAAACAGTCTGGTGCAAAATGGTCTTCTTGATAGAACACTCGTAAAATACAGGATTTGCATATCAGGAGCTCTCCTTGTTTTGTGCACTTGGATATTTTGCATGTCTTTATCCATTCACTGCTGCAAATGTGGATGCAAATTTTTTTACTTGCATGCATGTAACAGGGCAATTTCCTTCTTATTCCCATTTGGTATGAACTAAGATGACATTTATTTCCATATAACCTTGTGTACCCTTCTCTTTGTGTTGTAGCAAGTGAAAACTGTAGTGAGGAAAAACATCCATCAGAAGATACCACTTATTTTCTTTGTGTCTCTAATCCGCTATGTACCTACAAAGTCTGTGAATTCTTTTGCTGTAAAGGAAAACAGTATGATGTCGACAGCTCAATCCCCCAACAATGACAATCAATAAGGCTCCAGGCTGAAAAAAATCTATCTGGGGTTTTGATTTCATTTCTACTCCCACCCATCAGTTTCCAAATAACCCATTTTTTTACCTGTTTAATATTTCTTTCTCTGATGCCTAGAAAATTTCTCTTATACTTTAAGGTTCTACCGTGCTCTATGACAAGACCTTTCTAACAAGACCCTCAGGAAAAATGCCACAAAGATGAAATTGCGGAGTCTCAATTGCTGCTCTTCACAAGTTTTCTGGCATAAATGACTGTCATGGGGAAAACAGTGATTTAACAGAATTAAAATTGTAAATATTAACTGAATTGAAATCTACTTCCTTAAGAGACAACTTACTTCTCTGAACTCCCATTTCCCCATAACCTGACCACCAGGTGCATACATGATAGTCATTTCCAAGTCCCACTGACAGCAATTTTTCTTCCTTTCAGATCCCATTAGGGAACTAGAAATCTCAGAGCTTCTGAGCATTACGTTTACCACTTGACTAATTTTATCAGTTGAATGCCTGGGGATTTCAAGGCTTCACTGGTTAAACAGAGGACTTGACCAACTCTTATTGCTAGCTCAAGAGGTTACTGAATCAGCCTGAATGCCCATGAACTCATTTTTATTTCAAAATTTCCTGTTTTTTTATGAAATTCTTTCCAATGGAAAGTACTGCTTCTCATCAAAGATTACAATTTCAACCTCACATCTCAAGAATTTGAACCCACATTTTTCCATAGAAAAGAATTTCCACCTTTTCACTTACCAAGAATTTTCCTTTCTGTATAATAGTAGCAAACTAGCAGCCTAATTCTTAATTCATGTGTGACTCTCCTTTAATTTTTTTACTCCTGTCCAGATTTATCTCAGGTACTATTTCTTTGGTTAACAATTTAATCCTTTGCTCTGTCTTTGCACTTTTACTACCTCAGGTATGTTCTATTGTGAATCACTCTTCTTTTAGTAGGAGGGAAGTTCCTTCAACAGCTTTTACCATTTTGAAATATATTTGTGGTTTTAAATTTCAGAACACCGCTATCTTTCATTCAGATTTTGATAGGACCCAAGTGTAGGTGCAGGATTCTCAGTTTTTTACCTAGAAGGGCTTTCCTTTTATGGGGTTATATGATGGTCTGAGCTAGATATCTCTCATTGCACTCTCATTTTGACTTGCTGACATCCTCTGCCATGACCCAAGCGAAATTCCAGTGTAAACTAGGACAGAGAACTGGATTTATCTTGGTGACATTGAGCCTTAGCTGCTAAACAAGCAGCATTTGTTGAGTCTGGCACGATCCCGCACTGCTCCGCTGCCTGTCTGACTTCTGAGAAAGCTCTGACATTGTCACACGCATTGGCTGCAGTTTTGTGCAGCAGCACTAATTTCTCAGAAGAGTTTGTCTGCATTTATCAGCAGAACATTGAGAAGACAGTGACCTAGGAATAGTGATGCTCAAAATCTTTGTAAACCTTGACTTGCTTAAGCTTCTGCGTTATTTCCATTAAATATGAATTTGTTTTAAAAAATGACCACTGGCTTTGCCAGTGAGTACTTGACTATTAAATATTCAGCAGTCTGACATGACTTCTCTATGTTTGCTATAGCTTAAATTGTTATGTCACTTTATGACAACTCTTGAAGAACTCTTATCCCATATCTATACATGCAAACTGAATGGGAAGAAGAATATAGTAACTTTTATATATTCAGCTGATATGAGACTCAAGCAATGTGGTGACTCTACAGCATGTCCTTGAGAATCAACTCCACATTATTTCTTTATTGTTTGATGAAATGCTTGTCCTCTTAGTTTTATCCCAGTTCTAGCTATACCTCTGTGCTGAATTCCTCACTGCTTAGTGTTTAATTCTTAAGTACTGAGCATGCCCTGTCCTTGGTAAGTACTTCATCTAGCTACATGCTCACGATTATGATCGTATTCTTTCTTCCACCTTTTCCCACACAGATGTCAGGGCACTGCACAGGCCAGGGACTCCATGAGGGCCGTGAGTGGGGAACCTCAGGGCAGCAGGGCAGGAGGCCACAGTCAGGGCACATCCCGATGCCCCAGCCAGGGGCAAGGCAGCCAGGGGGCAACTGGAGCAGCCCCAGTCCAGGGCACCAGGCACCTCCCTGGGGACGGGGCTGGGGCAGGACTTGGCAGGACTGTGGGCCCATGGGTGGGGGTCAGGATCAGGCCTGGTGAGGGGAACCAGGGTCATATGCAGCCCTGGGATGGTCAGGCCAGGCCATGGCAATGTTAGTGCCCACAGGGCCATGACAACTAATTTGTTGTTGAGTCCTGCCCTTTCATTTGCCCATATCTTTGTGGTAACACAGCTGATCCTGAAGGAATAGCACAGGCCAACTTTGGTCACTTTATGTCATAATGGCTTAATGTCTTTTCATATTCTTCACAAAAAAGTGGCAGGTCTGTTTCACACAGGTGGAAAATAGTGAGATTTAATGCTGAATTTGAAACTAATTGGGATCTTTTGATCTTTTGGGGTATTATATTTTCAGTTTTCTTTTAAATACATTTTGGGTTATTCTTCTCCAGACATTAGGTTTTGACAACACCCATTTTTCCCTCCCTTCATCCTTTCTCTCAAATTTAATTTCTTAATGAAATTTATTCAGGAGAGCTTGAGAATACGCAGAAAGTACAATACAGAAATTATAGTTAGTTTGAGATACGCTGTCCTTGCTAGTTGATAACACTGAAATACTAGTCTGGGAAAAGTTGGTGGAGAAAGATATTTAAAGTAACACCAATTATACTGAAAGTTGACTAGTATAGACAAGTTATGTATCACATCCAGCTCAGCTGAAAGCAAATGCAGAAATACACAGACTATATAGTGTGGCAGTATATTTCTTAGGCTTGAATTCTCTGAGCATAGTAGAAGAACCTTGAAAGCTGGAGCAGAGAACTAGGCTAAAAGATTGTGTTTCTGCTCCCTGTCTTCAAACTTTGACCACAGAGAAGTCACCTAGCCAGTTCAGGTTTCCACCACTCTGTTAAAGTTTTCTCATCTTTGTAAGACATGGTAAAATGTTTGTAAAGGATGTAAATCATTCCTACATCCCCAGTTGAAAGATGAAAAAAAATGCAAGGTGTTAGTGATATCTTATCCAAGTACAAGCCAAAATATGCACAAATGTGCAGCAAGAAAGCTTTGAACAGTGGCCATCTTAAAACATGTGCAGGAAGGAAGCTGCTTAACAAGGCATTGAGAGATTAAGGTGATGAACGAAGCATAAAGCTGCAGATGACTCAAAATTGTATCCTTACAAAATCTGTGTTGCATAAGCAAGATGATTTACATGTGAGAAGAAGAAAAGTTGCATTGTTTTACAATTACAGGTTTTAGAATATAATTTATAAAATGCAATTTTTGTGTAGGCTCAAGACAGATTGCATCTATGCAAGGTAATCTACCATCTGGTACTGCACCCCTTCCTTATTATGTAGTCATGATTCCCAATGGGTTAATACCCCATAGAAATAATAAAATACCTCTTTACCTATATGATTAAAATTATTTCTCTATCTGCCTGGCTTTCAGTGAGATTCCATACTGTCTGCTTATCAGCTGTTTGATGAATTTTCAGAAGGCATATATTAAAGCTGTCATAATCATTTAAGAAAACTTGTATGTTTCAAACCTATGGCCTGATGTCCTAAAATTTTAAGGAGTATGCTTTTGATGCTTGTTGGCTAAAAGTGAGAAAAGTCTTGTTCGGAGATCTAGGTGGAGACAAACTCAAAGGGGCAGGAGGTTCTGCCAATGTTTCCTGGCAACTGAAAGCAAAAGAAAGGAAAGGCCTGTCTTTACACGCTCTTCAATTAATGTGGTAATGTGGACCTTTTCTTAAAATTCAGTCTAAGTTAGGGTTAAATGCTGCGGTATCTAACAGTGAATTCTTTTGGACAGCTGGGTGAGGACGCCTGGACAAGCAAAAGGAAAGGCCCTAATAGAAGGGCTCTTTTCATTGTTGATTTAGGAATGAAGACTGCTTTGGGGTGCTGCATGCCAATAATTTTTCCATTAACACCACATATATGGTTTGGACAGTGATAAGTAGCAAGGAACTGTCACAGATAAAGTTATAAGGCTGTGAGCGGAAACTAGTAAAGCTGAAACAGTGGAGAGTGGCAGTCTCCCCCAGGAAATGCTCTCATCTAGGTTCACATTGATCAGACATACTCTGAAGTCAAAGTTTAATTCCATAATTTGCATGCAATTCAGATGATCAGACCTTCTTGTCCGTATTTTGGTCTCCCCTCAGGCTGAGAGAGATATCCAACATCTTCAAGTCTAGAAGACACTGCAAAAAACACTCAGAGATACCAGCTGAGATGCAATGCTAGTAACAGGCACCTCTCAGCTGAATCCATTTGTTGGCTATGTTAGTATGCATCCTTTAGTCTGGGGGAAAAGAAAGCGTGTTACAGAAAACATTTATGGTTTAAATACTTACACCATTGCTGGCTTGTAAACACTGCTTCACACCTACTTCAATGCAACTGAAACTAAATCACTTCCCTCCCTCACCGTTCTCTCCCCTCAACAGAGATGTAGCAAATCACAGAAAATTTCTGAGTTATTCTAGGGTCCATGGTTTGAAAAGTATCTCATGCTTCCACTTGTTGTTTGTTGGGGGACCTGTCTAGCCAAATGTAACCTGAGAGACTCCAGAGGAAATCGAAATCCTAGAAACACAGAAGCTCAGGTAAATAACAGTGTTGAGCAGACATCCATCTGTTTTAGGGACAGAAACTCTGAAAACAGGCCTGGTTAAAGGAAATGGTAGATCATAACCTGGCAGCTCTACTTTGCCATTTTTTAAGCTAAAACTGTTTGAGGAAAATCACAACTTCAGGGAATTGTGTTTGTTGTTTGAAGGCTCAATTTTGAAAGCTAGTTAGTGTTTGTCAACAAAATGAGACCACAATGCCATAGAAATAGTCCTGTGACTTTAAAGACCATTTTCTCAACCATATCTTTGACTTTCTGTAAGCTGTTTAGCCCCATATTTTCACTTGCAAGGGCCAGTTAGAATATCTAATCCATTTTTTTCCCTGATAGAATAAATATTTATTGATATAACCCTTTATTTCTAACTTCAAAATATTTCTAATGAGATTTTTAATATCTGACTCTCATGACACAAATGTTAATGTGTGTATCAAATTACCCAAGTATGAAAACAATGTGCTAAACAAAAGCAAGCAATTTTTTCCTTTTCTGTTCCTAAAAGAAGATTGTAAAGCAGTGCTGCAGGGCTATACAGATGCCCAAAACAACTTCCAGGACCTTTATACTAAAGTACCTTTACTGTGCAGGAAGAATTCAGATCCTTTGTATTTTAGATAAATTAAGGAATGTAAGCTTTTCTATATTAAATTAATCCAAGTCTTTACAAGTATTAATAGCAAGATGTTAATGCTTCACTTTCAAGGGTATTTTGGAATATATTATTGTGGGGATCTGGATGGAAAAAAAACAGCCAGAGAGTATCAGGTACTTTTTAATTATTATTATTTTTTCCCCCTTCCAAATATTAGCTAGGTCTGAACTGCAATCTGGAAATCAGTAGTGATGTCTAAACAAGTAAGGAAAGAGGTGGGAGAGCTGATGGGGGTGCAGTAATCTCTCCTTCTTCTGTGTTCTCCTGTAGGAGTTTAACCCAGGTCAAAAAGCACAGCATCAGTTAAATCCACATTTATTGCTATGATTGTCCCCAGACAAATTCCTAGGGCTAGTACGCTTGCAGTAGCAGGCTAATTTATTCTACCTGAACAAGTGCTTTTTCTCACCAGAAGGATGCCCTCTTTGCACGCAGGCATGTCAAAATAGCTTCCTTTTTCTACATGATAAACTCTGTTCTACATCTGTCCTGCTGTTTTCAGACATCCGTAGGGCATTTAAACTGTGTAGTGATGAAACAAATCTAGGCAGTTGGGGAATCACTCACAGACAATTTCAGTGAAGGTAAGGAACATGTGGATGGATGTTTTTTCTTAACTGTACCAGTACACGCAAACTAAGACATTTCTGGGTGGACAGAGACAATGTTTCTGTAAATTACTCATTGATACAAACTCTTACTGGGTTGTGAATACCCACAAAAAAGCACTAATACCCATCAGTGGCTTCCATTTCATAAGGTTTTATCTGTCAACCTTTTTATAAAGGCATTCCTATGTTTTCTCACCTCATCAATAGAAAATATCAGACTTTTCTGACTGAACTCTGAACTGTGATTGAAAATTAAAACTAAGATTTACCTAATTGATGTATTGTATCACAGTGAAAAATATCTTATTGATGCATTGTAGCATAGCATCCAAACCTGAATATTGCATGTATTAATTTGTTCCATCAGGAAAAAAAAAGCAAAAAAATAAACATCCTTACACTTTGTATAAATAGCATATACCTCATGCAAAAAAACCCTGTTTAGTCAAAAAACAATTACACACAGATAAACAGCTTTGCCAGAAAATATCAATCAGTCCATTTGTCCATCATTTATGCTGAATGTTAATTGGACATATCTGCAAAAAATACTGTATCCCAATTTGGCATCTTTACTAATAACATTACGTAGCTCTGAAGCTCAGTGATCCTTAGTACTCAGGCCTCAGTTTTCCCCATGGCAATGAGTTTTGACCTCCAATGATTAATATGGACTCTGAGTGTTAAGTAATGACAAACTACTAGTAACGTATCTTGTATTTGATGTGCTGCCCATTCCTTTCTTAAAATTCAAATGCTTTCTCATACTTGAATGTAGCCACC
The DNA here is from genome assembly GCF_023634085.1 of Falco cherrug. Lineage (NCBI taxonomy): Eukaryota > Metazoa > Chordata > Aves > Falconiformes > Falconidae > Falco > Falco cherrug. The sequence continues at coordinate 34,178,877 of NC_073699.1, read as the reverse complement.
TATACTCAACTAATAAAATCATTCTAAATATAATGTTAATATCAAGCAATTCTGGAAGGAAAAAAAATCCTACCACTTCAGGGAAAGCAAAAATGCTTACTTGAACACCAGTTAAGATTCAGAAAACTTATACATATATGTTACGAATTTTACATTTCTATGTGAAACACAAGTTAGGAAATGGTGGAACAAGGTTTCTTGTTCAATTTTTTTTCCAGAACCTTCTTCTGCATACATATTGTAGTTCTTTATCACATAATCACATAGTAATCTTTCACAGGAGTCATGCCTCATTCAGGAAGAATGGACCTTTGGTGTGGAATGAATCATAACTTAATAATTGCTAAGGTTATTAGACAAAGGACTGTTGCTTTGTTTGTCAGAAAACCGGGACATGTGTAATCCACAAAGCAGCAAGTTTTGTGGTTATAATAGTATTCTGGGATCTGGATGCTAAACTCCAGCATTTTCTCAAGTAACTGAAGGGTGTTTCTTATTTTCCTGCAACTCAGCCTCTGAAATACAAGAAATCCATTGATAGAGCCTTATAAAAGACAAACCGATTGATTCTATGGAATATTCCTTTGAATGAATATACAATGGATAAGCCCAGGTGGAAGTTAATAGTTCTATATTTAGTGCAGAAGCTTGAATGGTGAGCTGCAAATAAAACATGGAAATACACCCTGGCTGAGGATAGAAACCATTTTTGCTCATTCAGTGTCACTATTCATTGTGTGCCCTGAATGAAACAGGAGTCCTGTGGAAAGAGCAATATGCAGTCAGAAACTTGAAATCTGTGTTAGTAAACAGAGGAGGAATTAAAGTTGACCAGATCATCTGACTGAAGTTGACTCACATCCACCCACCATGCTTTACAGGGAAAGCAAACATATGCTTGTTTGAACTCAATATATATATATATAAATATCTTCGACTTTCTCTTATATAATTGACTCCACAATCTGCCAACCCACATAGTAAAGTTTTTTGCCCCTTTAGCAGGTGTAATCAATGGAGCAAAGAAGATTCTCTTCATGGAAGATCAAAGTTTATCTTCAGAATTCTGAATGATCTCAATATCCTCTCAAATGGTATGAAACATTATGCCGTGTTTTACAGACCCCTTACACATGAGTTTCATTCATTTCAAAATCACACTTGGGTAGTTTTTTGCAGACATATGATATTGACAAATATGACAGGATGTCCTCTTTTGCTTCTTTCAACAGATGGATACCGCTTTTAACAGAAATTCTTAATTCCTAAATGCATGCATTTGCAAATTTACTGTCAGATTTCTTTCAATCTCTATTCCTTTAGTCTGGAAGAATCTTCTTTCCTCCTTACGAGATCTCTATTTTCTTTCATATTATGTTAGTCCTGTAGTACTTCCTACTCCTTTGTGTACAGGTCATTCCTAAAGACCAGTAAATAGATTATTTCATACTATGCATTTCTAAAGCAAAACCTCATCTTGTCTAGAGGAACTAATTTTCTATATGGACCTATGCAAAACATCTTCATGAAATCAAAATATATCACATCTATTTCAATTTCTGATCTAGGAAAAAATCCAATAATTTTATACAGAAAAATATTGGATAAGTCTTGCACAATCTATCTTCTGTAAATTCAGATTTTATCTTATCCTTTAGCTTTCTTATGCTGGAGAAAAATAATAATAATAATAAAAAAAAAAAACCACAATAAAGAGCAAACCCAACATCTTCACTATTTTAAACTATTTTTTCTACTAACATTCCTAATGCAATTTTGTCACTTTCTCCTTCTACTGTATTACATGAAGTCAATAATTGCTTTCAGAAGCATATCTTTTGTATTTATCCTTCCATTTACACCTGATTTTCTTTTCTAAATTTAAAATCTATCATTTGCCTATATATACTGTGTGCAGCACGTATAATTTTATTTCCTTGGAAGCAACCTTGACAAAAAGGAAACAACAGAAAAAGACCCCATAGGCATGGTTCAAGTGGATTCTATGATTGGCTTTTTTCTGACTCTAATGTTGGCTTGATTTCATCAACTGTAATGTTTTGGTTGCAGTTGTCTAAGGGTCAGTTTGCTGTAGGGCTGTCCTGTCCTTTTAGATGTCATTTAATTTTCAGTTGTATAAAAATGTTCTGCTTCCTACATGCTGTTCTACAAATGCCTTATGACATCCATCCTTAATGTCTTTTTATGGTAAAGCAATGCCTGGCTCCCCTATGTCTTTATTTATTACACTGTAAAACATATGCAGTACGTTCTATCCTCTACATGTGTTTTGCATATTAATAAATACAGATTAGTTCATTTCATATTTCTGTGCAAGTCAGAATTTAGGTCTTATTGTGTCATTGATATTCCGATAAATATACTTGTATATGCAGTCATGGCACCTTCCTTCACCCTCTTTTCACTTATTCCAACAATTCACAGTACTTGTTTTCTTGTTTAAACATATATTTGTAAGATACAGCCATTATAATACATTGCCATACTTAATCACTCTCTATTGCTTTTACACATCATACATAAGCTGTGGTGGCAATGCTTTACTGCAAAAATGCTGTATGGATAGGCCCATAGGCTGGGGATGCTACAATATAAAAATCCATTTTGAAAAAAAATCTGTAAAGTAGAATGTCAATTTCTTTTCTTCATGTAAAAAAATCACTATGTAGAAGACCAAACTTGTATCTTTGCTGTCATTTTGAGAAATAAAACTGCACCAGCCTTTTAAAATAGCTTTAAAGTAGCTGTGTAAATTATGAAATAATTTCATGGAGAGGATTTATTTTCCTCTCCGCTGGTAAAAAATGGTAGAGAAGAAAGCTCAGTTATACTATTTGAAAGTTTTTTTCATTTACTGAAAGACACTAGAAAAAATACACTTTGTCTCTTTGTAAAATCCTGAATTGTACTGAATCAACTTGAAGAGGTTTTTGCAATGAAGTATTAAACACAGACCGGTTAACTGATTCTGTCTTATAATTTTATTGGAAAAGCTGGATCACTCGGTGTCACTGTGAGTCAAGGCTCATATTGCTGCAGTGGCTCAAGACACTACAAACCTGCAGAATTTTGTTGCCATCTCTTCAGAGCGAACTTGCAGTAAAATGGGCATGAAGCATGCAGTTGTTCAGCAGTTTCAGTGCAATTTTCAGCAGTTTAGGTTAGATTTTTCCCAGCAGCGAGTTGAGCCAAGCGGTTGGATACTGCTGTTGTTGAAAAATGTTTGCATACTTAATTCTGCCAATATACATGCATGGGATCACATAATGGCAGCTGAATCTCTGCAATTGCATGCAGGTACTGTACTTTTAGCTTATGCCATATCTAAAGTAACAGTACCTTGATTTAGATCTCTTTTAATGAGATTTCAGTAATTTTAAGAGGGGCTCTGTGGGGCTCACATTATTACCAGAGATCAGCCAATGGGCAACAATTTGCTGAGCCACTGCAACTTGATTGGGGGGTGTGTGTATGTAAGCTCTCTTTCCCTATCTGAAAAACAGAGATAACGTTTCCTCTCAGTTCTCATGAGGACACCGTGAGGATTAAAGTTTGCACAGTGCTTCAAAATGTAAACTACTACATAAAATGAATCAAGCACTAAAATGATGCCACCCTTTGGAAAAGATAAGTGAACATGTTCAGCCTGCCAGAGAAAGCAAAGCAGTCATGCATAACATGAATATTTCCTCTCCAAGATGTGAAAGTGTGGTATGGATCTCTAAATACTAGAAAACTGAAAAAGGGTCAATCTCTAAAGCATGAGAAAATAAAGAAGAAACATATTACAGTGATATCTTTTGTCTAATTATGTTTATGTGCCTTTAATGTGCTGGTTGGTGTGTGCACATGTATGCAGTTGTATAGAATTTCTTATGAATATGTTGTGGATAAATTACCTGACAGACAGTCTGATATTGCTGTGGAAGTGAACTTAACTCCACAGTCATTCTGTGGACAGCAAGGTTTATTTGTCATTTATCAAAGCTTAATATATGCAGTCTGTCTCACCAAGAGCAACAGCAAGGAAAGAGGAGTGAGGAAAAAGGGAAGAGTGTATCATCAGACCACAGTTTATGCTTTTGAAAGTGTCCCAGCTTTACTCTTCTTGCTCTGTTGAGAAAAAAAATATTGATCAAAGGACTGGAAGTGCGACACCCTTTGAGAGGTGCCTGGCAAGAGCTACATGATGACTTAGCTTTTGTGCTGCTCAAGCAGAAGCCTGTTCTGTGCACTATCTGGACTCTCATTATCGTTCATCTGTCAAACCTGCTGCTGTGAAAAGAGCCCGGGTGGAGGTCAACTTTTAAAGCAGCAGCAGCAGAAGCAGAGATGTGCTCTGCTCTTTGGTGAGTTAGTTGTCAGTTGTCTTTCTCTAATGCTCTTAATCCACCCTCCAGGACTAAATCAGTGCTGAATGTTGTTTCCTTCCTTTGTGATCTGACCTGTCCACAAGAGGTGCTAAAAGGGACTTTTTATTCCCAGCAACTCCACGAATTTGTTGGAATCTTGCAACTGAAGTTGTTGTATCTGATTCTGCAATGGAAGTTATTAGTCCTTTTGGAAAATCAGAAGAGTCAGGTTGCACAGCAACTTTCTTTTCTCAAGATCCAAGCAAAAACAAAGATCTGACAAAGACGTATCTGGTACTTGTCACAATCTGCTGAGGTAGTTTCATATGCTGACATTCAACTCATATTGTCAAATTACAGTAAGAAATGGCTCAGTATATCAGCTAATCGGTTCCCATGTGTAAAGTTAAAATATTTTCTTTTCCACAGAGCTTATGCCACTATCTCCTGATCAAAATGGTGCTCTGTCCCAGTGCAGGACACGTAGGAGTAAATCTGCTTTAAGATAACAAGTGTCACCTACATTTGGCATTAAAACTGTTCTTGCCCTCTCAGTGAGATCCACAAGGGTCAATAAATATCTATTTGAAGCCTCCTAAAAATTCTAATCCAAAGACTGAAATATCACCAGTAGTCTTGATTTTTTCATAATCAGTCTTTATAGGTTTGGAGGGTTTTGTGTTTGGTTTAGTTTTCCCTGTAAAAATTTTAAATTTCAATATCCATGGGAGACTCCTTTTACATAATATAGTCAGACTGAGAATTTCTTTTAAAACTTGTATTATGGTTTGTGGGAAAGATGTACAATACCTATTGACAACTGGGTACTTTTGCTGAAAAAAAACCCCAACCAACTTATCACTTGAAAACTGAAAAACACTTTAAATTTTTAGAGAAACCCAGAATAAGTTTGATTCTCAAATGCTCCCTCAGGACATCGTGAAATAAATGGAGAGCTCCCTGTCAATACTATCTGTTACAGCACGCCTGTTGCCAGGCTTCTCTAATCCTTTTTGTCTGAAAGTTTAGTCATAGATGTAATGCTGATCCAGTGAAACAAAATTACCTATCAAGTTTCTTTTGGTTTCACTAAATTGTTGAAGACAATGTTGTGTAAATAAAATAAGGCTCTGATTTTATCAGGGGCCTTGATTTGTCCCAGGCTGAGGGTTCAGCTTAGACTGAAGATTTGGCCTACATGAGTTACACTTGCCCTCCACAGATTAAATAGAAAGACTAAATGGTCATAATGGTGTTTGTTGGCAGGCTTGTTAGTAAGACACCTATACTGTGAACCAAGCAAAGCTACATGCAGATGCTTCCTTCGCCCATGACACAATATTATGAGATGGCATGTGAGAACAACTCCACCTTTATTTTTCACTGGGGCTGACTATACTTTATGATCAAGTGTGTCCTATTTCTAACTTCTGAAAAGGTCCAGGAATCATTATCTCTCTCATTTTCTCACACTACTTAGTAGCCCCCGATTGTTAGCTGAAATTTCAGTATCGTGTTTCTCTAAAATTAACAGATAAAGTGAAACAAAGTTTTAAAGAAATGTTGCTGCTTCTAACAGTGCCAATTGCTGAAACCAGACTTAAGGTTTACTTGAAAAATTTATCCTACTATAAAATGTCTACTTCTAATTTTCTTTTTCTCCTTTTTAACCAAAATAGGGGAAATCTTCATGTCTCATTTGGGCTAACAGTTAAGGAAACATACAATAAGGAAAAGAAAAAAAAAAAAAAAAAGAAAAACAGAACTAGCACTGAGTGCTAAGAAAGGCAATTCCTGCTGCACTTGCTAGTTTGATGAATGTGAGGAAAAACCCAGAGATTTTGGTGTGAAAAAATAAACGAGCCTTGATATTCTGCAGCTTGACCTCAGTTCCAGACCTCCATACAAGCACTTTTTATGTCTCTACACAGAGAGGAACCATAGTAGGCTTTGCATGAACAGCCTTAATGCCTTTTGGAGGTAACATTTAACCTGTTCCACTTCTTTTAGTCATTAATAATGATCACAACCTGGCAGAAGGCATAGGTGCTATTCCAATTTGGGTTGGGAAGTGGGGCTCCCCATCCACTGGGGAATACTGCTTCAGGTCCCCGGCACCATCACGTACCCCTGAAGGCATCTGTGAGGGGCTGGCACTAGGCAGGGGCTAGGGCTGTACCGCTGTTAGGGCTCATAATTGGTGGCTGAAGTAAAACCTTTTTTATTTAAAAATTGTTGTCAAAACCCAGATTCCTTCACACTAACACATTTCACAAAGTTATCCTGATACCAACTAAAGTTTATCTGAAAAGATTTCTTGGACCCAGGATAGATTTTGTGAGCAAAGGTCCTCAGGAAAATAGCCCCAAAGGAAGTTGTTGCTAAGTATTTTCACTTAGGACATAGAAAATAAGGCATTAAGTCCCTTCATCCCCAGGCATGGATTAGAATTGAAAATTTCCATGCATGCTATGAGTATCAGCTCGTCTGAAATTGGCCATCTCTCCTTTTTCTTCCCCAAAACTCTTGAAAGCCTGTTTTGTTCACATCAGGAACTGAAAACAAATGCCAGAACTCTGACATTTATCATAAGATGGAAAACTTGTTTTTCATCCAGCCATATTCAATACTTCAGGGAAAAGAGACAACAAGCATTCATCTTTATTTTTTGTCTATAAATTGAGAATGAGATACATTAAACAACGTTTTTTCTAGATACTTCTATGGGCTTTGGAGTGGTCAAGAGATATAGTTAAAGTTGTCTGGAAGAATCATTCTCCAGAGAAAAACCGAGACAGGTAATAAACTGACTTTATGATTTATTTTATATAACCAGAGACTTCTGTTATCACAGCTAGCATTTTGTGAAGAACTGAAGTATATAACACATTCTGGCAAATTATTGAGAACGAATAAGAGAATGTGGCTCCTTCAGAATCAATGGAGTTGTGCTGTTTTGTACGAAGTCAGCAGCTATCTCTTGTGCCTGATGGGTCTTGCTTTTTTAGTTTGGGCATTTGATATATCACTAAGTTCAGGTGTGATGGGCTACTATAAAGCTTGTCTTCTTTGCAGAGGATGATGGTAACAACGTTAGTCTGAGCTAATAGCCTAGTATTAAAGCTTCAGTGGAGATCTCCACAAATTCCCCAGGGCAGCCTGAAAAGCAGAGTCCTCATACAGATGTGCAGACTTGGGTGTTCATGAAACAAAAATATAACACAAGTTAATTCAGTCAAAGACATTTGGTCTTTTTATACTTCCTTTAAATTAGTTGGGTCCTTTTTTATTTCAATCTTTTCTTTTTAAGATTTGTCTTGTTCAAAAAGATAATGAAGAATCATGCGTGTGGTGTTTTGAAATCTAGAACTACCCCTATCTGTGCATCAGTTATATTTACTGTCAGAGACACCTGCCTCAGCAAATGTATTAAGAACTGATTGTTAAACAATTCTGAGATATATGAAAATTAGACTTTTGCAGTTGTATATGGTGTATTCTCAACTGAGTAGCGACAGCTACTTTGTACTACTACAGTACAAAGTACACCTTGCCTATGCAAAGACAAATTAATGAATACTAGGAAGAATTAGATATTTCACTCTGAAGAAGTAATTGACAGCTGGAATCATTATTTTCAGAGTGAGAGCTCTTTTAATGTTCTTTTGCATTTTCCTCTATAATAAAGTCATAGTAGGCGGAATATTAATTAAAGAGCGTAAATCATACTGTAGTAAGAGCGAAAATTCTGCTTAAATTCCTATAGCCCTGATTTTAGAACTATTGAATAAATCTGCATTGCCTCTAAGTGTTAGCTTTCTTTTAAGTATTTGCATTTTTTTGTCTTCAATAGAGGGGTTTTTTTTGCAGGTTTTTATGGAAAAATAGAGTGTCATTAAAGGGTAAATCTGATAAAAATTTAAGAAAACATGATATCAAAAGTAATTTTATTTTTGTGTTTATTTTCAATAAACACACATCAAAGGTGATGTGGTAGCAGTCAAAGCCTAGAACATATAAAAAAAGGTAGCTGAACTTCATCAATCTACCATATCTCCATATTTCTTTTTTATTTACAAAAATATCTCATATAACTAGAAAAATAAAGCTACAGCTGTGAATCTGTCCTATAGCATCATAGCAATACCACCATGACTATGCAAAGCCTTGGGCATCCAATGGGAGTTGCTTCCTGACATCAGCTGTTGCAATTTTGTTCCAAAGTTCATTATGAGGGTGCTAAAGGATTTAGATAGGTGTTTGTCATTGTAACCAGCTCTCCCCAGTGCTAAAATATCATGTGACAGTCAAGTATTCTTACATATGAAGTATACTTCTTTTGTCTTCCATTTAAAGTAGCTGCAGAGGAAAGGGTGGCACAGTAAGTTTTTGACAAAGTATTATGCAACGTGGTTTCAAATGGCTAGACTTCTTTTGCAACAGACTTTTTTCCTGTACCTGTGTCTGGTGCCTTAAACATCTGGGTGCTGAACCTTTATTTGGGCCTCTGAACAATAACACATGCCTCATATACATTTCAGCAAGTGTTTCTTCCTTTAAAAGTGGAAGTAATGGGAGTAATGTTTCAGTTCTCTAAGCATTTTTCCCCTTCACTATATGTGAAAGTGTCAAAGACAAAACATTCACAGTAAACACACAGTTGTAATTTAGTGGTGTTTCCAGTTAAAGGCAGTTTTCAACAAGTTTGTGTGCAGCAGTCACTGAGATGCCAATAAATGAGCGATGTGGTTCAGCACATAACTTTCTATTGACAATATAAAATATTAAAATTGAAGATTATATTGAAATGATAGACTCTAGTGTAGTAACTGTAGGTAAGCAATTACTTTTAATGGTGGAGCCTGAATTTATGGATTTGCCTCATCTCACTGATATAAATCAGGTGAACTATCATATTGCTTTCTCCCATCTGAATGTTCTCAGAGTAAAAGAAAAGTTCTATATTTATGGAGAAATTATATTTCTTACTATAATGGTATTACAAAGCTGTCCAGTAACGTTCTTTTGCATATTCACATTCACCTATAAGAAAAGCATAACGGAGTCTACAGGCTGTTCACATTTTGATTTTTGTTGATATTATTAACAAAACTACTTGTTTATGGACAAATTTCACTGTGTTTCTTGTGTCTGCGGAATTGTTACCATGGTAAGGTAAAAGATATTCAGGTATCATTTATCCAGTTTCAGGTTGGTTTGGTTGTGGGGGGTTTTTTTTGGTTTGTTTTTTTTTATATATAGATATATCAGCTTGCAAGAAATACATATATGGTATTTAAAAAAAAGACTAGTAAAATATGTTCTTGATATAACGATTTTGTAACCGTTATACCTTTCAGACATGAAGTTTGCCTGATTGTTCCTGCAGTTCTAAATCACTGCTTTAGTTCTGTGAGAAGGGTCAGTTCTCTAAGAAGACGTGAAAGTAGTTTTAAAAAGCCTTGGTCTTACAAAACTGAGGCTGGAGTTTTCCATCTCCACCTGGTCACAGATTATCATGAAATTCACAGGAATCAGAAAAAAGTTCCTCTTTTTTGTTTGTTGCCACCAGTGCTAGTGATACATCTCTGAGGATCTCCTAATGATCTCAAAGGTTTTCTTTGGGTGCAGTGAGTGCCTTGCTTTTATGGAACCATGTGGGCACAAAAGCATGAATCACACTCGCTTCAGGTCATCATTCGCCAAATGGAGCTAGACTTTGCCAGAAATTGTTGATTGGTATTTGGAGTTATTGCTTCATGAATAAACCTGGGGTATTCATAAGCTGACTGACTAATGGGGATGTGCACTGTCAAATAAAGGATATTTGATGACAGCTGCACACAGAGTTGCGTGAATAATGATTTTTTTTTTTTTAGTTCCGAAGCCAAGCAAAAACATTTGGTTTAGAGATGCTGAAATGAAACAGTAAAGGGAAAAAAAATATGTCTTTTTCCTGACTAGAAGTGTTTCCCATATGAAACACAGGCCTGCAATTTGTCTGTAACCCATTCTTCCACCCTCTCAAAGTTATATTTTTCAGAAATTGATGTGCTGATAGATAAAAACACAGTTTCAGTACCCGTACAGCTAGAATAGTCTTTATTTATTCAGAACATTAGCTAGCCACACGCAGTAATAACAGATACTGCTAGATACAGTTCTTTTAAAGTTAGTGAAGACTTCAGATTTTACAGCCAAGTTACTGACGATCTTTTTGCTAACTCAATGTTTATACTATAATTTATTCTTTAACAGCACTCCCCGGATTCCTTTCTAATGAAATGTACATTCAACTAGATGTTCAATACAATAAAACTGCTTTTGCTTGCTCAGTAGGTCTGTTTAGCCACCATATGAAAATACATTCAGTAAAGCCTCTCTTATATTTGCAATAAATTGGCTGAAAATAATGTACACATCTCTCTCTTATAGTCTCCTTCAAGGCAATTTTGAGGCCTGCAGAGGACGCCTGTGATGAACAACTGCTTGGACAGTGAAGTTGACCCATCCTCAAGGAGGCTCTGGTAAGGTTTTAGTTTATGTAGACTGTTCTATTATATATCTTGATGACCTTTTCTTAACATGTTAATTATATGAATCTTCTCTTATTCATACACTCATTCTTTTCAGCACAATTTCAACTTTTCATCCCCAGTTTTAACATCTTGCTCCCTAAACCAAAAGAAAACAGCCAACGTTTTTCATAGCAGGTCCCTTTTCCCAAATATACTTCCCTCTCCAAAGCCATCTCCAGGTTGCCCTTCCACTTCTGTTTCCATCTCTACCTCTCATCTTTAGTCAGGGAATTGAATTTCTCTCTCTTCCTCTAAAATACTGAGTTACTTCCTCCTTTCAGATTTTTCCCTTAAGATACCTGCTTTTTCTAGCTTATTACTCATCCTGGATAGAATATTATTATATTTCTTTTCAATTACGCCACATGAAAATAAATGGCACTGCAGAAATATAATTTGCAAGGGGATGCAAATTTTGATGCCCTTTTCAGCTTTCTGTAAGAATTTACCATAACTCAATTAAATTCTATTTTTTCAGTCCTCTGAATATTTTAAAAATATTGATATCAGAATATTAATGGCAGTGTGTTCATATTCTTAACTTTAGTCAACCCTTGATTATTTAATTTTCTTTCAGAATATGAAGTTGCAAATGTAAACAAACATAAGGTAGTTCTCTTGAAATTGTTTTCAGGTGATTTTTTTGTATTTGGTGAAACTTTAACAGCGCATGATCATCATTCAGCAGTGTAAAAGCATGTGGAAGGTCAAGTATGATCATTTTTATGTTATAAAAGGGCCTACTTAACATTTAACATTTTTTATTAAAAAATATGTTTTTTCATCTACCACATTGTTAATGTAATCTAAAATAAAGCTCTCCCTTTACGTGCCACTTACCACATTTTATGAAATGGATATTTTATCCATAAGATTTTCTAAAGACAGAAGCAAATTTCTCCAACATGCTTTAAGAGGGGTTTCACTGGCTGCAAGTTGACACAGAAGCTGCTGTGGAAGCGCTGGCACATGAGGAGTCAATGTGTCTGAATATCCGAATAGCTCCATTATGTGAGATAGCTCTCCCTTCCTTCACAGCTGATCTGGTGTCAATGCAGCACTTAAGGTGAACTCCAGCTGTTTTCCAAACTGATGGTTACTCTTATTTGCAACTAGCCAGGTGAATATCTCCAAATATTTACAACATAATGTGATTGGGAACCCATGCAGCCTGGCCTCTCTCAATGAGTTGCTGTGCCAGGTTCAAGACCTAGAATTAGCTCCTGCAAGAAACCTCTAGCTATGCATAGCCCTGGACAGGGAGTGAAGTAGCAATTAATGCTGGTACCAGTAGTATGAAAGCAAACCCTTCTGGCTGATCTGCAGCTGACCAGGGGCTGAGCTCTGTAGTGATGGAAACAATCACTCCTTTGCTTGCAGATGGTGAGCTACGGGAAGCAGTGCTTATTTCCAGTGCTCTACAGGACCCACCAATGAGCAACAACAAAACAAAGCTTTAGGATTTTAGACTGAATGTGATGTTAATGCACGCATACTGTGTATGCATATGTAACTGAGATCTAATGCACAAGTGTCCCTGATAGTCCTCTGTAGGACCTAGATGAGAACATATAGGGGTAAAAATTATTCCGAGTTTAGCAAGCCAGTTGTCTTTAACTGCTGATAAAAAAGTGCTCAAAGGAAAATATCAATTGATGTTAACACTTGAAATAGACTGGCTCTGAATTTCCTCAGTTCAGGAAGTAGGAAATAACAATAGTTTGTAAGAATAACTGCAATCTCAGAAACAAACAGGTTTACAGAAAAGAAAGCATATGTTTCCCTATATTTTCTTTTTCTTCTGCACCCCCTCCCCTTTCCTCACTTTGGTCGATTTGAAGTTGGTTTTTGTTTCATACCCTATGCAGTTACAACTTTTACCGAAATCATTTTTGCAGGTTGCGAGAGTGCTACTATTTCCACAGACCCAGCCTTATTGTGTTCTATTAAGCCAAATGACCTTCCATTTAAATTAAGGAAACAAGAAAATAAGAGGGAAATAAGTAAGCTCCACATGATGTGTTTGTCACTCATTCTGACAGCAGCTGTCTTGAGCCTAATAGTCTGCCCTACATAGAAGGATAATACCCTCCCATTTAAAGATACAGAAAATGAGCAGAGAACAGCATGAACATCTGACTTCCAAATTCCATCATTATAATATATATATATATCAAAAAAAACCCAGTAACTGTGGAAAGTTAAGTCTGTAAAGGTATCCTGTCTCACAGAAATATCCAACGGAATACAACAAAATATTATATGTGCAAGCTATAAGTCCTAAATATCTTCAAATGAGAAACCAGAGGGTGCTGTGGGGTGGGAGAAAAGAGAAATGAGTAGAGGTTATTTTAAGGAATGCAAAAGTGTCATTGACATGTGGCAAATGGGGGGGCAGGGGGGGAATATATATATTTTTTTATATATATACACACACACACACATATATCACTTCCTCATCAGAGCTTTCTTGGGGTAAGAAAGGAGTTTGATCTATATTCCTTAATCTCTAATCTGGCTGTAAAAATCTCTACACTGGCTGTAAAAACAGGAGGATTTGCCTGACAAAGTGTTACTATGGAATGTGAGACTAGAATTTAGGAGGCTGAGGTCCAGTTCTTAACCTGATAAGTTTAAAAAGCTACTCTATAAAGCTGGAAAGACTAAAGATCAAAAATGTGTATAAGGTTTAACAACTAGATTTAATCAGGTTTAAATCATAGAGAATTTGCATGCTAGCCTTCTAGAAATGGTTTCCATAGCAAACTGAACAGCTTGGAAGGAACTGAAGTCTACATTGATCAGCAAAGAAAGATTCTGGAGTTAAAAAATAGTGCTGGAGTGCTAAAGTGGAATGGCCAAAACTCAAGATGAAAGGGCAATGAAAACAAATAAAAACAGAGCAAGGAAAGATGCTGTGAAGAATGTATATGTTATCGATGGGACAGGAAATAAAGACAATTAAGAAACATCTAAACCTGTGCCCAAAGCTAAATTAATACTTTCCCTTTGTTCTTTGTGAGTGCACACTAAGAAAAAGTGTTCACAACAGACATTGCTCTGAGGCATTTAGCTGTTTTCTGGAATAGTGAGAGAATTAACAGTCCCCTTCACACAGATTTCTAATTTGTCAAACCAGCATCAACACCGTATGACTGGAAAAAATGGAACGTGGTGCTTACGTGTAAGAAAGAGGAAAATGTGGTCAAGTAAACTGCAGGCTCCTTTCTCTAATCACAGTAATAAATAAGGCTTTAAAACATGTTTTTGAGATGATAATAAACATATAGAATTAAAAGAACAAAGGGATGTGGTGAAAGACAAATTTTTTGAAAGTTGTTTGATGATCTTTGCTAGATATCTGTTGTGAAATACGGGGTTGTCCTGCTTTTAGAGAATAATGATGCAGCAGAACTAATCTGCTTCAGGGAAGTCTTTGATGTGATACTGCATTGGAATTTACTTGTTACTCTAAATCAGACAGACGGACAAGGAATCGGTTAATGTGAAAAAGGAATTACCAGTCTGGATAGAGATTACTAAGGGAGTTCCTCAAAGATCAAATTCGAAACGGGTCTGATTTAATATTTTCATTTGTTATCTTGGCACACACAAACATTCTAACACAATTTTCTGGTGACACAAAGTTATTAGACTTTGTCAATGTAAAGGTGAGTTGGAAGAATTTTGAAGACACAAAGGACTCAGATAACCTTGAAAGCTGGAGCACTGGTAATGGGATGAAGTATAGTAGTCCAAAGTGCAAAGTCATGTGCTTGCAGACTAATGAAAAAAAGACTCTAAGAGTTGGAGGATTATCAGTTGAGAATAACAGAGGAATAAAAACCATAACTGGGTTAATCCAGAACAGAAAAAATATAGGCCACTATACAATATATGCATCTGTGAAATATCTTAGGAAATAGAATGTGAGGGGTTTCTGAGAGAGATAAGGAAAGTCCTACGTAGACCACCATTTGTGACTAAGTCACTCCTGTTCAAGAAAGCTCAATTTAAACTAGTCTAAAGGAGGGAAGATCTGTAGGTAGATAGCAAACCTATCTTATAGCAGAAGACCAAAAGAATGTAAGAAGTTCACTTTAGTAAGTGAAGGCTAAGCAATGGGACTCCAGGAACAGAAAAAGTTGTAAAACTGTATAAGCTATTCAACACTTGATGGAAGCCCAAAACTAGAACCTCCAAAGGCATGACTTTCTAAAATATTCTTACAACATAAGAAACTTTGCTAGTTTAAAGATTCAGCTAAATAAGTGGTTGAAAAACTATAACATATAGATACTTATAACAGCAGAGGACTGGATGCAGGGAGCAGGCCTTTGATGTTTGTTGTATATTAAGGAAAGAGTGGGAAATCAGCCCACTAAGGTGAAACCTTAGTTTCAGAAACTGGAGCTGCTGAAAACCAGCACTGACTGTTGATTTGTAAAACGATCTTAATGGAATACCTCTTAATATTTGTAATATCCTTTCAGTGTAAAATGAATTGGTCTTTATTACTCACTCCAATTTCCTGTGTAAGAGTGTCTTAAGTTTCTGAGCATGATATCACAGAATCATAGAATCACAGAGTGGAGTGGGTTTGAAGGGACCTTTAAAAACCATCTAGCCCGCCCCGCCTGCCACAGACAGCAACATTTTTCACTAGATCAGGTCCCTACATTTCAATAAAGAAGGCCAGTTAGAGAAGGATCAGAAGAGATCAGTGATGTTTTCTGGCGTCCAAAAAACATGACCAACATCAGAAACTGAAGAATTGGATTTAGTTGTTTCAGAATAAGGAATAATGACTAGAGTCTTGAAAGTTTTCTCAAGATACAGAATGAAGAGGGGAATTATCTGTTCTCTATTTTCCATTTTGGATATGTTATGATGTAATGGACTTAAATCTTTCTTAATGGAGTTTAGGACATAATTTCTAATGGTAAAAATAGTTGAATGATGGAATAAATTGGTCTGGAGATTTGCAGAATCTCCATTACTGGTATATCTTTAAGAACAGGGGCAAAAACGTCTGTCAGAAACAGCACAACTATAAACAATCCTGGTTTTAGATAAGGAAATGCACAAAATGACAAACCTGAGCTTTTATGACTCTTCAGAATCACCATTACTTTATCTCCACTCCCAGACATTGATATGTGCATTTTAAAACATATTTTCATGTTAGTATACGCCAGAGCAGATATTTCCAAATAAGATTAAAAATGGCTTGCTGAAAACAGATAATTTTCAATTGCAAGATACTTTGTCCTGTATTATGTTAAAGAACCAAACAAAAAATTAAGTAAGTGTAAGTTTGCTATACCTTCCTAGTTTATATGAGATCATTTTAGATAGCTGGATGATAAAATTTACGCAAGATAACACTAAAGTTTTAGAAGTATCACAAAAAGCCAGCAATGACATGCTGTCCTTGTTCACTGAAATTGGTGATCTCGCGTAATCCCACCATCTCTTATACTTCCTTCTATTCCTAACATTATTGTTGAATTTTTTCACAAGTATCATAAGCTATAAAAATGTATATGAGAGGCACAAATATTGAAGAGGTAATCACATGAGTTTCAAGTTATTTAGAGTGATATTAATACAGCAATTATTACTGGAATAATAGTAGCTCTATATATTCCCTTTCAAGAGTTTCAGGATAAATACTGAATACACTAATTTCTTTGTCTCAAGAGATAAATTTTTGTCTTGCTTATGAAGAGGTAAAGAATACTTTTTTAATGTTCAGCTGAATCCTATTTGCCACTGAATTACAATTATCCAAGCTTTTTTAAAAGGAAATATATTTTGATGTATTAAAAGCAGCAATTATCAATGTACAGGACATTTGTTTAGACGGCAGGCATGGTTTATTTTGTCTCTGAAAGTATACCCAGAAAAATGAAACATTCTGTAAATCAATCAATGCACTTACCCAATTGTCCCTGAACCTCACCAAAAAAATGAAATGACATCGTGGAAGTTACAGTATGTGTCTGATGTTATCAGCCTAGGATAAATCATTGTTTCTTGTTATTTCCTATGATGCTTCATATCTGAAATATATAACTTGGCATCTCTGATTTGTTCTTCTTTATTATTCTAGTCCTCTGACTTCAGACAGCACCATCCATTCACATATCTATAAAAGGCTAATTTGTCCATGTGTTCTTTTGGCAAAATATTCCTAGACAGATGAACAGATCTTTGCGAGTGAGTTGTTAATCGACACTTTATGACTGGAGACATTACCTATTGGGTAAAAAGTCTGAAACAGCTTGTGTATTTGATGTGCTAAGACCAAACTGTACCAGAAGTGCTTACAGCTAATTAAAGTAGTGCTCTTCCATTACAGACATTTCTGTACTTCTATCTCTCTCTTTTTTTTTTTCTTTTTTTTTTTTTTTAAGTCCAATGCACTGAAATGAATAGGACTCCAATTGTTGGGGGGCAGATTGTTGAGGGCCTTGTCAATTGATATAATCTTTAAAACATTCCTTTTTCTCTCTGTTTCATCTTTTGAAGTGTCAGTCCATGCAGACTACTTAGCTTGAGTGCTTCACTTTTCAACATTTAATCCTTCTGCCCAGATACTTCTTTTTTTTTATCCTGCTTTGAATTTTTCTTTCACATCTTGAATTCATAGCCTCATTCACTTTAAAAGAAGCTCAAATCAGCCTTGGACTGGACCATAGCTATTGTTTGACTTCCAGTCCAGTTTTCTAAATGTATTTGTTTTATTTGGCTCTCAGTCCCAAATCTCCTACCTATCTCCATGCCAATTTTCTGCCTTTTTTCTTTTTAATGTTTCTGTAAGAATTCTGAATTAGACTGCAGTTTCCTCAGAGTTAAAATTCTGTTAAATCTTTTGTTTAAACATATTGTGCTTACCTGAAGTTTGGTGCTGTGGGAGGATTTAAGGACTTAGCTTTTTGTGTTACAGTGTAACAATCACTAAACTGAATGCTGGTATTGTGTGAATTGAATTCATGACAGGAGTGAGCATCTCCAGAGCAACCCATGAGCAACACAAGACTCTCTGAAGTCCTCAACAAAGCAGCTGAGGGGATGGGTAAGCACTTACACAGCTGCTTTTCTTCGGCGTAAATCTCATTTTTACTTGCACAAAATTCTACAAATTACATTTTTACTTTATTCTCTGCATAGCTATATTGATGTAATTAATGACAATTAATTACTATTTTTTTAATCTATTTAAGTGTTTGTAAAAGACAGATAGGCATCACAAAATTCCCTAACATGAAGCAAGGAGAACTAATCTGGCCTTAGTTTACCTGTAAGATTGTTCCAATGTAGATGCTGGCTAAAGCATATAGTAAATCTGTGTCACTGTAGCAGCCTCAGTTATGGTTTTACTAAACAATCTCCAGTGTAAATGGTCCTAAAGTCAACAGTTAAAATTTGTCAGTCACTAAATTACAAGGTCACAGTACTGTTATCATATTTTATCTGTGCTTCTTTGGCTTTCAGCCTCATTTCAATAAATTATTACATTTACAACCTACCTTCAAGATCTCTCTTTGAGTTAAACTATCCCATGTGGCAGATGATGCATGTTGGAAACCTCTCTGGAGATTTAGTCCAATTAATCATGGAGCTAATGCAGAATGTAGTTCTTTGCTGAATAAGTTGTGTGTCACACAGTGCTCATATGCACCAGTGCTCTGTATATTTGTACTGACTATCAGCAGGTTGCTGTGTGCAATTCGGGACATTTTTAACTTCAGTAACTCTAAACCATCCCCATGTGGAAGACAGTGATAATAGTGTAAACTCTTTTTTTTTTTTTTTTTTTCCTATGAATTGTTCCATGGATGCAGAATCAAACAAGTGGGGTTAAATGAATTTGACATTTGTGCTGATGTTGGTTACAGGAGTTCTGGTCAGCTCAGAGCAAGTTTGTGTCTGCCCACAGACCAACGTAATATCACCTGCAGGGTGAAAAATTTATCGGCAGTCAGCAATTTTAGTCACCAGAAAGAAAATGGTTTGGTTTAGAAGAGGCAAGGCTGAGATGTGGAAGCACTGGAACCTGAACCTTGCTGAAGGGGACGAAGTGCTACTCACCCTTTCTGTGGAAGGCAGCTGGCAGCTTCTCTCTCCGTGAACCCTAATGCCTGCTGCAAAGTTAATTTCTTAGGTATTCAAAGGTTGGCAAGTGCTGTGTTTGATGTGTAAGGGCTTTCACAGTATCTTTACGCTTGTTAAAAACAAGGCTGCATTGTTAGACCAGAACTGAAAGTATGTCTTGAACTGACTGTGGCTTACCTACATGAAAAATTACTGCCCAGGAAGCAAATTACTATGTAACAGGGTGGAGTGTCCAGGATGTAATTTAGAAAATCTAAATTAGGTTCCTGCTTTGCATGATTCCCCTGAAAAGCCTACCAGTCTCCACTAACTATAAAGTCTTTAGGAGACTGGACTGGGAAACCTGAGCATTGTTTTATGAATAATCTTTTAGCTCTGTCTGTGGGCATCTTCAGCAGGGCTTCAGACCTACCAGAGTTGGGGATGCCGACCTGTACTGAAGCTGAAGAGCTGAATTAGCACAAGAGTAAGTCCAGATTCCCAGGGGCACAGTGGGAGTACAACCCCACCCTGACAAAGCTGCACAACCAGGGAGCCAGAGCTGGCTGGTGCCTTGCTGGCCATGTGTAAGGCTGGTTGAACTCTGTTCCTGCCTGCCCTGACCCAGTAGCTGTGCCCTTATTGCACGTCAGGAGCGCCTTTGCGCGCTGCCTTCCACGGCAGGAACTTCACTGTACAGTCACAATTAACAAGAGACGGGAAAAGTGGATCCCAAGCATGTCCTGAAAATTGCTTTATCTTCAGAAACTGTAAGGCAATGGGGAAAAAAGATTATTTGTTTGAATGGTGTTCACTTGCTTGTATCTCTGTCTAAAGGTGTGCCACTAAATGTGTGTATTCTTTAATCTTGTATTAAAAAAATAATACTGCAATACCTCCACAAGTTCAGAAGTCATAAATTTAGAACAAAACAATAATATTAAAAACTTTGCAAAAATGATTTATTAATCTACTGTGTCATTTCAGATCTCATTAAATTGTATTTTATATAACTCATACACCATATACAAGACTTAGATGCGCTGTGTCAACATTAAGTATTCAATATGTTGCAATATCAAGAAAATGTTGCTGTACTGTTCTATTTCTTAGGTGTATGGCAAAGGCATAAAGAAGCAACTTGAAACTGATAAATAGAAATGTTTCCTTTTGCTTACTAAGTATCTGAGACTTTGAACACCAGTGGTTGTCTGATCCAGTATGATTTTTTAATGGCTTTTTTGTTTGCCACTATATATCTGTCTTCCATGAACCACATCAGCTTGGTTGTAACTAATCACTATTCATTCCTTCTTTTAAAGCTTATTAAAAAATTTAATAAAAAGATACATATACCATTTTACAAAGTCTGTTTGTGACATGCAAAATTAATGCCAAAGGCCAACATTTAATTTTGATGTGCTGCTAGCAACTTCTCTAATGTACTATGGGAAACTAGCTTGATGCTCATGTTTTAAGAATTTTTAATGTTCTAGTTTCTTGTGGATATTTCAGAATAAACTTTATTTGTTAAAAAAAAATAGTTTAAGTGTTATTCCCAATATTTTTGAACTTCTGCTTATAAAATATAGTTACATAGTTAGTGCTTTGGAAAGAATTGTATGCTGCATTCTGAAAATGCGGAACATCTGACACTTTGAGAATTCATTATTTTATGTTGTTGTATTTCCTGCTTTTCTAAAATCTCACCTACACAACTCAGCATTCTGCAATAGAACCTCAGCTGTCCTCACAACTTTCATTCCTAGACACAGGTCTAACCAAACTGTGAAATAGATGTGCTAAAAACTTGCTGGTTGTCAAAGTTTCAGAGAAAAGCTTGAAAACATAAGGTTTAAGAACCTAGAACAGCAATAAAGGCAGCACCAATGTAGTCTTTTTTTAAAAAAGGAGAAAATAATCTAATGACTTCTTAATTTTAAATGGGTTTATGTTCCTTAATCTAAGACTTTTGGCTATGTAGTCCATGTTCATCTTCCAGAAGATGTTATGAAAAATGCTTTATCACCACAAATGGCTCCTAGGTTAATCTGTCTGAATGAATATCACAAGAGAGTAGAGTTTGAGTACCTGGACTAACATATCAGAAAGAGTTCCAAAAATGAGTCTAATATAAATCCTGCAACATTGTTTGCTACCTATTCTGAAAGTAATTTACAATTACAAAATTTTATGACAATCACTATTCACTGGGCTCTACTGCAGTGTAGTGTCTTTTAAAAGGGGTAGCAATTTCCGGTTAAATAATATTTCTGCTCAAATGGATGTGTGCCAGCTTTAAAATCTTATCTCCTCCAGAGCTGCAGGGAAGAAGTCAGGACATTTTATATCATTAGAATCTGCACTCTCATCTTCTCACAGACATTCAGAACATTCTGCTTCTCGAAGACACCAAGATTTCAAAATGTTGAAGTCATGAGTTGTTATTGTTTAATACAAAATTATTTAGGTCATTTTAGATGTTCAGAAGTCTCTTGAAGCTATGAAAAGTTAGGCTTATGGCAAGTAAATCAAATAATACAGATGAAAACACACACACACAGAAAAAAAAAAAAGAATTCAAACAAAAAGTGTCTGTATAAAGCAATTGAAAGGTATGTGTTCTGCATGCACAGAAAACAAGTACAGATGTATAAAGCTTTTATTGACACCTTCCTTCGGAAGATTTGCATAGCTTGTAGCTTATCCACCCCAAAACTTCTGTTTGTAAGATTACTATATGCAGTGCTATCTTGTATTCTCAAGCCATGAATCATAAAAGGCATTGAGATAGAAGTGACAAATTGCTAAGTCACATGGAAACTATATTCCTCATTTCTCTTTGCTCACCTCATTTTCACTCTGCTAGTTTGTCTATCTCAGGTTAAACTTCGAACATTTCACAGCTCTGAAAAGCTTCAAACAGCTCCCACTTTTGCCTCTTAGAGCAGGATGTTGTAAAACCCAACATTTCTCTTGAAGAAATGTGGAATTTCTGTACTTCTACTTAGCTCCAAACCTGAGCTTTTCCAAAGTCCAGGATAGACAGTACTTGTTGCAGGAACATTTCCTTTTTACCACTGGTTTAAAAGCAGTTGAATTGAGGATACTTATACAGCTTCAGATTTTTCATAGATAATATGTGTGAGTTACCCATTTTTATACTCATTCTTTTTCATGTTAATATCTATGTAAATGCAATTTACATATCCATGGAGGTAGAAATATTAATTTCACTACGGCTTTCACTCATTTCTATCTATCTGTCTTTGCTTTGATGCACAGGTATTAGACTCGATGTGAAAGAGTTACATTATGATGTTGCATGGCAAGAAACTCTCCAGTTAATAATTCTGTCCTCCATTTTTCAAGTCATGAATTTTATGAAGGCACTGGATCCAGAATGACTGATTTTACAACCTAAAGGTAGAAGATCAGATTCTTTTTATGGTAGTAAAACATCTGAAATGAGATGTCTTACAGACCTCTTGTTCTGTTTGTATTGGAAGCTGAGGTATTTGCTGTTTGTTCACACTGTGTTGCTTTTTAACTAGCACAGTGTACTCATTCAAACAGCAGGGTTTAGATATATCCCAGCTCATAAATAGGTCCTTAAATTTATTTCAGAGCAAGCTATCAAATTTTCAGAAAAATTACTTGTGTTCATCTTGAGAACCTTATACAGATAAGGTGATAAAATTTCAGTTATTATTGCCACACTACACTTCATAAATGGTACTTAAGTAGGTAATCTTTTTCTAAGCCTTGTAGGTGATAAAAGTGAAATTCATGTTGAAAAAAAAAACAGAAGTAAATTTTCTCC
The DNA here is from genome assembly GCF_023634085.1 of Falco cherrug. NCBI lineage: Eukaryota > Metazoa > Chordata > Aves > Falconiformes > Falconidae > Falco > Falco cherrug. The sequence continues at coordinate 34,156,003 of NC_073699.1, read as the reverse complement.
TGTGTAATCTTGTTTTCTTTATGGAAAAAGATGTTACCGTACTTGGAAACTCCACATAAAATTGGTGGATTTATGTGGGCTTTAGCTGATATACAGACATGTAACTTTCTATGCAGAGGTAAATTTCCCTCTGTGATAAAGTAATAATGTCTCCCGTGTCAGCTTGGAATGTGACTAGCACAGCAAAGACTTGATTCTGATTAATGACTGTAATATTATTTGTTTCATTTTGTTCTTACTCCTAAGCAAATTATATAAATACATTTTATTGTTTTCTGAATCACCGAAGATGATCCGCATCAAATGAAATATATTTTCTTCTCATAACTGTTAGGTCAAATAGAGTGGTAAAATCATAAGTATTGTTGGTTAACAGGTGTTTTCAGACTATTAATATAAACAATATTTGACTTAATTTCCAAAATGTGTTGATGGATCTGTATACTCTATCATCTAGTGAATGAAACAGAGTATTTCAGTAAAGTTTTTGGGTTTTTTTTCTAGGATATGTAGGCATACTCTCATATTTGTTTTTCTATCAATTTCTATCAAATATTAATATAAACAATATTTGACTTAATTTCCAAAATGTGTTGATGGATCTGTATACTCTATCATCTAGTGAATGAAACAGAGTATTTCAGTAAAGTTTTTGGGTTTTTTTTCTAGGATATGTAGGCATACTCTCATGTTTGTTTTTCTAACATTCTTCCATCTTCATGATATGCAGGGTGTGAGTACTTCAATTATTCTGTATCAAAGAAAAAGATTGCATATGTAAACTGGTAAGACAGATGAGTTAGAGTGACTTTCAAGTTTTCTTCTCTAACAACAGTGCCATTTGCCCTTTTCTCAGTGACGATATAATCCTGGCAGAGAGCATCTGTAGGTTGATGAACTTAATGGCAAGTCTGTAGGGGACAGGCTGTGCTGGAATAGGGTGCCCACACCATTTGTATAATTCCATGCAGAGATGTTCATGTTTCATCTCTCCTGGTGTCAGCCTTTATATAAAGACAAAGAGGAAGAGAAGACTGATCTTCTAATGAAGAGGTTTCTAGGTTGCAGGATACAGAGGAGAAAAGAAAATAAGGACATGATCACATCACAGGCCTGGGAATCTCCAGCTCAAATAAAGAAGGGAAGAGAAATGACAGAAAGGACAAGGTCAGGTAGCCAGACCACAGAGGTGGCAGAAGACCACAGAGAAATAACTAAAGTTTTCTGCAGCTCAAATGTCTCTGAGCTAGTTCAAACCAAGACCATATGCAAGGACATTCTTTCAAGGAAGAACCATTTATAAACATGTTATTGCTATGCAGACATAGTTTTTCTAAATTTTGTTTCCTGTAAAGTTTATACTCCAATGAAACTTGCCTTTTGCAGTTTAATAGCCAATATTACAGGTCATCTAGAGGAGCTCACATTAACGGCAACTTCTAGGCATATCCAGTCCAAAGATTTGGCCAGTCAATGTTTCATCATATTCAACTAGCTTTGAATGTGCATATATATTATGGTATCAGAAACTGTCCAGTGCCATTAGTGTACTACACCACTGGAGTTAATGACAGGAACAGAGTATAAGGTCATGGACAGAGTTCAGCAAAGCCAAGCCTGTTCTTCTCTGGAATTCAGGCTAATTCTGATGCAGTTGGCTTGGATGTCTCTGTGTAGTTCCTCACTTTCTTATGCAGTTATAGGTTTATTAAATGGGCAGTTTGTACAGGCTATGCAGTCAGAAAGGCCATACAGAATATCAAAGCAGGCTGTGAAGTACAACATGAGAAGTTATGTCTTTACTGATAGTATTAAAATATGTATAAGTAGTTTCCCTTTGTTGCCTTATGGTCATTTAGAAGTTCCCTATCGAGACTTTTTCAGGGTTAAATACCTGACTTAATTTGAGAATAAAAGGACATCAGTCATTAAATAAAATCATTGTACTCAATATAAAGGTGAACCCTGTGCAGCTGTGTAAGAACTTTATCCAATTCCTTATATCTGTTTCCTCCGTGTGAATGAAAATTTCTATCATCTTCTTCAGTCTAGAGCACAGCAACTCATTCACCATCCTGTTTTTAGCTCGAGAGAACTGAAACTCAAGGGCAAACAGAGCCTTATTGGAAACATCTGAATAAGTTCCTAATGAATGGCTGTTATCAAGCACTCCCATTCTGCCATCCTCAGACAATTTTATGTTTTGTAGATGGATAGCAGCCTTTCTTTTATTTTATTTTATTTTTTATTGTCATTTCCCAGCTTCTATAATTAGCATTTAATCTTATTGGTCTTTCCAAGTACTCTCTCCAGGGTCATAGTACCAGTAATATTTGCCATATAGAAAAAATAAAATTACTTATCAGAAAAGTATTCAGGTAGACATAAGAATTCCATGCAGCTGAAGGAAAGAAGGAGATAACTGAGTACTGGAGTGTCTTGGATTTGGAACAGATGCAGACACACGCATCCATAAAGATTTGGATGAGATTAATATTAGCAGTCTGTTCCACCTTGTCTCAAAACAAGATGCCTACAGAGTATCATTACCTCATAGACATGAGTTGGGGAAAAGCTTTGGGAGTCTCCCAGGCAGAACTCATCTGCCTTGGATCTGTTTAGGGATATTGGGGTGCCTGCCACCCAGAGACCTCCTAAGGAAGTTTGAGTCTGACACTCTCCCAAGAGGCTGCCAAGGTTGCTTTCCAAATTTGTGGCACCACTGATTGCCAGAGGGACCTCCAGTCTTCTTTTTCCCCTTAAAACATCATTTCTACTTCCAAGATTTAAATTTTCTGCATTTTAGATGGAATTTGAGTACTGTTTCTTCTTGCTTTATCCTTTATATATCTTTCAAAATATTAATAACCTGTAACATACTCATAGCATTCTGTTTGCAGATAGTTAATCTAACCAATACTTTATGAACAATAATTGAATGGGTCTTTCTTTTTCTGTAATTTATTCTTTCTCCTAAACCGTATTTAAAACTGTGAAAAGCAATGTAAGTACTTAATTATTAAAATAATGTTGACATTCAATGAAATGTAAAAAACCCAAATTCCTGCATAATTTTTGAATTGGAATTTCAGGTTCAAAACCGTGTAGCTATTTTTGAAAATGTTACTTTGTCTCTTTCTAATAACTTTCTCTGTAATTATGTTCTTTTGTTTCTGTAAGGATGTACATTTAACTCTGACTAGATTAGTAGAATCAAGACATTGAAGCTTCTGGTTTTGCTTTTTCAAATTAGACATGACAAAACCAAAAAAATGTGCTATAGTAAAGTAAAAAGAATTGAAAAATATAAATGTGAATGTAAGGATATGTTTCAAGCTTCTACTTGAAAATTCAAATGCAGTCTATACAAAATATTATTATTTGGGTTAAGAAAAATAAAAGTCCATTACGCTGGGAGTATAATTGAAAATATATTAAAAGCAAAGTTTTTATGTGGGGTTCAGCAAGGCTCAAAATGAACTAACTAACTCATATGCCTGGTAAAGCACCAAGCTCAATACAAGTTCTTTCATACTTAATGTCTCCCTGATAGCAGCACTGGCAAATTCTGCCTTGCATGTATTCACACCATTTTTGCAGATCAAGATGAAAGGCATGAACAGAAATTTCAGCTACCACATTGTTTTTGAGAAATGTATCCTATACTCAAGCTCCACCATGTATTTCATTAAATCTTAATAAACAGTGCTACTTGCTACTCCATACTTTTCTGAAAAAAAAATAAATCTTCTAAACAATTCCACAAAGAAATCTAATTCTCAGCTCAGGAGGAGCAATTCTTGTCCTTCAGAAATTTTTCATATTTTATTATTTTTATCTTAGAACATAGGGCTAATCGTTTTTCACAGAAGGTTAGTGCTCATCCAATTTCATGGGGTTACTGGTTCATATCACAGATGTAAAAAATGCAAGTGTTGGTTATTTCATCTTTTCTAAAAATACAGGCTACTGCAGGACAGAAAAATGGCATTTGGCTTATCTCTGAAGCACAAATATAACTTGGAGACCACTGGTGCATTTTAGGAAAGTAGTACCAATTTCTCACATAAAACACCAATCTCATTACATTCTCTCAGCTGCAGTCCTCCTAAATAGAGTATTAGTACCAGCTGCTAATATTCTTTCCTTTCAATAAATAAAATGTATATGCAACATTACTGAAGTTTTTCTAGCTATTGGTAGGTCACCTGAGGCCAGCTTTTAGTCTCTAAGCCCAGAGGAGATAAGGGCTTAGAGCACAAGGGATTCTTAGATTTCTGTAGATAGGAACAGGTTGAGACCAAGTTTATCATGTCATACAGTTCTTTTTTCATCAGATGCTCAGATAGGGACTGAGGAAGAGATTAACCTTGTGTTGACTTAACTGTCTAAAAATAAGACAGTCTGAACCAGTCAGTTGCCCTGGTTTCTTTTAACCATTGGAAAGGGATGTTTGGGAATTTCAGTCTAGTTCTTCAGTGAAGTTAATTGTAACATGAATCCCACTTATTTTAAAGCTGAATGAAAAACTAATTTGTAGGTCCAGCTGCAAAAATAATTAATTTTTTTATGTTTAAGTTTCACTGATACTTCACTGACCATAGCATATAGCTATAGAACCATGTAGTTAAAGATACCTGGAAATCAGTGCAAACAAAAAAAAAGGGTTCTGCTGCTATAAAATACCCTCAGAAAACAATCAGAGTTCTGTGATCCTAGGACCAAAAAATAATTCAGTAAATCTGTATAAAATAATAGTGTGATACATATGACATGCACATATTGGCTTATAAGTGACAGGAATAGAGTGCATGTTTCTCTGAGTACACTGACCTCAACAAAACAATCTTATTTATATTAATTACATAGTAGTTCTTCTAATTCAGACTAGAGTGAGGCTACTGTGTATCAGCAGCCATTACACAGAGCACTGCTTTCTGCCTGTCCTTGGCAGGCTGGCAGGCAAACCAAAGTCTTCACAGACATGAGCAACAAATATGTATATATATATATATGGATGCTGGTCCTGCCTAAGCATACTGTATATACTCATATAAACCTCATATACTATATAGAATTTGACTCAGTGATCAGTATTTGTAAATACTTTGAACTGTCATAAAAGGGCAGACTCAGGTTATTTTCATCTGATGCTCATATGAAGTATTTCAATCATAGTCTATACAATCAGGACATCAGCACAAAATTTAAGTATTCATTCTTAACACATATATAATCACTGCTAGAATGAAGATCTCACGATTTCCAACAAAACCAGTACTTGGAATGATAATAAGTTGTTGGTAAAGAATGCAAAATAGGAGGCAAATAGGTAGAAATATCACCAGCATAGTAGCATAGCATCAGTATACAGGCAAATGTAATGGGCTGTGCTGATCCATTCATACTGAAGAAAAATAAAAATAAAAAAATATCTGAAATCAGGAGGTGTTTCAGTGAATATTACAGCAGCAGGTGCACCAGCTTTACTGCCATCTGCAAAACAGATTCAGCAATGCTCGTTAAGGTGTTGTCTTGATTTGATTTGGTTTGATTTGATTTGATTGATCTAGTGCTCATCCTTTTAGGCATGTATTCATTTCCATAGTACCCAGCAAACAAGCACAGTACAACCCAGAGAGATTCAACAGCCTAATATTAATAATGTTTTAATGCTTGTACAGAGCATGTTCTATATTCAAAGAACTGTACAAATATTAACCAACTAATACAAACTAATGTTATTCCTTTACTATCTCATGATATTAATGAAGTGTATTAGTCATTCTCCATCTACCCTTTCATGTTTTTAGCTCTGCATTTGAGCATTTTATGGTAAACTCTAGAGATCAATTTGTACAGCTAAGAAAGATGCATACGTGCATAATACATTTTACAAACTCTTCCTTAAGCAGCACCTGCTGCAGAATGCAGACAAGAGGTCTTAAAATTATTCTGATTTTGTGATATTGTGAGTTAAGTATTGAGGGAACCAAAAGGATTTCAGGTAAAATTAGAGCTGGTCAGAATTTTCCCGAGACTAATCTACTGCCAGAGAATGGCAATCTTTCAAAAATCTCCAAATTACCGGTCCATCTTTTCTGTGGAGGGAAAGCCCTCAGACAGAGCTCAGTGGCATGCAGCTCTGAGTAGCCCAGTAGTTTTGTGGGTCCAGAATAGCCTTCCTCTCTGGGCCCAGGGCTGGCCCTGGGAAGACGTCTTTCCAACTTTCTCAGCATGGACCTGGAAACTTCTGAATCCCTGAAACTCTGAGCATTTTATACTTTTATTTTAGGCTCCAAGTGTACCCGTGAGCTACTGTTCCTGATTGCTCACACTTCCTGCATGCTGACTCACAACCTGGCTTCTGAGTCCAGGGTAAGCCAGCTACATCTGCTGACGGGGAAATCTGGAGATAAAAGAAGTGGAACAGAAGTCACTCGTGCCCAAGAACTACCCCATAGTCAGAGCCAGCTGGTGCAGGGAGCTGAAGCTCAGCTGAGTTTCAGCACAGTTACTAACAGCACCAGTGAAATTTTTTTTGACATCTGGAGTTTGGTCTCAACTGGGACAATCAATATTTGTCCATTCCTACATATCAGAAATCCTGGAGAAAAAAGACTGAACTAAGAACTTTGGAACTTGGGCTCTTAGATAGAATTTCAGGTCTAAAAGGAACTCTCTATGTTATAATTTTGAAAGGCATAGGTTTTAAGTCTTTTTATTTGTTCAAAGATTTGAGATCTCTGTTTTTTCATACTGAAGCATTTTATTTGTGTCCAAAATTTAAAGTTACTACAAGAGAGCTCTGGTTTCAAAAAAGATTTAAGTAAAATCTAGAAATCTTTGTGGCAAAGATTTTCCTTCCTTTGATTCAGCCTTTAGTCAATCTTTGAGGACAGTGATGGGGGAACAAAGAGGTTTTTTGAGGTGATATTGTAGACCAGGTTGTTAAATTGTTGTGTTGAACAGTTGCCGAAAAGTAATAATGGCTAGTTCATTGGCTTTGTGTTTTGAAGATGGAAATATGATAGGAATATTAAGCAAAATTACTCCTCTGCTTTATCTTTTATGTAAGGTTTCCAGTAGTTTGCCTATTACTGTAGTGTCCTGGACACTCTCCAGTTTGCCTAAATAATTGCGTTCTGCCTACTTCCATTTTTCTCTACAATTTCAACTACATATGTCATTTATCATTTCTTGTTGTGCAGTGCCACTGTGGCCTACTGATTCTTTCATTTTGATTCAAGTTTAAGTCATCCCTAGATATGTTTGAGTGCCTGAGAGCAGGTGAAAGGAGAATGTGATTCTGTTTTGGGATTGCTTGCAAACCAAATTCAGAAGAGAAGTAATATAAGCAGGAAGGTGTGGGAGGGTGGACATTGATTATAGTATGCTTAAATGGTTACTCAGCTAAAAGCAGGGTAAGTTATGTTGAACAGTTTCAGGGTTTATTTTGCAAATAATGCAAACAAATAAATGAAGATGTTTACATGTTCACCTCTTACACAGCCTAGCAGCTGTAGGAAGAGTGTGGAAGTATGTAGGCAATAATGGTTTTACCTGACAAGCTAGCTCAATAAAATAGACAAGAAGAAAATTCAGAGACGATCTTGACCAAAATAGGATGAAATGCTATTGAAATGCAATGCAATGACTGTGTATTGAAATGCTGTAAATTTTACAAACTACTTGCCCAAGAATACAATTTGGATTTAGGAATAATTAATCTTATGGTGTAATAAGAATGAATAAATGCTCATGGAACAGGGAACAACTACATAACTGGTGGAGGTAACATGTCCATATTAAGAACAGCAAGCATTTTTTGTGAAGTCAGCAATACAATTATGGAAAGGTGGCTGCTCTGCAAATGATTTTAACTGATTAGAGGGAAAAAAAAAGCTGTATGTTTCTGCTTGCTTTTCTAGGATGTTAAGGATTGGGGCACTTATTTTAACGCCACGAATCTTTCACAGTTACTGCTTTGCCACTTCCTGCTTTAATTATTCTAGCAAGAAAGCTTCCCTATTGAAAGTCACTCAGAACTTTCTTCTAGAAGAGACTATGGCTTCCTGCTTAGTAGCAGAGTATAAGGCACATGGCTCCCATGGCCAAAAGTTTACATAGGCTACCTACCAGTTCACTTCCCAATGCAACTGGAGGAATCAGCTCTGCTTTGTAAAGCTTTTCAGGCTTTGGACCTGCTCTAGGCTATCATTTGACACCATCTGGAACAAGAGCGAGAACCTCCTCATGAACTTTGTACCTCATAGTGAGGCAGGCATCGTTATCTTGAGTCTTTCTGTCCTCAAACTAGCTCAACAGAAATTCAGATTAAATCATGGTGAGAACACATTACAAAACTTTCCTCTTCATACCTGCGTTTCCCTAAACAATGAGCTCAAGAAGCTCCTATGGAAGACCATTCTTTTTATGGCCTGTCTTGGAGAAAGGGCATACCACAGAAGTGACACACAGACAAATATTTCAACATACTCCTCAGATTTGTTTACCTTTAATGTGGTTCTTAACTAAACTAATAGAAACTCCCTATCATAAACACAAACCCAACAAACTAATAGTTGCACAAATTACTTATGGGAAGCAGAAGCCAAGAAGTCATGCAAACCCTGACTTTATCCCTGTAGGTTTGAGTGAGTCTGCTGCTTTGAGGGTTTTGCTTTACTTTCTTCTTAAAGTGTTGAAATAGCACCTTTACTTGGGGGTAAGCTTAATTAGGCAGCTATTATAAAGAGCTTTTTAAAGGTTGATATAACTGCCAGGCTTTATTACCTACCAATTTCATTACCAGCTTCAGTTTGCTAGTAAGCTGTCACACAAACCTCACAACATATTGCTATTATTGCCACATCTTCACCGCCACCTTGAGAGACCCACATGTTTATCCAGTAGTTTACACCACAAACTATGCCATGGAGTCATTATTTCTTGTGTGTGTAAAATGCCAAGCAAAACATTACCCAGTTGGCTTCTCTGCTGAATGCTCTATAAATATTAAGTACCAATGTTATCACCACTGTGGTTATTATTGTTTGTTATTATTATTGTTATTACTATTACGTAATGACATGCTTGACATCTGTAAGCCATTACATATGTCTTGAATTTATATTATAATGTGATATAGTATCCTGAACCTACATTATACACATCCTGAGTATTCTCTTACATTGTGTTTAAAGCTGCATTTAAAGTATACCTCCACTATATCAAAACAAATCAGCATGCATTGTCCAAAACAAACAAACAAACAAAGGCCATATACCACATTGGTGCATCTACATGTCTGCATGAATTCTCTGGCTATTGTTGACTTTCTGGGGACACATTTACGTGCTTTCATCAAGCTGGTTGATCCCACTGGGAAGCAGCAAGGGTGGGCTGCTCTGCTGAGTGAAGGGAGCTGGGACATGAGGGTGACACCAGGCTGTCAGGGCAGTGCCCTCACCATCATGGGCACAGTCCCACTGTGCTCAAACCAGAAGAGAAGAGCAGATCCAGTGAGGGTAATCAGGGTCAGCCAGGAGCCCAGGCACCCCCAGACCAATTTGCCGTGGCCAGCCATGTCTGAGGAGAAGGCAGCAAGAGAAGCCAACAGGGGCAGGTGGGGGCCAAGAGGGCCACAAATGGGCACAGGTGCACCTGCATGATGGCTCTGGTGAGGAGCTGGTGCAGGGGCTGAGCTGGGACAGGGTCTTAAGCCAAAGGGCTGAGAGTGCCTGGGTGAGCCCCAGAAGAGGTTCCTCACAGCCCCTTTTTGCAGGGCTCTTTGCACAGCTCCCTGCCCCTTGGCTGCGCTGTCCCAGCACCCACCTCCAGCGGCAACCACTGAGCCCCCAGGAAGGGGCAAAGCCTGCAGAGCTTCTTGGTGTGTTCAGAGTTGTGACAGACACAGATCTTCTCTTATGGGACTACTTGGATTTACTGTATATGTTCTCTGCCTTGCTGGTTAATTACTATTGAAGAGGAGGATTAATTCACAGAAATTAAGAAAAAAAAAGTTAATTGAAGTATCTGGGGGAAGGGTAACAAAATAAGTAATAGTTCCAAACACTGAGGTAGTCGTGGGTCACTGTAACAACTTGATGCCCTAATAGAGCACATGAACATAAATACAAGGCTCATAATATTGTTTTACTTGCTCCTTGTCCTGTTTCTTAACCCTTACCATACAACAAGCCTCTAGAAGAGACTATTTCCAAGTACAGCGTACCCACTGAGTTTTCTGACTTCTCCACTTCGTGACTATCCCAGTATCCATCATTATCTTCTCCAGCTTCACAGCTTTCATCCCACTGTATTTGGCTATGTCAGGTGTTTCTAACTGTGCTTCTTATCCTTTAATCATCCCCCAAAGCCATAGCAACAATTTAAACCACTCTATATTGAATTTGATTTCTATCATTTTGCTCTTTCCTTGTTTTTGCCCTCTTCCTGCCTCACTAAGTGATTAGAAGGATCACAAAAGAATGCCTGGGTTTTACAGTGCTTGGCATATCACAACATGTATTTGGGAGACTCAGTGCTGAGCTAGATGATAAAGTTCATCTTGGTCTGGTCCCAATTATGTTAGCAGCTGCCTTAGGAAACCTTACTTCACAAGGTAAAATGGAAAGGAGAAAATCACACAGAGGAAGGAACAGCTGGTGCACTCCTACACATGTGCAAGAGCCCAGATGCACAAACTTTTGGACCTGTAGTTATAGAAACTTGGCAGCTTTAGGTGCTTGCAAGATTTAGTGTGAATGACTGAGTGAACCACGTTGTCCTCAGAAACTTGTGTTCATTGTTCATACCACCTTTATAAATACTAAAGATGGGTGAATATGGGTGTAAATATTTTCACTGAAAATAAGAACATGTATATATAGGTCAGTAAGCAGATGGTAAGTCTGAAGTCTTGGCTTTGGTGCTAAATTCTCAGTCTGCCTTTTGATTAAAATAAGAAATTATAGGAAGCAAGAGGGACGAGGAAATCACAGCTGTTACTTCTGATGTTACATTTAATCACCTCTTATAAGTATTGCAGCATCTTGGAATTATGAACAATTTACAGCGTGGTATTACACTGGTATAATTTCTAAGTTTTTGGGGACTTGGACCTTCATAACCTGACTTTAATGTCATCACATGAGATGCTGAGAAGTATATATTTGTATATTTTAAGTCTAAGGCTGAATAGGGATTTGTAGTGTAATATTGTGTCTTGAACCTGTGCTTTCTGTATTTGAATTACCTTATGCTGATGGGAAGTGGATGAATAATTAGAGGATGAATGAATGAATTCTGCTTATTATCCCTCATATGTGTGGGACTCAGTGACTTTAGAAATGTGCAGTTAAGTTAAATTACATACTACTCTCAACTTAAACTGTTTCTTGTGCAGTTGGCATGTAAAGGTTAAAAATTTCTACTTTAACAAACCTACACAACACCTTCATGGTATGAACATCTCTCAGATCATAAAGATTCTTTTTGCATGGGTCTTTGATAACGCTTTACTTGAAGAATGTAGCATTTTTTAGTTCAACCAATTTTTTATATATATTTTTTTTAAATCTCGTATTTCTACTTGGTATTAGTTATTTTTCACTATTTATTGTACAGGAAGTAGCCTTGATGAGAATTCCAGAAACTTCAAGTTCTTAAAGAAATTTATTGATTTCCACATTTAACTCTTAGAAACGACACCTCTTTGATAGCATATACAGGATTAATACATTAGATGCCAAAAAGTGTAATTTAAAAGGTAACAATAGAAACAGCTGTAATTTTCCAGATACACTATGAAAATATCAGTTAACTTGGATGCTATGCTAGAAGTTTCTTCTACTAATTAAATATAAATGTGCAACCATTAAGGAAATGGAAAAGCCTTCTGTAATGAACTTAAATTTCAGAAGACTTTAACATGTTTAAAAATAAAATTAAAACAAAACCCATGCTATTACTTAGAAATAGTCACCACAACTGCCTGAACATTTTTATTTACATGTGGATGTTAGATATTCTTCCAAGGAATCAAAAGTTTTCTGTATGGTAATGTTACATGTAAAATCCTTTTCAAAGTAGAGAATATTTAAAATTTAGACACTGAACATATATCCAGGTTTTACTCCCTATTTAAGTGCCCTTTTAAAGCTGAATCATAACATGCTGAAGTCCCTTAGATTTCTTGCAGCCTTGGCATTTCTTGCTGCATCTGTTGATATCATCAGCCTGTAACACTTAGAAGGAAGCTCCATTTCCAAGTCCAAGGAAGAGTGATTATGAATTCAATATGCCAGCAGAGAAATTCAAACAGAGGTCAAATATCCTGTATCCTATTAGTCATCCACGGTTAGGGGTTTTTTCTAAGTCATGTTGGTTCAAGTTTAGGAGAACTCTTGGACACATCTGGTTTTAGGTTTAAATTTAAAAAAAATACAATTTCCAAAGAACAATGTTTTTATAAATCATACACGGTAACATCCAGCTTTGAGGGAAGCCAGGCTAGCAAAATTCTGTCCATACTGAAACAAGCTGCAAATCTCCAGTTATCTTCAGAGAGGTGGAAGTTTAACCAGATTAATCTAGTATCACAGGCTTGATTTGAACTGGAAAAAAGAACATTCCAATATGGCAGTCACTGAGAAAGGATTCTTTCAATCCCATTGAAATCAGTGGCAAAATGAATTAATCATCGTGGAATCAAGGCATCATCTTTGCTCTCTGTAATAGTCTTTGTTTTAAAGAAAGAAGTTATATTGAGGCATGGGAGGAAAAGAGTAATGGAAATCATTTATATAGACACCATGTCAAGTTCTCAAAGAGTTGAATGCTATCACCTTCATTTCTGACGTAGGCTAACCTATTTCTTTGTATAGCTACTCCTCTAACATACTGGTACAGCCAACCAAAAAACTAGCATTAATATGTAGATTCAGAATGCAAAAGTGTATAAATAATACAGAAATTTAGGCTAATTAATGTACTTTTTTTTTTTTCCCTGTCTGAATAAGATGTGTACTCTACAGACTTGCTAAACAGTTGGTCTATGCTGTTTAAATATGTGTTGTGTGTAGATTTCCTAGGATGGAACACAACAACATTCTGTTTCTATTTAAAGTAACAGTAATGTTCTTGGCATAACCTGAACCCACCACATTAGGTATAGGTCTTTCTCATGGATCACTAACAAAAAAGGCATTTGCTACAGAGATTTTAATGCTAAAGGAGACGAGGTGGTTCACAATTTATTTCAAAGGCAATATTTTTTATTTTTTATTGCAATGGGTTTTAAGTTACTCCTGTCATTAAGAATTTTTAAGATGAAAATAAAGAGTAAGTAAAACTGATTGCAGTTCTTGTTCCTACTGCTGTATATTTTTTAACTGCCAATAACATTGAGATTCTAATAAACTAATTCTCCTTGGGCCCTAAATGTGATCTGATTGAAATAAAAATACAGGGCAGGAGAAGAAGGGGGACAATAAAGATAAGAAACAGGTGACATCTTCTGACATGTCGATTGGTGATTGATCTTCTAATTTTGCTTTAGCAGGCATAGAAAGATGAGAAATGACATTGTCCCGACACAAATGCATACACGAAAAGGAAGAACTCTGGAAACTGAACACGAAAAGGGTAAAGCACTTAGATTTCCAGAGTCCATTCAAATCAGTAAGAATGTCCTAACTGAATTTAACAGGATTTGGTTTAGGCTTTGATTGAAACTCCCACCCCAAATGAATGTTCTATTTTTAAGAAGCTGGAAAAAACCATTATTTATAGGCCTTGCTTTATATCTATGCTCCATATGACTATTCTTCCAGTGTTTGATAAATAATAGAGAGCATTTCAACCTTGAAAGGGGCTGGGAAAACTTCAGGGAGATAAAGCTCCATCAGTGAACAGTGTCTGTTAGCTAGTCTGTATTATGCCAATGACTGATTCTCACGTAAATCACCTTGAAATGTATTTGAAATACTTTTGAAATCTATTTGCCTGATAGAAATCTCGGTGACCTCAGAAAGGCAATGTTTTTTCTCGTATATATTTACATATTATCATTTACGTCCTCTTTACTTACAGCTCAACATACCACTTCTCTTGGAGCATTATTTTAACATTTTTACCTGTAACTGTATGTAGGGCTTATGAAATATTAATAGCATGAGCTGACATTTATATTAAAGAAAGTTTTGTGTGTATGGTTATCGGTGTGATTTGACATGATAGCCCTAAGGAAAAAAAAATAATTGCTTTAACTTTCATAAGAACTTCAGGTTTTCACACAACTACCAACTTAGCCTTATGTAGACAAAAGTGCAGAAGCTTTACTTCATCAAATGCTGACATAGACAAAATAGTGTTTTGTATTAAAAATTCTGTTCAAACCCTCCTTCTGCACACTGATATTTCACAATAGAACTGTTTTATCTATGTAGTAAAATAGAACTATTGTAAAATACATTATGCCTTCAAAGCAAGTTACCAGTAATAATTCCTGCGCTAACTGCATGTTTTCTGGGTTTCCATCAACATAGAAAACAAACCATGGAAAGAACTACACAAGCAACCCAGCAAGAATAAAATAAAACCAGTCTTTAATAATGGCAGCTTGAATGCATAAGCAGGACTTTCCAGAGAATTCATATTTAATGTGAAACCAGTGAATATGATATATTTGTCATGTATAAAAGAAACCCTTAAATCAACTTTTGTTCAGTTAGATTGCTTTTCATGTAGAGAGAATGAGATTTGGGAATCACAGCCAAATTGTCCCACAGGCGCATTTGAATATATTATTCCTACACAAAGTTTTTTATTTAAGTCTGTTTTCCCATAAGAAAGAAATTGTTAGTATATAGTCAAAAGGACCATCTCAAATATTGTACACAAGTAGGATTTAATCATCTATCTGCCACATGAATAAAATGTCCAAATTTCAGATTGTCTTTCAGTTGCATCCAAGTCCTTGAGGAGACACCTATGTTTTTGACATTACCCTCCTTCAGACAGCTACAGTTCAGCTTCAAGAAAGACAATCTTTACTGCTTTTACTGCACCGAGCAGGCCAGCATTTCTTTGTGATCCAGTGTCTGCTCCACACACCTTGCCTGCAAGTTGGATTTGCTAAACCAATATTTATGAACTTGTGGAGTCTGCAGACCACTCCATCATGACTTGTGGGAGGGTACTGTGCTGAATGGCTGTAATGCCTTCCCCACAAAAAGAACACTTAGGAATAGTTTTACCTGTGTAAACAAAGCAGATAAAGGTATCTGAGTGTGAAAATAAAGGTAATGTGATACTTCAGTGTTTAGCTCTATGTAGTTTGCTTTTCATGAAAGCCACTGTGAAAAGTGTCTGAAATAGTTTGCAGACATCTTGGGGAGAAGGCTCAGAAAAAGTTATTACTCGGTATTTTAATATTTAAATGTTTATATTGTTCACTTTAAGGAATGTTAAAAAGTATTTTTAAAGATTCAAAAATGTAGTGGGTTAAAGCTTCCTTGTTCTTCCAGAGCACATTTTTAACAGTCATAACTTTTTCTTGCCTGAGCATATAGTTCTCTGCTGAGATCTGGTGCCAGGTCTGCTATGTTCCTGTGGAGAGAAGTTTTGTACCCATGCTGGATGGCTGGGAGTCCTACATAACAGTGCACTGAACACGGCCGCGCTCTCAGAACAGGCTTCAAGAGGCAGAAATCTGTGTCATTCCCATTAAGCCCTTGGATCAGAAAGAGAACTGCAGCTGCCTTCAGTTAGTCACAAGGAGGGCTGGGAACCCTGCCTCCGAGCGTTGGAGCTTTGCTAAAAACCCTTCTGTGACAGGACACCCTTGTTTGCTCTTGGGAGAGCTGTGCTGTCACAAGTGCAAATAAAAAATAAATAACAAACATTCATTAGGTCAGTGATTAAAGGAGTGGTCTGTAGCCTGTAAGTTATTAGTAATGATGATTTCTTTGGTAGCAGACAGCAGAAAGCAAATCCAAGTGTGCTAATGAACTGCATTTTGGGGAGTAAGGCATACCTTTCCCTAATGGGACAAAGAAATGTTTAGAAAAGTACCTTCATGATCACAATGTTAATTGGCACCATTCATTTAATGCAAATATAGGCCATAATTTTTAAAGATAAGTAAGCCATTTTCCTTTCCTGTAAGCCCAACCAGAAGCTTTACTGGAGTCAATGGCATTGGTGTTCTAATTTCACTGAGAGCACAGACTCAGCCCTACATCACCAGAAATTATGATTACATGGAAAAATATTTATGGCTCCAAAAGTAACTTCAGTATTAATATTGCCATCCACTATAGTCCAGTTGAATTGTTTCAGTCTTTGTGTTATTTTGCCTTAAGACAGGGTTTTTCTCTTAGTAAATTACAGTGAATTTCAGAGATTGGTTTGGTCTGATTTTTATATAAGCATGGAATTAAAATTCTCAAATTTTTGGTAGGCAGAGCATTTAAGAATTTAAAAATTCATATTTACTTTTAAACATCTGTTTTTGACATCCAGCAAAACTTTGTATTTGCAGGATGAAGTTTTCAGCATACTCAATAAAAGTATGCACTGTTATGAAATGTTAATCAAAAAGCATGTCAGATCTGTGTGGAAGGCAATCAGTGGATCAAAGAACTAAGAAGAAAACTAGGGGTTTTTATCAATTATACTTCCCTCTTATTCTTGCTATAAATAACTTTGCTTTTTTTTTAATATTTAATACAAGCTTTCACTGTTTTGACTTGTCAGTTTAATTGACTTCAGTGTATAAAAGTACACACTGACTTAGCAAGATAGGGATCAGCCCCAGAATATTTAATTCTTCATTAGGTTTCACTGGACGTGGCTTGAACATATATCACTCTGTCCTAAACTATTTTCAAGTCTGGCTTTCTGCTTCAAGACACTAGGGAGAAAAATCCTACACCAACCTCATTTTAAATTATTTGACAAATACACATCAGGATGAAACCTCCCATAATTAGGGATGCACAGGTTGTAAAGTGAGTTGCACTGAACCATCTGAAGGTAATAAAAATTACTTATTCTCTAGGACAATCAATCCTTCAATTACCCACCAAAACCTAGGCTTGGATGTCAGCTATCCCATAATATATCTGTTATTCATCAGGAAACCCTGCCAGAAGCATTTCTTTTTCTTTTTCTTTTTCTTTTTCTTTTTCTTTTTCTTTTTCTTTTTCTTTTTCTTTTTCTTTTTCTTTTTCTTTTTCTTTTTCTTTTTCTTTGCAGATATAAATATGAAACACAGACATCAGACACATAGGGGTGTCATTTCTTTTCAGGTCTGCAAAATGAATTTCTGTGTCTGGAAGGTCCGTTCTGCAAATGGTCTGTGCTCTGGGAAGGGGATTTCAAAAGGTCTTTAACAACTCTGAAGTTGGATAATGAGGGGGAGACACTCCTTCTCCAGAGTTATATTTTCATGGATTATGGCCATATGCCAGATGGCTTGGTGATCATTATTCTGAGCCCCAAAATGATTTCTAGGGTTTAAGTGCAAAATAATTGCTTTGAACAGATCATTTCACCCTGCAGTTAATTTTCCCATGAGTCTTGTGAAACAGGACACTTGACAACTTTGCTTTCTGATTCTGGGGAAATGTGATTGGAATAGCTCAATATATTGTTTGCCACAGATCTCTGAAACTACGGTGAATTCCTGAAATCCTCATGATAATTCTTATATTTTATATTATTGTTTAGAATCCAACTAATCCTTTCCTCTATTTCATGGTTTTGCAGTGCAAAGAGATTGTTGAAACTCTGTTTGGGGTCAGGGTTTTGGGTGTGCTGGACACAGTCCAGTAACTACTATGGGGATGGACTCGTCAGTCTGTGTATCGTCACCAGTGGGACTGAACTTCACAGGCAATAGAACTGTGTGATAGATGTGAACGTGACAGTCACCACTGCTCATAGGTAAATGTGGGTGTAAAGACCTTAGAAGACCTTCTTGATTCCCGAGATCTGTCACAGATTTTGTGGTTATGTCCATCCTTGCAAACTGTACAGGATGAGGACATGGGCTTGACCATTACCTTAACTATTCCAGTGTTGTCATCCACCTTGCTAGTGTTTTGGCCCAGACCAGCTAGTAGGGTCCCGCACAACGAGGAGGCATGGGCTAGGGGACAGAATGGCCTCCAGGCTGGTCTGAGCATGCCACCCTAAGTGTTTAGCTGTATGCTGAGTTGTCTCAGTTATGCCAGTTGTCTCCGGGAATGTGTTTGTCACCGCGCATAGGGGCTTTTTTCACCTGCAAACAGGAAGGCAGCCAGCATCTCTCATCTCCTCCAGGAACACTGACCCAGTTATGGGACATAGGCTCTTCCCTCCCTTCAAAAAGTATCTTTATGAAACTGTCAAAATGTTGGGAAAGCCCCTTAATTTCAGTGCAAAATCATGGTAATAACACTCCTCTTCCAGAAAAATGTTTTTCTGTTGTATCAGGTTAGAACTGAATCTGCTAGAGCAGCAATGTCCCTACGAATTTTGCTTAATGGGGCCCTAATCTTGCTTGTGTCCTAATGTGATATGTTGATGGATATTAGTAACACACTGGTGTTTACACAGGTGCTATTCGCACATGTAACTCAGTCTCTTACCAAGTTGTCGGCAGTTTTATGGGGCACAGATATATTTTCCTCTCAACTTTTGAAGCTTGTGATTCCATGCCTTTGTCTGAAAAGACCTGATAGGAGCTG
Organism: Falco cherrug; assembly: GCF_023634085.1. Lineage (NCBI taxonomy): Eukaryota > Metazoa > Chordata > Aves > Falconiformes > Falconidae > Falco > Falco cherrug. Next base: position 34,137,263 of record NC_073699.1, on the reverse strand, counting down.
TACTGTGTTTACATGGCAAGATTTGGGTAGCGGGGGGAAAGGGGAGGCTGCAGGGGTGGCTTCTGTGAGAAGACGCCAGAAACTGCCCTCATGTCCGACAGAGCCAATGCCAGCCGGCTCTAAGACAAACCCACCACTGACCAAGGCTTAGCCCATCAGCAACAGTGGTAGCACTTCTGAGATAACATATTTAAGGAGGTGGGAAAACTGCTGCCCAAGAGCAGATGGGAGAGAGGAGTGAGAATATGTGAAACAACTCTGCAGATATCAAGGTCAGTGAAAAAGAAGAGGTACAAGGTTCTCCAGGTGTCAGAGCAGAGGTTCCCCTGCAGCCCATGGTGAAGACTGTGGTGAGGCAGGCTGTCCCCTGCAGCCTATGAAGGTTCACGGTAGCGCAGATATCCACCTGGAGCCCATACATGACCCCACGCCAGAGCAGGCGGATGTGCCCTGAAGGAAGCTGTGACCTCGTGGAAAGCCTGTACTGGAGCAGGCTCCTGGCAGGACCTATGACCCTGTGAAGAAGAGCCCTGGCTGGAGCAGGTTTTCTGGCAGGACTTGTGACCCTTTGGGGGACACGTGCTGTAGAAGTCTGTCCCTGAAAGACTACTCTGTTGAAAAAAAAAACATTCTGGAGCAGTTCTTGAAGAACTGCAGGATGTTGGAAGCACTTTTGTCAGAAAAGATCATGAAGGACTGTATCTTGTGCGAGGGGCCACATGCTGGTGCAGAGGAAGAGTGTGAGTAGGACACAGCAGCAGAATAGAAGAGTTATGAACTGACAGTAACTCCCATTCCCATCCCCCTGCACTGCTCAGTGGGAGGAGGTAGAAGAGTTGGGAGTAATGTTTAGACTGGGAAAAAGGAAGAAGTGGAGATAAGACGGCTATAGATTTCTCATTATCCTACTCTCTTATTAATTGGCAATAAATTAAATTAATTTTCCCAAGTCAAGCCTGTTTTGCTCATGACAGTAATTGGTGAGAGATCTCCATGTCCTTATCTCAAACCACAAGAATTTTTCCCAGTTTTCTCCCCTTGCCCTGTTGAGAAAGGGGACAGATAGAGTGGCTGGGGGGGTCACCTGGTGGCTAGCCAAGGTCAACCCACCCAGAGTCATGAGTAAGATATTTGAAATATTGCTAGAAGACAACAAATATTAAATGGTATATAGAAAGTAACTATAGAAAGATAATAATCACAACTTTCTCCGATAGTCATCAGTCTGGTTATGCACTGTTATTCTAGAACAATGCTATGGATTGCTGTCTTCCTTTCATAATTTTCCTAGTCTTGGCTTTGTGTTTTTTGAAAGCTTTGTTACAGATTTGCTAATAAGTTAAGATTGATTGACTTTATTTGATTTTATAAAATCATTTTTAATAGAAATATAGAGGGATAAGAAACATATTTTAATGAAACTTAATAGTTGCACAGTAAAAGCTGTTATGAAATCCTCTGTACAGTCTCGTACCAAGGCCAGAAGAATGGGCTAGAATCATTGTTTAAAACTTAGGTAATAACTTTAGGGTTTGAAAGGTTTCTTTGTATTTGACTAGTCTCCTGTATGTAGAAAGTGTATTGAAATGGCAGAATATAGAATTAATGGGAACTGGGGAGAGTCGACTGGAACAGCTTGTAGTTGCCTGCCAAGAAACGATGAACTTTAGTAAAAGGTAATTCCGGCAGGGGGAGATTGCGACCACCGACTCATATACCACCTACCCAAGTCGTACCCCAGACCCATTTCTAGACCTTTCTAAGCTCTACTGCACAGAATCGGATATGGGAGGAGAATATGTTAATGATTTATGGGAAATATCATGTTTATGCATAAATACTTAATGAATATGTATGAATAAGTTATATATGGTGTCTGATTTTGAAACTTGGTGTGCGTTGATCGTGAGAGGACTCACTCTCGCACCCGGCCGTCAATAAAGAAGTGTTTGCTTATCTACATCATATTGGTGTCGATAAGTTCTTCATTCCGAGATTTCGGTGACAGCTTGATGGTACCAGCAGTTGTTATATGAGTGAATACCTCTTCATGCATAGTTGGACAACCAGGTACAGTGCTATATACAGGTAATAGAGTTGGTTTAGGCAAGCAGTTTTGAATTTCAGAAGCTATCTGGAACTCTGCTCAGAAGTAAATTTTATAAAATCATTTATAGACAATCTACAGTAACACAAAACAAACAAAAACCAACCAAACAAACAAACAAAAGCACAACCAAAACCCTTAAAACCCATTGCCTTCTCTCTTTCTCCATTATAATATGTAACTTGTAAAATGTGCTTTTCTTTTATTCTTCTGGAAAACCAACCAAAAGATTGTTTTCTGTAGAAAATGTTGACTTTTTTCCTGCAAAATATTTTAAGGTGTTGCCTGAAATTAAAAAAAAAAAAAAAAAAAAAAAACCTTAAACAAAATTAATTCCTTTTTAAACTCAGAATTAGCCATATTCTCTAGATCCTTTGGTGAACTATATGTTACTAAAAGGTGACCTAAAAAGCAACTGCCAACGATTATTTTTTTTTTTTAAATACAAACAAACCATAAGCTAGCAAACCATACAGGCTGACAAACAGGGAAGGCAAATGATAAAAATGAAATTAATAAATGAATAGGGTTTAACTCGTTCTAAATTAAAGTATCCGGCTGTGGTAAAACTAAAAAGCAATGCTCAGATTTTTTGCAGAAAGGTTAAGTGGCCCTTGAATTTAAAAAGGTTGAGAAACACTTCTCTAAGAGATGGACTATTGAGATTTTAAAGACCCTTTAGTAGTGATTAATGGCTGCCTTTCAAAGTGTAACTAGCTGATTCAGAAACTGCTTTTCACACAGATCTCAAGCTCTGTTTCATTTCAGCTTGATTCCTTTCAAGCAATTTTTACTTTTTTCTGAGAGTCATCAGCTAATGGCAGGTCTCTATGTCCTCTGTCACTCAAATGCACAAGGAAGAGTGAAGAGAGGAAGATTATTTAAAGAAAACAATCATATGGAATAGATTTTCTGAAAGACTAACTAGACTATCTATTTCTAGACCTTGGTCAGAGTTGATAGACGTGGCTTTTTGAGCTTATGGAGTGAAGTGGTGGCACAGGCCAAAAAAAAAAAAAAAGCTTTGGCAGTTTGTGGTGAGTAACTCTTAAGTGTAGCTCAAGCATGCAGTCAGTTGCACAGATTCAACAGGGACCTTTCAGAAAGGATCGCCTCCAAAGTGCCGTGTTTAGCAGCTTATTTGGCTCCACATTATAAGATGGAAAAGATTAGACTTGTGCATTTTGCTACCCTCAATTTGTTATATGGTTTAAATTGTTGATTCTAATAGGTATTCACATTTTTAGGAAGAAAGGAGAATTACAGTGATTGCTATCAAGAAGCCAGACATTGGAAACATTTACTAAGTCATGATATTTGGGATACTATATATGTTATATATAATATATACATATAAAAAATTATATATATATATATAACGTAATATATATGTTTCTCAACCTTTAGAATAGGAAATATCTGCGGTATCACAGATACTGTGGTAAAGTAATTGTTGGTAAATGCTGATTTTCTTTTAAATAGTAACCACAATGGCCACTAATTATAGACAGCGAAATAGTGGAATTGCCATACCAAGTGTTTTATTTGCTTCAGGATAAAACTGTTAATTATATATTGTCATTTACTGTATATAAAGATTTACTAACTGCCCTGCCATCTACAGCTGATTAGTCTCAAGAATGAGCTGTATTGCCCGTCCTTTTCTTCTGAAGAACTGAAAGCAAATACAGTTATTTAACAATTTTGTCTCTTGATGTGGCGAACTTAGAAAAGTTTTCCATTTTAATTATTCATTTCCTGAGAGGCAGCCTGTAGCATTTTGCAATGTGTGTGGGCAGGACCTCCTCAGCCCTGCAGCTTGCAGTGGGATCTGCCTTTAAAAGTATCTTGTTTGGCTTCTCACTGATTTTTGTGCATCAGGATGAACTCAAACATTTTAATCACAAATGCCTGACCCTGAACACTTCTGGAACTTTGGCAGCACCTTCTCAGAGCTAAACCAATGCAGCATGTCTGCCATTAGTTTTACTAATGTTTTAGTAAAGTCTTTACCCTAAAACCAGCTCTCTCCAGGCATCTTGCTTGTCCTTCAGTTAACTTATTCTGACATAAAATTGCAGTAAATGAAAGATGAAGGCCTATGGTATTTGCTACTGGTATTGGATAATTATGCAACTATGCTACTCTTTCTTCATTATCAGTAATCCAAACAATTAAAAACATTTGTTTCAAATTTCTATTTATATTGAAAGAAGGTGATAAGGGGACAGTGTCACCCCATTATATGGATAACATTAAATTGTAGTGGTAACACTTTGCACTCCAATTGTAAGGATATCAAAGAAATCCAGAGTAATAGTTTATAACAACTTGCTTCACTCAAGGCAGCTGCCTTATATGAAACTATCATATATGTCAACATTTTGCAGTCTTCAAAAACTAATTTCATGTTATAAAGGAAGATTTCCATGATGGACAGTTGTTTGGTTTTGTTTTGTTGGGGGTGTGTGTGGGGGTGTGTGTGTGTGTGTGTGTGGTGGGTGTGTGTGTGGGGGGGTGTGGGGGTGTGTGTGGGTGTGGGGGTGTGTGTGGGTGTGTGTGGGTGTGGGTGGGGGTGTGTGTGTGGGTGTGTGTGCGCGTGCGCGCGCGTGTGTGTGTGTGTGTAAATTTTCAGTTATTTACCTAAAGTACTGGACCTATTTGGAAGGGCTGCCATGAGCAAAATCTGACTGTGAGGCAAATGGAGTAAAGGCACAGTGAGCAGTGGTGTGTCTGAATGATCTTGTTTAAGAACAGCTGTAAGAGCAAGACCTGTGCATCGAATACCAGGCTACAGTATAACACCTTTACTACTATATGTATTTTATAGGTTTGGCTCAAACAAGACAGGCTATATTATAATCAGCTGTGCAAACAAGTAAGTGGAATATATATACTGAACCAATACACCTTGATTTAAATCATTATTGCTTTCATAGTATTGTATTGACTTCATATGCTGGGCCCTACAGACACAGTGTGGATTTGTGGCCATTTAGTGGAGCATTTTTAATACAGTGTAGAGTACAAAGTCAGATCTTAGTAGACACTAATGGGTTTTATGCATAGTTCTCTCACAGGGAACTTTAAGAAGCTGTTCCTCTAATGGCCTTGCGATACAGTTTGATAGAAGCCACAAGCCAAGCAGCCATAACTCCCCATGGCATTCAAATATGTTAACCTGACCTGAGAATCAGGAGACTTCTGTTGCATAAGAATTTTTAATGTTCTGCGTGCTGTTTTATCCTTCTGCCAGGAAATATTAAAATATATTATTAAAAAAGATTTACTCTAGCTGTTTATTTCCCACAGCAGTGATAATATAACCTCCTTTTCACCTACCTCATCTTGTATGAATTTCATTCTAGCCATCAAGGGACACATATACGGATGCTTATTCTTGAAGGCTTTATTTAGTTGGAGCATTTCTGCAAGATTTCTTTTTGCCTTTGGCCATTGTCATTGCCCATGTACAGTACATGGCAGACCAGCTATCCCTCTCTGCCCCCCCCAGAAAACTCTTGGGATATTTGTTCTACTTTTTACGGCATTTGGGAGCCCATTTCTCATCACTGTGATATAATGCCACCATAAAATCATGCTTAGCAAGGCCTGTCAAATAAAAATGGCCGATGCTGAATTTATTGAAATAAGGTCTTAAGCTTATGTATTGCTTCTGAATCAAAAGAATGGCCTAGTAATAACTGTGCATAGAAGACACTTTTCTAACACCAAATTATTAATATTAACACAAAAAGGTGTTTTTTTCTCAAGGTTTTAACACAGTAAAATTTTGCACCAATTTGAGAGTAACTCAGCCAAAAACATCTCTTTTTCGTCAGCTGCCCATTTGTCATGGCATGGCAAGACCAGCAATAATAAAAAGTCACCCTCCATTTCACTGTACTTTCCTGCAATTCCCTCCCCACACCACTGACTCAGGATGCGGTGGGGGAAAAAAAAGTGTCTCTGTTGGTGGCTCTCCAGACAGAAGGAGGTTTTCAAAGGGCTTAGCCCTGCTGCAGCTCCACATGAAGCACCGCCAATTGAGGTTAAAGATCTTCTTCTATGATAACACTTGAGTTTATTTTAAGGTGGAAGAGATCAGAACCAGGAGGTGCCATACTCGTAAATTTATTCTCCAGAGTTTTTGCACACTGGTATTGACAAGGCACTGAAATTATAGCCGCTAATCCCCAAGCACGTCTTTCTGCAGTTCAGTCTTAATTTACTGGCAGAAACAGAGGCAACCACCCACTTCCTTGCCCCCTCTGCTCAGTACCATTTCTCCTTTGTTCCTTTTATTTAATTTCTTTTTTAGTGCATGTTGCTTCTTTAGTTTAAGGCTCCTTTCCCACACTTCCCCCCAGATTTTACCACACTATTACACTCTTTATTACATCTGCTTGCAGCTTCATGAGCTGATTGAGTGATTTTAGGGGAGACTGGAATGATGTCAGGTTAGAAAAGAAAAGAGAACTATGGGGTAGCAAGGTGAGCAGAGCAAGCTGCAATAAAAGGAACAGAAAGGAGATTTCTCTGAGGACTTGTTTCACATTTGTTAAGAGGAATACTTTTGAAAATGGGCAGTTCATATTATTTTTTCTCTTTTAACATACAGATCCTTCAAGTAATTTGGTTACCATAGATACACTGTTGACCAACTTCAAAATTTTGAAGGAGGCTAATTAAAGCAAGATGAAAAAATACACATTAATACTATTTTCTATAGAAAAGACAGTTATTTTCCTTGAAAAAAAATTCTTTCTCTTTTTTTAATCATTTAAGCAAATCAAATGAGAACTTGTTTTTCACAATAAAAGAAAAAAAACCCAGCACAAAACAAAACAAAAGAATCTGTACTGAAGTTTCTCTCTTTAACTGCCTCAAAATTAGAGTCCTAAGAAACAATAATAGTTCTCTTGTGACCTGCTGCTGAGACGATAATGGTATTTGAAGTATTGTTTTCATGAACGGAGCCTGCCTAGACAATGTGTCATTTGTTCATTGTAATTTCATCATGTGTTAGAAACTTCACTCCTGAGGAAGCCTCACACCCAGCGTGGTCACATAATGCATATCAACTTTTTTGTATGCAAGTATGCTACACAAAGATGTTGAGTCAGCCATGCATAAACCTGCTTCACTATAGCAATTAGCTATCATTACAGTAATTTTAACATGCCATCCCAAATTTTTACTCTGTATACCTATGCTTTAAAATGGCCTTGATGTGTCACTTAATGTTGCTGAAAAGACAGTAATATAAAGCAAAAATATTAGAAAACCCAAAAATCTCCTGCAGTTATTCCCTGTCCCTAGATACCACTGTGACGCCTGTAAGATCAGGGTGACATCAGTCATGGGAAAGGTGAGAAATTGTGGTTTTACCCCATCTTGTATCATGCTTCATTTGGCTTTTAATACAAACAACACTATTCCGGAATAACAAAGCTACAGAGAGGTGCACAGTGACTGTTATCTCTGATATGTGTGTTTTTCTACATATTCAGAGAACTAAAAAAATCTCAGTCCCTCACCATCGAGACAGCTTTAAATTGTAAAGCAGCTGTCCTTTCTGAGGAACAGACACATGCCTTTGCTTTCTGTGTAAAGGAAGATAGTTTTCAGTGGGAATTTGTGCAGGTATTTAGTTCCTGTGCAGAGAAGATCTGCTTAAATGAAATGTAATAAAAAGTATGTTAGCTCTGCAAGAGCAGACATTCTGTCTGCAAAAGACCTTAAAACAAGTGTGCTGCAGCAAGCTAACAGTTCCTTCTGGGTATGGACAAGCCAGACATGAAAATCTTTCTACATCTGACTGAGATAGAATGTATAAAGATAGCCATTTACAAAGTCTGCTACTGAAGTCAAAGTGCGTGAGTACATTAGACAGAGGGTACTTTGGAGAAGAACAGCAAATATGTTAACAGACACCTGGAAAATTTGAAGTCTGGACTTTGTTTACAGGTGTCTCTTTCTGGAAGGGGTGCCAGAATGCATCTCATGGTGGGTTACATTATGGAGTGTCTGCAAAAATAGGGATATCTCCAAGAAAGCCTACAGTCTGTATTGCTTAGGGAAGAGTATTCTATGGATTAAAAAGGGAAAAGGCTGGGGGAGCAGGATTTAACCTGAGCAGAATCACTGACCAAAGAAACGTCTATTATACTCCGCATCTGCAGTACTCAAAAAGTGTATTCAACTCCATGCTTCATCTGATTTCATGACCTGCTACTGACTATTGTTCAATTTTTAGCATGGAGAAACCTAGGATAACAAATGGAGGTGTGTCAGAGCTGGGTATTTCTTTGACTGCATGGAAGTTTAGTATGAATCCCTACAGACTAACATGTTCTTAATTTTCAAATTGTACTTTCAAAATAAATTGCAGCAAAAATAGCCACATAGTAATCTATACTGACATGCATAAAATACAGCAGGCTAAATGAATGAAATGGAATAACGCATATGACATGTTTTAGATTAACTGGAAACTGTTCTGCATCATACCTCCTATTTTATAAAAAATGCTATATTACTGTTTGAAATCATAAAATGAAACAAAAGGTGCACAAACCTTTTTTCCTAGATTATGTGTCTTGACAAATGACAAGCCACCACCCCTTTTTCAGATCATTTGTGGGTTTTGCTGTTCTTATTTTGTAATACACAATTTAAGACAATGAAGAAGTAGCATATACTAAGCTGATGATGAAACAGTTTGCTCTTGTATATGTAAGGCAGAACAGATTCAGATATTATAAAGTCAGAAAGAATTGTTGTTTAAGCTTCCTGTATAATGCGCACCACACACCACCGACATGAATTAATTGTCACTTGATACAAGATGCACTTTGAAAAGCACTGAGTTTTGTTTAAACGTTTTCAGTGCTCTGTCACTCACTGTGTCTCTTCAGAAAGCTCTTCTGGTGGCTAATTATGTTGTTAAACAAAACAAACAAACAAAACAAGAGCAGGTGCCCTGCTTTAGCATTTATCTTTCTTCACCTTCCAGCCATCAGAACTTGTATTTTTTCTGAATGATGGTAGAACTTTCAGCTGTTAAAAAATCCTCCCTGAACAGGTGTTTGTAGACTCTAAGCCACCCCTTAGCTTTCTCTTTGTTAAACTAGAATATTTAACCAAGGATTGTGTACAAAAACAGAAAACAAAACTGTGCTTCTGGGAAGACCTGCTGTTATAAGCACATATATGTAATATTCAGGGATACTTGCCCCAGTTACATCTAAGCTGGAACCTTCTTTACTGCCCTGAGCTATATATTGAGGTGTAAAACACCCACCTGAGATCATTCAGATCCACAAATGAACTACAGAGCATGCAAACTCACTATTTCTGGATAGCTTCAGGTGTCAGATACACATATGAAAATGTTGTAAATACACTGAGACCTCTAATGTTTCTATCATTTGCATTTTATACCGAACAAGCAACGTTTTAAACATATACTTTAAAAAAAGTCTCGTATTACCATTTGTTGTCTAGTTTAGTTATTACAAATACTTGAACTTCCTGTCAAAATGATGATATTTTCTCCCCAATGCAGAATTATTTTTTTTTACATTTCAGGACTAAGGTTGAAATATGTAGCAAATTGCTGTTAAACAGATACTTGCTGCAGTCTTTTTATGTTCCTGTTCTTTCTCGTAATTGTTCTCAGTCTTGTGAAACCAATGCTTTCAAACAGCGAGTGGGTGCAGGTGTGTGAGCAAGTCCATGTGAAGAATAAATAAGTGCATTTTCTCTCTCCCTAGATAGGCAATATGATCAAGTCATGATCATTCAAACTTAATAACTTTTCAGCTCTCTGATCCCTTCCTCTGTCTCTGCCAGGAGGAGGCCTAATATTGGTTTTGCCTTATTGAAGGATGCATCCTTTGCAATGTTTAGGAACTGCACTGTCATAAGTCTTCACTGAACATAAGTGTCAGGTAGCACTGGACAAAATGTTTTCAGTTCATGCAGTTCACTATTCTCTCCATGTCATCCTATACAAGCAATATTGTAATGATGCATATAATACTTTGCCAATTAGTGGTCAAGATGATGACAGAATGGGACAATAGGGTAGAAAGGAGCATAGTGGGAACTACAGACCAGTCAGCCTCACTTCTGTGCCCAGTAAGAGCATGAAACAGATCCTGCTGGAAGACATGTCTAAACATATGGAAGGCAGGTGATCAGAGATAGCCAGCATGGCTTCACCAAAGGCAAATAGTGCCTGACTAATCTACTGGCCTTCTACAATAGACTAAGTATTGCATCAGTGGACAAGGGAAGAGCTATGGATGTCATCTACCTGGACTTCTGATACAGTCAGTCCCTCACAGCCTTCTGGTCACTAAATTGGAGAGACATGGGTTTGACAGATGGATTCTTAGATGGATAATGAACTGGCTGGATGGCCGCATTCAAAGAGTATATCAATGGCTCAATGTCCAAGTGGAAACCAGTAACAAGTGCTGTCCCTTAGAGGTCCAGACTGGGACCAATACTATTTAATATCTTCATCAACAATCTAGATGGTGTCATTGAGTGCACCCTCAGCAACTTTGCAGGTGACATCAAGCTGAATGGTGCAGTTGATTCACTAGAGGGAAAGGATGCCATCCAGAAGGACCTTGACAGGCTTGTGGAGCGGGTCTGTGTGAACTTCGTGAAGTTTAACAAAGCCAAGTGCAAGGTCCTGCACCTGGGTCAGGGCAATCACCAGAATCAATACAGACTGGAGGATGAAGGGATTGAGAGCAGCCCTGCGGAGAAGGACTTCAAGACATTGGTGGATGAAAAATTGGACATGAACTGGCAACGTGTGCTTGCATCCCAGAAAGCAAATAGTATCCTGGGCTGCATAAAAAGAAATGTGACCAGCATGTCCTGGGAGGTGATTCTCCCCCTTCACTCTGCTCTCGTGAGAGCCCACCTGGAGTACTGCATCCACCTCTCAGACCCACAGTACAGGAAAGATATGGACCTGTTGTAGTGCATCCAGAGGAAGGCCACAAAAATGATCAGAGACTTGGAACAACTCTCCTATGAAGAAAGGCTGAAAGTGTGGGGGTTGGGGTTGTTCAACCTGGAGAAGAGAAGGGTCTGGGGAAGACCTTGCTGTCTCCTTTAAATAAAGGAGGCTTATAGAAAGACCTTTTACCAAGACCTGTAATGACAGGGCAAGGGGTGCTTGTTTTAAACCAAAAGTAAATTCAGATCAGATATACAGAAAAAAAAAATTATGATGAGGGTGTTGAGGCACTGGAACAGACTGCCTAAAGAAGTTGTGAATGCCCCATGATTGGAAGTGCTCAAGGCCAGGATAGATGGGGTTTTGAGCAACCTGATGTAGTGAAATATGTTCCTGCCCATGGCAGGGGGGTTGGACTAGATGATTCTCAAAGGTCCCTTCCAGCCCAAGCCATTCTGTGATTCTGTGAAGATACCTTCACACCATTGAACACTTACCTCTCTATCTTGCTATGTATTGGTAATCAGCCTTTGCCAGTTCCTCTCTTTCTATGAAAAAACATTCATTTTTCTTAGATAAATAGTCATGCAAGCCATATAAACTGCCTTTTGAACTTCATTCAGTATAAACCTATCTTCAAACACATATGTTCTTGTGCATTAAAACATCAGTGCACAGCAAAACAAATATTCTTTTATTTCTTAAGGCAGTGAAATATTAGGTTTTTCCTTCAGTCATATCTCACAGCTTTTGCAAGAATATTGTTTGTATGACCATGTCTCATGGCTACTGTAATAATGGAGCCAGTTTTAATACAAAACAGCAACATCTTAAAAAGCAACAACACTAATCATTACCATATTGTGAAACTACTGCTAGCTTCAAGCAGATTTCTAATGTCCAGCACTTCTGATCACTAGCAAGCTGCTGGCTGTATTTCCATTTCTTTTTGTCTCCACTTAAAAACTAAGAAATTGCAGTGGTTTTATTTTCCAATTAATTTCAGGCCATGCTGCATTGACAGATTTATCAGGGCAGGATCATAGGCTTGCACTGGACACATTCCTTGAACAAGAGCACCAGGGCGAAGTCTGCGCTACTGTAGCGTACTCCCCACAGAACTATATCAACTCACACCAGCTGAGGTTTGGTCCTTGTATATTGTCATCAGGAGGTCCCAGGATCCACCAGTGGTTCCAATAATCTAAGAAATAAAAGATCCATCCTGATACAGAATTGACAGATTAAAATCTTTCATGGAGCTGCATTTGATCCATCTAGATAGGAGGGATCTGTGTGGCTCATATATGGGTGAGATTATATTGCCTAACTCACATTTTATTGCTTTCTTGGGATTCATAGTCAGGGCAGAAGCAAGGAGGCTGTGGTTACTCCCCAGATTCCAAAATGTCAAGGAAACAGAGTTATGACAGAAAACTACAGTAATACCATTCACAGAAGAGATCTCTCTGAAAAGATTGTCTAGCTAGGCATTTCTTTTCCCATGTCATCTGCAGAGACATGTGTGAAGGAAGAGATTTTTTTTGCCTCGTTCAAACCAAATTCAGCCTTACTCCCATGGTTTCATTGGGAACCTCCCAGGATGGGTAAGCAAAATGTTGTTCAGCTGTGAGATGGATGAAATTTATTTCTTATTTGGACACCTTCACAGCAAGGAATTTTGTAGACTTTAGATGTAAAATTTACTGTCCAAATATTACAAACATCTGTAATTAAGTGTGTGAGTCCCATAGCTCATACACTTAAGCTGGCGAGGATTCATTATGTTGCTATTCCATGTGAATCCATAAACACAGATAATACTGTCAACAGCCTAAAGCATTTATCTGAGTGCTAAAACAAAGAAGTCTTTTTCCAAATCATGGTACCCAGAATTGGAGTAAAATGTCTTGCAACTTCTACAGTATTTCCTAATGGAAAAAATGACTGGTTTGTGAGAGAATAAAAATGACTGAAAGCAGTACCCAAAACATAAACTTGAAGCAAATTTCAAAGCTTTTTCAAATTCACAACATTATGGTTAACTGAAAAACAAACAAATAAATAAAAATGAACACACTAACACTCCCACACCCCTGAATGTGAGAAAAACATGAAACTGAAGTTATGTTTTCTTTTTCTTTTGTTTTTTTTGTTTGGTTGTTGTTTGTTTGGGTTTGGGTTTTTTTGGCATTTTTTTGTGTGTATATCACAGATGAAAAGATTATTGTATTTCTAACAGACACAAAATTAAGAATCCTTCAATATGTCTCAGGGGAAAAAAAACCTTAACAGACCACCAAAATATTGCTTGCAAGACCTTCTTCTTGACTTTTTATAAGAATTTAAGGTAAGTGCAAAGTAATTTAGATGGTTAGTCAAATGGAACTAAATCTTAGATGATATAAGGTTTGACCACCACTACGACAACATTTTCTTCCAGAAGACTTTAAGCAAAGATTTAACGTGTTAGATTACTCAAGAGAAATCAGTACTGAACATTTTTCCCCTTGTTTTAACATCAATAATGTTAACAGTAAAATTGCAATACATTAATATAATACTGTGAATATGATGATGAATATAATGAGAAATATAATACTGTTGATATATTTTTTAAAAAAGGAACCTGTCTACCTCAAGTTTATTATATAGGTTTGGTTTCCTCCCTCACCTACACCCCCAGCCCCATGGTTCTGATTAGTTCAAATGCTGTCCACAGAAATATTCCACACCTGGCCATTACATGTATGTTATACCTATACATGTTCATTTTCTACATTTCATTTTATGTTACATTTGCATTTACATATATGCATTTGTATGTGCATGTGTCCTTATATTTCTTAAAAAAAAAAAGAGAACTGCAACAAAGTATTTTATTGGGAAGTAAAATGTATTTTTATATTAAAGGTAACAAAAAACTTTGGTTTTAAAATACACCTTTTGTTACATTTTCCTTTTTGAACATTTTTTTAAAATATCTGGAAGAATTAACGTGAAGGATTACAGAAAATGAGAATCGTTACTGCATGGAAATTCTGAACATTTGTTTTCATTCTAAATAATGAGGGAAAATATGGAAGTTTCCCAAAAATTATTCTCTGAAACATTTCATTTCGTTGCTTCTAACAAAAGCTAAGTCTTTCACTACAGCAGTTTCTGAACTGAAATGATCACTTTGGTTGTTCAGTTGGCTGCTTAAACGTAAGCAAAAATAGTTTTAGCTTCACTTATTAAACTCTTCCTCTCCGGTAAATGGTTGCTTCCCCAACATTTGTTCTCCCACGAGGTCTACGGCACACAGTGCTGCCCCTGGGCCAGGCTTCTCAGCCAGACTCACCACCCACGGTGGATCACATCAGCCAAGCACAAGGGAAGAGGGAGCCACCTGGCAAAGGACGGGCAGACCTGCACCACGAAGATGAGACCCAAAACTGCAAAGTGGCCTGCCGTTCAGCTGAGAAGAAACTCTGGGGGGTAGTTGTGATTTGGTTTAAGAAAAGGAAACAGTTTTCTTTCAGTCTAAACGTCTTCTATTGCAGTATTTTTGTTTTTCAACAGAGAATAATTTGGGGAAAATCATGAATTGTCTGAGTTAATTCTGAACTCTGTGGAAAGTATACAGTCTCTTTAGGCAATATTGGATAAAAAAATTCCCATATCATTTTTAGCTAATATAACAAAACAAAACAAACAAAAAAACCCCAACACCAACAACGAAAGAAAGGATGGATATGGATTAATCAAGATTCTTCTTTTGCCATTTGCCATTTCTCAGTTAGTCCCCAGAGTACTTGCAGCATCTTCCCTCACCTGTTCACAGACAGATATGAGAGGCACTATGCTTTATGTTTTCGTGGGTACATTTCCAAACCTGGTATTTTAGTTTCATTTACTTCTATACTAAAAGGACTTATACATAAAAAAACCTATTCTGCACTGCAGGTGCTATATAAGAATTTTGAACAAAATATCCAATGGTTTTATAGCTGTAAGGAAAACACTGATCACAGGGTGTTGCATGAAAGACATCTGTCACTAAAATGCTGAAACAAGATGTTTTAGGAAGGTTAGCATGTGTCTCTGTGTACATGTGGGAGAAGAGGACACTGTATGCAACATCAATTGTGTAGATAATTAATGGATGATGATAAAAGAAGAGAAAAAACACACAAATTGTTACTTAATACCCTCAGCCTTACATAGCAAATGGATAGAAGCAGATTGCATGAGGTAAACAGAAGAAAGATTAGTGTGCATGAAGGAATAATTGAAAGCTGCATTCATGGAAGTGCGTTGTTTTTAATTATTAATTGACAGAAAACCTGTAGTTAAAACACCTGCTAATCTTTAATCCAAAACACCCTTAGGCCTGTAAGACCTATTGGGGATGTAAAGAGGAATAATAAAGAGGTAGACAGAATCAAGAAGGATGTGTAAGTTGTCCTTAGTGTTCCTTAACAGTGTGACTTGTTCAGAGACTTCATACATTAGACTAAATAATTCAGTTTTATTTAGCTGGTACTGTTGCATATTTTAAAGTGATACAGAATAGTAAAAACAGACATTCTAAACTACAAAAAGGCTTCAATAATAATTCCTCTACCGTTATCTTCATCAGTTATATTTCTGTTGAAGAAATGGGGCAGATACTTAGTCTGAAATCATTCTTAAGAAGGATCCCTCATCACAAATCTTCTAGTTTTTAATAAAAGTTACAGTCTCAATGATTGACATCATGATAAAACTGACCTTGTCAAAAGAACATCCAAATCTCGTAAAGAATAATGAGGTAAGTAAGCAAGTAAATATGAAAGGAAAAAAGAAAGAAAGAAAAATGAATTGGTTTTTTGTGAAAAGTTTTGCATATTTGGTTGAAAAATACCATCTTTGTTTTCTCCCTAGCTCAGATATTTTTCACAGTTCAGATCACAAAGCACATCTAAGCTATCCCTATTTAATACTTCATTCAATCCGAAGCTGAAGCATGGAGATTATCTATACCTCTGAGTGTTACGAGTAGGATGCTTACTAGACATGAAACAAATCCATTGAGAAAATTGAAATGAAAGGTGGTCTATTTGGATCAAGTGCTGGAGAAGGTCCATCCTGTGCTGCATGATTCCTACAGCTGTTTCCATGTTAGTCTGATCAGTGTCAAAATGTAAACAAAATCCTGTGGTTTTGCGAAGTGTTAGAGAGAAGCTTTAGCTCCAAGGGCAAATAATCTCCCAGCAAATCATGAGCAGCCCAGCTCCACAGCCTTTCTGGTTGTTAGTGCTGGCAAAGGAGTACAAAACAACTGGAATGAGGATCTGGCTGGGTGTCTAATTCTGTGGGGACATGGATACATTTTTTCAACTCCTTTAAAGTCTTCTGAAGTTAGCAATCATTAGCATACAAATAATTAAGGAACTGATATAATCTTAGGCTTTAAAAACTTGTTTGACTTTTGTCTGCCATGCAGCACTACAGGTATTTCATGTATATTGACTGGAGCTAGCAAAAGGTATGACTGACATGACTTGTATTTGTTACTCTGCACAGTATAGATTAGCAGAACAGATGTGCAGAGCATGGGACAAATCTGGTTGTGCTGAATTTTACCACAAGCTGAAAGAAATCTGCATCTTGCTATGATTAAACTCAGCAGGAAGAGTCACAATAAATTGTGTTAAATCAAGCGTGACCTTGCAAAGTCTTAATACAGATCAAACAAATTTAGAAATGATTTTTCATGGTTATGCATACAAAATACAAAATGGACAGAAATGCAGGAAGAAAGACAGAAAGAGCATTACAATGACCCATATACGGTGTCAACATTTGTATTACTCACCAGATTTATTAAAGAAGAAGTATATTAAAGTGGTTCTGTTTGGTTATATAAACAATTCTAGGGACCTTACCCGGCTCAGTAAATGGAAATATTTAAATCTGCATTATTTACAGCTTGAAGACATGCCTAACTTCTCAGTTAAGCGATAAAGCTGGAAAGGAAAAGGTAGAGAAGCTGTGAAAGGGCACAAATACTACATTTTTCTCTGACACTGTTCGTTAGAGTTGCAATATTCCTGTTGTCTGCTGTGCATTCCTGACAAATTGCTGCTGTAGGTGTGGAAGATAAAGAATGTGCATCCTGGCATATTTTACCTGTGATGCAGGTACCCAGATATCCAGTGCAGGAGATGAAAATAGCTGGACAAACCCAAAAGTCATTTTTCAAGCCCCTGAAACTTTATCAGAAGAAAAAATGTTTGTTTCTAAATCAGAATGGGTACAAAAGCCAATGTGAGGCAAGAACACAAACCTAGAAATTGTATCTTAACATTTATTAGAATAGTAAAGATTTGGCAAGTCTTGGGCAGGTATAACACTTAATGGCTGTTGATTTAGTGACCATTCTAATGGGGAATTTAGCTTGATATGTAGCAGACCAGAAAGATTAAAGGTCTGACCACATACACAGTACAGTATTAGTTGTCTTTTGTCTTGCTGCTCCTACGCAATAATAGAGGAAGACAATTAAATCTCACAGAAAGGAAAAACTGGGCATTTGTCTGCAAAGTCTCTCATGTGTTTTATTGATCTGGGGTACTAAGTGCTTACAAATCTGTGGAACAGAATCCAGAGGATTATGTTTGGTCTGGACTTTGCAAACACTTATTGACATTTCTCACGTTGCTACTTCTGTTCGCATTGCTGGGCTGTATAATTGTCATAAATTACATCTGTGTTGGTTAATGTTAACTGAACTGATGAAAGAGACATAGCTCTTCATATACAAAATTGGATTTATTTGTACCTCTGGCATGTACATGTTTTAGTGTTTGAATGAGCAATATTTTTTTTCTTTTCTTGCTTATTTGCATGGTACTTGTGATATGTACATGAAATTTTGTCTTGGTTTGGAAAAAGTATTCCCTGACTATTGTTTTACAGTTTTCCTTGAAAGTCTTAAGCCATACTAAAATCCCTAGGACTTCTGTCACACCCCCTACTGAGAAAGCTTGCCTTTCTGAGTACTGGCATGAAGCAGAGAAACTGAGGGACATCACACTCCAGATCATATCTGAAAATACTTTAGAATCTTGTATCTCTGTATTTCTGAAAAATACCATGGCATTACAGCCCTGCTGGAAATCATGAATGTAAATTACTTTATATAAAAAAAGAAATATATTATTTAGTATATTTTCAAATAGCTTACTTCAAAGCAGAGAACATTAATAAACATCAAGGAATTTAAAGGAGGGGAGGGGGGAATGCAGAGAAAACTTATGCCTTCAGCTGAAATATAATGTTATTTCTCCCCAGCTAACTAGTCTGCTAACGAAATGCCAGGGCATTGCTACCTCCCAATCAGCAGTAAATGTGCAAGGCTTGATTGAATTATGATACAGAAGTAAAGGGAACATAGTCCTAAAATAAAAAATGCAAACAATGGCAACACACTTCTCCTGCCCCCAGGTTTGGGTTTCTGCAGTTGTTCAATGGAGGTAAACTGTTGCCTCTAATGTTCCTCATAACGCACCAAAATAAGATCTAGTAATTAAGGATCTTGCCTTTAGGTCCTAATCTAGCAATGCAAACCATATTGTAGCTTGAGCAAATTTGGTGGGAAATTTATTGCTGGTCTTTAATATGTGTCTTTGTAAGTGCAATGTATCAGGCATCAATGGACAAGTGTCAGTTAGGCAGGCAGTCTCTGCAATCTGTTTATATGTGACTTTTCCCCTCTTTTTTTCCTCCAGCAGAGCTCTTCATCTTTTCTCCACTTTGATTTCCAAGGTTTCACTTTCTTCAGCAGCCTCACAACAAAACCCCAGACCCTTCACATCTGTGTCTTCTCCTTTCTGGTCCTAGGGCTTTGCAAGCTGTCTCCCATCACGGAAAGTAACTTTTACATTGACCTTTTTCAATCAGCTTTTTGAACAGGTCCATAATGACACTTGCAACCTCTGTCCACCAGACCTCCTTCCCCATCTGACTCCAGCTTCATCTCCTCAGGGTTTTAAGTGCTCTCATAGTATGGTTTGTTATTTTCAGAAGAAATATGAAATTGAGGTGGGACCCAGCAGAGTCAGATTAAGATAATCAACCCAAAAACTGCTCTAGAGGGGGACTGGGAGAGCTTCTGAATCACATCTAAGCAATGGCAACCCTAAGAACAAACTTTTTTTCTTACAAATCTGAGATACTAAGAGTCAGACCTTCTACATGTGTTCTTCTTTATTCTTCTTTCCCAGCCACCTCCTTGTCAGTTTTTGTAAATTTCTGTCTTATAGTTCTTCACTTGTTGCATTAGTCTTTTTGCACTCTGCTACCATCTCACTGCTCTCTAATTACTATAAGCATAAGTGCAGCCAGCCCAGCCAAAGCCACAGTGAGAGCTCACACTCCTCTACAAGCAAGGTGGGGAGCAGTGCCTGTGCTGGTCTGCTCCAGCGGTTCACGTTTTCCTGAGGAAGACCTTTGGTGGCTGCTGGCTCTGCACAGGCTGTGACCGCTGTGGTAAGTAAAAGAATAATGTTCACCATCGTGACAGGTCCATTCCCTCTGCCAGTAGCATCACCTGGCTTGGGAAAGGAAACCATGGGGCTGTCAGGAGCTGAGGCATTGCAAGTATCCAGACCTAGCAGAACTGGTAAATGTATTACACTGGCTACAAAATTTGTAAAAGCTCCTTCATAAGGAGAGTTCAATAGAGTGATGTCACCCAGCCACCCATAGCTTGTAGCTGTCCTCAGATCCCATCTTAAAACCCAACTAAGCTACAAAAAAAGGAGGTGGTTATGCTATTATTGCATGAAAAGTAAAGGGGAAAATGTTCTGAGGGAAATACTTCCTACCCATGCCTGTGCTGCCCAACTTGATTATCTCATGAGTGGGGATGCTCCGTTAAGACTGGTCACTGCCCTGCAAATGCCTCAGCTGGGAGGTGGGGTCACAGCTTCCATAACCACACATGACCGGATGTGCTGGGTGTTAATAGCCTTTGGGGCAACAGCTGACCCCTACAAAGAGCTGCACATGCATCAGACAGCAAGATGCAGTCCTTACATGTTGTGCTTTCACAGATGCACAAAGTCCTGCAACATCAATAAAAAAGCTGCAGGAACAACAGATTTGTAGGAGAATTTTCCTTGGTGCTTCCTACTGACATTTGTGCCAAAAGTCTTGAATACAACATAGACTTTTTGGCTGTTTTTGCTTTAAAGAAGTTGCCATTCTTGAAATGCTCCTGGAAACAAAGTCTGTCTGGGATACCTCTTCCTTGGATAAATAAATAACCCAGTGTCTGAATACCGACTTATCAGGACAGACTTGGAGAAATGTTGCTGAATTTATTTAATATATACTCTAATTATACATAAATATTCTGGAAATGCACATGGTTTCTTTATTAATTCAGAGCTTATCAAATTTCAGAAACACAAATTCTCCTTCAAACAGGAAACTCAGCTGTTCAGTACTCTCTAGGTTAACACAGATTTTATTAACAGATTAACAGAGATAACTCAAAGATAGTTGAGATGTGCAACTATTTGCAGAATTTTTTCCCCTTCTTCATATTTTCACAGTATAAAACACTAACAGAAGAAGGCTTTGATAAGAGGATAAATATAGTTTAATCCAAAATATGGTAGCCTTATACGAAAGATAATTTTGTGTTGAGCAGCTTTATAATGAGCACTCTAAATCACTGTTGGCCCTAAAGTGAGATGCCCCACTTTCTCTTTGGTCTCTTGTGAACTCATTAAGACAGAAAAATTGTTTTTTAAATCATTCCAATGACTTGTAGAATATGCTGGCCTTCATGCACTCACTGGTCAGGAGAAAAAACCAAAAAAAGCTCTAAAATGGTGTTACAAGCAAGGTACAATTCAGTGCTTCCTTCTGTTTAGTCTTCCAAATGTGTAAAGTGATATTGCATTTCCAAGGTGATTGGACCCTCATTGATAGTGGCTTTTAATATCCTGGACCTTGGTATTACAGAAAGTACTTGGTCACAGCTAATACTTTGATGGAAAATGTGTTAATAGGTAATTAAAAAAAAAAAAACAGGGAAAAAATAAAATTAATTGCCTTGGAGATCAGAGCCAGAGAATCAATGTAAATTTATGTTCTGTCGATGTTTTAGGTACAGGTTAATGTTAATACAAATAATAAAGTATTTTGACATTGTACATTTAAGCCTAATGGCATCAAAATTATGTATATAAAAACATGTGAAATAAAGCATACTTTAGTACAAGGCTGAAGTCTATAGAAGGCAGCTTTAGGCAATATAATATTATTTAAAATATTTTTATATAAAAATCCTGCCAGCCTTTGCCATCCAAGTAAAACCAACTGCAAATCCAGCTGCCTAAATAAACTAATACAGATGGTAGATATTTCACAGAGAGCAAAAATGGTCAAGCAATCCATAACTTCCTCTTCATTTGGGGATCTTGTGCTTTTGATTCATAGAACAATGATGTCATAATCCAGCATGATTTTCCTGAATTGAGAAATGTAATGATAAACCCAATGCAGAGTCCTGCCAGATGATCTGGGGGAAATCTCAAGAAGAGAAGTATCTGTGACTGCCCTCAGACTACTCCCCTTGCAGAAATATGCAGAGCAGCTCCTGGGAGATCTGTTAGTTCTCAGAGCCACATCCCCTTGATCTCCCCTCCTAAATCTGAAATGCACTCTGGCAGAGCAGCAGTCCTATTTCTCTTTAAAGAATTCTTTTTCCAGTCTTCGTGGGAATAGAATTGCTTATTAAATTTCATTGAACGAGAAAGTGCAGGAACTTTCTGAAAGACAGTAGGGCTTACTCTCCTTGTAACCTTGTAAGTCATTCCTACACCCAGAGTGGCAGACAAACAAAAAAGACAGAGTAGTTTCTTTTTCACTCTCCTTTTTTTTCTGCTGTGTAGACTTCATGTAGACTTTTTTCTTTTTTTCTTTCCTTTTTTTTTTTTTCACTTATGCCTGAATTCTTGTCAGAATGATCCATGCAACAACTTTGTTTAGAATTGAGAGAAATCTACAGTATAACCCCAAAAGCTCAGGACCATTCTGAAGGCCTTTGTGAAGCTTTCATGATCTCTGCTCATCTTTCTCAGCCTCAGTAGTCTGGCAGGTTTCAGGAGGATGCTAGCAAAAAAACTATTTTGCTCTATATGCCCCTATTTCAAATTCTCCTGACTCTTTAAATGTTCAGTAATGGTAGGATTTCAGAGCTGAGAAGAGAAAAATTCCATGATCCAGCACGTACTTCTTCCTAAACCTTCCATGATTTCAGACTCCTTCATGGGTACAGCTAGTGAATTATAACAAATAGAAGACATCTCTGGATGCTCTGGTTATATGTGAATAAGTTTTATCTTATTGCCAAAGTACGGAAGCATAAGCCAAGCCATAGCTAAACACTGTGAAGAAAGGTCTCTTCACTTTCACTACAGAGTCACAAAGGTGACATAGAGGCAATCTTCTTCTGTTGACACAGATTTATCAAATTTCAAACAGCTTGGGATTGCTTGAAATGAGTAATAAGTAAAAAGCTACGTAAAAAACCTGCTAAAACTATAATCCAGTATTTGCGCCTCTAAATCCTGTGGTATCAAAATGGAAATAGCTCTTATCAAGCCCATAATGAAGAAAAATTGACAGTTTCCTCTTGCAAGCTGGTGAAATCATAGAAAAAGATACTGATTTAATTGCTATATGCAGTTTTCACATTAAGAATAATTCCAGATGGTCACACTATGCCTGAAAGAATTTAGTTGGTTAGACAAAGTTTAGGTAATTACTTATTCCTTGAGTTGCAAGTGTGAATAACTTTATGCACAACTGCTCTGGATACAGACAATTGTCTCTGTTGTGAAGAAATCCAAACATTCAATTTGTTTCTGTCTGGGCTTCAGGAATGGGTTTACTGAGTCATGTTGGAAATGAAGATTACCTCCCAACGCTGACCTGTAAGGTTTAGAAGGTAAGATTGTGACCTGTAAGGTTTAGAAACTTGTAATGATTCGAGGTTTCCTAGAGTTCTTTACATACATATTGAGAGAGAGATGGATGAATGGAAAAGCGAGTTAAATCTAGAGATTTAACAAAGAAAAAGTATCATTTTAGCTTGTTTTTCACTCATCTCTGTTAAAGGAATAAAACAGATTGTAGTTGTATGACCTAGTAATTATAAATATCTCTATAGGAATTCCATCAAAAGACTTGCATTAAGAATTGCACAAAAAGTAGGTTTATAATTTCTATTTCATGCTTTAATGATTGATCTTAGACTTTAAATTTCATGCAGCGATTCTTCAGTGGAAATGTGTTGTCCATAATAGACTTGCTGAAGAGGAAACAGCAAAGGATTACATGGTTTTGAATGCCTTCTCTAAGATATCATTGAGTTACTCAACACAAGTACACAAAAGATTTTGGGCTACATACTTTTGTAAATGCATGAATACACACACACGCCTCAAAAAATTTCACATGCACTCCAAAATTTAAAAGTTTTTTTCCTGAACACCAATGAGTTGCTTCAGTTTGTCGTTATTTCAGTTCAACAAAACCATAGCAGTGGAATAAGTAAGCTGCCTCTGTGGTTTTGGGACTGACACTTTTTTTTATTTGATGTTCTGTGCTTTCACTCTGTCCCACCATCTTGTTGCCAAAAGAGCTGGCCAGCATCCTACCCACTCCAATCAACAAGTATATGTCATAGTTTTGATATACTGTAAAATAATTGATAATACAGTCCTACATCCATAGAATGGATATTTATGCTCTCATCAGCCAGGCTAGATAATAACTTTATAGTGGAGTTACCTTTATAACCTTTGCTTCTAGGGCAACATGAGACAGAAACTGTAAAACAATTCCTTCTCTTGTCAAAAGGAAAAAAGAAATAGGTTGGTTTTGTTGGGGGAAGAGGAGGGGAATGCTGCAGGCAAAATCAGGCTGCACATTACACTGATATTTCATTACAGAGTTAGCTGCTGCTTCTAATTTAGTTTGTGGTTTACTAAGGGGTAATCTGAGTCAAGGGATCTTCAGAAAAATTGCAGTCTGAACTCTGCCTGATGGAGGCATAGTGTATGAAGGAGGATGTCTGGATAAGATAAGAGTTGGCAATAAAGTCTGTCCCCTGTTAATTACCATAAGGCTACAGGAAACTCCAACTCAGTCTTCTGTCCAAGCAGTTTCCCAGGACTTTTCTGCTGCCTCTGCTGCCTGCCAGCTTCCCTCGTACTCAAACCCCCAGTTCTTTAAGGTTTGTTACCTATGTGAATTCGCCTACATCAGAAAATAGCACAAGGTTTTATTATATTCCCTCATCTTAAAATACACTGAAGTTTAACATTTCTGTGTATAACTGGAGCTTAAGGAAAGGGATGTCAAGGGCCCATGACACCAGCCAGCACTTTATCCCTGTGAAGGAGAAGGCTGTAGATGTGGGGTCAGCAAATAACAGGGCAGAGAGGCGAGATGCTCCATGGTGCTGCCACATGCCAGGTCTGGCCACTGATGTGGCAGGGATGGATGATGGAAGAGACTCAGTCCATCCCGTCACTGGAGGCCTCTGTGTTTTTCTTTTCAGAAATTACATAGGTAGGAAAACAACTGAGCAGTTTGGAGTTAAAGCAGCACAGGAAGTGGGACTTGTCCCACACGTCTGGGTATTTTTCTGACAAAAAGTGAAATGTCACAAGCAGTATTATGACTCATCTTAATTTGCATAACCCACGGTCACCCAGGCACTGATCTAGAGAGGTCAGTCCCCAATGTTCCTTTGGAAATGACCTTTAGGAGGCTCAACAATGCATTGGCTGTGTAGAGGAACAGCTACTGCATCCTCCCATACTGTCAGAGGCACAGGCGGCTGCTCCCTTGGAGGGTAAAACTCACTTATGTGATTGCACAAAGAGGCAAAGGCAGCCAGCTTTGTCTCAAGCCAAACGTTAGAGCAAAGTAGGATTTTGAAAGTGTTAGGCTGTTCATGAAAATAGGGCCTTCAGACCTCAAATAGATGTTGTCGGAAATCTACATGATCTACATATATAATTCTAAAAAAACATTAATTTGAGTAATATCATTTTTTATTTAATTTAATATTATTATATGTCTTCAGATCTGCAAACAGTAAATCTCTATCAAAAGAAGTTTACTTGACATTCATTGTTAGTATTAAAGCAAGACTTTTATTTTTTCAGAGCAAAACAAATTAAGTCATCTGCAGACACTGGCTGAGTTTTAGGTTTTAATAAAACCAGTCTGGTCTCTAAGAATAATGAGCAGTAAATGCATTTCAGACCTAAGAGATAAAATATTGGTTGTGGTTTTGCCTTTCAGATTATTGCAAGATTTAGTCCATAGAATGCAATATCTACCCGGGACCTTGTGTGGGTTTTTTTGTTGTTGTTGTTTTTTTGTTGTTTTTTTGTCAGAAACTGTTTTCACAGGTTTATCATTAAAAAAAATAATATAACAAGTAAACAAAATCATTTAAGACAAATGCTGTTGTCTGGGTTTGGTCAATTGTACAGCTCTTCCATCCTAGCTGCCCTGTAAAGCCTATTTTTACTACTTGTCTGATGCTTTAGTGGCACTGGAATCTGAAAAAATGCAGCTAAGAATATCAATGTGTACAGCCTCCCTCAACAACATTTAGCACAGTATGTACTGTTGAACATGGATCAGTGAGTATGCTTTGTTTCTTGAAGGGATTTAGGTCCCTGTGCAGGAGACCACTGAGAGTCATTCTGTCTCTTGCGGTACTCTGTAATAGCTTATAATACTGTCAAACCAGGGGCTGTATAGAGCTTCTGAATGCCACCTGCAAGTGTGGGATAACACTTCTCAGTCCTCAGAAAACCAATGCAATCAACTGCACAGCTAATAAAACTCCTCAGAGAATCAGTATATGCTGCGACAGTTCCCACATGGCACCCCAGAAGATGACTTTTAAGTTATAAGGAGTCTAGATAATGGCAGTCACAAAACTAAATAAATTTGTATGGCTACTTTAGTATGGGCCAGTTTGGTGTATTTATTTCCCTTTAAATGAGATAGATAGAAAGTACTCATACTCAGAAAACTCAAGTCAGTGAGTACAAACGTCACAGATCATTTGGTTTTGATATCATGGTATTTAGAGAGTCCTCTGAAGCAGAATTTCCCTTTGTGTATGTTTTGCATATGAACTAGCCATCTCCAGATACTCAGATCAAGCAGAAACAAGGTGGCCATCATTATTTCCATTATTTTCACAAGTGTTATAGGAAGTGCTTCCCTCTATTCCTCAAACCTGAGGAAACAGAACTCAGATATTGAAAGCATAGACTTTTCATGGCAAATCATCATACACTGTAGTGTGTTACAAAAAGATTTCTAAAAGATACAGAAAAATGGATATTTTTAGCTGTTAAAAAAGTATATTTTAAGATCACTTTACTTGATAAATGTTAATTTAGTTTTGATAAATATAGTGCTACATGTTGCCTTACCTATGTTAATGAGTTAAAGCAAGAGCTTCTTGCCTTGGGAAATAACACTTCATCACCAACTGTAAGAGTTCCCAGGGAATTCAAAGTTGTATATTTTACTCATAAAAAGAGAAAATTATTGCTTTTGCACTCCTTCATTCTTAATCTTGCCTTTGTTTTAAGATTATTGTTTGTTCAAGTGTATTGAATACGGTTCAGGTCTGAGTTGATTCTCATATCATACTTGATCAATATTTATGGCCCAATCTAGATTTTCTTTAAACTTGATCATAATTATATTTGGATTATTTTGGTCTAAAATCTTTTTGTCTCTTGTTTTTTGTTACTGAAAACACAGATACAGATTTTTACTACATGTTCATGTTCCAGTTCCATAAAATTATCAATAACAAAAGTGAAATAATCCTTATAAACTCATACCCTGCATGACAGGAAAGGTGGCTGAAATGTTTTTTCTGTAAAAAGAATTGATGAAGTTCGAGAAAAAAATGCAAATTACAAACCCTGGAAATCTCCCTGTTTAGGATACTTCCCTTTATTACGGGTATTAACTCTTTCAGATAGAAGGGAAGAAGGCTGGAGCTTCTTTCAATAAAAAGCAGCCATCATACAATTATGATGACAAGAGGAAGGGGGCAAATGACATATGCCCTCTTGTACTCAATCAATGTCTTTTCCCCTTCAGAATAAGTTGTCAGAACTTGATACTGTCAGCTGCCAGAAAAAGAGAACAGTTGCTTCATCAGGGACAGTAGAATCATTCATGTTTGAAAACATTTCAGACCTTCCAACTTAGCTTGCTGTTGCTACAGAGAAGCAGAGCTTTGGAAAGCCTTGGAAGTGAAGTCTGGGGATGACAAAGCAAGGGAATAGAAATGTGAATTCATTTAATCTCACAGTATTACTTAATAAAGTTTTTTTTTTATTTTAATATTAATGTTAATATTTTAGAGCATAGCATAAAATGTAGTAAAGAATAGGAAAGAATTTATATTTTTAATAATTTTTATATTCCTCTGTCTTATACAGCAGCTAATCCTTCTGAATTCTTTTATCATATTGTTGATTCCTCCACACATTATGTTTTACAAATACTTTACAAATATTTCCACTTAATGAAAAACGTCAGCAATTTTGGTGAATGGAGAGGGAGAAAATTCTTTTTTACTGTTGCTTTGTAGAGCTCCTGTATATTTTTCCTATGTGTTTTTTCCCTTTCCTTTCCTTTATAAAAAGAAGTCTTTTTTGCCTTATATCTGTTCTGCTACCAAATTCTTATTTATCAACAGGCCTCCTAGACTATGCCAGCTCTATAAGGTGGTAGTCTTAGAGTTTCTCTTTTGTTTGCTATGATTTTTTTTCTTTTTATTTGTCCAGCAAAAGCTAAGTCAACAATTTCATTTTGACTGTTCATATCCAATATTTTGTGTAAATTCATGCAAAAACAGGTGGGATGGTTCCCTGCTATGGGAAATCTTAAAAAGACCTTATTGTACAGAAATTCAGTTTCAAGAAGTTTGAAGATGCAGTGACTCGGGAGAATAACAAGTAAGGAGAGACGTTAAGAAAATGTGGTAACCTCAGAAAAGTCTGGAAGAGTTAGAATTGTTTGGCTAGTGAAAAAAAGGGCACTAGAAGAAGACTGTTGCACAGGTAACAGTCTTTTCTCTTTATCCATCAGCAACAGGAAAATAAAGCTAATGCAGGAAACAGTTGAAGTATACATTAAGAAAAACAGTCCAACTGTAAGGACAAAGAAGACCTGGACTGGGTGTCCAAGTCAGGTGATGAGGGAGATCTTGGAGAACAAGAGCAGAAAAATAGGGCTGTTATGGAAGTAATTCATCTAGAGCTGCGGTCTATATGAACTCCCTCTCAGGCTTATTGTGTATTTGTAGGGATCGATGATCTGACTGTGCTGCTTTCCTAGTTTGTTCATGGAATTGGCTCCTTAAACTTCTTATTTGAAAGGAAGGATCAAAACCAAAGCAAGTTGTTCAATAATATTTAGACAAACCTGGACTGGGACTAATTAAGTCAGTGTTTCATATGTGCTGCTCCTGTGCATAAGCCTTAATTAATAATGTCACTCTTAAAGAAACAAAATTTTCATTTCCCCAAAGTAAAATTCCTAAGTACCATCAAGCTTGTATAGATACTTTCAACCGTATTCACTTATGTCATGCAGATGATCAGCTTTCCACAACAGACTTTACAGTAATTAAATAAAAACTGTAAGACCATATTTTCATAGTGATTTAAGGTAAATTTATTTTGAACCCCCTTTAATATTTGCAGATCATTAGGTTTACAGTTGTATAATACTCAGTTTGCACAGTTACAATGATGTACACAAATAGGCACACAATTTGGAATAATTATTCAAAAGTTTAGCAGTACAGTGTAGATGACAGTGAGTCCTTGGGGTAAAAAAACCAGAAATACTCAATATTCAACTTCTATTTCTGCCTTTTCCTTTCGAATACACTTTGTCCAGAGGCAATTTTCCTTATCCTCTAGGTACCTCATACTTCTTCTCTTTCAGATAAAAATAATATGCTTATCTCAGAAGGCAGTTGAGAAGGTGACTAGTCTACAATGTAGTTTGAGAACTCCTGAACAGAGATACCCTTATATTTCTCTGTGTTACAGTTTGGGGTTTTTTCTTAATTGTTAACCTTTATCATTGATATCTTGTTTCTTTAAGGTGTTTCAGCAACCTCAGAATCTGTATTTCATGGATGGAAATACCATTTTCAGCAATACCACAACTAAGATTATGGCTTTTCTGGAAGCTGTGATCAGTATAATGAATGACTGTTACCATTCCCGCAAGTGGGTATTGTAGCATGGCAAATAACAAAGTAATAGCAGTCTCCCAAATGACAGATGAGCACCCCGAAGTTCACAGTTCTCTGAATATTTGCAGATACATGCAGCAGAACACTACCTACCTTTCCATTATGCACAAAGTGACTATATAGGTCACTGTTTAAGGAGAAAAGTGAAAGCCATGGCTGAGTGCTTGAAAAACAAGCAGCTTTCAAAGACCAGTATTTGCATTTGTAGAGCACATCTCTACTCTCAGGCCAAACCTTCATATCAATGTCATTTTTCTGAGTATCGAGCCAATGTTTTCTTTCCTTGTCACCAGTTACGGATGAAGGAGTACAAGACAAAATATGAAAATTATGGAAACCTTTCAGCTTTTAACAAGCATGAAAACTGTACTCCTAGGTCTATATGGATATTTTTCCTGTGTTTGATATGATGATTTTACCATGTCACTGGTGCTGACGGCTTAAATAACCTTGCCCTGAGACTCCCTGACAGACACAATTGACAAGTCATTTCTGTGAAAGTGAAGGACAGAATCTTATGGATGAATACATATAATTTTACAATGTAATTGTATCAGAAGTATCATTCATAAAAAACAAAACCCTCCATCACAAAACTTATGCATTTGGCTAGCCAAGGAGAAGGTCATTAGTACACATGCTTCTTCCTAGTCAGATCAAACTTAACCTATGAATACTAATTACCTGCCTTTTCTATTTAGATATCTGAAAATGGTGTGTGGTATTTCCAGGGTTTCCACTTAACTATATGCTACATAACAAAATATACTACAGAAAGCCCAGATATCTATGATCTGGAGATATCTATAACTAATATTAAGTTCCATCCTGCTAAAAAGGATAATTCAGAAAAGTTAAGTAGTTTATATGGCCATTTTTTCTACACCTGTAAGGCCATATATACCTTTCAAATTATTGGGTTTTGGTCCAGATGTCTACTGATGTCTACAGATTCAGAGATTCTGGTTTTCTGATCTATGTATGGATTTGGCACAATTCACAACATCCCTGAGAAAAAGATTGCAATTCTTAGCTATACCTAGGTACTACCTATCATTTATTTGTTACTGAAATAATGTTTTTCAACCACAGATGTCAAAACACATTGCACTTTGGCCAGTACTGTGATTTTATAGATATGAAAACTGAGGTGCTGAGATTATAAACTAATTCTCCAAGGCACCTTATGAATTTTTAGCACATTCACAAATTAATTTATGCATTCTTAATTCCTGCAAAGTACCCTACATTCCTAGCTTCATGTATACTTGTCAAACACAGAGCATTCAAACTCACAGCATTGATTTTACCTTCTGAGCTGACCGCAGACTTTCATACCTGATAGTTAATTGCACGTTAGGAAACATTCAAAATCCTTAGTTTAAAAATCTTGTAGACATTGTCTCTACTCTTAATTTTCCATGAAATTAACTTTTGTTCATTTTCAGTCTTGCTTAAATCAAGTCTGGCCAGCTACTTGCTCTTTTTATGCTACATAACTGCTAAAAGTCAAAAGGACATCCTATATTACAAACAAAACAGCATGCCAAATTTAATTTATGATTCTTGTTTATTCTGTATGTTTTATCATCACTGAGAGTTTGCCTAAGGCTGATTTGAGACCCCAAATCCATAGAAAATGCACACCAATTGTGTGAGGGTGGATCTATGTTATGAAGTTGAGTAATTTCTTGTTTACCTCCAAAGTACCCAGCTCCTTGTCATCTATACACTGTGTAAGTAGGTTCATCAGCAGACAACCATCTCAGCTAAATCAGATCATTCCCGCAGCAAGAAAACTTGGGTAGAATTTACCCTGTTCCAAAATCTGTTTCCAGAAGGCAGTAGAGAGAAGAATAGTTTTGTACCCGTCAGCCTCGACACATCCTCTAAGAATTTCATGTTCACAGGGCATGGATTTAGTCCAGACTCTGTAAAATGTAAGCAGCCTTGACAGTGTTGCCCCAGAGTACATGTCAGTCCTGAGCAGAAAAAAATTAGAAAATACAAACAGTATCAAGTTTTTCAAACTGGAAAATCAGGTGGAAATATCATTATTATCAGATGGAAAACCCATATATTTTGATTATGTTAAAATACTTTATCTTGTTAATTTCAAAACATGTTCCACTTTAAGTTTTCACTTTATACTGCTTGGGGTTTTACATTCATTCAATTTCAAATCAGTAATTACATTTAAAAACAAAAATAATTTGTTGGAAAAAATATTATACTTAATTTAGAAAATACAGATGAAAACCTTTTCTCATGATGGAAAGATTTTATTTTTTTTTAGTTCAAAATATGACATTTCCTAAAAGTGATACTTTTCTGTGTGCAAGCACAAAATGCTTAATTAAATTTCAAGTAACGAGTTGGGGTTTTTTTCCAATTATATATCTGAAAGGCGTTGTTTTAGTTTATATGTCTCATAAACACTCAAACACTATTTTCATGCTGTCTCCTGCAATCACATCTTCTCTGTCCTTTACAAGTGAAAGTCTTTGCTCCATGTAGAAGTAACTCAAGGACTTCTCTGTATTTTCTTTCAACAAGTGGTGTAATGGCAGCTTTTGGCAGATCCTCTGCAGCAAACTAAGACAATCTCAATTTTTCAAATATTAAAGTTTTCAAGGGTATTTTTTAATGCTTTTATCAAGCAGTCACACCAAAACACTGAATCATGCAATTATTATTTTTTTTTTTAAGATTATTAACACACTGAAAATATTTCAGTCTCAATATCTCTATTTTCAAAATTTCTAAGGTATTCATGAAGTACTTGAGAGATCTCTCTTGGGTGAAATCAAGTTCATATTTGTTTAAATTTATTACTTGCCTTCTCTGCAAACCTTTGAAGAGTTTGCAAATTACCAACCTGGAAGTTGTCGCTTTGTCTAACTCTTGCTCTAGCCTCTCCTTAAGACCTCTATAAAGCTTCCACAAGGTGGCATTATGTAATACTGTTTTTCGTCATTCTTTGATAGATCTTCATGCTGCGACTCTTTGGTTTAAGTTAATGATTAATCCCCTTGGACTGCAGTGTTAAATGGATTTGACCTAGTGGATAGTCTCCTAGTTATTAAATAGTTTTTCATTTAAGTAGACCAGAAAACATTAAAAGACAGTATCCAATTCTAGAAATTTTGTCCATGCTAACAGCACTACATCTGATTAAGAAAAAAAAAAAAAAAAAGGCAGTGTATAATTTTCCTCTTGAAGCTGGATTAATTCCCGTTGTCATCTGTTGAAATATATCCAAGGGTTTGAAATAGCATTGCATACAGCCATAAAGAAATATTAGATATGAGTATTCAGACTGCCACCAAGGCAAAACTTGTTGTTTTAAGAAGTCAGATAATGTTATTAACTTTTATTAAAAAAAGTTGTACAGACATATTTGAAATATGAATGTGCTCAAAAGACATCAGCTTACTTCTTTTACTTGCTTTCCCTCAATTTGCACAATATTTTGTTACTGAGTTTATGTATCACCTGAATCCCCATTCCTTGATAGAGGACATAAAAAAAATTTTTCAAGTCACTATTAGATCAAAATAAGACAGCCACCCTTGCGCCTGCCTCTTAGACACTGTTGACTCTTAAAGCATTTCTGGCTTTGATTTAAGCCAAATATTGAAGAATGGTCTGATCCTGACTTGGTCTCTAATATGGGATAAACAAACTTCTATAACTTCAATTACTATTGTGGAAGCATACATACCTACTCTAATAATTAAATTTAACTGGAAAATTCATGGCAAAAAAATGCATTTTCAGATGATACCAGAAAGTTCAAAGATTTGCCAAAATAAAAGTAATATTTTAACATAAGCAGTTGCTAATTGGTTCAAGAAAAGTTTTGGACTAAAAAATTCATGTTTGGTAGGTTTCAATTTACCCAAGAGGTTTCCGTGCTAAGTATCTTTTTCTTGTAATTTTCCTCAGTGAAAGATAGAAAAACAAACAAACAAGCAAACAAACAAACATAAATCTATTTAGTATTTCAATACCAAACCAGAGTAAGAATGTACCATTCCTCTGTTGTCTGTGGCAGTTCTTAGCATGTCAATGCCAAGCATTTAGGTCATGAATTCAGACTCAAAAAGCACCAATGGTATGAAAAAATCACAAGATATATCAAAACAATACAAATTTATTTTCAAATTTCTCAGCATGATTTTGACAGTGAGATATATCCCACAATCAAAAGTACATGAAACATCTCTTATTTTTGTATAATCTAGTATTTTCAAGAACAACACACTGAAGAAAAGCTCCTAAAGCTGCAGAACAGCAGTGCAACAGCTATCACTGGTGGCAGGTAAATGCTGCAGTGTCCAGATTCTAAGTCTACTGGTCTGCGAGCACCAACTAATCTCCACTCCTATCATTATGGTTTATTTTTTATGCTAGGACTTTTAACAGGTTTGAAAAATCAAGCTAACGCACTTTCAAAAGGCCTACCTAAAATTGTATTAATTTCTGTAACAAACAGGTGTGTATCTGGACCTTGGGCAGAAAAGGGACACAATCATAAAATAATTTAATGTAGAGATTCTATAAATAATTCAGGATCATATGATCCTGGACATAGCCCTGATCTATGTCCCTACCTTCCTACCCTACCCTAACTTCATTATTCCTGTTGTGAGCAGAGGACTGGCTTGCTGAGGCCCCTTCCAACCTCAGCTATATGGTTCAATTATTTATACTACTGAAGTAATATCAGCAATTACTTTTTTTATTATTTATTTTTTACCTACAGATAATTTCAAATCGTTTATAAACAAGTAAGTGTGATATTTTCACTTCAAGTGTTTAAGTCTTAGATTTTTAGCACAATCCATACATCAATCTCACCCAACACTAACGTCAAAAGCATTAATCTTTAACAACACTTTGTCTCTGGTGAAACTATAAAGTAAATATTACTTTAACAAACAGAATTAAATATAGTAAATGTACTATGTGCCTAAGAAATGACTGGGAAAACAGTTTCTCCTCTTTCTGAACATGCTTTTTGATGGTTAAATTAATAATTTTTACGAGCATTAGTAAATTAAAGTAATTTGGTTAGGTAGCCTACAATATATTTAGTGTATGCCATGCTGTTTGTTGACACTAGATTTACAATGTAACCCTAGTTCTCTTAGTTTTTTTCCTCATTTCTATGTAACCAGAGTGAAATCTGTGAAACTAAAACCCAATAAAGGTTTAGATTCGTTAAGTAACATTCTTGAGAGTGTTAATAATAAAAACTTAGAGGTGTTTATGAAAAAACCCTCAGGCAGGAAGCAATTCACAGCTTCTGAATATGTAGCCACCGAACATGTGAAGTATGGCAGTACCCAGTAAAAAAGGGTTCGATTTTTTAAAATAATTTATCCTGAAAGTGATACATTGCATCCTAGAAGAAACCAAAAGAATGCCCAGCTAGATGATCAGAGAAACTGGTCATGGTTTTCTCAACTGAAATAATCAGATCAGATCAGCCATGAAATAATACATGAAATAATGCTAGACAGCAACTATAGGAGTAGGAAAAGTAAGACAAGAAGACAAAAGAGAAAGTAAAAGGCAGTGTGTGGTTAAAAGAGAGTCAGTGACAAATTTTGTAACTGACTTAGAGTTTGAGAATGAGATCTACCGAGTCTCCAGAGAATAAGACCAAATCATGTTGGCTAAGAATGGGTTTGTATTAGACATGTTAATATTAGACAACCATGGTATCTTAATACAAAAAGAAAATTGACTATTAACAGGATTGACTCAAGACATATAGGTGAAAGAGGTTTTAGAACGTGTTAGGAAAATTTTTAAAAAGGAGTAACTTTCAACTCTGTTCAGTAAGTTTGTATCATGCCAGAAGAATGAAATCTTGTGATACCTACTTCTAAACTTAATCAATAAAACAAAATAAAACTTCACAGCGTTTGCTAGTTATGTTCCGTCACGGAGTTGCATTATGCCCCCAGGTTCAGAGATAGGACCACTGGAAAGTATCTCTGCAAAACTTGAAACTTTGAAGGCTCAGTGTATCTCCATATTACAAAGAATACCTAGTACTATATGCTACCATTCTACTTGTCCTAGGGAAAAAAAAAATAAAAAATAAAAAAAAGCAACAAAGGGAAAAGGAATTGGAAGTTAAGATCTGGAAATAGGCACAGAAATGCATAATACATTAGTTTGCTAAAGTTTGCAGTGAAAAGATGTGCTAAAACATATTTTTAATTCAGGTTATGTACAACAAATATATCTCCACAACTGAAGTAAAATGTGACCTTAGTAGGTGACTCAAAGTTCCTTGCAAAGAATTCTTTCCTATAGGCAGTTATCATGAAGGTAATAAACCATATTGCTGAAACTGGATTATTGCTGTTCGCTAGTGATTTCATGATGAAGGAGACTGTGATGACCTGAAAGTCACCTGTGAACACTGAGCATGTATTTTAGGTGTGCATCTGGACTATGGGACAAAAGAAGAGATTTTGGGCACAAGTCATATGGCACAGACTGTCTCACGTCCATGCTGCCAGGGGCTAACCCACACTGTAACATAATAGTTATGCCCACTGCATTGATCGAGAGCACTTGGCTCTGGGTGTCCTCTCCAGGGAATATCTTGTAACCCTAAATCATAATTATTATTTCAAAGGATTTTTAGTTCAAAACACCTGACAGATGTGTTGCAACCCACCAAAGCATTGGTCTGATAATACAAAACTGAAGGCACAAAATACATACCCTAGAGCATGGCTTGGAGGTCTGTCAAGGTGCATGAAGGTACAAACCATGCTGAGATTGTGCTGGAGGACTGTATACAGCAAGGATACCCAGGCTTGGTGCAGTTTTACCCTTGAGCCATGTTTTCAGGAATCAATTGCCTTTTCCTAGGACTTCTTTTAGAAAGAGCAAGCAAGAGTGGTCCAAAATATATCCAATGAGCATGCTGAGAAGCTAAACAATGTAGGACATGCAGGTTTCAGTGCTGAGACATATGTATTTACTTTCTTTTACCCTTGTAAGGCTATGGTCATGCTAATTAAGAGAGTCAGTCCATCACAGAAGTGACCCTTTGAAAGGAGTTTAGAAGACTGAAGAAACCTAAATATCATGGGTCAATATATGATAGTACTCCCTCTCAAAGCCTCATGGCCTTGAACAACAGTTTAAGAAACAAACATTAATCTTCTGGAATAAAACTATGTCAATATCTTAACAGACCGAACAGAAATTTGGGAATTCACAAACAAGTCAGTATGCAGTCTATCACAGCAGTATACTCATTTATGGTTGTATTTTAGGTATTCTGTGGTAAGAGGAAAGAAAAGAGTAAGTGAGGTCTCTAACACAGTTGCCTTAATTGACAAGATGTTTCAGCAGGATGGGCAACACCACTGTGAGCACATTCTTCAGAAAATTGAGTACCGTAACCATATATTGATTTTACAGTTGTAAAAGACTCAACTAAGTAGCAGTGCATGAAACAGGATATTGTGGACCCCTTAGAGGTCAATTGGACAATGAACTGTAAAATAACTGAGTGTTAAAATAAAAGGCTGTAAAAGTTCCTGGTACTGGATAGTGAGTGCCATAAAGGAAGATTTATTAGAAATTATAGATAACAAAAATTTACCCTGTGGAAAAAAAAACACTAAACAAACCTACGGATGAGGCTCACTAGGGACAAAGAGAGTCTTGAGCTGACAGGGAAGTTCAACTTTAGAAGAGTATTACAGGCAATTTAAAGGAAAGGAAAGTTCTTTCATTTATCATTTGCAATGTAATGCTTGCAATTTAGAATCTAAGAGCTTTTGTGTGGCTGTATGTTAATCTTTTATGTAGCCTAAAATAACAATAAAACATGAAGTATATTTGGGAAAATTACTTGGCAATGTCCTTCCAAAGCACATAAAAACATTCTTCACAGAGTAATAATGACTTTCTGTGATATCTGTTTTATAAGTTCTATATATATTTCACTTCCCTATCTCCTTCCTGTTTTTTCAGAAATGCATCCTCCAAACACAAATGGAATGAAGTGGTAGTGACATTTTATGTGAGTTCTTTCAGAGGCAGAATTGAACCGGTTTGTGAGTTTTCTATATCAGTATCTAGAAGTCCTGGGAAGTATATTATGAGACACGAAGGTAAAGGTGACTTTGGCATCCTGTGGAACTGACTGACTGGAAAACAGCTCAGCAGAAAAGGACCTGAGGGTCCTGGTGGACCTGGCCTCAGTTAGCTACTGAGCATGAGTCAGAAATGCATGTTTGTACTGATTGTGTTAACTGTACACTCGGCTACTTTAGCAAAATCATAGCCATCAGGTCAAGCAAAGGGATTATTACTCTCAGCTCAGTTGTTGGGGGCCACATCTGGAATGAAGTGTCCAATTTTGTCCTCTAGTGCAAGAGCTGTATGTCATGATCAACAGGGAGCTGGAACCTTGGTGAGACCAAAGGAACTGCATTCATTTGGCCTTCAGAAAAGAAAGCTAAGGAGAAACATAATTACATTCTTCTTATACTTAGAGAGTGTTTGTAGACAATGGAGCCAGGCATTTGTGGGAGTTACGCAGCAACAGGACAAGTGGCCACAAATAAAATTCTAGTTGGACATAACGAAAAAACTCTCGACATGAAGGTGATCAAATAAAGGAAGGGTTCACCCAAGGAGGCTTTGAAGTCTCCACCCCTGCAGATTTCCAGAATTGATCTGAAAATGACCTTGAACACTTAGATCTGACAAAAGCTATGCCTGCATTGAGAGGGGGGTTGAGCTAAATGATGTCCAGAGTTCTCTTCAAACTGCATTGTCCTATGATTTCAAGATTCTATGATTCTACTTGTTTGTAATGTTTGATCTGCAAAATAAGCAAATTTCAGGGACAACAGTTATCTCTGACATTTTATCAACCAGCTTCATTTTAATGATTATCACTCTGTCTTTAAAATTGTGACAAGATCTTATGTTTTGATAGGTATATTTGATTTACATGGCCTTGTAGGTACTGCAGACACAACCAGTTCAGTGTTACAAGAAGCAGTCTCAGGTTCACTGCAAGCGTGTTGGGGTGGTACCGTGACCACTAAAAGGTGACCACCACACAGTTTCTCTGCATTGATCTCATTTCCACCTCGTTCAGAGAGAAATCTGGAAGCTGATGTTTTATAGTGATGAGTAAAGAAAATGCTTAGAAAATGTGGCCTTCATCATTGTTAAGCTGAAAAATACTGTATTTGACATTTCACTCACTAACTCCCACTGTGCTTCTCATAAATTTGCCACCAAAATAACATATCAAGCTCTTTATTGTTTTGCAGTTTGCAGATCATTCAACTTCTGGTGAAGTTTTTAAAAATAGCAGAAATCTGATATGCAGGGGTAATGTTTTATATTCAAGAATAGTAAGATGCTCTAAAATGTTTTTAGATTGACTAAATGAGCTAAAGAAGAGTAAACGTTTGCAGGAAAATCTTTCTTTGACAAGTAAGAGAGAGAAATCATGAAGGTACTGTTCTTCATTACATCATTGGCTATTGCTGTAAGGATATAACATTCCCATAAAAAGGTATTACGCCGCACCATATTCTTACGAATCCTGAATCAGAGCAAGTACTTTCCTGAATCTCATCCTCCAAAATTATTCTTCAGTTTTCATTTGCATAATTCTTTACAAATTAATCCACCAGGGCACTGAAATGCAATTACCACAAAATGAGGATTTAAAATCCACTCGCTTTTCTTCACATTAGTGTTATATGAATTCTTGGATTACTACAAGGAAACTTTTGTCATACTGTAGTCTGCTAACATGTGGTTTGTACTTTCTGTGGTACAAAAGTCCTTTTAGTATTCTAAATGTTCTTAACATTCACCAACATTTTAACACAATGGAAATTAAGATAACCACATTGTAGTTTGAATACTTAAATATATGCAGTCTTATCTCTTGGAAACATCAGATTAGTTCTCACCTGTTCTATGCTGAAACTGTTACTTTTAATATATATGCATAGAAGGAAAAGCAAATAATTATATTCAATTTTAAGTCATGATAATTACTTGCATAATGGTATCTGTAACACTGGTGAATCCACCTTAGAAATGCTAAGAGCAATTTAAAAGTAAAGAATAGCATCAGCATGAAAACCTGGTGAGAAATCAGAATTCACTGGACTATTTATGTGAAAATGCTGCATGATAGTGACTTTTAAACCCTCTTCCAGAGATATAACAAGACAATATTGACCTTTCCCCTTAACTTTTTATGAGAGAAAAAAAATATTAAAAAAAAAAAAAAAAAAACAAGAAAAATTTGATCATTCTCCTTAAGGGCCTTAGACAGTTTGCCACTATTTTTTATAAAGTTAGATTGGATTCCACTTTAAAATTTGTAAGGGTATGACTGCACTGGCAATTTAAAATGGAACGAGCATTAGGTTTTGATATCATTAAAATATTTACTTCTTCAGCACTACCACCATCCTAATAGAGACAGCAGGAGCTCAGCAGCTATTGCTTTGGCCGCAATTCTATTTTAATTATGGTTGAAGATTGCTGGTATAAAAACAGTCAAACAAGGCTGTATAAGAATAATATTTTGACTAGTTTGTGGGTTAGGCTTTGGTCTTGGAGTTCAATGCTTGATTCTACTACTAGGTTTATGGTATGTCAGATATCCTCCCTGTGTCTAAGTTTTTCTGTAACAAAATTACAGGTAATAATGGTAATTTATTTCTAAAATGCCAAGGAGTCATAGAGAAAATTAATTATATAAAGTTTGGTTTGTTTTTGCAGTTATTTTTATTAATTTTTAACATAATTTATTTTAGAAGTGTGAACTCAGTCTCACCACCCACCTGGGAGGTATTTTTTATTATGTTGATCTTCCAAATGGACACACTCTGATGTATAGAGATGTTAATGTTGGCATTTCCACAAGCTCGTGGAGACACAG
Organism: Falco cherrug; assembly: GCF_023634085.1. Classification (NCBI taxonomy): domain Eukaryota; kingdom Metazoa; phylum Chordata; class Aves; order Falconiformes; family Falconidae; genus Falco; species Falco cherrug. The sequence continues at coordinate 34,096,825 of NC_073699.1, read as the reverse complement.
CAGCCTGCTCCGAAAGGGCACAGAGCATTAATGGTCCCTACGGGTTTTTTCAGAACAACATTCCCCAAAATATCCAAGTTCCTGGAGTACATAAGAGAAACACTGCACATTTATGGTTTTTAGAAAACACAGTTACAGGGAAAAATTATGTCAGAGATGAATGAATACATTAGTCCATCAGATACTGAGGGGTTTTTTTCTGGTGAAATGAAGTTACTATGGAAGTTAGCCTAATACTGAGGCTAAAAGCGAGGCAAATCTGCTCCTAGTAAAAATGTAGAGAAAGGCTTCCCCAGCTCCCCTCCATAGATAATACTAATGCACCTTCTCTCCCCTGCCCCTATAACCTTGCATCCAGGTCCTCTGGATGCCCAACTCCCACACAGTAAAAATGAGAGCCATGGTTCTGGTAGATAGGCAGGCACTCCTGGAGGCTGAAGCAAGACTGAGGCTTTTGAGACGTAGCTGAGACTCCCTTGAAAAAAAGGACAGTAGGAGCAGGAGCCATGGTGTATATTGAAACTGGACAAAGAGACAACACAGATTTGAGTGAAGAAACTCCAGTTGCAAGAATACAAGTGGGACATAATAGGACAGAGATAGAGGAGAAAGACCTATTACATGAGAAATTGGAACAATGTCTCAGATTTGACTGAACAAGGATCTGAGGATTAAGGGAGAAGTGACTGGGCAAGGGAAAAAAAGACCAGGGTTATTTCAGGGGTTCTGGATCCCTGTAAGATCCTTCTCCACAGGCTCAACTTTACCTTCTCCTTGATTTTACCTGCCTTCACTTCTAACCAGCTCTTTCTTTGGTAAATATAAACAGCAAAGTTAATACGACTGATGTGAGCAAGTAGTTCTTTAAGGTGCATCTGTTACTATTTAGTGTCTTAAATATCATTAACACGTTAGATTATGAGCTCAGTGTACTGGTTTCTTCTCTGAGGGTCTTTTACTAGCAAAAATAACTCATCTCCTTACACATGGAAGGTGTTTTCAATATGTAAAAAATGTGTTGCTACAAAATATCAAGGGGAAAATTATCCTTTCTTTTTCCCCTTGAAAATATTATGGAGGTCACAGTACAGATGTTGCATAAAAATGTTTGTTTACATTCATACACACTGTTTTTTACCATACAGATGGCAGGAATGCATTGTGGTTTACATCTGCTGGAACATCATGAGTTTGGCATTTCCTCATAAGACTTAACATTTTTATGTCCTGCTTCTTACTCTTGGTGGAGTGGGTAGATTTTTGAGTCCTAATTCCCTCCACACTTCCCTTGAAAGCCAGCCATATTGTAACAGGTGTGCTGAGCAGCTGTGCATTAGGAAAAGGGTGGCTATGATGCCTGCTAGTGAATGTTTGGGAGCTTTGAGACTGGGAGGATTATTACTTCTCAATGGTAGATGAATCATCTATAAATGTTTTAGGTGAATGGCATTACCAACCTGACACTTTCCAGCTCTTTAAGAGCTTAACGGGAGCGTGCCCCAAGCAGTATGGTGGAATGGCGCTTTCAAAAATGCTGAAGACCTGACAAATAGGTACCACAGTGAAAACAAAGGATAGGAAGTTCCTGGACCCCTTCCAGGTCAAAGAGGAATCAACCCAATCCACACAGGACAACAATCCATAAAGTCAAGGTTTGCCCTAAGAAGAGGACATGCTCATACAGGAGTTGCCTGGATGGCAAGATGTCTGTGAATGGACGGTGCATTATCTGCAACACACGAATTGTCTGTGGGCACATTTTTGACCTACAACTGCAGAATTAGCTAGATTCACCCTGGAAACACCAGCGTAAACTCTGGGATAGAGTAAACCACCTTGCTCTTGCCAAGACCATCCATATGGGAATATAGGACAGTATAGTTTGTGTGATGTAGATTCATATTTCAGCTTGTTTCTGTCATTTTCCCTATGTAAGAAAGCAAATAATTTTGTGTTTGGGGCTGTCCACAGAAAGAGAATAGATTTATGTTTTCCAGAGCCCTCGTGGCTTTTGAAAATTAGACTTTTGGAGCTGAGTAAATGGTTTTAAATTAATAATTTACTCAATATACTTAATCACTATTTCTGCTCTCAATACAGTTCTAAGCAGGTCACTATTTCTTGAAAGTATTCATTATTTGAATTGCTTCAGCGAATTGTTTTCCATTCTGGTTTTTCTCTGTGGTTGAACACAAACTTCTCCGACAAATATGCAAGCTAAATAATTCAAATTGGAACTATGAGGTGGTTTTGGTTATTCACAAATACCATGCAGACGCATACGTGCATAGACATTTGTAGGGTCTTAATTTTCTCTCTTTTCTAGATAATGGTCAAGCTAATGTTTTTCAAATATTGTTGGAAGAGCTAACAGTTTGTCACCAAGAGGGAAATAAGGAAACAGAGCTGCAAGTTAGTCAGCAAGCTGCAAGAAATAATATTGTCTTGATAAAGACACTCATTTAATTTCTTAACTCCAGATTCATACAAATTCCACGTACCTATGTAATTCCACAATATAGCATGTCCAACGATCCATCTAGGGCTCCACAAGTGTCATTTAATCAAAGCTTTATGTGGATGTAAGAGAATTTGCACAAGGAAGGGAAATCATGCCCAGGGTTGCATTAGCAAGAGGAACTAAACTGCAGATCAATCAAAGTGATTATTTCTATTTAATTAAGAATTGTTAGGCTCCAGATGGAATTCTGTGTCCAGTTTTGATTACTCAGTTGTAGAGAGAAACTGAAAAGTTGAATAGGGTCCAGCAGAGGGTCGTCAAGATGATGAGAGGGGTGGAGGACCTGCTATGAAGAAATGTGGAAGAAATCTGGTTTGTTCAACATAGAGAAAACGTTTCAAGGAAAATCTGATTAGAGTCTTCCAACACTTTATAATTAGTTACAAAGACTGATGTACTCTCTTCTAAGTACATCTAACTTACTTCTAAGTTACTAAGCAACAGGCACAAGTCATATCAGAGGAAGTTCTCTTATTATTTTTTTTTTTAAATCTCTTCACCATGAGAATAAGTAAACACTGAAACAGGTTTCCCAAGAAGTGATAAAAATCTTCCGCACTGGATATTTTCAAGACTCCGTTTGACATGGCCCTGGGCAACTTCATTTGGGGCCAGGCCTTCAACAGAAGGTTCAACCAGATGAACTCCAGAGGTCCTGTTCCAAACTAGACTTTTCCATGATTCCATGATTTCTATAATGTTATGACTTAAATATGTAATATTCTGGCCAAATAAAATCCTGGGTCTAATTGGATATTAAAGTGTTACTGAAGGTGCATAGAAGTCTCAGGATGTAGCCTTAAAAATCCATGGTGCTCCCCTTTATGAAATATTTAACAAGGAAAACTACTAAAAAAAAGATATGTTCAAGAATGTAATTCAAAAGTTTTAGACAATTCAGTTGTTCTCTCTACGCTCATCACCTGGCAAAGGAGTAGATCTGACCCACAGAGTCAAATCCCTGATTGAAATACAGATTTTCTTGACACCTAATGATTGTACAGCACATCTGTACAACCACTGTAATTCTAGTTTACCATTTCAAACATTTACATTGCCTTGAAACCAGTGCCATTTCTTGGACAAGGAGCATTTTTCTCCCCTAGGTATTATCATCTAGTATTGGAGATTTTGTTAGTGAAGAATATGTGTCCACAGCAGTATAAACCCATGTTATGTTACTGCATCTTAATGCCTGAAAAACATGCATTGCATGCTTCTAAGCACCACGTGCCCAGTACCATAAAAGAAAGATGCAGAGAAAGTTCATTGGTGACACTTCTAAATAGTTTTTTCAAAGTTAACGCAAAAGCTGCAAAGAGTTTAGGATGTGGTTATAAAACAATATACTACCAGGTTTAACAGATTTGGTTGCTGTAATATCTAATGTTAATGTTGTGAACATTTAGAAAGGCTCTAATCAGTCTGTGGCCATCCATTCATAGATTCATAAACTTTGACAGGTGGAATCAGAACAGCCTGTTAATCTCATCTCTTTGCAATTGGATATTGCCCCCTTGAGCACAAGTTCAGCAGTGATATAATTGTCCTGAACTGTAACATGGGTGAATATAACATGATGTGCCTCTACAAGTAATTATGTTTCACATTCAATTTCTACCAACATCTGTCTGAAGGAAATCCATTTAGTTTAGGAGTGACAGTGCTATAAAATTACATAAGTAAGGTCCACATCTGGCCTGTAAGCAGCTGAGAACTAATTGCCAAATCAAATAATCACTAAAATTTCCAGTGAAATGTCAATTTGATTTTTTAAGTTTGAACTGTTAGTACAGGAAGACATTGAAACCAGAAACTTGTGACACTGGTAGAAAGTGGTAATGACCTTACATAAAATTGAAAACAGGGATAGGGGAGAAGATTTGCCTGTCCTGGGAGTGTTGCTCTGCATTGAAAGAAGTTTGCTGTATGATAAAATGACATTTTGGAAATCCTAGCTGTAGCAGCAGTATCATCCTAATCCCCTTCATATAGTGTCAGAGCAGAATGTAAATCCTGTTATCATATGCAGGACTCACCTGTGTATGATTTCATTAGATTAGCTTCTTGCAAACTATAATCTGGGAGAGGTTTCTTAGAAAACCTTGTGTGAAAATAGATAAGAATCTTGACATGAATTTGTTGCTAAACATATTTCATCTAATTCAGCACTGTCTGATCATAACAGAAATGCTAAGACACTTAAATGACCTCCTGTAATGTCTTTGGAATTGTACAAACTTTACACATGCAGAATGTTCCTCTTTCTTCCCATGACACACAGCTTATTTTTAAAAAAATTTTCAGAATACACATGGGTCTATGAGAAATGGGTTGTCATCCATGGAGCGAAAATTCGCTGCCCTAACTGAAGGTACTGTTGAAAATTTGGTCAAGTTATTCTCAGACACCTTGGCATACAGTTTTGCTCCAAATCACAAAGGCCTGCAATAAAACTGGAATCTAGACCTTGACCAAACTCAGACAGTAAATTGCAAAAATTCCATTCCGTTTATTATAGGAAGGTTACAAGTCCAGCCATCAAAACCAAAGACTTTGGAGGTCTGCCTAACAAAAATGTGCATGCTTTGGACGCACCTGCCTGTTGTAATTTGGTCACTGAAATGATACATTTCAATGAACAGAATGCTTTGGACAAAACAACTTCAGAAAAAACTTCAGACAAAATTGTGCAGTATTTCAATTACTTTTAGGGAAGACCACAGGTCAAATAATGCATTTCACTCATGAATTAACATGTAAAAGGTTTCCTGCTTCCCACTTAGACCCTTTTTCAAGTTGCTACAACTGTAAGAAAAACAGAAAACAGAAGCTAAATGTTAGTTGCTTCAGAGGAGATAACTAATTAAAAATTCTTTTGTCAACAACTTACAAAGTTGTTGCAGTGGTACCTAACAAGGAGTCTGTGTAAGAATCTGCCCTCTGATACTCCTTCAAGTCCTTCATTCCTGGCAGTATGTAAGTCTCCCTCCAACTTCTCCACAGGTTACTCTAATAGACCTGTACTTATTAGGGTACACAATTATTCTCATCTGCCTCCCAATCCTGCATTCCCAGCCATGGCATTGCCAGAAGCCTATGTGAGAACTGCAGACAGGTGGCAATGGCCCCGTGTCTCTATACCTACATCAGCCACAAGATAGTATTGCCACAAATGGCTTTGAAACAGGGCTTCTGCATTGTCGGGTGGCCGTGGAAGTCCTGCTGTACCAAAGGCACAAGGCTGCTATTCCCAGTACATCTTGTCTTCTGAGAAAACTTTGGCTTTTACCACTATAGGATCAGGATCAGACTGGAAGAAGGAGTAGTGGAGGTGGCTTGTAAAATTGCATGAGCTAAGGTTAAAAAACTAGTCCCATTTCAAAGACAGTGAGCTGCTTGGAAAGTGTCACCTCATGACTGATCAACATCATTTCCAATAACATCTGGTGTAGTGTATTAAGGTCTTATTTAACTGTTGCCAAAAAACAGGTGTGAGGCTTAAAAAGAATTCAGAGTAGATTAAAAAATCCCCATTAAAAATATACAGTCTAACATTCATCTCAATTGGCCAAACTTTTCTATCAAAGCATGCAGGCCAGCAGCTTCCTTTTCTGTTTGAGGTGAAGGTTAAAATTGTTAGGCAATCAAATGAAACCAAAAGCTTTTGTGGCTTTAGAAAGGCACCAGATACAAAGATGATAACAACAAAGTGATAATGCACAAAGATTGGCAAGAGTACAGTTAGAGAATTTACTTTGTCCAAGTGCTTAAATTATAGCCATTTATAAGTAGCTGCTTGAACTTGAGCTTACAGGTGTAACTAGTACAACTGCTCACGTTTCATAAGAAAACATAAAATTTAAAGTACATTATCCCAGCTCACCTCCATATCTTAGAGAACCAAATGTATTTTTAATTAAAATAAAACCCATCTTTTATTATATTGTGACTATACCATTTCTGGAGGTATTTATAATTAAATTACAAATCATCCAATTTCGTATGCTTAGCTTTTCTTTGCTCTCATTTACCTGTCAGCTGTAATGCTCATGAGGCATCTTATAATTCAATAATTTGCATTTCACAGGCACATAAAAATTATTGTTTAAAGAAAGTCTCAATTGCACAGTAAGGAAAAATATAGATGAACAGTATTTTATTAATAAAGTTAGACATATGGTATGGTAAAGTTCATTACAAGATTCCTTTTTCATTTCATCACAGCATTATGAAAAAATTAGCCTCCCATTCATGTTTTGATATCTATATAGCATGTATCTCCTAAACACATCTGACAAAATTTATCCCTTATGTAAAGGTATTGAGGTCAGTGGAGTTTTATGCAGGATTCATTTTTTCCATTCAGACTTGTTATTTAGAGTATAATTCAAGGATGCTATGGCTATAGGAGACAGTAGTGTTTTGAATAGAATTATTTATTTTACATGAAAGGTTTTTCCATATGCTCAAACTATATGGAAATAATCAGTCTGTCCACTTCATTAATAGATCATGTTTCAGGACCTCTTTCACTTTGAGAAGACATTTTATTATTACATAAACTTCTTATACTTAGTATATTTTTGCATGCAGATAAAACTTGAGCAAGATTGTTTGAATAGTTTTCCATGATGCTGCTTTAGACAAAATTCTTATCCACATTTATGGATAAGAATCCAGAAAGAACTACCTCGATCTTTCTGTTTCTTTTAGACAGTAATCTTATTTTAATTTTGCAGCTTCCTGCGGAGCTGAACTCACTTTTATTGTTTCTCACATAAATAAATGAAACAATAATGAATAGTAAATGGTAACACTTTGCTGTCTCGGATATTTTTCCCCAAAGCCATACAGTACTTTTGCACAGAAAGCCATGTAGCTGGGCCTGGTCAGCTATGGAGTAAGACATGAACTAATTTGTGACTAAATTTGATCTCAGCAGCCAGTTCAGAGAACTATAGTGACACAATTATTGTATCATGGGTAACATCAAATTCCTTCACAGCGCATTGAAAACAGTATTATTTAATGTTTTCTCAGAGCAGGCACTATTCTGAGTAGATATATTCCAGACATTCAAGAAAGGTTGTAGAAGCTGAATTCTACAGTATAAAAAAGCAGGAGTGATGACTGTGTTGACTACCTTCATTTGAGGAAGCATTACAGCTCTCAGTCTTAAAGAAGAATCCAGATGTGAGTTACTGGTCTTGCAAGAAAAGAAGGACAGATGGGCTATAAGAAGATGGCATCCTTGTGAAACTTCATAAAAATGTGTCCTCTGGGGTACTTGAATGGAAGCTGTAAAATCCTGGAGCTATATTCAGCAAGGCTCCAAAAATTGCTGAAACTGGTACCATTCATGCACCACCATAATAGAAGGAAAATGGATAACATTTTAGCTCCTCGAGCCCACTAGAAAGAGAATTAATTATAAGAGTGTAGAGGAATGAAGGCAGTGGTCGATTAGCATTGATAACATGCAGCTGTGGCCTTGCCTCAAAGGCAGTGGGTTGATTGACATGGACAATGTGCAGGTATAGCTCGTTCCTGCTAAGTGGTTAAAGAGTCCTGAGGATTTTTTTGGGGGGTAGGGTAGGGTAGGGTGGGGTGGGGGGGTGGGGTGGGGTGGGGTGGGGTGGGGGGTAAGGGGTCATCAGATGGAGGAGGAGCAGTGTGGTCTGACCTCTGGAGGAAGGAGATACAGCACAGACAGTACAAACTGACCAATGGTAAAGCCTTGTTGCAATCTACTAGTTTGATTGTGCTGCAACAATTGGTGCGTCGTGTGAGGCTGACTGAGTTGGACTACTGACTACAACAACTGGTGCCCAATATAGCTGAGACGAGCAGGGGAACCTGCAACCCATAACAGACACCATGAGAGGTCAGCCATTGCAACTAATCAATATGGGTATATTGCAATATTTGTTGTCCATCTTGACTCAAATTGCGACTTTTGGTACCCAGTGTAGATAGGGACTAATTGATATGGGTACTGAAGAAGAAAATTCCACTTTAACAATGCTTATAGATATATTTGAAAAAAGAAGTGTAAAGTATAACAAGAAGGAAATAAGAACTTTGCTAGGATGGTGCAAAGTAAATGATGTGCTAGTTACGCCAAAAAATGTCTCCAGTGTTCAGACATGGCAAAATGCTGGAAAATTTCTTTTTGAGGCTGCCTTGAGGGGCAATAAAATTGCAGCAAAGAAAACTTGTATTTAAATATGCCTCACAAAGAGTGTTTTTTTCATAGTCACTCCTCTATTTTTCTTCTCCCTCTGTGCCATTGAAGTGCTTTCCACAAACCCCTGTTCTTTCTCTTTTCCCTCAATATTGCTGTCTTCAAAGGAGCAACATCAAGACTGTGTGAATATCTGACCCTTATCCATCTTTGAATTTTCTTTAGAGTTGTAACAGCAGGTCAGTCCTGTAGAGACCTGGTAGTGGCCCATTGTGGGAGCTTGCAACGGTGTTCAGGAGGTACAATGACGTACAGTTTGTTCCTTTCCTTCTCCCTCCTGACTGGCAATAGTCTGGTAGCTACTCAGGATGAAAAAGAGTCGTTGAGGGCAGAGTAAGTACCTGTATCCCACATATCTTGAGTGGAGGTGGAGGAAGACTAAGAAATGACCCAAGAATTGGTTTCACTTCTTAGCTAGCACAGGCAGTGTGGCCTCATCAGCACCTGTGAATAAAGGCTGAGTAATGCATGGCTCTGCCAGGGAGTTCACTCTTGCATCAGAGGAAAAACAGGAAAAAATCGTGGTTCTTGGAACTGAAACTATCTTTCCACTTTATGCCAAGGCAATTCAGCTATGCGCCACCCAAAGGCTTGTGAGAAAGCCACTTTTACCTGTGCAGTTAGCTGTGCTGGCAGTGAGCTCAGCTAAAAGCCTTGGCTCCTGTTTGGTAGGGCTAGCCTAAGTACAGACACAGCAAACATAAAAAAGCTGCCTCGATCATGTACACCAATATCCTGGCACTTCTGCGGGAAGCAAAGACTTTCCATTACAGGCAGCCTAAGACAGTCTCTTCTGTCATGCTACATTGTAATCTGGTGGCTATGTGATTCCTTTACATGGAATCTCTTCCAGCTGTCATTAGAGCCCTTGTCATGCTTTCTTTTGCTCCTTTAAAAGAATAGTTTGCTCACAAATTTAATACAAATTGTGTTCTGTAAAATAGAGTTGAGTGAATATTAAATGCTTATTCCTGGAAAATATGTTTGCTCATTAAATTTGACAGTCATTGCTTATGTGGTAAGTGCTGTCAGTGCCAAGAACCCTTTGGCAGTTTTTGCCAGATACAGGTCCATTATTTTAATTGCCTTTAACCTATAATCAATATTTGCTGCTTTCAATACAACTAGACGCATAGCTAAGCGATACAAAGAAGAGATTTATAGTCTATTGCACCTTATATTCTTCTTTAATGTGTAGAGATGCAGCAAAAGGCATCATTGCAATAATCTTTCCATCATCAAAACTATTCCAGCTTCCTAGGCAACCTTTTAAAGGAGGAAGCAAAGTATTTGTCTGGTTTAATGCAACAAACCTGATGCACAATTTTAGGTCAAATTCAGTTGCATCAGTGTAAACTTAGAATGATTAACTAGTATCTATTGGAATTTTTGTTTGCAAATAAGAATGGGATTGTACTCTCAGGACTGGATTGCTTTGATTAACAGTTATAAAGCTGTTGACCATAACAGCAGTTCCAGAGAGGTCACTGGAACCTGCAACATGTACAGAGGTCAGATTTTCTGTGTTCCAGCGACTGGCTGTTAGATGCTGTGTCTAACAACCAGGCAAAACAAAGGACTGAAGAATACCATGCATTCAGAGAACGGTGCACCTTGTAGGAGTCATTCTGGGTGCATCAAGGTAGTTATACCTTCAGTTACGTAATTTTGTTTTTCTGAAGGGTTTTTTGTTTCTCTTTTAAAGCAAAGGGCCTCCACATTTGTGTGGGAAATAAGTAGCTAGCTTTGGTCTAAAATGCACAATAATCGTTGTACCAGTGGTATTTGAAAGGTACAACTTTAAATTATAAATGACCATCCCATCCTTAGCTGAGTATAACTTCCATTGCTTCTATAGAGATTATGTCTAAATATGACATTTAAATCAGGCTCATTCATCTCCTGAATCATGATCTGTGAACTCCTTCTCAACAAGAGTTGCTACTGAAAGGAAATAATTCTTGGTGAAGTCTCAACTTCATCACCATTAGAACAAGTAATCCAGTTGACTTCATTTGGGGCAGAATTTCATCCTCAGAGTTTGAAGTGTTCCTTAGGAGAAATTGCATGCGAGGTGCACAATTTAGACTAGTTTCATGCATAGAAAAATGTAGAAGCATAATACATTTCTCAGTGTGCCTAATTACAACAAAATGAGGGTAGTTGGGTAAGTAGGTAACACAAAACTGTTACCTGTTTAGAAGGAAGGAGAGGAAAAGAGAACAAAGATGTAGGTACAGACACAGAAAAGACTGTTTTATGTCCATTCTATTTCCATTAAGAAGGAGTTATTATCACTGGCTTTACCTTCCAATTTCTCAAAAACAAGCATAATCTCTTTTTCATTTTTTGCTCCCCATGTACATAGTGCATTTGCAAGCACATACAGTCTGCTGTCTCCTGTTCACCCTCCTGCAGCCTGGCATAGGTAACTCTGCTCTCGCAGCTGACACAATATTATTGCTGCTTGGCCAGCTGGCAGAGCACACTTCTACATGGGACTGCAGTCCCTTGGTGGACCTTGAGTCCATCTCTAAACTGTAGCTGCACTACTGAGCCAACTCAATAATTTATGCTTATTAATAATGCATCTCCGTGAATCATTACTCCTTTAAATTTTAAAACAATTGTTTTAGCATTTTTAATCTTTATGTGCCATTGATGAATGACTTATTTATTTCAGCTACAGACATACAGGATTATAATAACAAAGGCACTGGCTCTCAGTGGACAAGAACAAGGTTCTGAGGGGAAGTCAGACTGGGAGAAAAAAGGGTGAAACAGAGCTGCATATAATCATTGTAAAAGCCGGAATTTGCAGAAAGAAAGGAGGTACTTCCTCCTGTTGATACCAACCACCCACTCCACTATCAATGCAGTTGTCCAAACTATGAACTATGATATTTGTAAGACAAAGGAATTACATCTGTTATAACATTATGCCAAAGGTAATGACGATAATATAACTGGTCAGCAGCTCACTGAACCACAACACTTTTGAACTCTTCTTACAAGCATCACGTACATTACAGAGCCATTATAACTACTGGCACACACCAGAAGACACTATGACTCATGTATTTTATACAGTGGAACTCATAAATTAGCCAGATGACAGCCCAAAGCTCTTAGCTGCTATACCATGGCTAATACAAACAGCTGCTTCCTCTGATACAATATTGATGTTTTTAAATACTGCCCCTTGGTGACAGTTTTGAGGTCTAGTAAAACAATCTTTCACACAAGCACAGTATGCAACAACAAAGGAGCAAGTCATCTGTAGAGCAGCCACATAAAGTGAAAATTTCATGTGTAGGAAATTCATAGTAGGTTAATTGTCCAGCCAGTTACCCTGAAATTAAAGCTTCTGGAGAGCAGTACATATGTCCCATAAGTATCTGTCAGCAATTTCAGACAGAGACAGAAAAAACTAAAAGTGCATCCTGTTTACAGTATGTCTTTTTCACCTGTCAGGAAAAAAAAGTCTAATTTTGCAGAAGCAGAAGAGATGAGTAAATTTATAAAGAACCAGAAGGTACATTGCCTTTTCATGGATGTATATGGACAATGTGCCCAGGATGACATGTGCAAATACTTCAGGGATAGTTCAGACCTAATATAAGGGCTTTTAGTATCAAAAGAAAGGACCACAGTCTACAAGTTTCTACAGCAGCCCAAAAGCCTGTCTGTAATGATTTTCACTACTTTTTGCAAGTCCAGCATTTTACAGTCTCCCTATCCCAATTCCTCAATCAAAGCTTGGCCCACAGTCCCTATATGCAGGATTAGCATCTAACCCAGCATCCAGCCAAATGTAAAATCATAAAAACCATACTTCCAAAAATGCTGTAAGACCTAGTCTTGGAAGAACATGGCAAAACACTAACCTTAATTCTTATAAACCCCACTTGCCCTGGGATCTGCAGAAGTGACAGAGCAGCTCTCACATGGAGTTATGTTTCTCCTGCTGTTCCCTGTTGAGGCATGGGTCTAACAGAAAAGTCATGACTCCTACATTTTTGAATTTGTTCTCTTTCCTTGGATCGAGTTTTTAGTTCAAAAATTATCCAATTCCCCAGATTCTGGAAAGAAGAAAGAACTATTACATTTTGAATAGCTAGGCAGAGCTGAGTGTTTTGTAGTTCCCATGCTGTTGTATTTTTTCCTTCAGGTAAAACTTAATATTTTTATTTAAAAAAAAAAAAGTAACAAAAAAATTGCTTAGAATTTTCCAGTTAGCTGACAAAACCTCAGAATTTTACAGTAAGCTTATATTGTTTGTCTGCCAAAAAGTCTGCTCAATTTATCTTTTACCTATCGAAACTGTTTTGAAAGACAAACCGTTTTAAACCTGCCCAAGCAACTACCTAAGCAGATCATTCTGATTGTGTGGGTCTAGTTCTCTGGCCTGTTGCTTTTATAGTGCTTTAATAACACAATAGTGGATGGTGGAGTAAGTCTGTGGGGAGAACAGGGCTCAGGAAAGGCACTTGGTCAGACGACATGACTTCCAGCTGAGCTCCGTGGGATCTCTCCATGGGCCATACAACAGCAGCTTACAGAGCCGTACAGAATGCATTTCATTGTAGCCTTATTTGGATGTAAATGCTAAATTTATTTGAAACAAAAATTTAATATGTTTGGATATATAACCAGGGATATCTTTTTTTTTTATTCCCCAGGAATAATGACAACTGTTTTACTCATTACAGAGGTCTCAGTGCAGCAAGGGTTGTAAGTCATATTGGAAATTGAATAGATATCATAAACCACAGAACTCCAATTCAGCTAATTACTAAATCTCAATCAATCTTGGATTTTTGAATTAAACTAAGGTTGTACTATCTAATATTTCTACCTGTGCTAATAGTTTGAAAATGGCTGACCATAAATAAGTTGGTTTTTTTTCCATAGGAATTACTATAAATCTATTGAAAAGGACAAAAAAAGTAGCCCATTTTATAATCTGCAAATACATCACCAGTTATATCTTACTAAGTACCAGGTGAACAAAGCAGGAGTACTTGGTAAGTACCAATAGGAGCTGAAAAGCTAATAAAGTCTTATTTGCTCAATAAAGAAGAGAGTAGGTGGACAAACAGGTTTTAGTCTGAATCATAATGGAGACAATATCTAAGATGCTTTAGGAACTAAATAGAAATAAAATCTCCATTAGACTGGAAAACTCGTGTCCTTTGTGTTATATAATAATCCAGCACAGTTTTAGAAAGCTAACTGCTGAGCCCCAAGCTGGCCAGAGGCCTCTTACATATCGAGAATCAGTTTCTGATGTCAGGTTCAAGTCTCTGTTAGACATACGCCTATGCTTCTGACAATCATTTGCAGATAGACATTTTTCACATGCAGCATGGGAAGGCACAGACTCTGTCCCCATGTATATTATAATTATATGCATGTGGAAACATCAAACTTGTAAAAGCTACAGCACATATTTAATGAAGATAAAAAGGGAAAAGACACACAGTACAGCATGAGGCTTTAATTAACTTTACACGAACCCTGGTATGGGGGAAAAGTAAATTCCTACTGGGTACATGAAGACTGTGCTTCAGGTTTAGCCTGCAGATGTGTGCAGCCATTGGGTGTGCAGCATGTTGGACCACTCCACCTAAGGAGTACCCTACAGCATCTCATCTCATCTCATCCAATTACCCTGTAGCTTAATCTTATTTATACCTTACCTCTTTCTCCTAAAAACAGCCTTCACAGTTCCCAGCAGCTCTCCAAAGCCGGGTGGACACTTGCATAAAACTGAATTAAAAAAAAAAAAAAAAAAAAAAAAAAAGCAGAAAAAAAAGCAGTCTGGTGCAACTATTAGATTAGCCTTGTTAGGAATCTGGAAGCTCTGCATGCCTCAGACACATACTGTCCTGCACAACGCACTGGAGTGGAACATGGCAGTGTGCAATATCTCAGGCATTTTTCTTTCCTTAAAGGCCAAACACTCTTCATTTCAGTTCAAAAATGAACTCTATAAGCTACATTGTAATGCTGAAGACCCTTGAATAGTCATCCTAGGATCTTTTCCATTTCCTCTTATTGGTTGTCCTGATTCACATACATCAGTCCTGAATTCACCAGGTTTTGTGTTCTTCAGGTAAAACTAATCTGAGTCAACAAAGCAGTGTATTCATATTCTTCAGCTGTATTCTGCATGTTATGGTAGTTGTATCATCTGTTATTTATATTCATATACTCAGGGTTTTTTATGGCTCCAAAATAATTTATTTACATTACAACAGCTCCTGTAATAAGTATCCAGCTCAAAAGACCAAATGTCTTGTGGCTGTTTCTTGCATATGGAGTATCAGTGCAGTATGGAATTTCTATAACAACATGTCCATTAATTAACACTAAATTACAATGCAGCACCTATATAAAAGATGATGAATACTACACAAATTCATTTTAATTACTGTTATTACACTGAATACTAAGTGAAGTTGGGAAGATAGGACCTTTTAAGTGTCAGCAGATGTTTTTTGATCAGTGTTTATCCTTTTTGGTATAATTTAATGAGAGATCATATGTTAATATGCAGCTGGAGAAAACTACCTTTCAGACTTAACAAGCTTGAGAAGAATTTCCAGCTGCCATTGCATATACTAGAGCTGTAATTACCAATCATGACAGAATAAATTTTAAAAAGTAAAATAGCTGAAGCAGAATACGTGCAAAGTGACTCTAAACTTGAACTTAACGCAGTGAAATGGGGTCTGTTCTTATTTAATCAAAACCGATGTGCTTTTTTTTTTTTTCTAGTCTGCTACTAACCAAAGATACTGCCCTCACTTTGGGCTGACTGTTTTCAGCAATAAATTTCTAAACAGTCCCAAATGTATAATTCTTAAAACTTTCCCTCCTCTTCCTCCTTGAAGACAATAAAATTTCACTCTCTCCAAGAAAGTTTGCAACAAATTACCAAAATCTGTCAGTCCTACATTATCTCAATTATGTAAAAACTACTCAGTTTCCTTGGAGGCATGTTTTTGCAGCTCTGACTTCTGTGCATGGGGTGTTGATGGATTCTGAGCAGTTGCAGAAGATTGCTTACGATGTCAATTTGAATCACTGGAGTATAGTGCCATATTACATTTGGGGCAAGACCTATGGCATTGTCTTTGTACCAATCAAACTGTATAAATAACATACTGGGTTTTATAATCTGGTGTAACTTATTATCAGGTGATAATAGTATGCACATATGCAACTAGACTGCAAAAATCAATTCCTGTCTACAATTAAAAAAAAAAAATATATTAAAAAGACTTTATCTCAAGAACAGCTCGGTCAATTCAGAGAACAAAATGGTTTACATTCTTAGTCTCTCCTGAAATAAAAATAATTCTGTCTCTGCAATACATGAAGCCCATGTGTGTGCCACTATATAATATCACCCAAACCCTTCTTGTTTCCCATTCCTAATGTGTACTTCTAAACACCTTCCAAGTGAAGGTGTGTGCTTCTGTTAGTCATAAAAGCCTATGTTACATCTGCATTTTTGCTTGGGCAGTTTCCTGGGAACTGGCATAATCTCTTCCTTGATGGCTTGAGTCACTTGATAAATAGCATATTTAGGAAATGTTACCACCCAAGAAGACTCACTATTTTGTTAACTTTCTTGCTGCATTTCAGAATTTTACTTGATTGTTTCCAAGGATCAGCATATAATGCATACTTATTTCTTTTATACATTTTGGGCAATATTAAAGCTATTCAAACAGTCATGAGTCACTCTTTGTAGCATTTCCTGAGGCAAGTATCTTCATCAAAGGGCTCTTTGGCTGCTTTATCTGTGACAGAAGGGCTCCTCAAAGACTACTCTTAGTAAAATGGATTTCTTTCACTCCCGGGAGTAAACTCAAATGATGTGTCACCTTCATTTTCCATCTTTGATGTCGCTTGTTACCAAGTCTGCTGGTTTTACGTAGAAGACAGATAGTCCATAATCTTCTCCAGACACACTCAGATCCTCATTAGAACTAAAATCAGAATGTAAGAGCTGAGTCTGTGAAAAGAATATTATTCTGCTAGTTTGGAAATCTAGACAGGTGGTCGAATCCCATTCAAGGCATTTATTACTTTCTTCAAAGATCTCTTCTGAGTAGAGAGGACCTTACCAATGAAGGAAAACTTGCATCTGCATATTGATCTTTTGAACTTCCTCTGAAGTAAAACTATCAAAATGTCTTTTGTGGAATATCTCTGAAAAATGCTTTAATCTTCTCTTTAAGAAAAAACAAAGGAAGGAGGCTGGATGTTCTTATACTGACTTATAGCAAGCCATAGCATTTTGAAAGGTAAAGTACAAGAATTCATTATAACACTATCCAAAGACAGAGATGAAAATGCTAAAAAACTTTGCCAGCGGAGAAAAATGTGCAGTCCGAGGACCCTAGCAGGCTTAATCCACTGCTAGACTATCTTGAACTGCACTGTAATATACTCAGGGAGTGAACACCAAACAGGACAACACAGAGACGTATCTGTATATATTCATGTATCACTGGAAAAGAGAGTCAAAAGAACTGGGAGTATATGTATACAATAAATTTAAGACTACGATTTTCAACCCTGAGGTAGATGGACTGCTTCTAGAGAGAATGAAAGGTAATGCTCTTTTTTTTTTTTTTCTTGTCAGTAATCTACATTTTGCTACACCAGGGTTCTGTATCTTCACTGAAAAATAATTAAAGTTATACAAATAATATTTTTAAAAGTCTAGATTTTAAAATTAAAAAAAATATTTTAAAATAATACTTTAAAATATTTAAAATTATACAAATAATATTTTTAAAAGTCTAGAAATCGGTGATTTAGGTGTTTGCTCAGAAATAATCTATAGGAAATAAAATTGCAGTCTTTGGGGGAACCTGAAAATAAAATCTAAGTAAAGATTTAATTAAAGCAGAAGAAAGTGGGAATGCAAACCCAGCAAGCTAAGTTTTAGAAATAAGTCTGAAGAGTATGAAGAAGGGACTTAGAGCACCATTACAAGGCAGAAAAAGGAAAGCAAATGTCCCTGAGAAGTCTGAAGATGAGTTTCTTCACTTCAGTCTTCCTAGAAAGGTTAACTGTGACTAGAATTTTAAAAATTAATTTTAATGAAGGGCTAGACATTCAAGCTGGAAGATGAGAAGGACAAGCTAAATAACATTCAAATAAGATCAATGTGTTCATCAATGTGTTAGCAAGGCCTGACGGAATCCATCTTAGAAATAGCTAAAGCAATTTCTGAGCCATAATCAATTATATCTGAAACTTCATGGAAAGCCAATAAGGTCCCAGAGGAGCAGAATAAATGTAGAATCTATCTTTTAAAAAGGAAAATGAGAACTCAGGGAATTATAGATCAGTCAACCTAACTTTGGTTCATTGAAATGTTTTATATAAAATAGTTAAAAACAGATATCTAGAAGATAATAAGGCAATATAAAAAGCTAACATAGATTTGTCATATTAAACTAATCGAAGTTCCTTCCTTGGTGGGATAAATGACCTAGTGTGTAAGAAGAAGCAGTAAATGCTTAAGCTAGACTTTTGGTACACAATATTGTGAGATAGTATTTTTTCTAATCAAGATGAGAATTTTTGGGTTTTGTGTGTTATTACCGTTAATGAGAATACATTTGGTTGGAAGATTACTCTCTAAAGTACTATTGATATTTGACTATCAAATTAAGGGTATATCAAAGAAGATTTCTTCAGGAATATCTCCAGAACTTCACTTCTTCCGGGGCCCCAGACCACTATTTTCAGTAATGGTTTGGAGGAAGAACCGGGGAATATGAAAAGAGCATAAAAATGTGAAAGAATGCAAAGGTGTTCTAATAAAACCAGAGGATTTTGACAAATAAGAGTATTAAAGTGATAGAATTATTTTCATTGAGGTAAGTGTAGTTATGGAAGGGAAGCTGAAGGGAAAGTGCATTCACCTATTTAAACAACAGTACTGCAGGAAATGATCAGAGGTGTATATTGGATGAGAAGCAGATTACCAACTCATGGTGCTGCCAGGAAAAAAAAGAAAAAGAACTCTTTTAAGGATGCATTAGAATACAAGGATCAGTTTTACTGTACTAGTAAGATCTTATAAAAATAAATAATTGTGTTTAGTTTTCATTACCTCAGTCAATAAGAAAGATATGAAAATAAAGGAGGGTCTGGAAAAAGAGCAAGAAGGCTAAAATACTTTAAATATGGCATATTAGAAAGCTGTTGAGAGAACTGAGTGTATTTCATCTAGAAATAAATTCATCAGTCCTCTATTTATTATGCAGATTTGTTACTAACAGGATAGCAAGCACTCACTGTCCATGCAGGAGGAATGATAAGACACCTGCTCAACAAAGTAACAGCAACCAAGCAGGAAGTTGTACTTTACAAAAGTCTTTCTAAAAGTAATTCTGGAAGTGGCTGTCTAGGTATATTGGGCAATACCTACATAAACTCTTAATCTTTCTGACTTAAAGTCCAATGCCTAAGAATCAGCAGTCATGCAGAAGTGAATTCCCAGTTCTCCATGGTTAGTACCAGTAGGGTTGGGTGTCATGTCATCATTTTGCTCTGCCTGAGAAAAAGGAGTCTTTAAGGTCTAGCTGGTCCTTTGTGGATTACCTTTTAATAGGCATTTGAAAAGCACAATTTTTGGATCTTCTTTGATGTAAATATTCTCCACTAGAGTTCTTAGAAAGTGAGATAAATATGTTGACTCAATTAAGCAGTCTCCTGTTTCAAGTGACCTAAGTGTTTTCCAAATTATTGAGTATGCTCTTGCTTTGTTGTTATTAATAGACAAAAAATCCATTACAGCTGTTTTCCCCTCAGTTTATTTTCACTTGTTAGACAAGTTCCATTCTAAGCAGTTCATAATTCATCAAAGGTAAATTTGTGTCTGACTGCGAGTATATTTCTATCAGCGTGAAAGACAAAGCAAATTACAGTTCATGTAGCTACCCCCAATTAAGGTAATCAGGATAGCCTTCAGAAGAAGGAAAACTGTGTCAATTCTAGTCTGAGAAGCAGTTTTCCTCAAACTGATTTCAATGCCAAATGCCAGTTTCTGATGAGTAGTTATTGCTGCCAAGATTTCGTTTCTTCTGAGAATAATTTTTCTTTTGCATCAGATGCTGTAAGTCAGCATCACAATTTTGAATAAAGCAATGCAAATGCTTAATAGTCTCTTTAACCTCTGTTGCACCATGAACTGGCTATGACAGGTGCTGAACCTTTCCAGCGGGGCTGTAACAAAGGAGTTGTGGAGAAATTCTAAGCATGTTGGAGTGGAAGGGAAGCAGTGACTGGTTGAGAGTGACATTGATGTAAAAGCCATGATGGGTTTTAAGTATGTGCACAAGTGCATATTTATGTCTCTTTTAAGTATCACAAAAAGATGTAGCTTGGAGCAACTGCAGTTATGGAGATTTTCTTAGTCCAAACAGTAGCCAACCAGTGCATGCAGCTGAAAAATTGCACAACAAACAGAAGAAACACTTCTGTTTTGGGAGGAAATGTTGTATCTTTAGAGGAATTAAAGAGTAAGAGGTAAAGAAACAGAAACTCTCTAGGTAGTAGAGTTAAGGGTTGTTTCACTCAGTCCCTGCTGGCACAAGTTGTAAAGCTATCAAATACCAAGTACTTTTATTTATTAATTCTGGGTTAGATCTGATATCATACAAAGTGCTACAGGAAGCACAGTTCCTAAAAATCTGTGTAGCATGTGCCAGGTTTTTTTCCCTCCCGTCTCCTAAAAGGGTCATTGAAATCTAACTGCTTAAAGTCTTTCCCAAGACCTCAGGATATCACTGAGACCGTTACCAGATACTTACGTACATCTCCAGTTACAATTACTTACTCCAGCAAAGGCAGTGTATTTCAAATGGACTTTGCAGTAGTTGCCCTTCACCCAGCAGAATATGCATTAGGAAGCCGACTTAGCTGGAGGATAGATATTTCCTGGTAATGATTATTGCACATGTTGCTGTTTTGACAGAGCAAAATCACCCATTTCTGAACAAGTAAACTTAAACTCCAATGTGCAATTTCCTACACTAAGCTCTTGCCTGCGCACCATTCTGAATACCCAAAACCTGATGAAGAAACAAGGAGGATCTGTAGAAACAGCCAGCAGATGCATGCAGCTGGTCTTGTCTAATTGTACTGCCTTGGCACCAGCCCATTATTAAAGATTTCTGGCTGATGGTGACGGGCAGCCCACTGTGCAGGACAAGCTGTTCTCAAGTGGCCAGTCTGAGCAAAGCACGACCAACTTACAGCTCACAGGGTTCTCGGAGTCTGTGGGAGTCAGGCTGCACCAAGCATTTATTCTGGATGCCACTGTATTTCAAGACACGCAATAAAAGCTTTTCCAGCAGAAATACAGTACGACTTTAATGAATCCCACTGGGGGGGGGATTGTGCTGATCTCACAATAACTGGGCGCAGTGCTCAGTTATCTGATCAGCATAACCCAAGTACAGTAGTTAATTTGGAAGAAAAGATTAAAAAAAAAAAAAAAAGGAGGTGCATTCCATCTTCTTAACTCCATTGCAAGATAACACACTTGAATAATAGTTTTAATTAAATTAAGTGAGTTTAATTAAGATTGGGCTGCTTCTGGGAAGACAAAGCACTGTTCAAGACTTTTTAAATGCTTTCTTTCCTCATTTTCCTGAAGACTATGTTTAGCTGTGGAACACCCTAAAGACATCCAGTTCATACATTTGCCAATCCAATAGACTAGTTTTTTGTCATGGATAAGAGTGTGTGGCATTTGATAGAAGGAAGTTGGAATCAAATGGTTAATGAAACTGATTTTACTTTTAGCTTGAAAAATGAAAATCTGGCAGCATCTGGTTATGTACTATATATCTCTGGACACTGTTTTACCTATACTGCCGTTAATATTCTTTCATACAGTTGTCTATGCTTCAAGGGTTTTATTACAAACTTAAAAAAAAACCAAAACATTAAATAAGAAATCAGCTATGGAAGGGGAAAGAAAAAAAAAAAAAGCAGCATGTTTAAGTTTTGATCCCAAAAAATACACAAATTGGAAGTTATTTCTCAGGCAAGGGTTATAACTGTGGACAAGAAAATTAGCAACTTGGGAAAAAGCCATGAAGTTTATTAAGGGACTAGAGCACTTTTCATAAGAGGAGAGGCTGAGAGAGCTGGGAGTGTTGAGCATGATGAAAAGGGTTGGAGGGATCTTACCAGTGTGTACAAGTACCTGATGGGAGGGAATGAAGAGGGAGTCAGTGGTGCCCAGTGACAGGACAAGAGGCAATAGCAACAGATTTGACAACATGAAAATCCATCTGAACACACGCACACAAAAAGAAAAATTATTGTGAGGTTGTAAGATGTTCACAGCAAAAAATGTTGGAACTGGTTGCCCAACGAGGTCATGGAGTATCCATTCATGGAGATACTCAAATCCAGCTGGATATGGTCCTGGGTAGCCTGCTCTAGGTGACGCTGCTTGAACAGGGGACTGAGTTTGACTTGAGTTGGACTAGAAGGTCTCAAAACATCTCTTCCAACTGAAACAGTTCTGTGGTTCTGTGATTCAAGTACAAGTCAGAATAACTGCAGGAAGAGGGATTCATGCCCATGCGCTGTGAAGACTTGACAGCCGCTGCAGAAGTCGTCCTATTGAGGTATTACAGAGAGGCAAGGAAATGATTAAACAGAAATGTCAAAGAGTCAAGAAAGAGAAGTAATTATTTCAAAGTTCTTGAGCAATCTAACTGTTCTGCCATTACGGGATTTTCCAAAGACACAAGCTAAGTCTTTGGCTGATACAAACACTTTCACTGAAGTCAAAGAATGGGCTTTAGATTACATCACTTCTTGATTTGACCTGTAAGAGTTTGTCTAATAGCAAGAAATGAAAAGATCTTAGAAAAAATCATTAATATTTCATTAATTAAAAATGTAAAGTGTTTTCATCTGCAGAATTTTTCCTACTTTAGAATCAATGAGCAGTGGAATATTTGAGCTGTACTTGCAAGCAGAAACAGTAGAACTAATACATGCAATATTCACTAAGACATAATATCACACAGATTGTCTTCTGCATAAAATTCATATCTTTGCAATTTACATGTTAGTTTCATAGACCATCCAATTAAGTGAGAAAAGATACTACATTGAGCAACCATGCGCCAGCTGAGCTAAAGGGAGATTGCTAACAATCTAAACAGCAAGAATTATATTAATGAGAAATACTGCAATAATTTAGAACAAAAATGAATTTAAATTTAAAAAAATTAATAGGTATTTTATATGCTGTCCAAAAGGACTCATTTTGACCTTATTCATGACATAAAGAAAAAAAAAAATCATGGGCATAAAGGTAATAATGTACAGAAAATATTGATGCTGAAGCACAAATAAACATAGTTAAAGAAGCAAGAGCATGATAAATTCTCTTCATAAATTCAAAGTCCTATGGATTGCAAATTAAAATTAAAATATTAAACTCCACTGAAAATCTATTGAAAATGTTTACATCTTTTCTAATGGAGCTAGTGAAGTTCATCCACCAAAGTTATGAAAAGAATAAGGAAGGGGGATGAAGAAATTTGACAAGGAAAATGGTTCTGTTGGCAGGGACACAAGAAAGAAAATTACATTTCCAAGAGCAAACCAACCAGGAAGTTCATCTGAAAATTCACAGAACTCTTTAAATGTAAAAAAGGACATAGAGAGGGGATAAATTGGGGCATGTGCTGGCCCTACAGCTAAGATTTTTTTCTCCCTGATACTTTGCACTGCCTGTTTGCCTTTCCTCTCACTTTAATAGAATCATATATCTGGAAATAGCTTTAGAATCAAGGGCAATAGTGGGGTTCCAGAGGCATAGAGAAACTGTCTGATAAAGAACTTAGTATGTAGTACAATGATTCTCACCATTAGATTTTTATTTAAGCATGAGAACTGATGTGAGCTCCATTGAGGTAAGCAAATTCTGCCTTCCAGCAAGAAGATGAATTAGAAAACATTGTCCATTTTAATTACTCATTTTTTTCCCCTGTGCTTCTTCCTACCTTAATGTCTATGTAGAAAAGCAATATTTTGTAAAGTGCCTATGTATTATGTTTTAACTTACAAGTGACCAATTTTATGGACTTTTGTCATGGGAACTGGGGGTTTTGTTTGTCATTTTGGATGTATTGTAGCAAAGCAGGATGAATGTTTGCTAACAGTAGGAACACCAGACTTGTCGAAGGAACTAGTTAAATATAGGATAAAGGGCCATTGGCTTATAAACAATAAAGGAGATGTAGGTTATATACTGAGAAAATTTTGTGAACGGAAAAATATTTGGGTAGATTGATTGGGAAATTCATGGACTAGCACTTGGAGTTTCTTAGAAGAAACTCCTGTTGAAATTAAGAACAGATTATCAAAATTTGCATTGTGAAAATTAAGTAGATTATTTTAACTTTATTTTAGCCTTACACGATTTCTATGAAGGCAGACTGCTGAGACAAATTAGATGCTCACATACCCTCTTTGCTGCCACAGCACTGCACCATGTGCTGCGCTGCAGGTACATTCTTCCAGTCCGGAGCTGCTTGGCCCTTGTGGTGGGCTTTCCAAGAGTGGGTTTAAGAATGTCAGGTGAAAGGTGGACACATGCTGAAACAATGACAAGGGTTCATGGTAATATCATGTCAGGGTGCTGTGTGAGATAGGATCTCCCTGGGGACTAGGAGCTGCAGGTCCTGTCCATGGTGGCAGGGAAGGGGCATGCATCCCATCCCATCCCATCCCATCCCATCCCATCCCATCCCATCCCATCCCATCCCATCCCATCCCACTGTCCCAGACAAGAAGCAGGGCAGCTGGGTGACAGCCACAGCCCCAGGGATCAGGCACCTCCCTGGGGACAGGGGTGGCACAAGGCTGGCCTGGGATGTCAGCCTTTGTGGTGAGCTGGACACCTGAGATTACCTGAAGCTACAACTGTCTGAATCACAGTTGCCTGGAATTACAGAAATAGTGTTATCAATTAAATTATAAAGAATTATAATTACACTTCTTATTGAGTTTTTCTTGTAATTATCATAAGAGGTAGACTGAAACTGGGTGGGACAAACAGAAGAGGAAATTACTCCTTGCAAAGTTTCCTTTCTGCCAGCAAGTGAGCCATCTGCTGTTATGGTAGAAATTCATTTGTGGGTTTTTTTTTAATAAAATGTATACCAGACAAGTAGCAAAAATAATTTCTCAGCATTCAAACCGAGGTAGAGATCTCAGTTCTAGTGAATATGACATTTTCCCATCTATATTTATGTAGCATGTACAGTGGGTGATCAATGCTCCTGGATGTAATTTCACCAATGAAAAAATAGAGAAAAGTAACTCATGAATAGGTTTGCTAAATGAGAGCTGTTCTTTCCACTGTAGAAGAGAGAAAAGCAGAACAGCAAACTTGTGTTGTATATATACTTCCAATATACATCAATGACCCTGAAAAATAAAAATAACAGCAAGCAGATCCTTTCCTAAGCTAAAACCTGAGGTTCTCGGAGAATCTATTACATTTGTTTAACATTCATGTTGGTTTTGTTTGCTCTCCTTGTTCAAATTATGTTATGATACCTTTCAGTAACCCTAGTCAAGTGTCAGTCCTTTATTATCCTAGGATATATAGACTATTAGTAAACAGCACATACTTGGTTCTAGAGACCTAGATGCATAGACCCTTCAATCTAGGGCCTTACATAAGGAAGTTAGTTTCAGTGTAAGTCAATATGTATTAGCTTTATGTGAATAATCTGTTTTATATTCACATTTAGATAATATTTTCCAATTTTATCTTGAGTTTTAATTTCCACTGTAAAAAAATCCATAACCATATTTCAAAATCAGTAATCCACTATAAGATTTGTGTTGACGCGTCTCTATTTTGAATCAGTATTTCAAAACTGCTTTCACTGTACTCCCAATCCTGATTGCTGCTTACTTACTACATGTTCTCTATCTACTGTTCCATTTTTATCCTGATTAGAGTAACTCTGTCCTACTTAAATGCTGGTGCATAACCATGATCCACTTGTGACTTCATCTTGACAGCAAGTTCATAGACTCTGAGTTTGTTCTTGCCTTGATATGGTATGTTTATGTGCAGACTCATCAAGAAAACCTGAAGTATCTTGCCTCACTAGACAGAGCAAGTTCAGTCTCATCTTACCACTTGCCAGTGAGATGTCTGTATCTATAAATTGCTAGCAGACAAATGAAGAATGAAAGATATTTCCTGGGACCTGTGACAGTGAAACCATGACAAAAACTCTAAAGGCAAACACTAGCCTCGCAGTCATGTTTCCAAAGTATACACATCTTCTGAGAAACTTAAATAAAAATTTCCCCAATAAATCACCACAGTGTATGTCTGCACAGGCAATAGCATCCAGTGAACAAAATGAAATTACCTTGTAAGGTCAGACTCTCCCCAATACACCTCACACAGGTCCAGAGGAGTTGTTCTGGATCCAGCATGAAGCCACAGGGACAGGAATGTCACAATCATTAAATAAGACATGTTATATTACTGTTATCCTCAGAACATGAAATAAGGAAATCTTTGTCCGCAGTAACAGCTATGGGGAGGTGTGTTCAGTAAATACTACAATATTACAGCGGATGGCAGAATTGTCCATCCCTATGTAGTAAACCTTTCAGACTTTTGCTAGCTCCATCCAACATACCACGCACTGAAGATTCAGACCCATGACAGGTTGCTAATTTTTCACCATCTAAGTGATCAGCTCTTGAGTATTAGCTTCCAAATCATGATGCTCACACACTTCTAAATACAGAGGGAAACCTGTCTCTAGTTGATGCTAACTGCTGTAGTTCAAAAAGCAAGTTCAATAACTGTTTCCTGAAATAAACCACTTCAAGACCTCTAGCTGTCTCTGGTCACCCCAGACATGCAGCACTCCTCTGATCCATGAAGCTGAGAAAGGAAGTTCAAGAGTAAAGGAAGGAAGTTCAAGAGTCAGCAAAAGATGTCCAGCCCACCTTTTTCTTCTGTCTCCAAGAGCAGCTATAACTGTAACGAAGTTTAATTTGATTCAAAAGTATGTAACTTGAACAATTGCCAAAACACCTGAAATATTCTTTTCATAGCAGTTATCACTGGGATAATAGTGCTCGGCTGTGCTACCTGCATCCAGTCTGACAGCATCTTGAAAAAGTTTCTGAAACACAAAAATATTAAAAATACTGTTGCAACCAGGCAACTACGCAACGGAGTGGAAGGAATGGTGGGACCGACTACAGGGTCCCCAGTTGCTGCTGATTCCATGAGGTTTCCTATGATTCAGCATGATAAAAAGCCACTAATCCCCACTGCCTAGCAACAGAGCATTGACCCCAGATACCTGCTGAGAAAATGGCGTCTTTATTGTGAAGAAAAATCAACCAGAAAAAAATCCCACAACGCTGAACAATATATTGCATAAAATAAGCTGTTTAAATCCCATAAGAGTAAACACTGTTGAAATATAACGTATTAAAGCAAAATACTGTTTTTTAACATTTCCTTGAGTTTGCAAGGATTACATATAAGACAGACCACTGGGGCAGATGAAGCAGAGTTGCCTCAAGGGTTGCAGGGTGAGCTAACCTAAAACATAAAGCTCAGCAGAAAATCATTTGGTTTAGCTTACCTTTTCTTTAATTTCTGCCAGATGGTAGTGTTGTCATGGCTAAGGTGGAATTTAAATGAGAAGATGGCATAGTTACAAATTTCCATGGAAAGTGTGGTACCCATTTGGGTAGGTTCTGAAGAGCAAGGTACTAATTTAAATGTATAAAATTATAAATGTTTTCAGGTATGGTGATATGGAGAAAAGTTACCTTGCTGTACCATTCAGTGTCAACAATAAAGATCAGTGCAAGTATCTAAATCCCTTTGGAAAAGAGAGAACCACCAAAAGGGTGGTTTTTTCCATTTTGCATCCATAAGCTGCCAAACTCATTCTCTTTAACTATAATGATAAATAATTATTATAAAATTTATTGGAGTCAGAATGCGCCCGTGATATTCTAAGTATTTGTAAATTGGGGGGGGGAAAAATCATGTCTACTTGAGAAAGCTTGCAGTGTGTAGACTGTGTGACAGGAAAGGTTCATATTGGCAAGGCAGTACAGTTGGTTTTTTGGCATGTTTTAAGGCAGACAAAATAAGTCAGCTAGCTTCTTTATAAGCCTACTACAGGCATTTACACATAAAGAATCTCAGACCTGGAAGCAAAGCTCAAGAAAATTAGTCCATGGAAAAAAGTTGGAAATGGTAAGAATATGCATACACTAGAATACAAAAAGTCTTCCTGATTGATATGCAAAGGTTATGCACAGTGGAAATATGCTGAGCAAGTTCCTCTCATTCACCTAGTCCACTTTATCAAGTGCATTGGTAGGGGGTAACCAGCATCACATCTCTTCCCTCCCTGTTCCTTTTAGGTATCAGGAATGTCACTGAAAACCTTCCAGACGGAGCATCTGCTGAGACTACCATTTCTCTGGTCCTTGTATGGAGCTCACATATGTGAATATTTGTACCCTTTCCCTCCCCCATGTCCTTCCACTGCACAAATTCAATTGCCAGGGACAATCTGAACCTTGATTGTAAAGTATGTCAACAGTTTGTCATTTAAAGTCTTATATAACTTGGCAGTTTTTCCTGAATCTTGTCAGTTCTCTTTTTGAGTGTTTACGTATGGGCATAATAAATGCTACAGATAGCTGTGACTGGATCTAAAACTATATGCCCTGTAGTCTGAAACTCACAGCACACCACAGAAAGATGCACGTGATTCAAGAAAAAACACCTCATTTATCACATAACCATAGAATCATAGAATGCTTTGGTTTGGAAGCGACCTTAAAGATCATCTAGTCACAACCCCCTGCCATGGGCAGGGACACCTTCCACCAGACCAGGTTGCTCAAAGCCTCATCCAGCCTGGCCTGGAGCACTTCCAGGGATGGGGCATCCACAGCTGCTCTGGGAAACCTGTGCCAGGGTCTCACCGCCCTCACAGTCAAGAATTTCTTCCTAACATGTAATCCAAATCTACCTTCATTCAGTTTAAAGACATTCCCCCTTGTCCTATCCTTACATTGCATTGTAAAATGTCCCTCTCCTGTTTTCCTGTAGGCCCCCTCTGATACTTGAAGGCTGCTGTAAAGTTTTGACTTGTCTTCATATATTTTCTTCTCTAAAATATAGTCTCCATGGATGTAAAAACAATATATTTTTCTTTAATTCTACTGTTAAAACATACAGAGGAAATGTCAAAATTAATAGCAACTTACTTACTTGATACATCAAACATATCAACAAAATTCATATCAGCTTATTTTCCCAAACTTATTTAGGGAGAAATAGCTCTTATATTGGAGGTATAATTTCAGGCATAGCAGTGCTCCACACAGATAAGGAGTGACTTTACAGAATCACAGAATGGTCAGAGTTGGAAAGGACATCCGGAGATTATCTAGTCCAAGCCCCCTGCTAAAGCAGGTTCTCCTAGAGCGGGTTGCACAGGATCACATCCAGGTGGGTTGTGAATATCTCCAGAGAAGGAGACTTCACAGCCTGTCTGGGAAGCCTCTTCCAGAGCTTTGTCATCCCCAAAATAGAGAAGTTCTTCCTCATATTCAGGTGAAACTTCCTGAGTCGCAGTTTGTGCCCATTGCTCCTTGTCCTGTCGCTGGGCACCACTGAAAAGAGCCCAGCCCCATCCTTTTGACGCCCACCCCTGAAATATTTGTAGACATTGATAAGATCCCCTCTCAGTCTTCTCTTTTCCAGGCTAAACAGGCCCAGCTCCCTCAGCCTTTCCCCATAAGGGAGATGCTCCAATCCCCTCATCATCTTCGTAGCCCTGCACTGGACCCTCCCCAGAAGTTCCCTGTCTCTCTTGAACTGGGGAGCCCAGCACTGCACACAGCACTCCAGATGGGGCCTCACCAGGGCAGAGCAGAGGGGTAGGATCACCTCCCTCAACCTGATAGCCACACTCCTCCTAATGTCCCCCAGGATCCCACTGGCCTTCTTGGCCACCAGGACACACTTCTGGCTCATGGGCACCTTGCTGTCCACCAGCACTCCCAGGTCCTTCTCCGCAGAGCTGCCTTCCAGCCTGTGCTGGTGTGTGGGGTTGTTCCTCCCCAGGTGCAGGACCCTACACTTGCCTCTGTTGAACTTCATCAGGTCCCTCTTCGCCCAACCCTCCAGCCTGCCCAGGTCCCGCTGAATGGCAGCGCAGCCTGCTGGTGTGTCAGCCACTCCTCCCAGTTCTGTACCACCAGCAACCGTGCTGAGGGTGCACTCTGGCCCCTCATCCAGGGTACTGATGGGTGAGTTGAACAGGACTGGATTTGCATGTGTACAGTCAGTCATACCTTAAAAGTCTGGAGGGTATTTATATTAACTTCGGAAATTTTACCTGCTATCTTTAAGATACCTCCAATAAGGCAAAGTAAAACAATATTTAAGAAAAACAAATATCTTTAATTTACAGATACAGAATCAAGATTAAACTGTAGATTCTTATCAAAATGCACACATCTTTGTTCTATTGTTGCTTGCAAAATCTATAGACTTCAGTTTTTCATTCTCTCTTTTTACTAGGCTGTCATCTAACATGGAGCAAATTATTTTCTTCTGAAACTACCCACATGAAGATAGCCACTCTGGATCATGAGGAAACCATGGAGATTTGAACGCCCATATTTCAGTATGAGGTTTTGCCTTCAAATGTCCTTATTGAATATAATGCATGTCCAGAACAGTAATTCTGATACACATGTAAATGAAATGGAAATGTTTAAGTATAAGGAAAGCAACTGTATATTTTTCATGGGATAATGAAATACAGATTGATTATCAAGTATGGGAGCAGATCATGAAAGTGATGTGAATAAATCTGTCTATAACTGGAAGAGTTCCTACAGTAGCATTTTGCTCACAAGTGCTTTGTACTTCAGATGTAAAGTAGCCTGGATCTGAAAATCTTCACACTTCCCATACCAAGGAAAAAGCTGTTGTATGAATAGTTCATAGATGTACTTTTTATTAGCAAATTGCTGTGTACTTCTTAAGTTTTCTTTTTATTCTAGTTTTAAACAGCTTACCTCCTCTAGATTTTACTCTGAAGTCATACTTCCAAATGTGCCCAATAAAATTTTTTGGACTGATGCAAATAAACTGTTTGTGAGAAGTAAACACAAATTTGGTGCTCACACACCATGACAGATATTTTTCTCACTGCTTATAGCTGAATTATTTTTTAATATTAAATTTGATTCTAAGTTACCCACTGATAGTCACAATATGAGATCAGAAGTGGAATGAAGGCTTGTAATATGTTAGTTATGAGTTATACTATTCATTTACATTACTGGTCATGAAATGGCTGATATTGAATCTTCACTATTAAATTAAGTTAAAATTTCTTAAGGGACCATGAGGAAGAAAGCTTAAATACTGGTATTCTGCTGTGTGTTTTACTACTTAGCAAGTTGCATGAAATATGGTAAAACCTTAAAGCTTGAAAGAGTGACAATAAATCAAGTAATGTTGCAAAATGCTACCTAACAACTGCAGCAGAAATAAAGAATCAGGAAAACTTTTTCAAGAATAAGTTCCCAAATCTTGTGTCTACATTTTTTCCATGTCTCTATTTTTCTGAAGTCATAAAGTTAAATCAATCACATGCCTAATTTTTGGTCCACGTGTCTTTTAGCTTCTGGCAGACTTAAATAGCAGGGGGGAAAGGAGGTGGCTCTAGAAAAGTCCAAACAAATCAATTTTTGTTTCATTCCCTTTAGAGGCTCTATGACATTCTGCGCTATATGCAGATTTATGCTAAAATACTGATATTCATTCTTTGTTTCAAATATTTCATTACAGGTCAA
Organism: Falco cherrug; assembly: GCF_023634085.1. Classification (NCBI taxonomy): domain Eukaryota; kingdom Metazoa; phylum Chordata; class Aves; order Falconiformes; family Falconidae; genus Falco; species Falco cherrug. Next base: position 34,065,089 of record NC_073699.1, on the reverse strand, counting down.
TTGAAATTACATTTCCTGCATGATTAAGAAAATCGCTTTGCTTATCCCAGCAGTCTCAAAGTCGTAAAGTTGAAAAAGAACACAAACCCATCGCAGTGTGATTAAGCAGAGAAGTGGATTCCACAGAGGAAGATATATTTAACTGCCATTCTCCAGCCTCTGGGCTGGAGCTATCTTGCTCAAAGGTTATGTCATGTATGATGTTGATGGTATAGCCTGGTCAGAGATCCTGAAGGCTAGGTTGGCACAGAAAAGCAGGACTGCACACAAAACGATGCACAAGCAAAGACACCCTGGCCTCAGGATTTCAAATACTCAGTGCCTGTCAATGAAGTAAGAAGGCTTCCTTCAACTAACAAAGGACAAGCTTATGGTGTGTAATAATTACTTTAAGGAGAAAAACTATTATCTTGCACTAGTGAGCCTTCGTCTACACCTATGCTAGAAAGATAAGGAATGCCAGGAACTTTCCTGGGCACCATGATTGTCTGTGTGCTTGGACTGTGAGAAGTCTCCAGGACACTTTTGGGTCTGATACCAGTGACCCAAATAATCCCCGGGCATGCATAAGGAGTCAGCACAGACTAGGGGCTGCTGCCAGTGAGTAATTTACATGAGGACATGTTGTTTTGGAAGTGGGCTCTTGATGTTAGAGACACAGCCCCACAACAGTTGGCCTCAGTGCCAGAGGTGACATCCCGGTCCCTTTTACTTTACTAATACAGTCATAGCCCTCATGTTCATTAGTTATACCAACTAGCTATGACCATAGCTGTTCTGTGATGTGTTCTAAATCAGAAATAGTAACAGCCCTAAATAAAGATGTGGAATGTGAAATGATTTTCTGTTATGGGTTAACTAGAAAACATGATTATTTTTTTCTTTTATTCTCATTTTCAAAATGGAAGTGGCATGGCTTGGCTTTGTCTTTATTTATTAAACTAGCTTCTTTAGGACAATTTCTGTGATATAAGTCTATTCACTTCCCTAACTGGTTAGGAAATTTCATGATTTTCTCAGACTTAGCTAAACATACCTAGCAATATCATACACTGTACAGAATTTAAAAACTTATGAAAGCAAAAGGATACAGTTGCCATGTTTTTAAAAAAAGACAAGTAATTTCTGTTAATATTACATGAAGCACTTGCCCTAAATGCCAGAATTATTTTGTTTTCTGAAATTCACATACATCAAGCTAGATAATAACAACAACAACAACAACAACAACAACAACAATTATTATTATTATTATTATTATTATTATTATTATTATTATTATTATTATTATTATTTGAAAAGGATAGTGCACTCCAAAAAAACACCCCAAACCAGCCCAATGTGGAAATTGAAAAATACTGGTAAAAATCCTATTTTTGGACTGAAGTTGCTGAAACTCAAACTGCAGACAGCTTTTCTTCCCTAATGTGAAAACATCATAGAGCTGGAGGTATCTGCCACTTCTTGTTCTAGCACTGAGATAGCTTCATCTCAGAGCAAACAGCTCCCTCTGTGTCAGAATAAGCTGTGACAAAGTTAAAAAAACTAAGGAGTTTAAACTGTTCAATATGAAAAGTGGTTCTTTCTGGACATGGTGAACTGCCAGATATTACGCTGAACAGATAGATATTGTTTTCCCATGAAGGTTGATTTATTGAATAGAAATGAATGAATGTTCTTTTTGCTCCTTGAAAGGCTATATTTGCCCCCAGACAGTTATTCTTTTATACGGTCATGTTGAACCCAGGAGGAAAGGGCAAAAATACTAGTCTGAGTCCTGCCATAAAACCGCCACTTGAGGCAAAATTTAATGACGTTCATCACACTGATTACAAATCTGGTATTTTTTCTCTTGTATGGATGAAAAAAAACCAAAGGAATTAATTTGAAAAATGCATACTTGCTACTTTGCAATGTGCAAAATTGTTTCAGTACGAGTCAGATGTTTTAAACAAGTGGCAGACGTGTTTCACTCTAAGAACTGGAATCTTTATAGCTACACAAGGGAGAATAAAAAACCCATAGAAAGGGCTCCTTTGATGCCTTCCTGCCTTCCTCTGGTGTGTCCAAACATGAAGAGCTGATGTAGAGGGACATTCCCAGGGCTGAAAGAGGTAGAGTAGCAGGAGACACTCCTGTGGTCATTTTGGTGATGCTGCCACGCATGGGTGTTTTATATTATGCTGCCATAACTTAACTTTCACCCTACTGACAAAGCCAACTTCATTCTGTTTTGGGCAAGCAGGTATCTATTCTCGGGTTGCCAGTGTTGTCCTGCCACACATACGTTAAGCAGAAATGCAAGACAAAATGCACATACATTTATTTTTAAAATACCTTTGGAAATAGGAAGGGAAAAGCTACAGAAACTCACAAAGAGACCTTCTTTAAAGAAAAAAAAATGTAATTTTTATTTATCTGATGACTGAGGGAAAATGGGAATAAGAAATTGCTTTTGAAGCTTTTCTTAATCACTAAAGTAATTTTAAAGTACAATTAGAGATGTTATTTGCAGTAGCTTTGTTGTTAAAAAATCATTAATACAACTGCAGAGGTCAATACTGTAAGCCACTATTCTCCCTTCTTATTAACCTCAACTTCTCACGGCTGTTTGACTTTTGCTTAAGACCTTGCCTTCTGCTCCTACTAGGAAATAAAGTGTTATTGAAACCCCTACAGTCCATTTTGTATGCTGTCTCTGTGGAGTAGGATATTAATTTAATCAAGATATCGGAAGGCCATATCTCTTGTGGTTCCTCCCACTGCTTACAGCCATAATGACAACACATTGCTGACAGAAGGTTAGTATAGTTCATTACTCAGGGATCCCTGTAATACAAGGAAATTACCAAGGGGAGAGGTGGAGAGACTAGATAGATGTGAATCAGCTCCTCCTCTTCCATTCTGTTTCCCCAGTTGAAGCACCTTCAAAGCAAGGCAAAATCCTGGCAGGTTTTGCACCACTTTGATCCACAGCTTCTGAAACATATCTCTCTGGCCAGATACTACTAGGAGAGTCTTTGAGTCTGATCAAACTTGTGTTGTGATTCTTACTTTTTACCACATCTGTCTCCTCTCCAAGTCTCTGAAGTTTAAATGCCACTCAGAGGAGTCAGTCAACTGCTCATTCCATTTCTCCAAATCAAAAAGTCTGTCTAGTACTAACCTTTTATCCTTTGCAAATAGGCCTATTGAGACAACTTCTTGTCTGCATGGAACAGCACTCCCAAACTAATCAAAGGTTTGGTTCAGACATGGACAATATCCCATGCACCTCCTGTGATATTCTCCTTATCAAAGGAATAGAAGACACTGAAGGGCACAGTCATGAATTTGCCCTAGATTCCATCTGCAGTGTGTGAAAGAAAAGGTACCATCCCTCATGGTGAAGCCAAAATAAGAATACAGAGTAAGCACAGAAGTGCAGAGTAAAATAATAGAGGTCGTTTGCAAACTGTGTCTTATCTCCAAAGCATCCACCTCCTATGCTATTCATGGCAGCAGCCTTTCTGGCTGTGTCTGCTCTCCCTTTGTAATCCTTCTTCCCCAAGATTTCTTCTTTTCATTTATTCCAGGACTATTCTGTCTTCCATTAAGCACTGCTTTGCTCCACCTTCCCCTTAGTCCGCCAGGTATAGATGATGATGCTGTCTGTCGAATATGATTAGAAGAAATCTTGACATACTACTTTTTTGCAAATCTGTCTTTTTTTTTTTCTTCTTTTTTTTTTTTTTTTTTCCTCTCCTGTAAGCTGGCTCTGTTCTTGGCCAAGGAATCTTCTTCCACATCCTCACTTATGCCTCCAGTCTGTGATGGATCTTTGCCATCCTTTAATCACTGGGGAAATGCTACATTTTCTTCTCTGTTCCTTCTTTGTTTTTTCCCTGCCAGGATTTCGCAACATATCACACAGTTACCCATTATTCTTATTTGAAAGCTCCCAGATTGTCTCAATGGCAGCTGCAATGGCTAACATCTGACTGGATGTGAGTGTTTGTGACACAGGGGTTTACATCTGAGCCACTCACTCTCAGGCTTCCCAGAATTTCCACCCAACAGGATACAATTTATCTCAGCCTAAAGTAGACACCTACATTTTGTCACATGAATCATACCCTAAACGCCACTGACTATGCTAACAAAAATTCCGATGACTGTGGTGGAAGCCACAACTAGCTTCAATGTAAAAACCTGTGTTGTAGCCCTTAAAGTCAGCTGTGACAAATGCCAGTCTCAGACTTGTTCCTTTTTTACCTTCACAACAAACAGCTTTTTAATCAAGGGGAAACTCATGGCAGGATGGATGCTGGACTTTCCCAGGCTCATGTCCTGTGCTGAAAGCAATGTTAGCTGAAGGCAACCTTAATATAGCTGTGATATTATCTCCCTTGCTTGTCTGTCCTTGAAACAGTGTGAAACGCAGCACTTTCATTTAGCATAACTACTTTTTCAAAAATAGTATGTGGGTCATGAACTCCAGTAGCTCAATTTGAACAGAGTAATTGTTCTTTTTTGTACTTGACGTTTCCTTCTGGCAGACAACTCTCATGTGTCGGATACCATAAATGACCTACAGTAGGTACCAAGCCACGAAGGTGGTAACCTCATGATTCTCCACACTCTTCTTCCCCTGTCCTGTTTCATTACCTTAGTAGTGTATTAAATGGATGTGGTTGTCTTTCAAAGGCAACTGTGGAAGCGTTTCTGCGAGGCTGGAGTCACTGGACATTTTTTCATCAGTATTGTAGAGGTCAGCTTTTCACTGGCAGGCTTAATATGTCTTACTAAACTTTATCTAGCTTCATGGCTTCATGATGTAAATTTATTTACTAAGGTGGTTCACTGGCTTAAGAAAAGATTATTTTCAAGGCACACACCGATAGTATTTTTTCTAAGTACACACAGAAATAAATCTGAGAACCTCAAACAATAATTCCCAGGATTTCTGGAATTTTCATTTCCATGCTTTGCTCTTTTGCCTGATTTTGGTATCTTGTAACAGAAAGTCTGTGTGTCTTGTGAAAAAATGGAAATGAGATGGAAATATTCAAAAACACGATGATCAAACGAATATATGAAGCAGTAGGGCATTTATAGAATGGCAGCAATCCAGAGATTCCTAGGGCAGTCATGTAAGTTTGCAAAAGTCTTCATGCAGTTTGGTCATAAACTAAAATAGCTCACCATGGATAGCTGGTTAGCATGGAAGTAGCACTCACCCCTTACATGGGGTCTAACCCTTAAATACTTTAAACTTTTTATTCTTCGCTAAGAAGAAGAAATGTACCAGCAAGGAACAGAAAAGACAGCAGAACAACAACTGACAGCAGCAAAAGCAGTGCTGAAAGCCCTCAATAGCTACCTTCAAAAAGAGAGGGAAGTGGCCAGAACACTATGGAGTGGAGCTGCTGCAGGAGCATGCAGCAGTGCGAGCAGCAGCAGGGAAGGCAGTTACAATACAACACAAACAGTATGAGGAGCCAGCTCACAATGCTGATCGCTAGCTCAGTGAATGCTGATGTCAGGCACACAGCAGCAAGGCCAGCAGAGAAATTGAAGGTTTTGATATGATGAAATACACCTACCCTGGAGAAAATTCAGAGTTAATTGAAAGCTACTAATCTCCAGCAAGAGGAAACAGGAAGGGATTGGAAATGAAAGGTAGAGAGATAAAGGCAAAATGTTGGCCAACAAGAGAGAAAACAGAATGTAGGGTAATCTAGTGCACCAGAGTACTTAAACACATGCTTAAATGTTAATGTACAAGTAATCCCATTGACTTTAACATATGCTTAAATGCTTTGCTGGATCAGGGCTTTAATGTACGTTTGAATTAAACTGTAAAATGATAATTTAAAAGTGAGATCATTTCAGGTTTGACTGGCTAACCAGAATTTTGCTTAACTGACATTTGGAGTGGGGTTATTTTAATGAACATCTAGGTGCTTCAGAAAGCAATTAGGCTGTCATTCAGTAATGGCATTTTTCTCTCTGAAAAATGATTCCCAATTCCAGATTAACATTTTTCAGATTAAGCTTGGAAGGCACCATGTTGCTGGTGTGTAACTATAGCTAACACATATATAACATATAACTTTATATATATATATATGTGTATATATATATATTTTTTTATAGATAAATTCATTATATATATATATATATATATAGTCTATTTCCAGCCACCTTCTTAACCTTCTAGATGCTTATCAGGAAGGGCTGAAAGTTCATGCAATGGTGCATACCTCTGCCTAGTAGTCCCTAATAAAATATACGCAAAAGAGTTAAAGGATACTGGAAAGAATCATCAAGAAATAAAACAGAACTAAAGATAAGACAACTGTAACAAACTCCTTTAAAAAAAAGTTAAGATAGTGGCCGTCCCATTTCTTAGGAGATTCTGAATGTCAATATTGGGAGCAGTGCGGTTTACCAGCTGGCATTGGTGTCATCAGCTAGAGAGAACTTTGGCTGCAGTATTTTTACTGATCACTCTCCCCGCTCTCATTTTTTTGCCAGCAATTTCTTGCCTAAAGCAACTGGCTATTTCAGCTACATCTGGGAGCAAACCTAGACCTGATACTAAAACCATAAGAAGAACAATGAAAATAACCAGCTGGAAATCATGCATGGAAGGCTGGAATTATTGCATGTGGTTTTATGATGAATTGTTTAATATTAAGCACGCTAGCCTCAGGAAGGAAAAAAGGAGTGTCCAAGTGTGTTGTCAGCAGTCTGATACACAACCAGCACACATACTGGGATAGCAGCACATAGGCCTAATTCTCCAGCTTGGAGTAGAAATAAACTGAAGCAGATAAAATAAAATGTGGAGCTAACATAGGGAAACACATGGCTAGATATGTGGTTAGGGGTATTTGTTGCACTGAACCATTTTCCCGTGAGGCAACCTGCCTGATGGCCATTAACATGACTGGTCCTTTTCAAGCAAGTCTAATCAGGCCAGTGCTCAGTTCCTGGAGGAAAATGGATAACAGGTGCTAAGTCCAGCTGGGTTGGTTGAATTAGCCTGGTTGGCAGAAAAAGGCCATAGCCTAATTTTTGCCATAAGAGCAGTTGGGCTACGTGGCTCAGCTTAGACCAAAGTGCTGGGAACCAAACCGGATGCTGAAGGAAGTACATAAGAAAGACTGCACTGAAGTTTTCTGTGGATCTGTGCCTATGAGATGCAATCAGAAGCAAAAGGAGTGAGAACAGCAAGTAGTAAGAGAGTTCAGTCATTTATAAGATAATTTCAGAAAATAAAGGCCATACAATTTTTGGGGAAAATGGGCATTAGTGAAAGAAAAACACCTTCAAAAATTACACCCATTCAGAGCACTCTTTCACTTAATTTATATATCTGTTGTTTATTTCTCAGCCCTTTGATAAAAATATTAGCACATCATTATATCCACCTCATTTCAGGAAAACCTTTTAATCCCGTGCTTAAGTCTCACTGGCTACAAAGAGGCATCCACAAATTTCCAGTTAAGCACTGCTCCTGGCAAGGGGACTTGATTGATGCTGCTGTGCTGCTGAATCCTTATTCTAAGTCCCTGTGTGAGCAGCAGATCACTGGGTGTTGCCATGTCCAAGGAGCTGTAGAGGTGGAAGCATTGTACAGGGTGCTCTTCCCAGGGTAGGTACATGCTCATCATGTGGGATAATGAGGCTGCCCACCACCACTGCTCTACCACCTCTGTAGGGCACCTGGGGCTCGAGCAAGCATCCCTGCAGAGCAATGCATTATATATGCAGGCATAAGATTAGTGATGGACAGAGAGCTTCTGGGAGGCGTTCAGTCACATGTGGTGCTGTGTGTAGCTGGTTAGTGACAGCCACACTGAATACATGGATGCGGTAGCACTAGTACAACCAAGCAGGACTGAAAGAAGACTTTTTGTCTGTCCTATGTTTATATTGTATCCCATGCTGCAAGGTTAGTGCTGGTCTTTTTCAGTGGCTGGGCTGGATTTGCTTCTTTCTGCCTTTAGCTTGTAGTTCAGTTTCTGTAAAGTAGTTTTCTCTCTCAGAAGCCCTGGAGGTTGGCCACAGCTACAGTGTAGACAGGGTGTGCAGATACTGCTAATGCATTACACTCATTCAGCAAGTTAAATGTACATATCCTGTTGCAATTTCCAGAATTAAGCCAGATTGTGGACTTAGGGTCAGGGGAGGGCTTTTTTCTCAGTCATATTACTAGGGGTCATAAAGATATTTCTTCTCATCAGTCTGACCATGACTTTCTAAGATCATCTGGCAATGTGGTAGCTTCCTTTGACTTCCCTTTCTCTCTTTCTTCAGCACATTATAGTCGTTACTTTTAAGTTCTTCGATGCAGATGCCAAATTTGTTGCAGTTTGCTGATCAGTGTTATTTAGTGGTAGTATTTGGAGCAGAAATTATGTGAACCCTGCAAAGATAGATACCTATTTCAACACTGTGTATGATTTTACAGGTCTTGACACAATAACTAAGTGGTGCATCTAAGTCACACATTCATACGTCTTTATATTTAGCAGAATTATCTGCCAACCTATCTTACAGTGCGATGTCTCTTCTGAAACAAGTTGCTTTACTTAAGTCTTCTTGCAAGATTAGTAGAAGTAGAGGAATCAAGTTGTGTTTTGCTGGGCAAATCTTGAGACTTTTCAGTGGAATGCAAATAATTTGTTCTCAGTCCTTGGAGATTACCACAAATTGAGACTACAGAACAGTTTTCTTTCTTGGAAAGAAAGCCTCAGTTCATTCTATTACTGGTGATGTAAAAGGGAAAGCTACATTCTCAGTCCTGCTTATTTCTTTTAGCTTGGAGAGTGTTACACACAGAACTGGTGAGTCAGACGGTACCATCTCAGGGACCCCACAGTGCAAGAGTACAGATAGCACAGAGCATTCCTGATGGCATCAAAGTGATGTGAAGACAATGGACACCTCTCAGAAGACTTAGTTGCTTGAAAATCTACTTCCATCCCTTAACTACAAACAGCACAGTATAGCTTAGCATTAAGCAAGGAACTAAAGTGGAAAATGATCTTTCCAGATCTTAAAGGAGTTTTCAGCATGTCATGTACATAGGAGCAAGTAATTTGTGACTTTTTGTTTTACTCCTGATCCCTCAAAGTCTGGCCAAAGCTTTGATCATCACTCTTTTTCCAGAATCTGTGCTGTATTGGTTGCAGTGATGATGCACTGCCTCTTCTGTGTTGGACAATTTGTTTCAGCTTGTATATCTTGAGTTTAGGAATAATTCAGGTAGAAATAGGGAGTAAATAAGATACTTGGTTTTCAATAGCTTTCTATACTTACTAGTAATCTTAAAAAAAGGCCACAAATGCTTAAATCTTGGATTGATGATTAAAGTTTTTTGCAAATATCTATTTCTCATGGCAGGATACCCAGGAAGATTGGATATGGGTAGGAACTTGCAAGACAGTTTTTTATGAAAGGTGTAAAAATGCTTCTTTCCCTGAAGTGCTCACAAATATCACTGTAAAACACATTGACAAGTTGGACAGGACAATATTTATACTAGTGTGATAAAAATAAAGCTTATCAAGTGCTATAAAGCCAGGTGCACACTTCTTTGGGGAAGAGAATGTAAAGACAATGTGAGTGGAATCGATCAATAAGGGCTTCTGTTCAGAATCAGCTCAAAAGGAAAGGGTACTGCAATGGCTTTTATTCTCCAAGCTGGGGAACAGCCAAAATTGCATCTTTTTTTTCCCTAACGCTGTCAGCAACAACAAAACAGCCATTTTAAATTACTTCAAACCATTGTAAAAGCTCTATCAAGACGTCCAAAATTATTTTCACGGAACAGCTTTCAGCTGCTCTTTTGGAGTCATAACAGCACTACACAGGTGAAAAGTTCTAAATCCTGCTTGTGCTCCTGTGAGTCATGCCATGCTTCAAGGGGTTTATTTTTCTGAGAAAGTATTTCAGTTTGCCGCTTGCAGTTAAGACACATTTACCACCAAATTGTTGAAGCCAGAATTGTGTTTCTCCAACAGCTAATGTTCCTAGCAACCTAGTAATGAGATTAAAACTGCCAATAATACAACGCAGATTTTCACTGTGCTGAAGATTTCTTCATAGCATTTGCTGTTAAAACATTGCAGAGTCATACATGATGTGTTGAATTTTTTGAAAAATCACACTTAAGCAAAGACAAAGACTTTAGTCTCCATATTTAAACCTAGTAATTTCAGCCATTGAATTAAAAAAATATTTTGACGAATACCAGGCTTTTTTAAGAGCAACCCACAACATGCAGGTCATAAAAAACACTATATATTTTCTAGAAAATGTCCATGCTGTCAAAAAGGAAAAATTTATGTTGAATGTTAATGGCCATGAAAGCTAACACTGGGATATCTTTAAATGCAGCTGTCCAGCAATTCAGGGACTAGGGTAATGGGCCCTTTTCTCCGTACTTCTGGGGGGCAAGTCACTCCTTTTACTGCACAATGCAGTTAGCTATAAATCATGCCAAATTATTAGCAGTGTCCAGCCCTTAGACCACTGATGGAATTAAACCTGGTGAGGGAAGTCAAGGACAACAAGAAGGGCTTCTTCAAGTACATCAGCAGGAAAAGGATGCCTAGGGAAAATGTGGACCCTCTGCTGGATGAGGTGGGTGCCCTGGTGACAAAGGACACAGGGTAGGCCGAGTTGATGAATGTCTTCTTTGCTTCAATCTTCACTGCCAAGGCCAGCCCTCTGGTTTCCTGGACCCTGGAGGCAAGAGAGGAAGTCTGGAAAAATGAAAACTTTCCCTTGGTCTAGGAAGATCGCTTTAGAGATCACTTAAATTTGACGCCAACAAATCCATGGGCCCCAATGGGATGCACCCCCAAGTGCTGAGGGAGCTGGCAGATGTTATTACTAAGCTGCTCTCCATCATCTTTGAAAGGACATGGAGCACAGGAGAGGTAAAGGAGGACTGGAGGAAAGCCAATGTCACTGCAGTCTCAAGAAAGGCAAGAAGGAAACTACAGGCTGGTCAATCTCACCTCTACCCCTGGAAAGGTGATGGAACACCTCATCCTGGAGGTCATCTCAAAGCATGTGGAGGAAAAGAAGGTCATCAGAAACAGTCCACATGGATTCACCAAGGGAAAATCATGTCTGACCAACCTGATAGTCTTCTATGATGGAACGACTGGCTGGGTGGATGTGGGGAGAGAAGTGCATGTTGCTTACCTTGACTGCAGCAAGGCTTTTGACACTGTCTCCCATAACATCCTCATAGGTAGCTCAGGAACTGTGCACTAAATGAGCGGGCAGTGAGGTGGATTGAGAACTGGCTGAATGGCAGAGCTCAGAGGGTTGTGATCAGTGGTGCAGAGCCCAGATGGAGGCCTGTAGCCAGCGGTGTTCCCCAGGGTCAGTGCTGGGTCCAGTCCTGTTCAACTCACCCATCAATGCCCTGGATGAAGGGCCAGAGTGCACCCTCAGCACGGTTGCTGGTGGTACAGAACTGGGAGGAGTGGCTGACACACCAGCAGGCTGCGCTGCCATTCAGCGGGATCTGGGCAGGCTGGAGGGTTGGGCAGAGAGGAACCTCATGAAGTCCAACAGAGGAACAACCCCATGCACCAGCACAGGCTGGGGCTGACCTGCTGGAAGGCAGCTCTGCGGAGAAGGACCTGGGAGTGCTGGTGGTCAGCAAGGTGCCCATGAGCCAGAAGTGTGTCCTGGTGGCCAAGAAGGCCAGTGGGATCCTGGGGGACATTGGGAGGAGTGTGGCCATCAGGTTGAGGGAGGTGATCCTACCCCTCTGCTCTGCCCTGGTGAGGCTGCATCTGGAGTGCTGTGCGCAGTGCTGGGCTCCCCAGTTCAAGAGAGACAGGGAACTTCTGGAGAGGGTCCAGTGCAGGGCTACGAAGATGATGAGGGGATTGGAGCATCTCCCTTATGGGGAAAGGCTGAGGGGGCTGGGCCTGTTTAGTCTGGGGAAGAGAAGACTGAGAGGGGATCTTATCAATGTCTACAAATATTTCAGGGGTGGGCGTCAAAAGGATGGGGCTGGGCTCTTTTCAGTGGTGCCCAGCGACAGGACAAGGGGCAATGGGCACAAACTGTGACTCAGGAAGTTTCACCTGAATATGAGGAAGAACTTCTCTATTTTGGGGATGACAAAGCTCTGGAAGAGGCTTCCCAGACAGGCTGTGAAGTCTCCTTCTCTGGAGATATTCACAACCCACCTGGATGTGATCCTGTGCAACCTGCTCTAGGAGAACCTGCTTTAGCAGTGGGTTGGACTAGCTGATGTCCAGAGGTGCCTTCCAACCGTGACCATTCTGTTATTCTGTGTGATGTTAGGTTGGTGACTCACTTTGCCTGTGGGATACTCACCTGTCCATGTGTTAATGATGGAAAGTTGCACTGTTCTAGAGTAAAACACACAATTTAAGTCTCTGTCATAATAGACCCAGTTGCTCCTGCCTGGGTCAATGTAAAGTCTTTAGTGTACTCATGAGCCAGGCATAGGCTAAGCACCACAGAAAACTCAGAGTATGGAAATTAGTTTTGCATATCAGATGACATAAAATGCACATAGTGGCAAAGACATTCACACTAATAATGAGATTTTCATTGCTTACATCTCCTTAGGGTGCAGCTATTTAATCTCTGAGCCGTAAGACGTTAACAGGGAAGATGCTGAAGGGTTCTGAAATCTATGTTCTTTCCTAACCCGCATTTTCCTGCTCCAGACAATTTTTACCAGCTCTATTAGCCACAAAGCAATCCTTGCAACTACTGCTATTTGTTTTGGTTTTTTTCTAAGTCAACAGCAGAAGAAATAAATAGCATGAGCAAATGTATTTCTCCACTTACTTGATTTGGAAGTTTTCTAGGTCACATCTGCTCCCATCAGCTTCTACCATGTCCTGATACTAGACCATCTGGGAGGTATTGAGGAAGACATGCACAAAGGAATTCTTACAGAGGGATTTAATAAAGTGGGTCACTCATTAAATGTCTTCAGTTGGAAACTAAGCAGAAATTGGCCTATATGATAGGAGAAGCATGGAATATGCTGGAAAGAGTGGCACTGCATCAGACAGTGGACTTGAAGGTGGAAGTGTGCAGGAACTATAGCTTGAAGCCTCCCGCAAATAATTACATTGACTCACAAGTGTGGGGGGACAGAGTTTCTAATTATTTCTTATATCTCATGAGCTTTCTGTTCAAACTGTTGACTCAGTCTCTGCTTTCCCTCTTTTGTAGATATAATTTTAAAAGTTTTATTCTTGCTACCTACAAGGTAGATGGATATTCACAGCAAACTAACATTTAAATCCATCTTCCTTGTCATAGCCAACTGTTGCATTTGGAGTCATGCACTTCACTCACAGAGAGAAGCAACAATCTACTTTATTGATACAACAAAGTTCAATGGTAAATGTGACAGTTGTTTAACAAGATTTGATGGCAAGGCACACAATTATTTACTGCATAGAGGACAGGGTCAGACAAAAGTGTCAGGGAGACCCTCTCATTGAGTCATGAGGTTCAGAAATGACCCTCTTGCATTCCAAACTCCTTCTTGGAAGAGAATTTAGGTGCAGCAGGATCCAGACTTAGTCCCAGACTTGGTCAACAGTTTCTGTCTAAATGATTACATATGTGCAATCAATCTTTTATATCACTTAGCTAAGATTTCAGAGTTTCAGTGTGCTTATTCCCAATTCCCTTGCTGAGTTTCTGATGTGATAAGGATTCCCTCAGCCTTGAGGAGTAAACCTTGAGAAGCATCCCTGCTCAAGGGGAGAACTTGTCATGCAGCCTACTATTGTGCCGGAGAGCTCAACGGGCCCTGGGGCTTCCACTATTAATGGAGTAAGATGACTGACTCATAGTCATATTTACATAAACCCTACAGATGTTAGTTTCTTGCAAACTTGGCTTCAGTTAGACCTTGACCAGCACTGTGGTTGGGTGGGTGCCGCTGCTCAAATTAGCCCTTGGCTATTGTGTTGTTATCTGTCTCCCCTGAAACCACTTTAAGCCAGATGCAGCCGTCGAGACTAGACACATCCATTATGACTGCCACTGTTCGTTATCACTTGAGCAGTGTTATGGGAAATAAAGGCCAGATGCGGTGGGGGGAGCACATCGCCACACCAACACTGGAAATTACACAACAGCAAATGCATTTTTTACATTCAGTAACAATTGTACTGTTTAATTCTCAGTATTTGCTCAGTATTAAAATTCAAGGCAACTAAGAGTATTGGCAAATATGACAGATACATATAAAAAGCCTGAAATTAAGGAACAAAAGATATAAATATTGCCTTGTCAACTTGTTCCATGTTTTCAACAGCCATCAATCTGAAATGCCAATCTGAAACGCCAATCTGAAACGTATTTTTGGGAATCAAGCAACAAAGCCAAGCCACATAAAATTTTGACTGTATTAGGACTTCAACTAAGATACTGCTTGCAGTTCAAATACTCTCACTAATCCTTATTTATCATGCATCTTCAATAATAGAAAATGAAAGAACAATGCCATTATATTAAGTACCAAATATATCAAGAGATAGTATGGTACTGTGATTTCTGTAACAATTTAGAAAAAGTGATGTCTGTAATCTTATTTTTTAAGAAATCACTGTGACATGGAGCTAAAGAAGGATGAAAAAGAAGTTGACTTTACTACCAGCACAAGTTAGGTGCAGATTACGAGGTGGGAGCACTGCCACCAAGTGGCAGTCAGAGCTGTGTCAATGGACAGCAGAGGTCCATCTTCCTCTGATGTTTCAGCCTGGCATTCACTAGCCAGTATGTTTCAAAAACTACTCAAGTTTCAGACAACTGGAAACAGACTACCTCTTGGGGTATAGATGCGGGATAATGCAAACAGACTATCCTTTGCGGTATAAATATGGAGTATAGGATTTCCCAATACTCTGTCAATAGGGACTTTATTTGCCTATGCATTACAGTGCACATATATATTACGTTGAGTTAGAATAACTGCCTTTTATTATCTGCATAGTTATTTTTAAAACCCTACCCATTTCTTGGTCTTTATTTCTTGCAACAGTGAGTTGTTCTGATTGGATATTAAGCACATTAAATAATACTTTTGACCAATTTTGATCTGCTTCTCCTTTGAACTTTATTCATTCACCCTTCTTGCATCAGGAAAATGCTTACAACATATAACAAATTATTCATTCCAAATTACATTAATTGCTGCATAGCTCAGAACTCAATTGCATCTGTTAGCATACTGTCCATTCACAACATTAGAAATATTTTTGCTCATGTTCATCTGTAGACTTTTTCAGTTCTAACTAAAATAATTTGGTATCATGTATATTACTGTACTGTGTTCTTATACAAACTCTCTTTGTCATCTTGGACAAGTGACCTACTCTACAAAATTGATCGCTTCTGTCAGCATATATCCTTCATAAATTGGGAGTAAAAATTCCCTGTATCAGAATGGGTGATGCCAGGATGAAATTTCTAAGTGGCAGTGAAAAGTTGAGGGCCCTTTTAGCAGGCAAGGATTTGGAAAATAACTTGATAAAATGAATCAACTAATTAAAATAGGCATTCAGTACATGGATATATAGAGTACTCTCATAGAGTTAAAAAATATTTTTTCTTATCAAACTCATTAACTCCTTTCCTCATGAAGCCAGCACGGTAAAAATAGAAACTATCATCTAAATTAGTTTTTAAAAAATCATCAAATTAAAATTGATATGTTCAGAAGCACAGTGGTATTTTCTTGCCTAATACCAACATAACACTGGTTTTATTGGTACATACATACCACATCTCACTGAAACATTTTGTATATGTCTAAACTGTGATGGTATGTTGATTCAGGCCTGTTTGAAGTTAATTCATCCATGTGTACAGGGCTTGTTCACTGCAGGTTGATCTCACTTAATGTTAGAAGGAGGGTCACTGTACATATGCACAGCATTAATTTTTTTTAAGCTTTTTTTTTTTCCCAGGATCTGTTGATTCAAAGAACTGCATATACCAGAGACCTGAAATACTGGAGTAGATTACTGGAATTTTTCACCTCTCCAAATCTTGTAAATTGTAGTTGCAGGGAAAGCACCTCTTTCTTTGCAGAGACTGCAGAGATTCTTCTGCTGGGTAGAGTTGTTCTGTGAGACTTTTTCTCCATTAACCCTGCATATGGAGGGGAAATAACCCTCCCATCACCTTAACCATCTGTGACAGAGAAAGTAAGGTGGTGAGAATTTCTCCAATACGGAACTAAAGGCATCAAGGTGGAATCATTGTCTTTGTATGCCTAAGGAATATGACTAGTTACTTTTGTGTGTGTTTAGAAACAACTTTAAGGGATAGACACCAGATTTAATTTTTCCCATACTCTTTTCAGACATTCCTTCTAACTAAAGCTTTTCTTGGAAAAATAGTTTATTGCTTAATGTGAATCAATTAGATGAATGTGAAAGGAATCCTGCTTCTTAAACTACACTGTGTGCAGCACTTTTCCACCTAGTGCAGGTTGATCGGTACTTCAGAATTTGTCACAAGTCATACAGTATTTTTCCCTGGTAGCTCTCCATTTTCAGGGGATCTGTAATCTCTTGAGAATTTCAGATTAAGCAGGGAAATATAAAAATAGAAGTCTTAAACATCACAGGCTTCAGAGAATCAAAGATGTATTATTTTTAGCTTGAGGTCTAAACCTCAATGTATGATAGTCATATTATTCCTAACAATTTCAGATATTTATAAAAGTGGAACTGGAAGTGACCCCAAGAGATTCAATCCTACTACTTCAGGACAGGACCATCTATACCTAAAAACAGACAATGAGAAGTATTCCCCATGTTACCCATCTCAACCAGGCAGGTGTTCAATGATCTTGCCATTAGAAAATTTTTCGTATTGTTTAAGCTAGATTAGTAGCCATTATATCTTGTCCTATTTGGCATTAGGCATTGTGAACAAATTAATTCTTTTCAGCTGACATTTTAAACACTTGAAAACCAATATCATTTTTCTGCTTAATCTTATTTTGTCTAAAGAGCCCCAGTCCCTTCAATTCCTTCTCAGAGGTGGTGTTTGTTAGGTCTCAGCATATCACTGATGCTCTGTGCTGCACTCTCAGTTGACATGCATCTGGACACAGAGCTCTGGCAGAGGTCTAACAGTGCAGGGCAGAGCAGGCTTACGTTATGTATTGAGTCTATTTAACGTGCTTTGAGTCCTGTGCTATTTCTTTGTTGTCTTGATAGGAACATGGTTCTGTTAACCCATGGTCAGTCTATTCTGGCAGAGACCAGATTTGCAAGGATCCTCAGATCCTTTTCCTGAACACTATTTACTTTCCTTACTGGTCTCATTCCTGATGCTGTCATTGATTTTTCTGAAAAGTAGAATTTGGACCTTGTTTTCTCTGAATCGAATTAAATTTCTCTTTTCCTATGCCATTTTTCTGGTCATTGGGTTATTCAGATTTCTAGTTCTGCAGCATTCTCCCCTCTCAGATCAGGGTCAAGGGCAGATTTCATAAGAATCCCTTCCATTCTGTCTTCCAAGGGACTAATGAAAACATCAAGGGCAGGAGTCTCTGGATCCCTTCTTACTAAGCTTTTCTTCTTCTATAGAGAGCTACATTCTATGGCCCCACAACCCCCAGTATCTTGAAAGGAAAGACAAACAAGGGGTATTTGTTTCAGCTCAAAACTGTTACATTTCTTACCATCAATCTGTCAGGCACTTTTCCAGTCTAAAAATTCTGTCATTTAAAGACAAAATGTGCATTTCGTATAATTATCAAGTTCAGTATGCTTTTCCAATTTTCACATGCTTCTTAGTTAGGAATATTAGTGGGAAAAAACAAGCTGCTTTTTTTTTTTTTTTTTTTCGATTCCCACCAGGGAATTCTACTGTGTAGGCAGATCTTAGATATCACCAAAGCTTTCTATTTTTAGATGCACTGGAAATGGGTCTCTACTTTTCATATAGTAATAATTTCAATGAATGATTAGCAGATTTTTGAAAATGCATATGTAAATACATGAATGCAACCAAATTTCCACATAATTAGTTTTTTCTGAATGTATATACATATATTGTGGTTTAGGATCTTAAACTTTCGTTTTCGTGTCAAATCTAACTCTCCCTTTATTGTAAGAATTTCACTTTATGCTGTCTTAATTAGGTTGTTTCTCATGAAAAGTTAACAATTGTGAACTGCATAGTTTTCGCATTGCTCTTGCATTCACCACCCTACATGCATATTTTAACTTTGTAGGAGGCAGTAACTATCCTATTAATATTACTTTAAACGTGTATTTTACAAGATTTTAGAAACACATTACTGTTCATTGTACTTGGCCCATGGACTCCAGGGGCACATGCAGAAAATGAGCATGTCTTCAATATGGTTTTCTCTCAACCACAAGTTTGTTCTCGAGGAAACGGTACTAGAACTCATTCAAGATTGCTAGAATACCTGACTTTTGCTCTTCTAAGGAAACAAATAAAGTTTGTGGTTCACAAAAGAGATGGGTATTCATGTTCTCCGGAGTAGGTATATAATGTTTTCAGAAAACAAACTCATAGACCTATGGAAAGACAGAGAACAGCCCAAAGGGTTGGACAGCCACCATAGCTATCAGCAATGCTACTGAAAAAAAGCAAGGGGGAAGAAAATTGTTTTTGCTCGAGTAAGGCTGACCCCATCTTAGATATTCAGCTAGGTCTCATGGTGACTGTGTTGGACCACCACAGCCAGCTGAATGTGGTCAACAAGGGTAACAGGCAGCACAGCATTTATGCAATGTCATACTCATGGCTTTATCAAAATGGTCAGATGTGATGATCACCTTAGCACTGAACTGTGGGAGTTTGTCTAGGTTATGCAAAACTCAAACACACACTGGAGTCCTAACTAGTCTTAGTTATCACTTGCAGTGCTGCCAGCCACTATTTAGTTTTCTAAGAACATCTATGACTACAAAAACATGACTAAACAACAGAATATTTAGCAAGTGAATTTTCCCTTTTAAGTTTTTTTATTATTATCATTTTCTGTTTCTGACCTCCTGATGCTATGTGCCTTTTCTCAACACACTGAAATAAATAATGGGGCACATCTTGGGTTAGCTATGAAAGCACTCAAAGTTTAAGCATCCCCTAGTCTGCTCCAGCTAGACAAAGTGTCACTGAGCAAAAGAACCTGTAGATTTGTTGGCTGCAAGTTGTTTATCTTGAAAGCTCGAACTCTTTAAACAATAGCTTGTGAGATTTTTACAACCGTTGTATCTCAACAACAGATTTGATGCAGATATAAGTCTTCTGGTAGTTTAGCTCATTTCTGGATACAGAAATCATTTGCTTGGACACCTTGCAATCAGTCACTGTGATAACTAGCCCAGATGATATAGCATCATCATCACAGAAAAATACACCTGAACCAAACCACAAGGCTCAGCCATTCCTTGCAGAACTAGCTGTGTAGCAACTGTGTAGGCAGTTCATCTCCAATAATGATATAAATCCCTAATGTAAACATACAAGTTCAGGACACCATCAGCTGCTGCTCAGAAATTTCTAAAATCTGAATCATAGAATCATGTAATCATAGAATACCAGGTTGGAAGGGACCTCAAAGGTCATCTCATCCAACTTTCCTTGGCAAAAGCACGGTCTAGACAAGATGTCCCAGCACCCTGCCCAGCTGAATCTTAAAAGTGTTCGATGTTGGGGAATCAACCTCTTCCCTGGGGAGACTATTCCAATGGCTGATTGTTCTCATGGTGAAAAATTGTCCTCTTGTGTCCAGTCAGAATGTCCCCAGGAGTAATTTGTACCTATTACTCGTTGTCTTTTCCACGTGATTCCTTGTAAAAAGAGAGTCTCCATCTTTTTAGCCACCCTTTGAATACTGGAACATGGTGACAAGGTCTCCCCTAAGCTTTCTTTCCTCAAGGCTGAGCAAACCCAGTTCTCTCAGCCTTTCCTCACATGGCAGGCTTCCCAGTCCTGTGGTCATCTTTATGGCCCTTCTCTGGACCCTCTCCAGCCTGTCCACATGTTTTTTGCACAGCAGGGACTGAAACTGAACACAGTATTCCCGGTGTGACCTGACAAGTGCTGGGTAGGGTGGTAAAATGGCTTCTCTCTGTGTGCTGGTGATGCCCTTGTCGATGCAACGCAGCACCCCGCTGCTTGCTCTGCCGCAGCAGCACACTGCTCATCACACTGAGCTCTTGTCCACCAGGGCCCGGGTCCCTGCCCACAGAGCTGCTCCCCAGCCGGGTAGATCCCAGATGTGCTGCGCTCCTGGATTGTGTCTTCCCCAGTGCAAGACCTTACACTTGTCCTTGCTGCAATTCATAAGCTTCTTCTTAGCCCACTCTTCCAATCTATCCAGGTGTTACTGGAGGGTGGTTCTCCCTTCCAAACTGTTCGCTTCCTCACTAAGTTTGGCATCATCAGCAGTCTTCACTAGGATGCACTTAATCCCATGATCCAGATCACTTATGAAGATTTTAATCAACATTGGGGTCAATGTTGATCCCTGGAGGCCACACTTGTGACAGGTTGCCAGTGTCAAGAGGAGCTATTGCCCACCAGCCTCTGGGCACGGGCAGTCAGCCAGTTCCCCACCCACCCCGTGGACCACTTGTCTAGACCATAATGCATCAGTTTCTCTAGGAGGAAGCTGTGGAAAACTGTATCAAAAGCCTTGAAGAAATGCAGATAGACAATGTCCACCACTTGCCCCACATCAACTGCGCAGGTTGCTTTGTTGTAGAAGGCCATCAGATTTGTCAAGCGCAATTTGCCCTTGATGAATCCATTGGAAAATCCCAATCATGTGCTTCATTTGGCCTGTCATAGCCCCCAGGAGGATTCATCCTGTAACTTTCCCAAGGACTGAAGGAAGACTGATGGGTCTATAATTTCCTGGATCCTCCTTTGTGGATCCTCATTGTGACCACCTAAAGGCTACGTGAACATAAGTTTTCACTAGTAAACTTCTCTAGAACAACTAAGCATACTTCTGGATACACCTGGAACTTCCTAATACCTTACACTACTGAGCAAGTAGCCCAAACGTCCTGACACCTGCCAGGATACTCAAAAAATTGCAAGGATTCATATTCATCTCATTTGCAGAACCCAATTTAATAGGCTTTGCCAGACCACAAATACTGAAGAGTAGCCTCTTCAAAAGGCTAGAGGAAGGTGGCATTTCTCCTTCCCTTAATTTTATCAAGCATTCAGCAGTTATATCATTGCTACAAGGTGCAGAAGATGAGTTTCACTGCTGCTTCCTATATTTCCTGTTACTCAGGTGGATGCTTTTAGTACTGCCAGTGTTTTATGCTACACTGACAGCAATCCAGGTGTCCCATCTTGGCTGTGACTACTCACACCACCCAGCTGGAAAGCTGTGCTCTTTTGCTTGTTCTGTCAGTTTTACCAGGAGATGCTGAAGAGACTGAAACTGTATCTCAGAAATCACCTAGGATATCAGTGATGAAATTCAAATGGGAGGGGAAGGAACTGAAGCCCAATCTCACACAGCCACGATCAATCTTCTGTCAGTGAACTCCTAGAAGGCCCTTTTACAAGCTCTTATTTTGGCTGGTATAGCCAGCTCCAGGAAAGTATTTAGGGATGTGGTCGCTAAGTAAAGTAAAATCTCTTTCTGTGGCCTCATTTAGTTCCTAATTCTCTGGCAGAAACTGGACCTGGGAGACACGTACCTCTTCCCAGTTTTTGACTGATAAACCTGAGTGGCTCAGTGTTCTGGCATTTTTAAAGCAGATCTAAGCTGCAAGTTCTCCCTGTTGTTTACAGACGTATGCATTCACAGCAGGACCAGTGAGTCCTAGGTATCTGGACTTTCAGGCCCAGATTTTGGCTCAAAATTTTGAGCTGTTTAGTTAAGAATTATATATTCACACAACTGCAGGATTTCAAAATTGTTACCCTAAGTGTTGAGAATTGCAGTGCTTGGTGATGCAACACACATTTCTTGTTGAGTAGCCCTTGGTGCTTTTCCATTCCATCAGCAGTCTTTGTTGATATATCTAACAACTACAGCTGGTTAGCTGTCTTCTGATTAAATTAATTTCATGGGAAAATGTTACTGAGTCCAGCACACTTTGTCAGAAATATCTTGGGTTTGACAAAAGCTGATACATGGCAATGCAGTTTTCCCACAGATTCCTGGACTGCCTCGGTATCCCAGCTTTTGAGACAGGTATGCCAGGAAAACACTGCACTGAGATAAAGACATGGTACTTCCAGTCTGCCCATTTCCAAGCCATCTTCTGGTAGCCACAGCTCCCGAGCAGGGCTGGTGTCTGTCTATATTCAGGTTAGAGACCTGGAGATCTTGATGTCCCTTTTCCCCGCCCATGTTAATATGGTGTTTTTCAGACAGACCTCCATACAGACTGCTTCAAGGGCAGGATCCAGAGTTTTCCAACTCCATAGCTCAGGGCAAACCAGCCTGTCCAGGTTCTCCCAGGGCTGGGGTGCCAGAGTCCTGGCATCGATGGTATGGGTGTGCTTGGCCATGCCAGAAGTCTCAGATGATTTGCCATGGCATGAACCAGGCTTTAGCCAGAGCCACAAACGCATGATCCCAGGCTACTGCTTAGTGAGATCACTGTTCTTACCACATTTAACTCTACAAAGAGCAGAAATGGGCAACTGATGGGAATTTCGATTTCAGTGAGCAGACACACAATAGTAATTTCTGAAACAGTGTATCAGCTTTTTCTGGCATAACATTTCCTCCAAATTTCTGACTCTCAGGGAATTTAGGAAAGTCTTTTGTCTAGATTTTCATTTGTCCTGTCTATTCAGCTTAGACCAGAATAAACTACAAATAAACACAACAGAAAATTTTGCCTCCTTTTAGCATCAGCTCCTTGAGCTTCATCTGAAGCCTAGACTCATACAGTTTCTCAAAACTATAAACAGGATTAACTGTTTGATTTGGATGCATTTTTAAATGTATACAACATATTCTTTAGAGGCATTCTAAATGCCATGTTACTTGGGAAATGACAGTTACTGTTTTGCAGCATTTTAAACAGATATATATATCTCCATGTATAACTCCAAATGACAAGTGGCAGTGCAATTAAAACTGCAGTTTCAAAATAACTTTTCCTCATATTTAATGAAATAAAAACCCTGATCACTCCTACATGAGAAAAAAATATTTTCTGCACCTGTACACTTATCAGTTCAAAATAGTGAAAGCTAGCAATTGCACCTTCTTAAACAGTGGAAGCATTTTTCCACAATTAGGTTGACTGTATTCACTTGAAAGGATATGAAGTGGTGATACGTTCTGAAGACAACAAATCAGATCTAGCACATGGAATTATATGTCTGGACTGAAAGGAAAAATACATTTAAATGTGTTATTATTTTATTTTCTATTAAAAATATAATTAATCTTAAAATCCGGTTGTATTTACTAAAAAGAAACCAAAATAGTAGCTTTGTAGAAAGATATAACTTTTCCTTTTCTCCTACAACCCTGTTGTAAAATAATCTGGTTTGCTATTTTTATTTCTCAAATTGCAAGACAGATTTTTTAAAGTCAAAACAAAACAGAAGATCATATCAGTTCATAACTGTATTTTTGTAATGGCAGAGATTAAAAACTCATTAGAAAGAAAAACTTCCAATGTGTTCTACAGTGTTAGAAGACATGTTCATTTGGTGGCCAAGATGTGCAGATCCCATATGAAAAAAATGTGCAGTCAAATTCTCCTCCACATATGCTTTTTTGGGGGGAATACTTGATCTTTAAAAAAATGTATTTTATAATAGTAGAGTCAATGAATTCCAAGGGATTTTCTCAAAATGTTAATGACCTGGCTCAAGTCATTAAGTATTTATTCAGGATGTTCTATTGGACATTCTTCCTTTCTGCATTGCAAGCAGAAATCAGCTTGCAATGCAACCATTCTAAGGCTTCAAAAGACCACACAGAAGGCGGCTACCCATCCCTACGGCACATCTAACCTAAGGGAAAGTCTGTCTGACTTGAGAATCTGCTGCAAGGAACAACAACTGTTGTAGTTAAACCCAATCCTATTCATTCCTTTGACTTCATAACTAATCTCATACTTCTACTATGTGGAGGTTTCTCCTGAAATTTAGATAATTTGTCAGTATTTCTGGTGTTAGAACACTGGTGGACTGGAGCAGCGTCTATGATATGGATGAGTATAGACCTACTGTTCCTGCTGCTTCAACTTCTGTCCAGCGTATCTACTTCTATGTTTTGGCTTTAATGCAATACCTTACTTAAAAATATTTAGAAGCATTTTCCGTCTTCTCCTCTGGCATTAGTACTGGTCCCTAATACACTTGGGGCTACACTCAGACTGTCTTTTTATTACTCAAATTGTTCCTATCCCTGTCCAAAGTCTGTAAAGCTTAAACACCAGGCAGTCTGATTTGTACGGCACTGTCTTGAACCTAAATGCCAGCACAATCACAGGTGAGCTTAATAGAACCACTTGCAAAGGACTTTAATGAAGAATAAGCTAGAAGAATGTCACAAGTTTATAATTGCATCTGGAGACAATCATAACAATAAAAAAATGCAAAGCCCTCCTTTATGCAATGTAAACTTTAGATCTGTATTTATCTCTAAAGGAATTCATACATTTTACTGTTGCTGATTAGTACTGAATGAGACAGTTGTTATATTAATTTATAAATAAGTAAAGTGATTTATGTATTTCTTAAGGACTGAAAAGCAAAAAAAGAGAGGAAATATTCTCTTTTGATGATTTAGAGTATGAATACATCTTTTCTTCTCTCTCTCTCTTTTTTTTTTTTTCTTATCAGCTTATGGGGAAGCATTAATGCCATAAAATAACAAGCTGAAGGGGATAGATATAAGATTCAGTATAGCTCCAAAATTGGTGGGCTTTCATATGTCATGAAAGGAAATACAAAAACACACAAGGGAATTAGGCTTGATATTTTCTGATACTTTGAGCTGTGTGGGGGTTTTGCTAGGTAGGCGCAATTCAGATGAGTTATGCTGACAGTCACTGATCAAAAGAAGCAGTAACGAAACTTTTATGATGCTAAATGCCTAATGCAGTATCACTCATGGCAGAAGTACTGGACTAGATCTACACTTGAATAAATCACATGAGCATCTGGTGCAATGTGAGGAAGATGGCACTCCTGAGTGAATTCTACCTTGGGCATAAACCAACCAAGCTGTAGACAGTTAAGAAAAAAACTGTTGCCAACCATTCTGAAAAGCAAGCATGAGTGCTCAGTCCCCTTTTATGTATCCTAAGAGGAATTCTGAAACAGAATATGAAACCAGCCTGATTTGAAAAAATCAGCTCAGACTGATCCAGTGTAATGCCAACAAAGGCACCCTTAGCTGAAACAGTCAGTATATTTTCCTATTACTATCTCACACTGCTGATTATTTCCAAGAATTTTACAGTTCTGATGTTGCTTTGGGGATTTTTGTTTGCTTTATGTTTGAACTGTGGCAAGAACTGACACACGGTACCCAAAAGTCACGTTGGTTGAAAGAGAAAGGATCTCCATGTGCGTCCATTAAAAGATATTTCAAGATTCATGGCTAGTGTGCATATAACAAAACACAAGTACTAATACTAGCTCCATCCAGAAGACTCAAAAAAAAAGAAAAATAGAAACAAACCAGTGTCATTGTTTGGAGAGAGTTTTATAATGAACAGTTTCTTAGAAAGAGTAAAAAACATGGACAAACAACAAATGAGTAATCAGTATTTAGCCCAAACAGAAAAGCAGTACTATGGTGAAAGAGGAGGTACTAAATATCAAAACAGAGGCCAGACAAAATATGCTGAAACAAATTTATGGGGGGAAATGTAGGTAAAAAAGAACTACCTGTGTCTGTCTAGGAGGTACATAGCAGTCAAAGCTGAAATTCACATACATTGTCAAAGGATAATCAACTGCCAACCTAAACTGGTCAGTCCTTGTCTGTCACTGGTTTTAGCAGGTTCATTCTGAACAACAATGTTTCAAGCAGTGTTGGCGTTTGTAGAGTCAATGATGGTGCCTGAAATGCAGCACAGGTATAATCGATGAAGTATCCTGCAGTCTTGACCCCCAGTTATATTAATTTTCTCCCTGCTAATGCTACCAGGCTTTCTTTCAAGAGGAAACAGACCGCAGGAGAGAGACTCTGATACCTGGGTCTTGTTACAGCATGCGTTCAGGAAATGTCCTCAGCCCCACAGATTCAACATGTCCAGTGGACGGTGGAGAAAGAACCCTTACGAAGCTGCTCTGTATGATGGGTACAGATCTTTTTAACAGTTGGCACTGTAAGCATGATTAAGAGCTCCTCAAACCTTTTTTTTCCCTTCTTAGTCAATGTAATCTTTGTCATGTTTCAGGACTCTCAAATTTGTATTATCTCAAGGCAGTTCAATGAAGTATAGCCATGTTATTTCAGTATCACTGTTCCTAGTCAGATAGCGATATCTCTGCTAACTGTGATGAAACTCTGCCCTCGCGCTGGAAGTGTTTTATTTAGCTCTACAGCATGCTTCATCTCAGATCGTGGGCTATAACAGCATTTCACCCTGTTAGTTTGTACGGAAAACAATAAAGATACTACCTAGGTGTTGTATAGCTAGGCAGCACAGCAGGGACTGTACAGAGGCCTGGTACACTTGGCAGCAGCTCCAGTTTCTCTGTAACCATCCCAGGGAGGAGATACCTGAGATGCTTTATCAGATCTGGCAAGTGGGAAGGACCCAGACTCATTCCTGTCCACTGCCTATGAGCTCATATATGCATGGTCTGTAGCTCCGTTGTTAGACATAGTAAGTATAACTTAGACACGCTAAAAATACAAAGTATGGAACCATGCTGGGAATGCAAAAGGAAGGAATGTCGCTGACCTGAGCCAGACCCAGAGATCAGAAAGCCACTTTTAGCAGGCCTTTTCTTGGAGATTCATTGTACACTTCTTTAGATAGCCTAAAGTTAAAAGTAATGTAGCTTACGTGTTTGGTAGCGGCAAGGTTTTCTCCTACCAACTTGTGCTGTGACATTAGGAATTCCAGAGCCAGGCTAAATTCCACTGAGCTGTCACTGGCAGGTTCTCTGGAGGGGGTGGCCGATCACTGCTGAAGCCCACAGCAGAGTCAATAGTGGCTGACAACAAACCGGCATCTGCACTCAGGATTGTGTATTCCTTTTCCCCAAGACTTATGTTCCGGGACAAAGCAAAACCTACCACTCCTAGATATGAAGATGGAGAGCACATATTCATATACAGACAACACAGAACCTGACTACAGTCTTTTATCACTTGCTGTTCTCTTACAGCATCTTTCAGTGCTTTGTTTCATCATTTCTGGCCCAGAAAACTCGCCTAGTTAGGCACAAATGAAAATCTCACAAATACTGCATGCATGCCATGCAGTTTTATACAGACAGATTGCACTATATTTAATTCCAAAGCTTTTAAAACTGACTGCTATTCATTAGCAACTAGACACGGGTACACGTCCCAGCTTGAACTGCTTAAAACCACCTGCTGGGTACTGGATTTTCTGCCGACCATCAGCATACAACTACCATTCGTCTTCTTTTGCAGTGCATTCTCCTATAATCAATTTATGGGTGAAGTACTGTATATACATATCCAAATTAATTCTTCCTCAAGATCCGTCTTCAGATTCTACCATACAATTGCCAAAAGCTGTTCTGCTCACTATCTTTTTCTACTTGCTAATTAATTAGAGAAAGTCACAAGAAATACCGGCTAAGTATTTTGGGAGGGCTTAATGAATGAGTCTATTAATTTAAGAAGAGTTAGCAATTATGCATTCTCTAATATTGATTTCCACTAAATCCTATCTGGAAATTAAGGAGATTGATAATAAAACCTTTTATTCAGTTCCACTACAATATATCTAATGAATAAATTGGCTGCATGCACATCCTTAGAACTAGATTCATTTAGTAATAAATGGTGTAACACAAAGGCGCACATTATAATTGGAATTAAGGAGGGGGGAAAAACAGGTGTAAGCTGAACTCAGTAATATGCTAATCAAGCATAATGCAGAAAGGAAGTTTTACGTGACATAGATTTGTTCCTCTGGTATTCATACAATTTCCTTTTCAAATTTATTTTCTTACTTCTGTGTAGCCAGGTCCTGTTTGTGGGATTCCTCAGCCTGTTTCTGGATGAAAGGAAATTCATACACAGCAGCACACTGTGAGCCGAATCCTGCTTGGTTAAAAAGATCACAGAATTAATTCTGAGAAAAGTCCTTAGCTGCTGACAACACATTTTTCTACTCCAGATTGTTTATTCTTATTCCAGAACCATAAAAGAGAGGGATGAGTCCCAAGTAATGGAGAATATGCATCATGGTCCTAAGAGAAAGGACTTGAAAGCTGGAAAGCTCAAATGTCCACCCTCCCTCATCTTCCAGAATGAAAGCCATAATCGGTTCAAGGAAGGCTCATACCCATAGTAATTTAACCTCAAACGTAGCAATCCAGTCCATTCAGACTTTGGGGAGTGGTCAGCACCAAGCATCTCTCACAGCCCAATTGTAAATTATTCTTTTCATTGCTCTGTAAACCATATTTTACCTCACACATCTGAGTAATCTTTGAGGATGTCGGTGAAACACTAAATCATCTTAGCATTTTCTCTCCTTAGGTGCAGAAAACAATTTTGCTAATTCTCGAGCTGCCTCTGAGTCCTCAGTCAACAGGTCTTTTTCCTTTGAATTTCTCCTTCCTTTTGACCCACAGTTCTTAAGTGCCTGCTACCTCCTGACTGCACGCAGGAAGCGCAATTCAAATATCTACTAGAAAAAATACTAAGGACCTGATTGAAAAACCCATATAAATTAATCCATTTAAGACTCCCACTGATTTTAATAAACTTTTGATCAATCAATGTGATTATTCAAATTAGCTTCTTAAATGTACTGTCTAATGCATCTTAATTTGCTTTATTGTGTTACAACTCATCTCTTCTCACCCAAGGGAAAAAATTATATCTAAGTGAGATTCTAGCCTTTATAGACTTAGATCTGCAGAAGAAAAACATTGCCAACATCAGAATCAGACATCAAACACCAGAAGTGCAGAACAATGAAGTACTGATTCCCAAATCATTCATTTCCATCATTGTTTTTACTTATTATTACATTATTAACAGAACATGTCATAAGAAACTCTCTTGACAGTAATTAACTTAATGATAATAATAAGGATTCCAATAATGCTAAATGCATAAGGATCATGTCACAACAGATCACTATGGCTTGACATTGCACATACAAGGGCCACGGAATGTTAATGATTTGATCCTCAACAGTTGCTTTGTAAAGTAAGGAAATATTACTGCCATTATAAAGATAGCAGAGAGAAAGTAGGTTATTTTCTGGAGCACAGAGAATATCTGCGATAGAGCCAAGATGAGAATGCAGAGAATTTTATAAGCTGTTCCTAGGCATTCACTATATAACCACCTGACTGTATCTCTCATCATTAGATAGGCTTTAACTTTTTCAGCCCCATATCACAGTCACATGTGCAGAGCTGCATCTCACATAACTTACTTAATAAAAATATTGTAATCTACAAACAAATAGACAGATAACTTGCTTTGTTATAATAAAACCTGAATTAACTACATTAGCATGAGAGCTTAGAGCAGCTAATGTAGGAGATGTGGAGACTATGGATACAGGCCCTTCCCTAGAAGTCATTCTTCTTGCCCCTTTCTTTACATCTTCTTCAACACACACATGCACACACACGTGTGCACACACACGTTATTCCACAGCTGCAGCTCTCTCAGGATGTGAGGAGGAGGGATAATTCTTTCTTACAGTGGTTGCAGTTATTTTAAAAGGTGTCTCCAGTACATTCACCCTTGCATTTGCATACACATATACCACGTACTGCTGCTCAGTCTTACATTTTCTACAGATAAGATATGAATATACAGTAATTCTGGGGATAGTTCTTTCTGTGTGATGAAGTCAGCATAATTAAGCTGAAAGTGAAAAAAACTGCCAAATTTGCATCTCTGGTACACCTGAAAGTAGTAATCTCAGAACAGAAATGTTAGTGTTCTGCTAAGTAGCTCAACAGATAACAGGTTGGGTAATCTCTGCTCCCCTCTGCTCTTTATGTACCTGATCCAAGACAAAATCCATATGCAGTTCTCAGAGCTTAGGAACAAATCTGGCTTGCCTTCAGTGACAGAACAAGCTGCAGAATTAGGGTCCCTCTCTCTATTCCTCAGGTTCCATAAATTCTGTGTCATTTTCTTTGCAGAACTTAGCTTCAAGGGGGAAAAGGAAAGGTGGAGACTGGATTCAACAGGTTACAGTACAACCTTGCAGGTAAGGTGCTTTGCTCCTCAAACTGAGAATACATATTCCTCAATTTCTTGCTTAGACTTTTGCTTATCAGGGCATGCATAATCCAATTCACGGTCCATTAGCTGTATCTGGCCCATGGCACTCTTGCACCCAGCTCTTTCATTGACAGATAGGAAGAGCAGCTGCTCAGATAAATGAATTCTTCCTATATGGCTGGATAATTTACCTCTGTTGGTGAAGAAGCTCTGCACTCACTCAGAGACAGACCTACTACCATGTCATATCCAAGAGGATAGCAGGCACCAGCAGACATATGTCTTCTCATGAGTACCCACATAAAACCTGAACTGCTGCTCCCTGGGGTTCCAAGCTAGCAGTGCAAAAATCTGTTCTTGCACAAACCTCACTCAGATGAGGGCTGTGTGCTGTGACTCCTGAGTAGGAGGACGTGTTCAGGCTAGTTGCATGTGCAGAGTGGGAGACAGAGTCTCTGCTGAAGCACTTTGGCTCTGTGTACAGACAGCGGCAAGAGCTGGCACCTCTGAAATGAATTTCCTGGGAGGATTCAATGCAGCACTTCATTGCCAATGCAGCAGTGAGTCCTGCCTTGGTATGTCAGAGATAACTAAAACAGATTACAGGTGTGGAAAAGACAATTCATCTAGGAATTGAAGAACTCTGGTTTATCATGAATAACTTAACAACTAATGAATAAGTAATCTTAAATAAGGTCTGACCAGAGAAAGGAATTTTTAACTTGGTTTCTTAGAAAGAACCTATCCAGAAGTCAGGCATTCTACACAGCCAAATGTGCACCTGTTCAATTACAGAGGCAGTACTGTAACAGGTTTAATAACATTCATCACCTTACACCCAGACCCATTATTTTTCTCTCTTCTCCCAGCATGTCTCCTCTCCAGAAGTACTTGTTTAAAAACAGGTTAGCAGAACAAGTTGTTCTAATCTCTAATGACAACAGGATTTCAATATCCCATGGAAAATCATTGCAAAAGCAATTTAAATTTAATCCCTTGACAACACTTTTGCAAACATCAAATTAGCAGTGATGAGGATGTCTGGCTGATATTGTCCTGTTTCAGCAGCAAAGCTGGACTGGAAGGCAGCACTGAGGGACGCTGTGCAAGAGGTCGTCTGTCTCAGAGCTGTGAGACTGCACAGAAACATTAGATCAGCAGACAGAGCAGTGAGGAAAACATTCCGTTTTAGAAAGATTTTTACCTTTTCTTTGCACCAACATGGTAAAGGACAAATATGCCTTGTAGAAGCAATAGCATTGATCTATACATCAACCATGGTCACCTCTAAGTTAATTTTTCATAGGATCTTACACTGCTGAGGAAAGACTGCTGTCTTTTATTGGCTTCTACACCAAGACTGTATTTCTTCTTTAATTTTACTAAGGAACCAGAAAGACATGTGTCTTTCTGTATATTCTTCCCCCAGGACTTCCAGTTACCTTTAGCTGAGGCAGTCTCCCAGAAAATGTAGGTTCCCATCATGTTAGATGAAGGACGGCATCCTATCTGAGACTCTCACTTGACACCTGGCTTTGCACAGCCTTATTATGTATATGAGTCATTGGAGTGTTGTATAGAAAGGGAAGCAACAGCAGGAAAAAGCCACTGCCAACTCGTTTTTTGTGGAGTCTACTGCAGTGGGTCTGTGATTAATGTTTCAAAGTATGCAACTAGGATTGAATCTCTCTGGAGAACATGCTGAAGAACTCATTGGTTTTTTTAATCCTGAGTAGGCTTAGCTATGAACCAAGCTGTGTCAGAACTGCCTGTGCCTAACTGTGTCACTTTTCAGCACATTTTCTGTGCTTTTGGTGCTTCATCACAGCTCTGCAAGTTGCATTCAGTATATGAATATCCCAGAGAGTGTATTCAACCTACATGTGATGGACTGTGAGAATGGTTTCTAATACTGCTAATGCACAGTCTGGGGCAAGTTGCCTCAGGAGTTAGACTTCAATTTAAGTATTAGCAAAATAAGATAATAATATGCAATTAACTATCCCCAAGCATATTGTATGGCTTACTTGGTTACTGTTTATAAGGCACACTTTGGAAATGAAAATGCTACATGCACTAAGTATTGTGCAGCATGGAAAAATGTTTGACTATTTAATTCAGATGGAATGTGTGTAACACAATGAAACCATGAGTCCTGGCCAGCATGCAAGAGCCCCTTTGCCATCTTTCATTTGATACGCAAACACTGGATTAAGTTTCCTTTACTTTGGCTAAACCAGCACTCTCAGGAAGCATACCATGTCCCTCCCACAGCTGTAAAATGTTCTTCTTACAGAATAATATTGGGTGCGTTTTGGTAGTAAGATGCCAATATCTAGAAATATTTTAGGTGTACTCTGGGAGTAAGAGTCTGTTCAGTTTGTTAACTGCAGAAAACTGAGAACGAAAAAATATGTATGGTACAAACTTGCAGGTAAAACCCTTAGGATGGTCATGGGGAGCTTTATTTTACCATCCATAATAGTAAAAGAAACCTAAACCATAAGGTTCTCCACAGCAGAAGCAGCACACTTCTCCCAGCCAATAAGCAGAGCTGAACTCCTGATGCATGCCATTAATCACACAATAGTATTGGTGACATAAATGCAAAAAGATTTTGCAAGCGCAGCATATACAGACAGTTTGCTTATATCCCTGGCTTGCCTTAGGTTTGCTGGGGGGAGGGGGGGAGGGGGGGGTGGTAGTGGTGGTGGTGGTTGTTTCTTTTATCTTCCCCCTCGCCCCCCTGATTTATGCTCTGATCCAACAACATCAAATTTTAGCTGTACATGAATCCTTAACACTGCCGAGCTTTGCAAACGTGCATTCTTTCATGCTCATTGGCCCTTAAGCTCTATTCTGATAATGAAAGATGCAGAGCAACACAGGATGAATGCAGATAGCAACCTGTCAGCAGCCCTTTATTATGCACAGACATAACCTATCAGAGTTTACACACAGGTTAAAGCATGAGATAGGATAAAAGGGAGAGAAAGAACAGAGAGAAGCCTGAAGGTGAAAATTAAAAATGAATATATGACCCACTGTGTCCCTTGGTTTTTAGCTCGTAAAAAGAACGCATTGACTTAATTAAGATAAAAACTTTTTCTTTAGTATTTGGAGTCTTAACCTGACATTGTTTTATTAAAATGCACTGTGAATATTAAATAGTATATTACTTCACCTCCCTACAGTAAAAGCAAAGCCATTTGTTTTGAACTCTTGATCCTGTTTGTTTGCTCTTTATTTCATGTGTGTGTTTTGTCTGTTGACGTTATTCATGACACTGAGATCTAATAGAGAGCTGGGATTCACCCTGAGTGGTGGTGTCTGATGTCCATTTGGAACAAATTCAAACAACCCAAGCAGTCCAGGGAAAACTCCAGCTTCCCTGGTGATCACCACCTGCCAGTAAGACAAGCCCAGCTGCAACAGAGCATCACAGTCTGGCAGATCTCCATTACAGGAAAAGTACGATTTTTCTCAGATTTAGTTAACTCCTTGAAGAGTCTGGCAATGCAAGAAAGCTGATCTGCTGCTTGGAACATGGAAGATCCAGTATGATCAGTGTTTGAGACCAAAGACATCGGTAACACTATTTAAAACTGCCTTTTCGAAAATCAGGTGGTTCAGTTAATTGAACAGAGTTACTTGGTTTGAAATACAGGAATAAAAAAGTTGAATTTTCACTAGTCTTTACAAAAGGCAGAATGCAAATACGATGCATAACACCACTTTCAGCCTTGGTTCAGCAGACTTTTGGGTACTTACTTATTGTCTGTACTTCAGTGCAAGTGCTTTGCTGAACCAAAGCCCTAGTGAGCATATACTGACTCTTAGAAGTTAAATGAAGGAATTGATCTTTTCTGACAGTGAGGCAGATTTTAAATCATGGCTTTCTCCCCCCCCCAACCCCACCCCCATTGTACATTTCCACAGTCATTTATTTCTGGCTAGAGTAACTACAGATCAGAGGGTTAAAATGTTCAATGGCTTAATGTGCTAGCTTCATTTCTACTGGCTTCTTGTAGCAACAGTGGACAATGAAAGCAATAGTCTCAGTCTGATCCCTGATAAATGCTTGCCCAGATAATTATATTGGCTGCAAGCTAGGCACAGCTGGGAGACAAGAGACAATGAGCGTTAGAAAAGTGCAGTTACTGTAGGTCAGGGCTGATGTCTCCACATGGCACTTGCGTACCTTTTCTTCCCCAGGATCACTAGATGGTTTTTTACCTACCTAATCCATGTTTTCTCTCTTGCTCACAGGCACGTTCAGACACAAACAAAAGCTTTCAGCCATAGCTTTAATATGAACCTTTAAATGCCAGCTATTGTAGCTGAGCTAAGCTTGTCAGCTACTACTGTTGTCTTCATATTGACATTCACTTTAACAATTACTTATGTTTTGAAGCCTGAAAAAATTAAACTAATCACCTCAGTTATTTTGTCTGAAAATACATTGTTCATGTCTTTTACACCTACCAACCCAGTGAGAAAAAGGTAGGCATCTTGAATTCCTTATCAAATAAAACTTAATGTAAATGCAACAACTCCCTGTTTCAATATTACATAGGTATGGCTGACTCCCAGCTATCTTGTAAGCTTCTGCAATTGGAAAAGCAAATGTTTAACTACTTTCTGTGTAATTGGCTTTTTCTTACACCTCTCATACTGTGAAGTGGAAAGGGTTAGTTAGTCTTTTACCCAGATGTGACATAATCAGTGCCTTGCAGAGACAACCTTCCATGTGGACATTGCCACCTCTTGCGATGCAGCTAATTAGCATCTTAGAAGAAGCTATCATAGTCTACTGGATACATACAAAGTAGCTTCAGAAACTACATAATAAATTCCCAGTAGACTCCTATTTATTGCAGTAAATGATACATATTTCTCCTCTGCTTAAAAGTGCATGCAGTGTTTATACCAAAATCCTGAACATTTAATTTCTCTTGAGGCTATGATAACTGTGTTTATGCTCATGAATTAAAATAAAAAGTTTTACTAGGGAGATATGGACATGCAGGTTTAGATCTCTGTAGCTGCAATTTCACAAATGCTTTGCTCCAACGTAAGTGAGAGTTTCCCTTTACATAGCCAGGCTTCCTCTCTACCCTAATCTGAACCACACATTCCTGCCACCCTTTTGCATCCCCACTGCATGCTAGTCTGGACCAAGAAACAGATCAGGCTGAAAACCAGGCTGGGGGATGGAGGGAGTCTGTGAGACACAAACAGGGTATTTCTTTTCATATGGATTTTTTCCCTGAACTCACCCACTTAAGTCCAACAGGAGTGCACAGCTGGAGATGGGACAGAGAGTAGGATGAATTGTCTTGTTCCATTTACATTGGCTTAAAGTGATTATGAAATTGCCATCTCAACTAGATATCAAAAAGGAAATTTTTCTGGTAGCTTATGATTTTTTTTAGATCCCAATTCAGCAAGGTATTTAAGCACCTAACTTAAAGTCTCATGCTGAAGTTCATTGCTAAAGTGAGTTCCTAGTGTTTTCATTGCTTGGCTGACTTTCTGAAGTGTCAGAGTCAGGGGAGCTGTTGTTCTTTCTAACAGCTTCACTGAAAATTATTTAGCCATTTTAAAGAAAATATTCATTGTTGCTAGGAAATATTGTTTGTGACCTTTTTATTAAGCAGCTACAGCACCTCAGGGAAGAAAAGAGAAGAATAAGCTTGGCAAGGAGTAAAACTCCAGGTAAGATTTGTGGGTTTATTAGCCCCGGAAGAATTGGATGTGATTTAACTGAGTTATACAATATATAAAGCACTTTGTACATGGGCCGTGGAGTACATTAGACGATAAAATTGGCTTCTTCTGCTGTTCCATTAGTGATGGTACCAGTGGACATACAAACTGAGACTGATATATCTTGACGCACAAGGAAAAGAGGGCACATTAAGGAGGATGGAGGTCTCAGAAGTGCTTCCCTAGCATAATGTAAACTAGGATGAAGTTATAATTTCCTTCTTCATCCTCAGAGAGAGTACATGTGAGAGCTTAACATGTTGTTGTAAGGAAGATATGCAGCTTCCCAAAGAGCACTTGAGAGATCTTTAGAATCAGCATTCTATAAGGTGCCTTTCTTTCTGTATGGAATAGATGAAGATTGCAAAGGTGAACACTGTGGGAGATGAATAAACAAGACATGGTCTTGCCTGATTGATTGCACATATTGAACAATATGTAGTGCAGGGCTTTTACCCAGCCAGCAGATAAAACAAGACACATTGCTTCATCTATTTTTCTTTCATAAAGATTTTCGAAAACAGCCCTGTGAAACCAAGTAAGCAAGCAGCAGCATGGGCAGAAATGGAAATTCAACATGTCAGGTATGGCACTGCTAAAGTTGCCTGTCTAACTTTAGAGTAACCACTTGTACATACTTACTGCAAGGAAAGCTTTCTCACATACAATCACATTGATTTTCTCTCAAAAGAACAGACATGCTATGCATAAATCCCCAGAAGCTGTGCTCTATATCTCTCTTCTCCTCCTTCAAATCTCCCAGATGTTATGCCATAGTCAGTGCTCTGCTCTCTTCTTATAATATCCTCTGCTTCTACATCTTCATCTTCACAAAGATTCTCTTTTCTTTTCTTTTTTACTGAGAAATTGTCCAAATTTATATTTATCTCCTCTATCAATCAGATATTATCCTCTTGTTATCCTATTAACAGATATTATCCTCTTTAGTGCACAGACACTAAATATTGTCATCTCCCTTCCACAAGATAACTGCTCTCTCAGATGATCTACAAGCACAACTGCTCCTTAACCTAGTTCTGTCAGAATGATTTGATTGTAAAACCCTTGCACAGAAGTGTTTTAGTAGGTTTTAAAAACCAAATTCTTTTGACGAAATCAGGCTGGGGACAGCTATATGTATAGTTATACTGGCAAATCTGAGGGGGATTGTAACCTTCTGGGAAGCAGAAGGGAGAAGAGAGTGGCTGGTGATAAGCCACCTACATTATTTCCATGCTTACATTATCCACATACCTATCAACATCTGACCACACCCTGGCTATTCTGATTTTCATACTTGTTGCTTATTTGTCCAAAATGTCTGTCATTGCTGACAGACCTGCAACATATAACCACAATGCTCTCATTCCATTACAATGTCTATAACTACATTCTTATCTCCTCAGCTGATTTTCCTTATTCCCTTCTCCTCATTTCATTGCTGATTTAATTATTTTTTCACAGTGTCCATTTCTTCTCTTCAAAAAATCCTGTCTTTGTTTGCATCTCTCCTTTCATCCACTCCTCGAAGCAGTTTCTCCTCAAGTCTTATTAAAAATTTTCTTCCTTCTGCCTTGTTTTAATTAAGCTCTGAACTCTTCAGGTGAATGAATGTGACAAAAGTTGTAAAATGTTTGTACATTGAACTGCCAAATTATAACAACAGCAACAATCAACAGAGTTCTGAAGTTCAAGCCCAGGACAATATGTAATACTGCAGAAAGTAAGTCCAAACAAAAGAATAAAAAAAGAAAATTAGAGGAAGAGAGCCTGCAACAATTTAGAAAATGCAGAGCAGTCAGCAGTCACTGACACATAGAAAGGGCAAGGAGAAAAGGCAGGTCAGTCTTGAGACCAAAGAGAAGTTTCACACCAGGAGTGCCTGATGATTCAGGCAGAAAAGTATCTGCAGTTCAGGAAACTCCTAAAATGTTGTAATCACCCTGGAGCATACACAGGAGAAAATTCCACCCTGTCTTAATGACTGAGAACTGCTATATCTATGGAAATGAGTGAGCTCTGTGTCTAGGAAATTAATATATGCCTAGTCAGGAACTGGTGAAGACTTTTCTTATAACTGGAAGGTCTAATCCATCTCTGAGCAAAGGCATTTCTGGTGCTGCTTGACCTGAGGAGCGAAGTAATACAAAATGTAGTGCATGTTGGTTTTCCCAATTCGCAACCCATGATAGGTCTAACTATTAACCTAGAAAATGCCTTGAGGAAAAACACTGAGCAAATGAAAAAAGTAGATGTGTATGAATGAAAGGAAAAGGGAGAAGCACACTGAAATGTAGAAGATGGTAAATTAAGCACAGTTTTTTCCTGCATCTGCACACATGCTGTATAGGAAATAGCTGGAGTATTAAATACTTACTGAAATTATGCTTCAGAAGAAGACAAAAAATCACTAGGAACATTGCGGAAAGAAAATAAGCACATTAAACAGATTTAAAAAACCCCTAATATTAGGGGATACTCCAAATTCACACACATTTTCAATGATACTTAAATTTGTGTCAATCTCTCATTTCAGTTCCCTCTCAGATTCCAGTCTGAGCCCTATTTCTTCAGTCCTTCACCCTGCTTATGTACAGATACACAGCCAGGTGGCTTTGTAGGTGAAAACCCACATGTTTGCATTTGGTCCTAATTCAAGCCCCATCACTGCAGCATGGAGTGATACCACTTCTGTTTCATGGGGCAGTAGTGAGTAGCTGACTCTTTTAGGATTTATCATCTCTCACTCCTTGCTCCTTTTCTCTGCCCCACTGAGATGCTTTTAAAAGCTTAAACCTTAAGGGTTCCCTCTTTTTTTCTCTCCTCCACCCCCACCCTCCCAACAAGTGAAAGAATAAATTTGAGGAATGTGATGGTTTGGGAATAAACAAGAAAAAATTTGGCAGTGAAGCTCAGAAGTTGAACAATTGGCTTTGGGAAAGGGTTTAGACTATAGTGGCAGAAGAATGAGTGCTGACATGGAAAATCAAGATACATTAGACGTTTCAGTACAGGAGAGGGAAGGCTATGCAACCTGGTCAGGTGGGAAGAGCTCTAGTGGTCAAGAGCTTAGTGACAAAAACAAAAACTGAGGGATTTTAGTAAGCAAAAAGGAGTTTTGGACAGAGTAGTGTACAGCGAGATTATAAAAGAAAGAATGCGGCAGTGAAACCAATGAAAGCACTATCTCTTCAAGGCTACCAGGGAAAATGGACTGGAAATAAATTGATCAGCAATATGGAATTTAACTGCTATATTCAGGGTTCAGGCTAATTAAGAATGTGATAGTAATCTTACAAAATAGTGTTATCACTGAAATAGTAAATACATTTCT
Organism: Falco cherrug; assembly: GCF_023634085.1. Taxonomy (NCBI): domain Eukaryota; kingdom Metazoa; phylum Chordata; class Aves; order Falconiformes; family Falconidae; genus Falco; species Falco cherrug. Next base: position 34,025,547 of record NC_073699.1, on the reverse strand, counting down.
TGTCCGTTTTCTTGTAGTTTTTTTTTAATATAGCTAATACATACTGCTTGAAAATAACACATTTAATGAAATTACATCATACAATATGAACTTCTCCTTCTTTTCCCTGCTGCCAGCCTGCATGGAGTTCACACACAAACTGTTTGGCAGGCCTGCTAATGGTGAAGGTTCTGATTACACAGAATACACATTCTGAAACAGCAGGGGAGGGGAGCTCTCCAATGAGGAGAGGCAAGGAGATTTAGATGGTAACTCCTCACAATCACCAAATGAGCAACACACTGTAGCAGTGTCAAAAAGACAAATAATACTCTTTCCAGAGGGATTTATTTGATCAGGACATTGCTGACCGTGAAGGCTATGATGAAAATAACTGAAAAGGCATGAACGTTAGAAGCAGAACATAATACTGGTTCAGGTGGAAAAGAAAAATAGTGTCATAGATCCAAGTACAAATAATCATGAAAATGGTGTGCACATTAACCACTCACATACCTGAGAGATCAGAGGTTATAGCTTCAAAAAGACAGAAAGGATGTAGATGTCCAGCTATCATTAAGGCACATGAGTCCAGCCTTAGCACCTGCTATCTAAGTAGTGTTATTTCGATGAGAGGCATTTCCTTTGCAGCACTAACATTGCTGAAGTACCTGCACGTCTTCTGCCTCAGTCCAGAAGCATTAGCATTTCTAATAGGGCTCAGCAATTTAGCCCAAGACAAAGTCCATGGACCTGCCAGCATCATTCAGTCTCATTCAGTCAAACATGCTACTAGATATGCAAACAGGCCCCAAAACAGCTGTAAAAAACCTGATTCCACTGAGCTCCCTTCTACTGTTGAGCCTTTCCCAGGATTATGCCACCTGTCTTGGACTTGATGAATAATTCTACCACTGTATACCCACCCAGGCTTGGGACACAAAGTTTCTAGCCACATAAAACCAAGCATTCTCAGGAGACTCCACACTCATCTTCACCAGCCTTGGCAACAGAATCAGCCAGCATTCATTTCACAGCAAACATATAGCCGTCTCCTTCTTTCTACTTCTGGCCTCTTCCTACTCTCAATTTGTAGAAAACAGAGGTTCAAATCCATGTGCACTGTGGTATGATTTGAACCTGTATCTCTTGTCTTCTTTATGTTTGAAATACAACCTATACAGGAGTCTGAGATATTATATATTAGTTCTTTCTGTTGAAGTATATAACAGAAATTAATCACAGCTATTAAAAGCATTTTATAGATTCCCCCCCTGAGCCTTCTCAGGGCTAAACATTTCCAGATATCTCAGCCTTTCCTTGTTATGTCAAATGCTCCAAGCTCTTAATCATCTTGATGGCCCTTTGCTGGACTTGCTACACTATGTTGTAGTGGTTTGACCCTGGCTAAATACCAAGTTCCCACTGAAACTGCTCTATCACTCCCCTCCTGGACAAGACAGGGGAAAGAAAACAAAAGGCTTGGGGGTTGAGATAAGGACAAGGAGATCACTTACCAATTACTGTCACAGGCAAAACAGACTCTACCTGGGAAAATTAGTTTAGTTTATTACCATTCAAATCAGAAAAAAACATCTTCCCCCCACTCATCCCTTCTTCTCGGGCTTAATTCCCAATTTCTCTACATCCTTCCCCAAAGTGGTGCAGGGTAACAAGGAACGGGGGTTATGGTCAGTTCATCACATGTTGTTTCTGGTGCTCCTTCCTCCTCACACTTTTCCCCTGCTCCAGTGTGGGGTCCCTCCACAAGAGACAGTCCTCCATGAACTTCTCCAAAGTGAGTTCTTCTCAAAGGGTGTAGTTCTTCACACACTGATCCAGCGTGGATCCCTTCCATGCGGCACAGTCCTTCAGGAACAGACTGCTCTAGTGTGGGTCACCTACAGAGTCACAAGCCCTGCCAGCAAACCTGGTACAGTGTGGGCTTCCCACAGTTTGCAGCCTTCTTTGAGCATCCATCTGCTCCAGTGTGGGATCCTCCATGGACTGTGGGTGGATATCTGCTCCACCATGGACCTCCATGGGCTGCAGGGAGAGAGCCTGCCTTGCCATGGTCTTCACCATGAGCTATAGAGGAACCTCTGCTCTGGTGTCTGGAGCACCTCCTGCCACTCCTTCTGCACTGACCTTGTTGTGTGCAGGGTTGTTGCTTTCACATAGTCTCACTCCTCTCTCCCACAGATGCAAATTTTTTAAATTTTCTTTTCCTCTTCTTAATATGCTATCACAGCGGTGCTATCACACTGTTGCTGATGGGCTCAGACTTGGCCAGCAGTGGGTCCATCTTGGAGCCGGCTGGCATTGGCTCCATTGGACATGGGGGAAGCTTCTGGCACCTTCTCATAGAAGCCACCCCTGTAGTCCCCCCCCTACCAAAACCTTGCCATGCAAACCCACTGCATATGTTCATCTCTGTCTTGTACTGGGGAGCCCAGAGCTGGGCACAGCACTCCAGGTGTGTCTCACCAGTGCAACTAGAGAAGAAGAACCACCTCTCTTCAGTCTGCAGGCAACACTTTCTAATGCAGACCAGGGTGCTGCTCAACTGTTTTTTTGCTGTGAGGGCATATCACTGCCTTATGCTCAACTTGTCTACCATGACCCTCAGGTCATTTTCTGCAAGGCTGCTTTCTAGCCAGCTGACCCCCAGCCTGCACTGGTATATAGGGGTTTTCCACCTCAGGTGCAGGACTTGGAATTTCTCTTCTTTAAACTTCATGAGATTCCTGTTGGCCCATTTCTCCAGCCTGTTGAGCTAATCATGTGAATGGCAGCACAGTCCTCTGACACATCGGCCACTCCTCCCAGTTTTGTATTACTAGAAAACTTGATGAGAGTGGACTTTCTCCTACCATCTAGCTCATTAACAAAGATGTTAATGAATATAAGACCCAGTACTGACATCTTGGGTACAGCACCACTAACTGTCTTCGAGTTACTAGTGGTAACTAGTAACTTCCAGCAGCTGGACTTGATGCTACTGGTCACAACCAGTTCATTCCAGTTTTCAGTCAATCTCACTGTCTGTCCACTTATCTAGCAGGTTTTCTATGAGGATTTTATGGGACACTGCAACCTTCTAAAGATGAGATAGATAACATCAGCTACTCTTCCATCATTCACTAAGCCAGTCATCTCATCACAGAGAGCAGTCTGGTTCATTAAACATAATTTCCTCTTCATAAATCCATGCTGACTCCTCCCAATCACCTTCTTGTCCTTCATATGCTTGGGAATGGTTTCCAAATTATTTGTTCCACCACTTTCAAAGGGATAGAGGTGAGGGTGACAAGACTATAGTTCTCCGGAACCTCATTTTTAACCTTCTTGAAAATAGAAGTGACATTTCCTTTCTTCTGATCCTCAGGAACCTCCCCAGACCACCATGACCTTTCAAAGTTAACTGAGAGTGGCCTTGCAGTTACATCAGCCAGCTCCATCAGCCTCATGCATCCTAAGATCAGTTCTTCCTCGTTTTGTAAATGTGAGGTCAAGCAGAGTATCTGCCTTTGTCAGCTCCTTGCTCACCTGTGTCATGTTGTCATCCATGTACTCCAGAAATCTCCTGGATTGCTTGTGCCTTGCTGTGTTGTCCCTCCAGAGGTAGCAGGGTGGTAAAAAACACCCCTGCTAACCAGGGCCAGCAAGTACAAGGCTTCTTCAAGTTAATTGAAGGCCTCATCAACTTAATTTTCTTGATCAGACAGTCTGTAAGAGACATCACAACATCATCCCTACTGGTCTGCTTGGTAATCCTGACCCATAAATTCTCAGCTGGTTCATCATCCGTCCCAAGGCAGAGCTTCAAGCATTCCAGCTGCACTTGCATATAAAGTTAAGATGCTCATTAGTTGTTTAATTTCAAATCCCTCTGACAAATCAATTCTGCCTTTTCTTTTTCCCTTTAGTGATACCTTTGATAGGAATTATATCGAAGTCAGTATATGTTCATGTATAGCAGAAATAAGTTTTCTTTTTTTATCTATCTATCACACTGCATTGAGAGTATGGAAGAGAAATGGTATGAGAGAGTTAAATGGTTTCTCTTATGGCAAAAAAAGTTATGCAAGAATAAATTCACACTGGGAGTTTACCTCCTAGAGTGTCTGACTGTTTATAGCATTGTAGAACAGAAGGATAACTCACACAAATTTACTCCATTTTAACTGCATGTACACCTACAGTTATGATAATTTCCTATTGTGCTTTTAAAAACCTACTAAACTTTTTCTCCTTCACAAAGTTTAGAGGGAAAAATGTGAAGTCTGGGTGAAATTTAACAGATTAAAGCTCCAGATAGATCTGCATTATTCTAAGCGTGAAAGACATCTTTGATTAATGGTTTGCTGTATCTCAGCTAGCATTACAAATCTTGAGTAAATATGCCACTAGGACATTAATGTGTGGGATGAGTGTGTATAGAATAGGCTGCATATTCAGGAAACACTGCAGAATTTCCATGGGCCATGGAGCAGAAATCTAATGATCTTCTTCCTTTCATCAGGCACACTTTGTAAATGAAGTAGGCACAGAAATACATGCAGTACTTCAAAATAATTTACCTCTACTGCAGGACCCTTAATGCATTGACAGCAGTGCTGTTTCTTGTAATGGCTTAAAAAGTACCCTTTTTCTTTTCAAAGTCTTTTTATGCCTTTTCTTTGGCATGTGATATTTTAGTTATTGGGTAAATCCACCATGGTCTCACAGCACAGTCCTTAGAGTATCACAAAGGATATGCACAATAGCACAACTCAAGCCACAGCAAAGTTCTTATATAAAGATTGTTTAACCTAAATTACTTCAGTGTTCATATTTCTTTATCTGCTTTACACTTGGGGTATTATAGCTTTCATTTTCAACCACATCTTGAGTTAGAATTAGATTTGAGAATCAGAGTCAGAGATATTTTATATTTAAATTAAACCATTGAACTGTAATTGTTGAAAAAATCAACCACAGAAAGGAAAACATAAAAGAGAAACCAGAATTGACTATGCAGGCAATGCAAGGCAAAAGATGATTGGAAAGGACTTCAGAAAATGAAGTAACAGATGATACAAGCCTTAAGGAATATATACAAGGAATTTAGCATCACATTGTGCATATGATATAGGAATTGTCAGTTGTAGGTGCCACTTCACACAGAGAGTGTGAAAATCCAGTTCTAAGATATAGTGAGTAAATAAGCATTCAACTACAGGGTTTGGATGAAAGTCAGAAAACAACACGAAACCTAGTCCAGAAGTTTAAAAAAAAAGTCTCTGATCTGGGCTGTCTCCATCTATGGATATACAACACTAAATATATGTTAACTTCATTTGGATATGTAGAATCAGAAATCAATTTTTGACTAACTAGTCCTAGTACACATAATTTAACACATAACCCACATCTACATCTTCTTAGCAGTCAATAATTTGGCCTTCACATAGCATTATAAAATTTTAGGTAATAAATTTAGGAAATAAAATCAGGCCTTCAGTGATACTTCCCATGTTACGTTTTATCACTATGGAGCGCAGGGTGAGATGCAGAATTCCAGCCCACTGAGCTTCATGTTTCTGCAGGAATTCTTCAGCTTCACTTATATGATAGTGACGAAGGCCATCTCTCACATTATTCTGTGCTTTTTTCTCAGAATTGTTGACCAGAAAGCCTAGAGATGTCCCATCAGAGACACAGGCAAATCTGACCTACTAGGGCTTCACTCATACTACCATACATATTTATTTTTCAGAGTTATGGCTGTAAAATGCCACCCTGCAAGAGCCCTTTCATGAACTGTTTTCATTGCTTCTTTGGGTGACTTAAACTTTCCCCTCAGAAGAAAACTTGATCCCTTGCAAAGTGAACCACCAGAAAATTTATATGCAAACCAAAACTGGGGTTGGAGATAGCTGGGTAACAAACTTTGCTGAGAGGACACAGATCTCCAGCTGTCTCTATTTGATTAATAAAGCCCACTTAGTTTTGCTGCCTCATGTGTTCTGGCTGTAATTGCTCTGCAGAATTCTTTTTCAGTCTGTCTTGTAACATAATCGTACTGTGCCAGCACATTCTTTAGGCTTGCTACAAAGCAAGAGTCACCTGCCTAAAAGGATCCCAAGTCACACACCTAAAAGAAACCCAGATGAAAGTGAACATGGGAATCTGACAGTTTTTTCTCTATCCCAGAAGAAATAATGCTGAGACATAGATTTTTTCTTTTCCTCTATACTCTCTAGCTTTGTGCAGTATTGAAGTCAACTGTATTATTTCTCATGTGCAGTCTTTACTGTGGGTAGGACAGGTCTCTCTGTTCTCTGAGGCTCATACATTTCAGACCAGCCTCTGATAATACAGTACGTCAAGGTTTGCACGTGCAGTCCAAGGTGCTGTACCTATGGCACATCATAACTAGATTATGCATTAGAAAATATGTTTCTTGGCACTGGCAAAATATTCTGTTCGATATTCCGTTTAAGTACAGCTGATTTTAACTTTCATACCATAAATAAAATGCACTTAAAATGGTCAGCTTATCCCAAAACAAGCAATCAGCTAAAGCTTAGGACATATCTCATGCATTTAAAGAAACATACTGAATCTGTTGCCAATGTGCCTTACCTTTTCATACCTGTTTGAGCACTGGGAGTATGTACTCACTGCAATACCGCCCGATTCCACTGAAAGCGTAATATTACTATAGCCACAAAGAGCTGACAGCAGATGTGTTTAATCTGAGCTCAAAGCACTTTAGGAAAAGAGATAACACCAGTCACCAAATCTGGGGGAAAAGGGAAACAGGAATCTTTCTGTAGTCTTGAAGTCTAGACTTGATGAAAGTGAAATGAGCCACAGAGTTTCCAGCGACCGTCCCCAGAACAAGTAAAGCTGTTCTGCTGAAGTCTAACATTTGACTCACTGGCAGTTTTCCAAAGTCAAAGTAAGGCAAAATAATTCCCCCACTTAAATTCAATAGATACTTCAAAATCAATGACCATAAAGCTCTGAAATGAAAATAATGCTATTCCGTTCTCAGTGATACACTTTGTTCTGAGAAACTGATTGGATCACTCACTGTGACAGATTTGTTTTCTCACAGGACACAATGGAGCAAAAGCTTTAATTTCCTTGATCCCTAAACCAAATATTTTCCTGCATAGGCATTAGAAAAAATTCAGCTTTTGTAAAAATACAACCAAGACCTTAATGAAGAAAATTTCACTGAGTTTATATTCTTATAAAAACAATTTCAGAAGTCTAATTTGTGTGTGTCTCCTATCATATGTCAGACTTGCTAAGGAATACCATTTCTGGCATACCAGGAACCAGGAATGTAATTCATTACTTTAATATTCAGATAAATCTTAGCAAGGTTTTATTGTTTTGATCACACTCAAAGTAGTTAAAATTTGTGTAGAAAATTACCGGACTATATTTTAAAGGTAGGTTACATTTTTTTGAATATTTAAAATTATACCCAGAGTATGTTTTCTGTCATTCTCCCCTCCACTTAACACTATACTAATGTAAGCCCTCTTTTAGCATAAGAAAATAATCCAAGTCACTGAACATATCCTATGGATATGAGCCTGTAACACTGAGGTCTTTCAACTCCTATTGATTCAGGGCCGCATCAAAAAAATGATTCAAATAAATAAGAGTCTTTTAATTGTCTTGGGATCAAACCCTTACATGAGAGCTGAGTGCACTCAGCACCTCACAGAACTAAGATTCTCAAAATAAAAAATTGAGGTTATTAATGGAAAATCAAAATGCTTTCATTGTGAATGCTTTATGTAATATCTTTCCCAAAACAAAGTCACATTATGTGTGTCTGAAATTATTATTTGCAGCTAGTCAAAAGTGAGTATATATGCTATAGGCATATAGGAAAATATTATACTCATTGGAATAATCAATTTATATGACTAATTTTATTAAGTGACATCTAAGGTACTTTCATCATAGAACATTATGAAATCTTGTAGGAGTAAGCTTTTTAGACTTTGTTATAGCTTGCCAGAGAAGAACTAGATGAAAGGAAACAGGGATAGCAGACATATCCTTTGGACTACTCAGAATTGGTATATTTTCCTTTCAATCTATTTTTGTACATATATATTCACCCTTTATCTAAACATTTTTAGATAAATATTTTAAAATACTTGGCAATATACAGCATGCATAGCTTTGAAACATATTTTCTATTTTTTCAGTTGTCAGTTTTTATCATCTATTGAACAAGATGGTGGAACTCCAAACAGTCCACATTTATAAAGAAAACAGTGTCAAATATGAATACATAACCATCAGAAAATCAGAAGATTCTGTACTGAATTATAGCTCTTCAAAATCAGTTAACACAGCAATGTTTATATTTCTATTCATTCTACGTAAACATAATGAAACATATTTCTTGCTGATTTTGAGTGATTTCCTGGATACTGTGAATTCTTTTCAGTATCATACCTAAAATATCATACAAGGGTTTTTTTGTAATGTGTCATTCCAACACAGCTCCTTTAAATTTAGCAGTTTCAGCACTAAAATGTCTGTTTTGAAGGTGACTTTCTATATAATCTATCCTTCTGTTTAACAGTTATCTCTCGTTTCAGCTTCCCATGCTTTGTCAAAATAATTCATAGAATTAAAGAATCATGAAATTGTTTAGGTTGGAAAAGACCTTTAAGATCATAAAGTCCAACCATTAATCTAACAATGCTAAGTCCACCACTAAGCCATGTCCCTAAGCGCCACATCTACACATCTTTTAAATACCTCCAGAGATGGTGTGTCAAACACTTCCCAGGGCAGCCTGTTCCAATGCTTGACAATCCTTTCAGTGAAGAATTTTTTCCTAATATCTAATATAAACCTCCCATGGCATAACCTAAGGCCATTTCCTCTTGTCCTGTCACTATTTATCTGGGAGAAAAGACCTTCCCCCACCTGCCTACAACCTCCTTTCAGGTAGTTGTAGAGAGCAACAATGTCTCCCCTAAGCCTCCTCCTCTCCAGGCTGAACAATCCCAGTTCCCTCAGCCCCTGCTCATAAGACTTCTCTAGACCCTTCACCAGCCTCGTTGCCCTTCTCAGGACACGCTCCAGCACCAGAATGTCTTTCTTGTAGTATTTGAGGTGCAGCCTCACCAGTGCTGACTACAGGGGGACAACCACTTCCTTTGTCCTGCTGGCCACGCTGTTTCTGATACAGGCCAGGATGCTGTTGGCCCCCTTGGCCACCTGGGCACACTGCTGGCTCATGCTCAGCCGGCCGTCAGCCAGCACCCCCAGGTCCTTTTCCTCCAGGCAGTTTTCCAGCTGCTCTGCCCCAAGCCTGTAGCTATGTGGGGTGTTGTGACCACATGTGGAGTGTTATGTGGGGTTGTTGTGACCACACATTATTTTCTGCAGGACCTGGCATGTAGCCTTGTTGAACCTCATACAATTGGTCTCAGCCCATCGGTCCAGCCTGTCCATATCCCTATGTTGAGCCTTCCTACCCTCCAGCAGAGCAACACTCCCACTTAACTTGGTGTCGTCTGCAATTCATTCCTGTTCTGATGATTATCTTACTAAAATACTAAAAATTTGCTTTGTTTTTCAGCTATGTTAAGTGTTATTTTGAGTTTTAATATCTCACATACTGATGGTTGTTTGTTTGGGTTTTTTTTTGTAAAATAGAAATATATTTTTTTCACCTAGCTATTGGACTGAAGAATTTGTTTTCTGTAGTATGACTTACTTCACAACCATCCTTCACTCACCACCCCCTGACCTTCCAGATCAAGACTATCTATAGTTGACACAGATAAGCATCACTCTCACAAATATTATTCCTGATTCCCACAATATGGAAGGCCAGAAGGAACAAATGGAAGGAAGAAAAGAAAGAAAGCAAGCAGGAAACCCAAATAAACCAGAAAACCCCAGGGTCAGCTGAGACCAGAGAGGTCAAACCTCAGCTTTCCTAACTCCTATATCAGATGACTCATATGGTCTTATATTATTTAGTCTAAAATAAATATTTTATAATAAAATTATAGTACTTTAAAATCTCAAACATACAGGGTATCCATGAAAACATCTTTTTTGAAATAACTCATTGCCCTTTGGTTGAGATCAAGATGCCCAGCTTTTTTGACAATCTGGTCCCAGTTACAAAAGCAGACCTTTGCAAAATTTGATCATGAAAGACTGAGTTCTGAAGTCTTATTAGCCTCATAGGAAATTATGTTAACACTAACATCTTAAGGCTGCGAATAACATTTGAATAAAAGATGAGGGGATTATTTTGAGAAACTAACAACCAGGTTTATTTCTGATGTGGTGGCTTAGAAAGAACGTGGCTTTCTTTGCAAATGTGCTAAATATGTTAATACATTGTGATTTTTTAAAATTTGATTTCAATTTTACCAAGGCTTTTATGGTTTTAGAAATCCTGTCAAATTGCCATCAATACCCAGAAACACCCAGATGATTTAGAGAAGCACAGACACATGGCTGAAAGACTCCAAAGGGAACGTGGCCTTAGCTATTGTTTCCCACTGAGGTAATTGTGTTTCCTGCAATATCCTATGTCTCAACTTCTCCACCATCTCACCGGCCTCTGTACATACAGCTGCATTAATTTTGAAGCTTAAGGCCCTAAGTCCCATTTTCTGGGTAGCACAGGGTAGAAAGCTTAAGCTAGCTGGTGCATTACCCTAGTCCAGTGAATCCCTGTGCACAGGTGGGAGCTCAGGGCTTCTAAACGACATACCCAGGACATTACAGATCCATGCCTCTGCTATTTAGCTCTATTGACATGGCTATGTTGCTTTCAGTTCTGGAGCTTACATGTCCAGTCCAAGCTTGGTGTTCCACAAACTGAATTCTAACATTAATGGTACATACCAGTTTGAACTGTTTGGGAGATGGTGCTGAAATAATAAATTACACTAAATAATATTTTTTTCAAAAATATTGAAATAATGGCCTAACTATGCTACCCATTTAAATACATGAAGCATCTATACTTTAGGTGCCTGCATAGTAGATATCAATCTACATTCAGTGTAAAGTCTAGTCACATCTAGATTCTTTTGTAAATGTGCACACCCACTAACATTTCCATTTGAACTGCTATTGGCAAGGTGACCTTGGTCAGTTATATAGCACAGCAATGTGCCACTGCATCAGCTTACTGAATTTTGTCTAGTCTGAAATATGGTAGCTTTCCTCCATCCCAAGCCATTAAGCTTTCTTCTTCTCTTCTTTATTTCTATGTCTCATCACAATAAATATCCAGGGAAATGAAATGAATGTACAATTGTAGGTAACGAGCTGGGACTGTTGTTTCTTTAATCTAAGCTTTGATGTTAAAAATCACTGTAGCAAATTCTATCAGTTTTCACTATTAACCTTCACAAACTATTGTGTTGCTTGGCCATTCAGAGACAATTTCAGTATTAAATAAAGGTGCAATAAACACTAAAGGAACTAAATGACCTTGCTGTGGTTATAAACCAAAACACACAGAGACAGAGTGACTATTGCAGCTCTTTAAGAAACAAAGGAGTGTTGAAATGTATTGCCTCATGTACTTTTATATAGTCCTGAATGTTTATAATGAATAGGTAGTCATACACCTGATGGAGATTAGTTGGAAAAAGAATTCAATGTGAATGTAATACAGGAGTTTAATGGAGGACTTACCAGACACTTTAATCAGGAAAGGAAGCATCTCTTTGGCTTCCAAGCACAGAAGCGCTCACCTAATTATTCTGATTCTCCTAAATATGCTGACTCAGAGTACCTCTGTTGAGACATTCAAACAATTCAAATATAAAATTTAATGTAGTTAATTAAATTTGCCTACACACAAGTATTTTTATAGAAGTAGATAGATTTACTTCAACATCACTGGCAAATAGTAAGACAGCCTTTTTGTATTATCATTTTAAGGGAGAAATACTCTATTAAAATATGTCAAATACAGCAGATAACAACTTCTCACTGAAAAATTAAACATGAACTTTGGAGACACATAGTTCTAAGTAACCTGTAGCAATAGGAGAGCCATTAAAAGTTTTAATAAATTGTTTCAATAACCACCTAATCAGCTGAAAACAAAAGAATGAACTGTACTGCTTTTTTCTAGTGTATGTGGATGTCCTATCTTTTTACATACATAATTTTAAAAATAAAATATTAATAGTTTATATAAAATATTGTTGAATTGGTGAATAAGATACTAATACCTTTCTTAATTTCTAACTAATATCCTATCTGTATTTTAATGCATGACAGCTATTAATTTCATGGCCACACGTATTGTCTAAATTCCCTAAGCTGACATGTCTACTCTAGAAATCATGAATGCCAAATCCATATTACATCTTTCAAAAGGTGCAGCAACCCATCACTGCAGCAGGCAGCTTGCCATAAATATTAGCAAAAGCTAGAGTGAAATTCCAGTAAATGAAGATTAAAGGAAACCACTTTGAAATTGGCTGAGCTGAGCAAAGTAAGGAATTCATGTACCTCCTAATGTTGTAAATCAACTTACGCTGTACAATCTCTGGCTATTTAATTAACAGCTTCATATTCTGCTAGCAAAAGAAGGGTCACAAGGACAAGATACAGAACGTGCAGTAATTTCACCAAGGTCTGCATTACCTTTAAGGCCCAAATACTGTTTTTTCAATGAATATAACTCCTGAGTTATAATCAGATTTTTTATCCTCATCCTTCTTTACTATTTATTTCATTTCCTTTACCTCTTCATCTATATGTTCATGTCCACTTGTCATATTCCTTCATAGTCTCAGTCCTATGGTAGCTGATTATGTCCGCAGTTCTTCGTTTGATGTACAAAACTGAGTACAAAGTGTAATGAGGCCTGATGGCATTCAAAAGCATCATTTCTAAGCTGTAAAGGCCATCAGTTCTGTAGTTAAATGAGTATTTGCAAATGCAACACATAAATGTAGATGTTTATTCCCAAGAGCTTTATGTACAAACAAGGATATTTTTGCATACTAGCAATTGTGCATCAAATCTACATGGGAATTTCAGAGACTATTCTATAGCGGCCTTTCAATACTTAAAAGAGGCCTATAAGAAAGATGGAGGCAGACATTTTAGTAAGGCCTGTAGCGATAGGACAAAGGTTAATGGTTTTAAACTAAAAAAAATTACAGATATAGATTAGATATTAGGAAGAAATTCTTGACTGTGAGGGTGGTGAGCCCCTGGCACAGGTTTCCCAGAGCAGCTGTGGATGCCCCATCCCTGGAAGGGCTCCAGGCCAGGCTGGATGGGGCTTTGAGCAACCTGGTCTGGTGGAAGGTGTCCCTGCCCATGGCAGAGGGGTTGGGACTAGATGATCCTTAAGGTCCCTTCCAACCCAAACCATTCTGTGATTCTCAACCCCAGCAACAAGTTGTAGTTCTTAATTGTCTCTAGAAAGCTGGATTCCTAGTAAAAAGTTCAAGATGTTCAACATTTCAGTGCCTTGTCGTTTCACTAAGTCTGGTACGTAAAGCAAACCTTTGCAGGTATATGACTTGGGAGAATTAGAACAGTGAATGTTGATCTTAAGTAAAAAAAAGGCTGACAAGCAAAGCGATAATCTAGGGATTATTTGTAGGAAATAGTACAATATGGTAATTCATAGATGGTAGTTTTGGGAAGTGAGGGTTTATAAATCTGAACCCCTCTAACCAGCTGAAAGAATTGGCTCTGCACAAGCCTTCTAATAACTAAGATATAAAAGGAAGTACATTTTCTTCCAGACATTTTCTGGGAAAAAGGTACAGAAAAACCCCCAACCCTATCCCCTATCTGGAAATTAAATGGATTTTCTTCCTAGTTTAAAATGAAAGACTTCTTTTTTGCTATTACCATTTTAGTAGGATCTTACTCTGAATTGAGAAACTAGGTATTAATTTAAAACAAATAAATAGTACTGGAAATGGCTGCATACTTGATAACAGTTTGGTTTCCAGGAAATCCATTCTTGTTAGTGCTTTAGCATGCTGTGATTGCTGACTGCCCCATAGAGATGTACAGACTGATGTGGAAAACTGAACTCTCTTTAATTCTTTATCCTGAATTTTTATCTAAAATTAAAAGACTCTGGACTTCTTTAACTGTTTCAGAAGGGCTTTTTACATATTTAAAATAGATGCAAAGCTTATGCAAATAGATACAAAATTATGGCTTACTACTAACAAGCAGTCAGAAGCATACCATCAAGTACCCATAATTTAAGGATACTGGCCAAATTAATGCATGTGCCTAAGCCCAACTGAATTAATCAGTTGCTCCTACAAATTAATATTTTGTTTCAGGCGTATTCATGTTTCTTTTTATTATTATTTTTTACTAATTTTAAGTATACTAGAAAATAAGCTTCCTGGCAGGACCGTTAGCAAAATGTTAATCTCAAATAAATTTTACGGAATTTTCACAGAAATCTAATCTTATATCAGAAGTCTGAACATTCAGTTTACTGAATCACATGGCTATCCAGTTAGCTGACAGAAAGGAGAAACAAATGATCCATGTAGACTGCTGTGCGTAATCAATTCCACTTACTTTTAAATAGTTGCTTATAACAAATTTCTCAGGATCATTCTACAGCTTTAGAACTATTTATAGAACTCCTTCCTTACCAAATCTTTTCTTGCAGTATTTCCAGAATATGTATGTAAAATAATCTATGAAAAATTCTGGCAACGGGAGAATTAATAAAAGAGAGGAAAAAATAATTTTCTGTTTTGAAAGGAGTAATTTCTATACCAGTTACTTAGTCTTTAAGTTAGAGATTAATTGGTTATCTGATTTTTATTGTTACTACTATTGGCAATTAAGACAGCTTGCTTAAGAGTGTACTGAATACTGATAAGGTGTCAGTGAAGCAATCCAGCAATCCAGGCATTTCTGGATGCTCCTAAAGGCTTGCGGAAAATGAGATCCAAGTGTACTAAAGTCTTCATACTGTCTGCTCCTAGATTCAGTATATATTCCCACTATGACTGTTGTAGTCAGGGTCCACAGTGAAATCCAGTGTAGCTGGGAGTAACTTCCTGAAAAGAAAGCCATCAGATGAAGAGTATCTACGTAGGAATATCTGCTGATTCCCTTTCTAAATCAGTGATAAATTACTTAATATGACTTAACTTCAGCCCATAGTGAAAATAAGTCTATACTCCTTGACCACCCATGGTAGATATGAGGGAATATCATTGTCCCATTAGCTTTAGTTATGTATTGAAAGAAATATCCATTTCAGCAGGGGAAAGGAATAGATCAAGGCTTTGATTCATGACACATGTTGAAGGAATATAGGCCCCTTCTTCCCTGTAGAGTATGTATGGTCATCTTTTCCCACCCTTCAGAAAGTCATTTTCTCCAACAGTGTGTTAGTACATGACTAATACTTAATAAAAACAGATATAATGCCAGAAAGCCAAAAGGCTTTGGTTCACTGACTTGTTTTTTTAATACAAAATCTACTATGCTGCAAGAGTTGGAAGACAACGAATAATTAATTATCTGTAGAAACTGCCAGAAATATGACTTGAGTGTTTACCATTGTATTTTATCATATAGTGGTGTCTAGATTATCTAAAATGTCCCTCAGGTTTACACACATTCTACAATACAAAAACCTGCAATAAATGTAAACAAGTTATCCCCCCACCCTCATTTTTCTCTAGTAAGGCTATCATAACAAATCAATTTGATAATTGCTAGGCATTTTTCTATGTGCTATTGAAAATTGGTTTACATCTGAAGACACTAATTCATGAAAAACAGAATTTTGAAAGAATATCAGAAAGTTCAGTGGAGATTTTCTGTTTTAGATAAGATCTTAGCTAGTAGTTTCATGATTCAGTGCATTTATATAGACACTATAAGACCCCAGCTCATGTCAGTACTTGCTTCAGGACAAGTGACCCTTGTGAAATGTTAGAGAAATAAGTTTTCAGAAAAGTCCCTGTTATAGTTTTGTATAAGAGCACCAAGAGTTGAGTGACTGGCCTGATGAACCTTCTGAATGAGTTCCCAACACTCTGTCCATGCTATTTATAGACCTTATTTCCATCTCTCCTTTGTTCATTATCTTTTGACCCACAACCCAAAGGTGTGTGGTGTCTGAAACAGCTGAGTATACTAACACTGGAGAAAATACATGGTGTCAGGACAAACTGCAGCAGCGCTGGTGATGGAAATGCTGCAGACAAGGCATCGTCTTTAGGTCTTGCTGAGGAATGAAACTATTACAGTCCTCCTCAGAACAAAGTTTCAATATGCAGGCAACCTACAGGCACAGACAGCTGGTGAAAGGTTGTATTACCTCCAGTGAAGGCTTCTTCAGACTCTTCAGAAGAATCTGTACAGATCTGAAGAACAAATGGTTGTACCTGTGTCAGCTGACTACACCTCCCTGACCCTCAATGCAAATGTCATGGTACCTGTGTAAATATGACTAAATTCTCTTCTCCCCCAAAACTGGATGGCTGCATTCAAACTGCCTAGTGGTGAGTTCACCTGTGGTGTGCTCTCCTCAGGTTGTGCATTCGTGTGGCTGGCAGAAGTGGAGATTGGAATGCGATAACAGCTTAGCAGATCATGTGTTACTGAAATCTCGGAATGAAGAACTTATCGACACCAATGTGATGTAGATAAGCAGACGCTTCTTTATTAACGACCGGGTGCGTGAGTGAGTCCTCTCACGATCAACGCACACCAAGTCTCAAAATTAAACACCATATATAGAACTTATCCATACATATTCATTAAGTATTCATGCATAATCATAATATTTCCCATAAACCATTAACATATTCTCCTCCTATATCCGATTCTGTGCAGTAGAGCTTAGAAAGGTCTAGAAATGGGTCTGGGGTACGATTTGGGTAGGTGGTATATGAGTCAGTGGTTGCGATCTCCCCCGGCTGGAATTACCTTCTACTAAAGTTCACGATTTCTTGGCAGGTAACTACAAGCTGTTCCAGTCGACTCTCCCCGGTTTCCATTAATCTCATATTCTGACATTTCAATACACCTTCTACATACAGAAGACTGGTCAAATACAAAGAAACCTTTCAAACCCTAAAGTTATTACCTAAGTTTTAACAATGGTTCTAGCCCATTCTTCTAGCCGTGGTATGGGATGTACAGAAGATCTCATAGCAGCTTTTACTGTGCAACTCTAAGTTTCATTAAAATACATTTCTTATCCTTCTATATTTCTATTCTATAAAATAATTTTATAAAATCAAATAATCAATCAAATAAAGTCAATCAATCTTAACTTATTAGCAAATCTATAACATTTCCCCCCTTTGAAAGTGTTGAAAATCATTATTTCAATACTTTCACTTTATTTATATATCATTTGTTTCAACATATTTTGGTGATGGACCATGTCTTGATAAAATAGTTGGTACTTCTCTCATAATCATACAATTGACTGCAATTCTATTGGTAAACTGTTTCTTCAAACATGCATATACTAGCATGATCATCAAAAAGACAATTAGTAACAGAAACAAAGTTTTAATTATAGATTGTATCCCAGAGCTCAGATTCCATCCTAGTTTGTTAAAAATTTTCCCAAGCCAATCTTCTGACATATCCTTTTGAATTGTTTCAGTTTCTTTTTCAATTTTTCCTGATAGGTCTAGATCATGTTCCACATCTTGAGTGACATTTGGAATGTGGGTACAACAGTGGTCCAGTTTATCCTTGAGATATCCACATACTCCATGTTCTTAAAGTAGGAGCATATCTAATGCCATCCTATTTTGTAAAGTCATTCTGGAGGTCGCCTGTAATTGTATATTCAACACATGGGCTGTGACCCTGTCCTGCTCTCTTTGACAGTACAGATGCAGCCTCTTTGTCAGCTTTTTTTTTTTTTTTTTTCCAAACAGCTCCCTGAAAAACACATTTCTCTTCTTCGTTTAGTATTTCATGAGTGATCCTCTGATTCACATCCTTAGCTAAATAAGTCTCGTAATTTAGTCAATATTTGAAAACAGCAGTCTCCCAGCAGGCAGGTCATGCCATTATTGCTTAATGAACTTTTACCTCTTTACTTAGAGGCACCGCTGTGTTACCTTCCTTTCATTTCCTTAACACCTCTCTTACTGAATCAAACAAATACATCAAAGACCCATCTCAGTGGTCCAATGTGTTCATGTCGTACCTGTGCTCGTAACTGATTATCTGAGCTACCCATCTTTCACAGTTGTTGTCATTGTTT
This sequence comes from Falco cherrug, assembly GCF_023634085.1. Lineage (NCBI taxonomy): Eukaryota > Metazoa > Chordata > Aves > Falconiformes > Falconidae > Falco > Falco cherrug. Next base: position 34,007,297 of record NC_073699.1, on the reverse strand, counting down.
CTAACATTAGAAGTAAGGCACTTTTGTTATAATTGACACACCCTTTATATCAAATGTCTTCCTTTTGTAGCATTTGAGAGTACCCAGAGGATAACAAATATTAGTTATTTGGTATTTAAGTGACAGATATGATATATTTTTATTCCCATGATATCTGATAATAAAAAGGCAGCCATGACAGGTAGATCAAACCGAAGCCAATATCTCTGGTGCATTTTGTCCCACAGAAAAAAGCCGTGCGTGGCTGACCTGATTTTTTTCCTTGTCTTTCATAGCTTCCCTTTTTGGGAGGAGGAGAGGAAGCTTTTGTTTAGCATTCTTTATTTAATGAGGTTTATATTTTCAATAAAGACATTTGTCAAAAATAGTTGCCTAAGCAGAAGTTTCCAGATCATAAAGTATTTAGAAAAGATATGTTATATCATAGCTGTGCATATGCTTCAAATTAAGACATGATTCTTACCAATGTACATCTGTTACCAGATTAGTGTAGATCATTTTTTCTTATTGGAATGGACCCCAGAATAGCAGTGGTCGGGATATAAATATGTTCTGACATTGCTATTTATCTAGAAACTTCTCAACTTATGTGAAAAAAATCAAAGTGAACTTCAAATCAGATGTTAATACTGCTGCAGTAAAACTGGCCAAACTGCAGTAATAGTAACTGCAGTTACTATATAATTTTTACTCCCATAAAAAATGAGAAAAGAGTCTGAAAGAGAATAGGTCTGCTAGTCTTTAACAGAGTTCAATCATAAACATGTTAAAAATGCTGAACCTGCAGCTTCGGCAAACAGCAGAATTCAGTTTGACTACAATTTCCAAAAATTATTGATTTAAAAAAATGCAACAATTGGCATAAATTTTGGGAATGGAATGACTTGCAAAGTGTGACAGCAGCAGCAAAGCTAGTACATCTTAGAAAAAAACACCCATGACACTCAGATGTTAGTTCAGTAGCTACTATCTAAAATGTAATCTTTTTCATCTGATGAAATTTCATCTTTTACTTCAGGGTTTCTGAGAATGGAACTAATCAATTCTAGATGTTAGTGCAAGGTTGCAGTTCTCTAAATGAAAAATGAAATTATGTCAAATTATATTACAAAGTCTAAGATGAATCTTGGATTAATCTTAGATTCTTAATACCTAGTATTAACAAATTCACAGTCACTGTTGATTTGTAAAAGATGAGAGAGATTAACATTATATTTGCACACAGATTTGGTGGTACAAATATTTTCACAGAATCACAGGATGGCTGAGATTGGAAGGGACCTCTGGAGGTCATCTGATCCCAATCACCCTGCTCAAGCAGGGCCACATAAAGCCAGTTGCCCAGGACCATGTCCAGACGGCTTTTGAATGTCTCCAAGGATGGAGACTACACAACTTCTCTGCTCAACCTGTGCCAGTGCTCAGTAACCCTCACAGTGAAAAAGTGTTTACTGATGTTCAGAGGGAACCTCCCATACTTCAGTTTGTGCCCATTGCCTCTTATTGTCCATAAGAGAAATTACTTTTGAAGGTATATGATATATATTTCAGGCAGATCATGCCAAAAAAGGCAGAAGGACCTTGACTATATTAGATGACCTATGTTTTGCAGAAAGATTATGCTGGAAAAATGCCACTGACCCCTACTATCAACATGCTAACCTCCACCTTGTTTTAAATGCTATTTCCTTTAGTCATAGAAGTTAATATTATTCTGCCTCTGGGTTATTAAAAAAAATACGAACTTTGTACAAAATATATGTTAAATAATCCAACAATAACCTTTTCTCTGGCCCTTAAATATAATCATCAACAAACACAGAAATTCTTTTTTGTACAAAGACAGTCAGCAGGAGCACTTGCTTCAAAACATACATCACTATGATAACCCCTCTGACAACCACCAAGCTTTGAAAACAATGGGCTTCAAGGCCCATTGCACATCATACCTCCTAATTGCAGAACAGCTAACATTTCAGGCCTTAATTTCCAAAAGAGGTCAGTATAGCCGGCTATTCTGCTTTATGCTCCTTCCTCAGGTGTCCATTTTCTAGCAGAGGTCAGCTTTATTTAAAATGTAGGAAATAAATGGTTTTATTTCACAAATACACTAATCTACCTTTTCCATCCTTAGTTTTCCCTGATAGAAAGAGAAAGGATGGCAAAGTATTAGCCTTTCTTTAAAAAAAAAAAATTACAATTTCTAAAATATTTGACTCTAGTGAAAACATGTTAAATACTGAATTGATAGGCAGATAAACTAGTGCAGCAGTGATGGTATAAATCAATGCAGAGACCTTTTTTCTATATTCCCACCACTGACTATGGCAAATGCCAAAGCTTTCAAAAATGTATTACAGCTGTAAATAACTTGGTTAATGTTACTGGTCATTAATTGTTTATCTGAAATAATATTCATGTAAGTGCATTATCTTATTCTAAGGCTCAATCAGCAAGTAGAATTGAATTCAAAGGACTACTCATTTGCAAAGTGTGTATGTGCCTGAGGATCTGGGGTTTAAATTTGATTACTGTATATAACCAATATGGAGCTGGAAACTGGACTTCTCCACTATGAGGTCTGGTATATGTTACCAAACTATTTAATTAGGACTAATTCAGTCTGAACACAGAAACTCCACTTGTGGAAAGGGGCATCATGAATTTTGCTCTACACCACAGCTGTAAGACATATTAATCACTCAGACCAATGCAACACAGACAAAATAAGGCACAGGCACCTAATCAGCTACTATTGTGCTGCTGCCTTCAAGTATCAGTGGCTTGCACTCCATGCTGAGTTGTAAAGTCGGGTACTGGTGATACAATTTCAGAGTGCTGTCTGTTTGCCTGACAGAACAGGATCATCTTTATGTAAATGTTTTCTGTACATACTCAGAAAAATTAGCAATTTTTTTAATTTATCAATGCAACTTTGAGTGTTCAGAGAGTTCCCAATCATACATTTTATTTTTTTAAATATTTTTTATTTTTTTCATTTGCCTTGTAATGTGCTACAAGTTTAAGATGACAGAAATTGCATATCGTTGACTAATTAACAAGTTTAGAGGTAGGCATATTGTCTATCTCATTTCTGCAAATTGTGTACAGCAGAGAATTCAATGAATTTCCAAAATCCCAAACCACTTCCTCAAGTCCAGTTGTACATAAATCATCTTACAATTATTGCTTCCTTCCTGTATGAGACTGCTTCTCATTTATTTCTTCACAATGCCATGGATCCTGCCTGATATCACATGCCTTAGTTGTGAAGGTGATAATATTTGTTCTATATATGTGTGTTGTTGTATGTAATACTGGTGTAGATATAACATTTATACATTATATGCATAAAATTACAATAACAGCTATATTATATAGATTATATTCACAATATATAGTTTATAGGACATTTAAAATAAGACATACCTAAATTATTACCTATAATATGTTGTTGTTCTACAGCATGTCATATGACTATATAGAATGTATTATATATTTTATATTATGTATCACATATAATACATTTTATATTCTATATTCTATGTGTTATGTGTTATTATAGTATATAAATTATTAAATTGTGCATATATTCATATGTGTATTTTTAGAAAAATCCTTCATAAGGCTAGAGGATGATACATAATGCTAGGAATTGCTCGCTAAGAGGTTAAAAGCTTCCTGAGAAATTTTAGCCAGCTCCACCGGCTACCTCAGCCTCAACTTAAAGCTGATGGGAAGCATTAGAGAGGGTCTTATAATACTTTATGTGACTGAGGGTCATCACGCTGTACAGGATGACTAAGTCTTATTTCTTGCACTTCCAAACTGAGGAGTCTGAAAATGCTGAGGTTTTGTTGATTATCACACATCCTTTGGGAGTATCTCACTTATTGTTATTTCAAGGAGCAGTTAAATAACAGGCAGCAGAGAGACAAAAGCATCAGGACTGGGTACCGAGGAATACCCCAAACTGCTCTGCATTGAAAGTTCTTTGCACTTTATGTTTGTAGCCCCTAAATGTAAATTGCTGTAGCTAACACATAGAAACTATAAAAAGGTATAGACTGATGAAGGGTAGAGGTGGCCAATCAGAAGTTGAGTACAAAAAGCTGTTTTCAAACTGCTTACATGTCCTTTCTTAGCCATCGCAGCTGTAATAGGGCTACATTGGAGGTCACTAGGAAAAGCTCAGACTTCCTACTACCTTTCTGTGGTTTCCTCCTACTGATACCACAGTCACGTGGAGAGAGGAGCTGTACTGCCTAACCTTGAGGCACTACTTGCCAGAGACCCCTCTGACACCGTAGGATTTAGTGCTGCCTTACACAGCCCTCTACCAGAAAGACATCCAGTGGAGCAGCCTCCCTGTTTACCCAACACATGAGGTTACAAGTCCCAGGAGATTCTTGACACTGTCTTTGAAAATGCATTTGAGCTTTCAGATCTTTACTGCTGTGTTGGGTTAGAGAAGTCCTTGGGGCTGGTCTTCAGCCTACATGTACTGGAGTTCATTAGAAAAGGGGATTTCAGACAGCCCATCACTGTTGTTTGGAAGTGCATTAAACATTTGATGAGCCTAGAATAAATGCAACAACCTATGTTCTACTAAAACAGAGAGAGTTAGACCTTTGCTACAAATATTTGGAGAAACAATTACAGAAGTAAAGCATGTAAGGAATCAAACACAAACTGCACGGAAGGGAATTGCCTTAAGGCAAGTAATGGCCTCTTTCTGCCATTACAGGACAGCACAGATTTTATGCCATGTTGACCAACCATATGCAATGGCTTGAATGCCTTTGGGACTCTAAAATAGTGCTAGGTGCCCACATTTAAGTTATGAAGTCTTACCCAATGTGTTGTGGAACTCTTATTCTAGTTGTTAGCTCTGCATTTGTCATCAAGGACTTCAGAAGAACTAAGGTCTTTGCTCCACAGGGCTCCATTTCTCCTAAGGCAGTATTACTGATGTATTTGTTTACTCCTACATGTACTCAGGGCCTTTATGATTTCTGCTGAAGCTTTAAAGCATGTCTGCAGAACTCTCTTATTTCTATACTCAGTCAAGAACCTCTTAGTGTTTTCATGTAGTTTTTAGCTGTTCTCCAGAAAAACTGTCTGCAGCAGTAACTGTCTGAGCAAAAAAGACCGACACCCTTCCTTCTGTTTACTTCTAGCCTCAGGAAATCAGCTGATTTGTGAAAACTAAGTAGTCTGAATACAAAGAACACTGAAATAGAAATGTCACTGTGAGAAGAAATTTCATCTCTACACCTTGTCCTCTCGCTTCTGCTTTTGGAAAAAAAAAGAAAAAAGTAAATAGCTATGGTGTATGGGTGGTGTGGGCAATAGTGATCAGAATTAGGAATGAAATTAATGGAATAGCCTGGGTATAAAGCAAATATATGCAAAGCAAAGGATGAACCCAGAAAAACATTTTTATATATGAGCTCCTCGTATCAAGGAAATCTGTACGTATAGTACTTCTTTCCTAAGTACTACATCACTTACATACATAGAAGGATGCTGGGCACTTCTCTGTGCAGAAGATGCACTGTATCAGTTATACACTGACAGATTGAATGTGACATTGCTTAGAATGAGAAGTGCATTTGACTACATTATAAAGGATTTTAGACTGTTTACCAGTTTCAGTCTGAGTAATTCTATGAATTGTGTGACTTCAGACAGGATACAGAAATGGGACAGATAATTTTATAAAGCTAGATCTTATCATTTCAAAGTCATCAATAATCTCACTCATCACTAACTGACAGTGAGAAAGTGGACCTCTGAAGCTACACTGTCTGATCCACTTTGCAACTTGGAATATCAGAGTGGCTGGGCTCTAGCTGAGTGCTAAGAATCAGAGAACCAGGGGTTAAAGACTATGACACTACCAGAGAGACGAAAGGCGCTGTAGTGTATCAGGCTGCTGGGGCAACACAATTTAGCCAATAAATTGTCTTTCTTATCTAAACAAGTATAATTATCTGTCAGTGTTAATTGTTGTGCTGGGGTTGAGAATAATGGTCACCTATAGTTCTGTCCTGTTCAAATTTTATGTAAATCCTCACCCACATCCACAGAGGGATGCTGTCAGGTTGTGGTTTTAGTTTTGTTAGAAGTCATACATTTAGCAAGGATAAGGTCACTAATAAGTGTTTCAAAAATTATGTTTACTTCCAATTAAAACACTTCTGATCTAGTATTTAAACATATCCCTGCTTTGTTTGGAACCTAACTATTACAAGGTTATAACACTGCGAGTGGAAAGCCTTGTGCCACCCTCCTGCAGATAACCCAGGAGCGACACTGACCCGTCTATTGTATTTGTCCTTGATGACAGAAACAGAAGATAAACAAATCACCACTGATAGTGAGAGATAATTTGGCTTCAAAAATCCCTTCATTTATAACATGTAAGCTGTTGCATCACAGGAAAAAAGATACATATTCTAAAAGAAGTTATTTTTACCTTGCCATTGGCTTTTTAAATAATATTATGGTGGTAGCATAGCAATGCTTGAACTCACTACTTTGTCAGTGAGAAAATATAGAACCACTGCTTAAAGTACTATGAGTTTCTTTTCTTATAACAAATAGTCCTGCAAGTGACCGATGCAGAGCATGTGGGGCAGGTATGAGACTATATGTGGTATGAGATTCGTGATTGTCTTGGGTTCTTGCTCTGATCTGCTCTGCCCTTGCTGCCTTTGTTGGTTCCTGCTGTGGTGAGCAGGGGAGAAGCTTCTGACTGTAAGCTGACAGGTTGCAAACAGTGAACTCCTTCCATTTCTGTGAGGAAAGGTTGCAACATGGAAGGGGAGCTCATAAAAAATAAAAATACAATGTCACTCAGCAGACCAGAGGTAAAGCAGGACCAAAACCTCACTGTTCAGGCATGTAGGTACTAAGTTTATCAGTACTAACTGATAAGCATTGTCCATAGTTTGGACATCCACACTTACTTTGTTTAAAATGTTTAATCAGTCTTGCCCTTCAAAGTTGCTTTAAAGCCTTCACCAGAACAAGCCAATGGGGCACATTCTATTTCTGCCAGGCAAGGATATACCATAAGAAGGTAAGAGCAGTTCCTGTGGTGTTGTGTAGTTTGACAGGCTTTCTGGAAGTCTTCTGTGTAGTAATTGTCACAAATACATGAATAATTTATTTCATTACATTTCAAACAGTTTGAAAAAGAAAAGAAGAATGTGTCCTCTGGTTTAAAAGTTCTAGGAGAAGAGGTGTTTCTTCATTTCATCCATCCCACAGATCCGGTATCTACCCACGGTCTTCTTTTCTTCAAATAAATAGCTTGCCCTGTCTAAACATTGATTAAGAAAAGTAATTTCCCACGAGGACCTGAAAATTTTGACACAGCACAGAACAAGATCTCAGTAGGACTGACTGCTGTATCACCAACACAAAACTGAGTCATTTTGAGGCTTAGGGTAACTTTTAATTACAGTAGTTTCTTATTCGTGTGACTGACTTGCGTGACTAGCTGCCCAAAGGACTAATTAACTAAACTGTTTGAAAATCAAACAATGCATGATTATTTTTTAAAATTCCAGTCATTCACTACAGTGCCACACAGGAATGGGAAGCTTTTGAATTCTGTCTTCTTAGGTCACAACAGTCAAAGAGGGTCATTATGAGCTCTGTTCCTGTTAAACTACCTGATTTGGGACTTCTAGAAATTGGAATATCATCTTAATTGAAACAACATAAACATCACAGCTATTTTATCTACCATCTGATTTTCAAACAATAGAAAAAGGAATCTTTACAGTATATCCAAAAAAGACCACAGATTTTTTTTCTGTCTGTCAAATCTGATGGGAATTGCCTACCAAGCATCTATTTTAGAAGACAGTAATGTTTGTGGGATGAAATAACTTGGGTTCAACTATCAAGTCTGCCTTGCATTTCCTATTCGTTCAAGCAAACCTCTGATTTATAAAACTGTAGAATAATTTAGGTAGGAAGGGACCTCTGCAAGTCCCTACTCCCACATCCCTGTTCAAAGAAAGATAACTTCAGCTAGGTGAGGTCACTAAGGGCCATGCCCAGCTGAGGGCTGAAAATCTCCAGGATAGAGATTTCATCACCTCCTGCTTTAATGGTATATTATTTTTTATCTTGTACCTAACTGGAATTTCCCTTGTAGTAGCCTGTGTCCACCACCTCTTGCTGTTTCACAGTACACCTCAGAGAGACATCTGGGTCCATCTTCCCTAAAACTTCTTTTAGTGGGCAACTGTGATTCAACATCAACATCCTCCAAGCCCTCTCTTCTGGCTAGCCCACCCCAGCTCCCTCACAGGTCACAGGCTTCAGGCCCTTCACCACCTTAGTGACCCTCCACTGGCATCTCAGCAGTTTGTTGATGTCACTTCTGTTACAGATAGCGAGTATTATTGGGCACTATATCCTGGATACTGGGCTGCATTCCAGCCCTGACAGGGGCTGAGCGGAAGGCTCCTTCACAGTCTCCATCCCTGGAGGTTTACAAGCCCAGACTGGGTAAGACCCTGAGCGCCCTGGTCTGACCTCACAGCTGACCTCCTTCTCCCATCCTGATTTATCCTATGTCTCTATGAGTAGTGATGTCCCTTGACCTGTTGACTGCACTCCTGCTGGTGCAGACCAGTAAGCAATTAGCCTTGGCCACCCCAAGGGCACATGCCTGACTCATGCCTCTGCTGCTCTTGGGAAGCTGAGGTAACAAAAGGTATAATATGCCCCTGTCTTGCTTGGGGTACATTCATTATGCTTAGTTAGCAACAGAGACCCACTTAAATCTATGAACAGACACAGGGTTAGCTAAGGGTTGAAAATGCAGAAATGACTAGGCAGTGCAGGTTAAATATGACATATGTAACAATGAGGTTATTTATTTCTCATTAAAAAAGCAGTTTCAATTTTATTTTCCTGTCAACATCTATTAAACTGAAGATGATTCCACAGTGTATGAGTGACAGTTTATTTGTTTACACAGCACTGCTTTCACTCCACTTCCATCTTTTTTTTTTTCCTAAATGAAAAATAAATGACGATCTTTTTGGCAAGTTTCTGACCTTTATATGACCCTGTATTTACTTGCCAAACACATGCTAAGGCAGAGTGGAATTGCTTTTATTTCTGACACAGAAATACACGCTTTGTGGCCAAGTACTTTGTTAAGAAATAATACCTGGTCCATTTTTCATTTTTGTAAGAACAAAGAATCTGTTCACTTTCCAGAAATGAAGAATGGACCAGGCATTATTTATAACATATGTGAAAACTCTGGCCGGGAGAGCACCTCTAGCAGCTTTGGAGCAAGGATAGCACTGGCTGTATTTTCTCAACTCCTCTGTGTACACATGTAGGAATTCCTAAATATGTTGACACCTTGTTGCATATCAGTAATAAAGTGCAGGAGAATAACGCAGAGCAATTAACAACGTTATGCAGTCATGCACTATTACAAGGCCACTAAAAGATTCAGTAAGTGATTAATCATCTGAATGGTTTATTTTCCTTGGGGGTCCAATGAACAATTAATGTTGATTAATGAACCAATTAATTTTTTGGTAAAAATGTAAGTTCAAATGAACAAATCTGTTGTCTGTCTGTCACCAGATTATCCCTATGAAATTAATAAAAAATACAAGCTAAGAACGGGAAAAAAGAGATAAAGATCAGTGTAAGAGTCATTGGGTCACAGAGGGAAGCTTTAGCACCTCTTTTGATCTAAAATCTCTGACTATGACAAAATGGCATCTTTATAGTTCAAATTTCCAAGCAGAATTCAGACAGACAGGAATTGCTGACAGCAATGGCCCACGATGGCCATTAAAATCCAAACGCACTCCCTTGCTCTCAGGTTTGAAGGATTTCTGCTCTTACAGCTCTTACATCCTAGAAAAGTGTGAAATGTCTCCAAAAACTGAAAGACTGTTACAGAAACTGCTCTGAAATCTACAGAAGAGATGGATACTGAGATATCTTCTATCTGATCACCTCAAAGCTTCCTGTAGGATACTGGAGTGATAACATTAAACTCAGTACTCTGCTTCAACACACTTGACTTTATTATTTTTTGTTTACAGAACCACAATGCTTACAAGGCCAAATCACTGATATTTTATATAGTGGAGGGGTATGAAGAGAGTTGTCCTTTCTATCAAATCTGTTTAGGATTTAATTAAATCCATTTTCAATTAACTCTCCCACAATAAGGGACTCAATTCCAGTGTGCAATGTGAAATAACTTTCAGCCTAGAGATGGCACTAGGAACCAGAGAACATCCTTGGGTAGATGCCAAGTGTCTACCTCTGGACTCTTAGGACATGATTGCTTCTTAGGGGAATGGCAGGTTTTGACTGGAACTCTTGGAGAAAAAAGCAGAGAGATCAAATAATTTTTCCATAGCCCTCTTCTACAATATCACTTAGATCAAGGCAAATAATAAATATGCCTTTCATTTAGGGAATACAGTTCATATTCTTTTAGGAAGTTTGGGACAACTGTTACTTAAGTCTTAGAAAATACTTACTATGATTACTGCAAAGTATGTATCAGAACTGTGCAAAGGTGGTAATCATACTAACACTTCTTGCCCTCTGGACAAGAACATAAGGCAAGAGCTCTTTTAATCACAGATATTTTGTAAACACCTTATAGAATGGTAATTTTGTCTTTCTAGTACATGGGCAAAATACAGGTTTAGGAGAAAGAATCTTGGGGACAGAAATAATTTAGTAAAAGCAGCTCGTTGGCTGGTGAAGATTTTAGTGTTCTTCAAGCTCAGTGTCGCTGCTTTTTACACATTTGAAGCTTGATCTCAACTATCCAAGGCTCTATTCTGAAATCCTTAGCAAGATTAACAAAACTTCTTTTGCTTGGCTTTAAAGACACTTAGGCCTGACAAAGCACAACAGTAGTAGGTAAATAAAAAGAACTGGGAAAGGCAAATAGGAAGCAAAGAGATGAAACGGTGCTTTATGCTGCTGCATGCAATTAAAAGTTGAAATGCAAGAGCTTCAGCAGCAGTAGCAAAGCATAGCACATCAGGGTTTTCTTTTTTCTTTTAACTCTGCAGGCTAACCCTTTTCCATGTCTTCCTCCCAGCTCAACAGCTGCCTTCATCATTGTTCAGACATAGCTGTGTTTCTTTCAGGTTCCAGTTCTTGAGAAAAGGTCAACAAGAAGCAGGAGAAAACATTAAACAACTCATTTAGTTTTTCTGATCAAATGGAAAGTGAAGAGTCTCCAGGTACCCACAAATTTCTGGAGACTGCAAATGCTGGGCAAAGGGGCAGGAGGTCTTAGAAACCAAGTTAGTCAGAGGACTGATAAAGGAAAAAAGTAGCTACACCAAAGAGATCAAATGAAAACATATTAAGTGCACAGGTTTTATGATAAATAATTTTTTAGATTGCTAGTGTAGTATATTATTTCCCAATTACTTCTTTAGTATTTTTTCTATTCCTTTTCCAACAAAATAGTTCTACAAATGAAGGCTAAGGCAATGAAAAATTATAGCTTTTTTTTGTTAGAGAGGAACAAAACCTTCTGTTTATAATAGTAACAGAACTGACTTCGCTTCTCTGCTACTAATACACCAGGCATAACACAGTGGGAGAACTAATATATCTGTAGTATCATGTCAATCTGACTTCATACACAGGCTTAAATCCCCTCATCATCCACCTGGATACACGTGCCCTGGCTCAAGTCTGATGGCAAGCCTGCTGGCCTCCTGGATTTTTGTGATGGAAAACTTCAGCAAAAGTAGAGAAACACAACATCACGATGCAAAGGATGTGCAGAACAGCACCGACAGCTCACACCATTGCAGCCCAGAGACTTGGGCCCCACCTGAAGCAGGCTCTGCTCACCAAAGGTTTTCCAGATACAGCCAAGGAGTCTCCAGTGAGATCTGGCTGGAAGCAACCTGCCTCTGCTTGTCAGACCTTTCTGTGTTGACCACCATTTGCTCTCTTCCAGACCTTCTCCCCATCACTTCCACCCAGTGCCTAAATGGAGACCTCAGCTGCCAGGCATCCTCTCTGCCTTGCTGCTCCCTCTCACTCACGCCACAAAGCACGGCATGGGTGTTACCTTCAGACTCTCACACCAACAGCACAGCAGGGAGGGTCGCAGTGATACCCTGTGTAGTTGTCCCTTTTCAGCTGGGGCAGGGAGGCAGAGGAAGAGAATAGTACCTCCTTCTCCCAAGGTCATAGAATTTACAGGCTTGCCTTCACACCTCTTCTCAAAGTAGGTGAACAGGGCGATATGGTCCAAAAATTTATTAGAACTATTTTAAATTGTGTCCTATTTCTTGAGTATTCAGGTGTTTTTGGGGAAGAGTTTTGCTCATTGTTGGATATTTCTATCTGTCCTCCCAAGTCTTGGTGCAATAGTTACATTTTCCTTACTGCTTCTTTATCTGGGAGTTAATAATGGCTTTTGGCATCTGTTCTTTTTCCCCATTTGGAAATACTAGGGCAAATAATTACATAATTTACATGCATCCTTGATAAGTAACTTATTTTTGTCACTCTTTCAAGTCCCACAGTCTTCTTCAGGCTACTTTCTTCACTTAACATATTTGAATCCATTCCCAGTTTTACAGAAAGTGCATGTACATCCTTCTTTTCAACCTTGTGGTTTGCTTTTTTTTTTCTTTGTTTTATGGTCTCAAATTTGCTGTGTAATTCTTTGAGTTTTCCTCCATACTTGAACAATTTCCTGCATGAATCATACAGATTATGAAGTAGGCTGAATGCTATAAAACGTAGGAATGTAAAATTCCTCCAGTAAATAAGGTATGCTACAGTTCTGTAGTTTTAAACTAGCATGCCTGAATTACAAAAATGTTGGCTTTCAAGAGCCTATATAAAAGCTATACTACAGAAAATTTGCATAGGCCTCTTCAAATTTCAAAGAAAGTCTTGCAATGCCTGAATAACTCAAAACAAGCTAAGTTTCAGTGTTTCTGACTATTAAGCTCCGGGGATGCATAACCTGTGAATTAGTTTGTTAACAGTATATTGAAGTGGTTACCATTCTTCTTGCTGCAACTGCACTGCTCTTCAAGGAGTTAGGCACTGATATGTACTGCAGTATAAGGAAAAATAGCCATTCTTACCCTCACACTTACTCTCCATTCTCAGATTTCTCATTTTCCCATCCCACCAGAAATTATGGGAGATGTATTTCCTTGTATTTGAAACTGGGAAGGAATATACAGCTCTAAGCTTGCATTTTTAAGATGTTTCATTTTTTAAAAGATGTTTGCTGTCACAAATTTATCATTTTTTATCAAATCCAAATCAATAATGTAGGTACAAAACTACAATATAACTAAATAATTCTGGAAGAGCATTCATAATATTTGTGGCCACCAGCTTCTTTCTTCTTCCCTCTCTCCATTTCTGCACAATAGTTTCTCTCATTTTTCTTCTTCATGGCCTGAGCTTATTTCATCCATGATGGAGAAAATCTACTGAACTTTTGATGAGTTACTCCTGATTTATTTGAGGGAAAGTCTAACTTCCAACTACTCTTCTACTTTCAGTTCATGACGTCTCATATTTGTTTTCCATCTCAGCTAGGTACCATGATTCCCATTTTCAACTATGCTCACCCTTTACCCTTACCAAATGTTTGCACCGTTTCTTCTGTGCTTCATGACATCCGAAATTTGGTTGCTGTCCTTAATAGGACTGGAACCTTTGCTACATTACATCCTGTCTTCAGACTTTGTCAGCCTGAAGTCTTTCACACTAATGCAGAAAATGCCCTCAGTATTTCAAACACAAAGAAAATTAATAACTCAGAGGACACTTTAACCTACTCCATGCTGCATGGAGTAGTGGCAGTCAAGAAAAATTCTATTAACTGCAAACAGACCTTGAATATAGGAGAAACCCATTACTGATAATGGCATAAACCTTTTAAAACAATCTTAATTGCTCTAGAAGAACAGCAGATAACTAGTTTGACCCTTTATATTATATTAGTTTAAGACCCTCATCCTTGGGTGCTCTAGTATTTCCTAACACTCTCCCAACAGTAACTATGCTGAGCATCACCACAGCAACAAGTCAAGGGTCAAAGACAGAGGAGAACTGATGTTCAGAAGTGTATTTAGTGACACAGTGAACTGCTGTCATAAAGAAAACCAAGGGAGTGATCAGAAGAGTGCAGGGACTTCCGAGACGTCTGTTTGAAAGCAAAAAAAAAAAATCTGTGAAACTTCACTGAGCAATCTGTTAAAATGAGTAAGTAGGTAACATTATTGTCCTGGTTTTGGCTGGGATAAGATTAATTTTCTTCTTAGCAGCTGATGCAGTGTTATGTTTTAGATTTGGTGTGAGAATAATGTTGGTAACACGCTGGTTTTGGTTGTTGCAAGGTGATGTTTAAACTATGTCAAGGACTTTTCAGTTTTCTTGGGCCCTGCCAATGAGAAAGCTGGAGGGACACAAGAAATTAGAAGGGAACACAGCCAGGAGTGCTGACCCAAATTAGCCAAAGGGATATTGCATACCACAGAATGTGACGTTGAGTAAATAAACAGGGAGGGAGGTGGCCAGGGCCTGCTGATCGATGCTTGGGGACTGGCTGGGCATCTGTCAGCAGGTGGTAAGCAGTTGCATTGTGCATCACTTGGGGATATTTTCCTTTCTCTTTGGGTTTTATTCCTCTCCCCTTCTCTTTCCCTTTCATTACAATTTTTACTGTTGTTGTTTTTGTTGTTATAATATTTCAATTATTAGATTGTTCTTCTCTCAGCCCTCAAGTTTTACCTATTTCCCAATTCTCCTCCTCATTCCTCTGGCAGGAGGGAGGGGGAGAATGAGTGGCTGTGTGGTACTTAGTTTTCAGCTGGTGTTAAACCAAGACAATTATATTAGAGTACGTAATCTCAAATATCTTTCTAACTTTTAAAAAATAGTGCAAGATTATGGTGGTAGGATTTCACACCTTCTGAAAGGAGATAGGAGGTTTCTCTTTACCCTTGCTGGTACCTTTGGCAGCATTTGCAACAGATAAAGTTTAAAAAGGTATGCAAAAGCAACTTAACACAGCTGATGTCATGAGTACATACTGGACTAAACAGAGAAGATGATAGTGTCGATACAAGCAAGTAGATATCAGTGTTTTAAAGATAAGAAGAAATCTGCAAGACTTCAATAGATAAGCACCTATGGGCATAAGGACTATCTGTGATACCTTTGAACAAAACCAGCAGCAGCACAAAGTGAGCCAATGAATCCAAGATATGCCCAGTGTGGGTGCATATCCACTCCCAGATGGGGAGGTAGGAACGCTCCAGGTTATGGTACCAGCTGAAAAACATACAGATGCAGACTCTAGGGATTAGAGAACTCAGCAGAGGAATATACCATCTTTTCCTTACAGAAGGATTTACTGACTTTTCTTTTTGTCTTAATGGTGCTGGCAGGAAAGCCCAGGGATGACATAGCTGGCTGTGTCCCTTCCCATGGAGCTCCCAGCACTGGGAGGAGGAAGGGCAGGGAGCACAGGGAATGCATGTCAAGAACAGTCTAATTCAGAGTTCCCCTTGAAAGAAGAGACAGAAAGAGCCACAGAGATTAAGCGAAACTGCTGTGCCACTATCAGTGTTTTCAGCACTGGAAATACACTTTAGGATCCTTTATTTTTGAGTGTTTGCACTGTGAAAGTCTATCTTTCAGAAAATAGCTGCTCAATGGTTTTTGAAAGTCAGGCCCTTTGATGTGCATTAAAATGAACACCAGCGTTTTGAGGCATTTAAAGCACCAAATCACTTCTGAAAAAGGTTGTTAAGCCTCTGTCCTCACATATACACACTTAGCAGCCTTGGACATTGGCCACAAAAATGATTAGAAAAGCCTTAAGCACTTTTAAAGCCCTAACTATCTGTGACTGGAAAGTTTATAACCTCTCTGGAGCCTTGTTGGTGGAAATATAATGAAATACTGCCCTGGTGCAGAGCTGACATTTTCAGATATGTGGATCTTGAGTTTCCTTACATCCTTAATTTCTACAAACAGGAAAACTTGCTGCAAATCCTTAGAAAATGTTCCTTTAACCCTTCTATAGTCTGCAACATTAGTTACTGCTGTTGGATTTTCTTCACCTTCTTTGAGGTAGGGGTATCCCCTTAAGAGCTTTATCACAGGCTTTTTGCCTGCAGTCTGATTTGCAACACAAAGTTGTACTTACTGCTTTATGCCATGCATCACTCAGTGTATATTTTGTGAGTTAAAGTCACAGTACTAGCAAATTAGCAGAGAAAAAAGGCATAATAGTAATACTATGCTATGATAAACATGAAGAACCAAGCTCAGGAATATGAGCATCTCCTTAAAAAATGGAAGTGAGGAGGGAAAAAAGTAGTAAAGGGAAAATACAGCAAAGGAAAAAGATAGCAAAGGAATGTACTGAAGCAGATTGAACAGCTCGGTACTTTGTAGAGTAATGTGGGTTGACTTAGTCCTGTGTCACTAGAGAGTAAATAACAGCCATGCAGGTTCTGAGCAAAATACTCTGGTAAGTAATTACTATTTCCTAGAAATGGATTTAGCCTAGCATCCCTGGAGCAGTTGCATGAGCAATATCTAAAATAACAGTAACAGCAGGGCACGGTAAAATCCAATTGTTGACTCAATCCTGTTCTGCTTTGTTCTGCTGTGAGCCCTGTCAAAAGCTGCCTGTAACAGAACACAAGAGACCTACATAAACTCAGATTTAGTTCATGTGAAGGAGTTGAGGAGAATGCTCACTTCAGTTTAGCAAAGGAGAGACATTCACTCATTCATCCTCATCTCACCAGATTAACAGCTGTAATATTTCCAAATAACAGACATGCTGCATCCTCATGCAATTAAAACAATGATATAAAGATGGCTGGAGAGTTTAGTGACTAAGCAGTGTTATTTTAATTATGTATTCCATTACTGTCCACTGATAAACAGGAAGTATCATGCAGTCATTGAACAGGAACAGAACATTTCAGGTACAAGACAATACTTTTTAGGAATGGCACTGCAAGGGCACAGAAATACTGTGAATTGTTTTTTGGAGATACCGACATGATCAAGGGACTAATATTCCCTGAAATTATATGAAGTGCAAGCAGATACCTATAAAGTTGCAGAGAGAGGACAGTGTCATTCACAGATGTGAGATTTTGGAAAATGTCTGTTTAGGAAAGTCACTTTTACATGCCCAGAGTGTGTATAGGGAAGGAATAGGTAAATTAGAGATTGAAGAGGTGGAGGAATTACACCTGGCTGTGTGCTATACAGACCCTAGCATAGGAACACCACTATCAGCAGCAAATCTTTTTTTTTAAGTGGCTTGGCTTTTTTACTCAGTCCTTATCATTACCCTTCAAAGGAAGGCAGAGAAGAAGTTTGAGTGATCATTCTGCATCTTCCCTTCCTCTCTGCAGCCAAGCCATTTGAAGTCCTGGTGGGTGGGGTATTTGCAGTTTGGAATAGGTCATTTTTCAGTCATATTTCACAGAGTGGAGTTAGGAAATTCATCAGACTTTTAAAGGGCAGCAAAGGCTAGCATGGCCAAGATTCAGTTAAGAAGTTTGTAGACCTAAATATCAACAAGTGGAGGCAGTAAAATAAGCTGAAAAACTGAACAGCTACTCTGGAAAAAGGAAAAAAAAAAAGGAAATATGGGTAAGATGTGAGCAAGAGGTTTATACACACAAAATGGTCATCAAATAGGGTACCAAGAAAGAAAATGCAAGGACATAAAGGTGTAAAGGAATCCATAAGAAAATATTCAAGTTAGATATTATCCTGTTTGGAAGTAGTGCAGCATATAGATCAAAGAAAATTAAGCATTTTAGGAATAGCTGTGTAAACCTGTGTTTGGAAATAGTAATTTCCAGAGGCACGTCATTCACCTCTCTATGAGAATAAGCCACAGAAAGGAACAGACTCCCAAGTTTTCAGCCTCTTCCGAAATCTTTCCTTCAAAGGGGAGAGTTTGCTTCTCCAACGAGTGACGTATTCTGCCGCTATAAAGTCATTACACTAGAATTGTTTATGGGAGGGAAATGCAGAAGTACTGAAGAGATGGAAACAAATGAAAATATTTGCTCCAAAAAATTCTAAGTGTCATGGAAAACTCCATCCTTTCCATTTTAGGAAAAAGACTATACTGGATTTATGACAAATCCACTCCATCTGTCCATTCATATTTGACAGGTGCTCTTGCTTTCACATTGGCTTTCCAGCTGAGAATATTCTGGGGAAAGAAAGTTCTGAAAAAATAAATAGAAAAAATAGTGTCAAGAAAATGTGAATATCTGTACAGAGTTCAGAGAAGTCTGATCTGTTTGATGCAACCCAGACCTGAGAGCTCCTACATCCCTGTGAAAGGTTAGATGACAGAAGAATCATCCCAGAAGCACAAAGGGGACTTGTTGGTGCAGTTCCCATTGCTAGTCAGTGAGGCAGGCTCGTCACCTTCCTACATGCCTTTGAATTAGTCCCAACAGGCAACATAGCAGAAACATTAGCGTACTGGTGGCCTTTTCTGTATTCAGTCATTCATATTTATTTTATTATGTGTTAAGGCAGAAATAATAAGTTAAGGGGGAAAGAGAATTGCTCAGCAGTGAAGTCTAAGGTCTCTAACTGTGGCTCCTCTTTTAAATAACTGTTTTCATTTCTAAGGAAGCGACACTCTGTCTGGAATAAAAGGTCCTTTCATGTCTATTGCTCTGATCCAGTAATTTGCACTCAGTAGGTGTTCCTATGTCAGGCAAGCTTCAGCAATAGTGCTGAGCTGATTTGTCTTCTCAATCAGATTTGTCTGGTTTCTCCCAGACTGCCCAGAACATCTGTTATCCTGCATCTGGAGTTCGCCAACACAGAAGTGCCTGCATTTTTATGGAGGCAAAGATAATGTACAAATAGTGTTATTTTGCAGTTCCGAGCCACAGATTTCTAATAAAAGCACTTACTGCAAAGCTCACTCACACCAAAGAGTGTATTTCCAGGCTTCAGAGGACTATGAAGCAGTCCAAAATTTGGATCCAAGATTCTCCACAGCGCTGTTATTTAGTTTCTCACTGCATATAAGAAGGCCACTTGTAAAATCCAGTTCCAGCTTGGATCTTACTTTCTAGGTAGTTTTGAGATCTTTGAAAACATGGTTTCAGATGGACTTACATGCGTATCTTAAACATTGCTAAAAAGGAGGCTAGTGACTCTCAAAATGACACAGACACTCTGGAAACCTGAAACTGTCTGAAAAAGCATTAACAGTTGTTGTTATCTTTCCAAGAGGAAAAAGTCTCTTGTAGATTTCATGATAGAATTGCATAATGTTTACTTACGCTAATGCCTTCTTATTTCAAGGAGGTTTGTTTGTTGTTTTAAAAAATGTTTACATATTTTTTTAGCTCTGCTTGAAAAATGATCATCATGTCTGGCAGGTAACTCCCACACTAATGCCTACAATAGAAGACAACATTTGTAAAAGAAACATTTAAGGCCTTGGGTACTTTCAAAGATTAAAGTAAACTAAATATTTTATTTTTTTTTTTCCCTTGGAGTTTGAGGTAACTTCAGCTTTTGACTGCAGTCTAGCAAAGCTGTGTAACTTTTAGAACTCAGTACTGCTAGCAAATCATATGCAATAAGAACTTCAATCTAAGTTTTTGAAAACTTTCTTTCTTCTGTGTGTCTACTCCTGTTGTACACAGAAATTCTCCAGAGTTTTTTCTGCAAACCTGTCCATAATTTTTCCTGAAGAAATCACCACAGACTTCAGGTCTGCAAAATTCACAAATTTTGGAGGAACTGTTAGATGTTCAGGCTTTCCCTAAGGAAACACCCTGACTTCTTCCTATGACACACCCTTCTATTTTTTCTGTCATAAGGGTGTGCTGGCAAAGACTTTCCTTCCTGCTTAGAACAATGCATGCTTCAGAGAGAATTTCAATGGCTGGAGGAGGCAAAACCCCATAGTGACTCCAGAGTTCTTCCTATATGAATATTCAAATGTAGATTAAGAGTAGTCCTGGTTCCACAGATCACCACTAGAGATTCACCATCTATGCAAAATCATCCAGAAAGAGAAGGAACACCCCAGCCACAGCACTCTTAAACGAATTACACACTGTGTTGCACTAAATAGGTACAAGCAAGCCAAAATCATCACAAAATAAAATAAAATCTGCCACAGCAGTTGCATAAAGCTAGTACAAAAGCAAGATTTTTATTCCATGTACAGTAAAACACTTGTACACTGAACTTGGGACTCAAAAAACGTATTTGGACCTCAAATGTCTGTGAAAATCCTGCCTGAATGGAATGTGCAAGATCCAGTTTATGCCCATTCATAATAAAATGCTGGCAGGCTCTTAATTTTATGGTAGCATCACTAAGCAGCAATGCTAGCAGGTGCTTCTGAGCTCAGGATAAGTGATAAAAAGCCCCTTGTTTTTTTTCTTTCGTTTCATTCTTGTTCTTTCATTTCTGAAGCGTATGACCTGCCCTGACCAACATCCTGTTAGTTCAAGGAAGCCAAAGGCTCTTTTGGACTTACAGCTTTCCTTTACCGAACGTCACATTTTCAGATGTACACACACCTCAGATTTTGGGCATGTAACTACTAAAACAGAGGACTGGGGAGCCAGAAACGCTGAAGAATTCCAACCACTAGGGCAGTTCCTGAAATGTGCAGTATGTCTGCAACATGGTAGTCAAACCCAAAGTTCCCCAATCCAGCTATTGTCAGATCACACAGTAGGCACAGTTTTGGAAAATGACCTCTCATCATAAAGTGACAAGCCCATTGCTCACTTTCCCACAGGTCTGACATGATTGAAATAGAAAAGCTGTAAAACAAATGTCTATAACAGGGTTGATGTACTACCTTATTAATCCTACCACAGGAAATCATTACATCTGCATTTTGTTTAGATTGCTGTTGACTAGCATCACTTGTAACAGCCATGTGCTCATGCAGCTGGGAAAGGTGTTAGTGTTCCTAGAAAAAACACAGAGGATTGGATTAGTCACAAAATGTAGAGGAATTAAGGTAGTGGGTTGATTGAGAGAGAGAGAGCGTGCTCTCGGGGTGAAGAGAGACTAGGAGAAGGCAGCAGAGGGACTGGCATAAAGAGTATGCTGGTATGAGATGTATGACAACAAAAGGCTTAGAAGATGTAATATTAAACATGACTCACATTTTTAATAACCAACCATTGCTTCTTCCCATTTACAATTTTTAAAAAGGAGTTGAAGTCACAGGTTCTGATTTTACATACTTCCCTGAATCTCACAAATGACAGTAACTCTATCCCCTTCCTCAGAGGAGCTCCAGATCATCATATAAATATAAAAAAAGAATCTGATACACATCTTTCTTTCATTTAATTTTCCTGGGGAATTTGTCAAAGTTGTAGTCATGTTTGCTATATGATATTCCTGCTAAGCACTAACATCTGATGCAGTGTGATGTTAATAAACAATCTGAAAATATGAATTACAACAAAGTACACACTGTTACTACAATCAATCAAACTGATAGTGAAAGCCTTGCTGTCAAATCTCCCTTTTTACAATTGAATTTCACACTAATAGTGCAGTAGGTATTACTGCTGCTAATTCAGAAACTTTGTTGTGATTCCTCCTAGGTATGTCTATGCAGCTGAAGAATTATCAAAGTGGAAAAAATCCCTTTCTCATTCTTATAATGTTGCAAAATGTGTTTCTGAAGTTCTTTAACATTCCTTGAAACTGATGTTGAAACATATTGGAGGTTAGTGTAGTGAAACGTGACAAACTTGACACTTTGGTTTACTGATCTTCATTCAGAAAAGTAAAAACTAGGATATGTGTTGCTTCAGTATCATCTTCTGCAAGTACATACTTTTCACATAAAAACTTAAGGGTTTTTCACAGGAAAAACCCCCATAATTTGACAAAAGAGGTAGCAGAAGAAACAATGATTTTCAGGTAAGACTCAAGCACAAGAAATGCGGTCACAGCCATGATGCTGTAAGAAGGAAAAGATTAAGGGGCTGAGCAAGGGGTTTGGATTAGAAACACCCAGAATACTGAAGTTCCAAAGACACAGCTAAGTGGGCCTTTTCCCCTCTGAAGTCTTAGGAATCAAAACATTCAGAAAGTTTGCTGCAACTCTCTGACCTGAGAGTCCTTTGTAGGTGACAAACCTCCCCTCCAAATGACACTCTGCCTTTAGGACTACAGGATGACTGATGGTGTTGACTTTTATCTCATCTTTGCTGTAATCCCGTGTTAAGCCCCAGATTTCAGTTCTGAATGACTTTTCACTCACAGTGCTGTGCCCACGAGAAGTCTTGATCATGACACTGAAATCATTGCTCTGTATTTTTCCCATGCTTTGTCTTTGCTTCACTTACAAAGGATGACTTGGAGAAAAATTGCAGCAAACCACATTTCTGCTTCCTGCCAGGCAGCAGAAGTTAGCAGCATACACCTCGAGTGATGGACATGGGGAAGAGAGCTGGGGGTCAGTGATTTTGTGATATAGATTCAGAAGGGACAAGGACTGAGCGTTGAAAGACTTAGTTTGACACTAGCAGATCAACCATTTACCACAGTATTATTGCTCCTTGGAGGAGATAACAGTTTTGAAAGGACAGCAAGTATATCTACTCAGTTACTAGAAAAGGTGGAAAGATCTATAACACAGGGAGATCAAAACTTTTGTGGTTTATATTAACAGTATCCTGAGCAGATTTTTTTTAAGATTTGAGGGGAAAGCAGGCCTCCCCCTTCTATCTTCACTGAATAGATTGAGGGAGCGATTATAGCACTGTAATTACAATATATAACATAGGATTTCCTCTTCTCAAAGGGAAAAATAAAATATGAATGCTGATGTCTACAATGCTCTTGTAGATGTAGCATTTTACATCTACAATGACCATATAGCAGCATAAAAATTATTTGAACAAACAAACAAAAATTTTGTCATAGTTTAGGTAAACTCAGCCATCAAAGGTCCTGAAAAGAATAGAGTCCAGCTGACTGCACAACGGAGACAATTTGTGTTCTACTTTCTGGACAGGTATGACAAGCCCGATACATTCCAAATTCACCAGAACTGATCTCCATATGCTGACTATTTGTCAATGCACATACATCTGTTACTCCCAGAGCCGCTGGACTCACTACACATGTCTACTCAATCATTTAGGTTTTCCGGACAAAAATATATGATCTTGCACACAAGTGAATTAGTTAATTAGTATAGCACAGGAAAGTAATTGTGCATTCACTAAAGATGTGGTGGATCTATACATGAAAGCTGTAGTGGAAAATCTGTGGAATGGACTCCCTGGATCTCACAGTCCTTAATTCCATAAGATTGGCAAGGTACATCCTGCAAAATCTTTTTATTTCATTGTCTTCATATTCTTAATAAGACTTGGCTAAGAAGAAAAGGAAATTTGTGTACTCCAAATAAGGAGGTTCATTTCATTAGTGATTCTCTGAATCACTAATGAGAGTAAATCTCTGATGCCAATAGAAAATATTGCAGTACATACAGAAACACATATTTTAAATACATGCATGTGGTGTTACAAAGACTCTTCTCTGATGAACTTGCATTTTCCCAATTAAGAACAAAATTTAATTTCATGCGAAAAGTCTGTATGTGCCTCTTTTTCCTCTTCTGGCTTTGACATCATCCTGCAGCTCTAGTTATTACTGTGTAATTGTCCTGAAATGTAGTTATTGTTAGGAATCGTTGCAGATGTTCCCCATGTAATTCAAACTAAATGAATATAGAATTAAATTACCAGTGCAAAGCTTTACCAGTGCAAGTTGCAGTAAAAATGGTAAATTGCTCTCTCTCTTTAGAGGAAACTATCCAAAAATGTAATGGGAAGTTAAGTAAGCAGTATTTCTTGCTTGGGAATCTAGAAAGATTCAAAACAGGATGTCAGAGTTAGTGCTGAATAGCTTAATATATTGTCCCCATTCAAGAGATGTAACAGTGAAGTACCGTTGCTCTGTGACTCTGGTTAGAGAGAAGTCAATAAAAATGCACCAGCAGCTAGCTGCCTTAAAATTTATTGAGATCTAGGATGCTAGTGCAGACTGGAGGAGTTTGTGGCTACTTTATGTATATTCCATGGCTTCTAGGACTTTCAGTTCTCTTTGGGCAAGCTTAAAATGGGCTAAAGACCCTGATGACTGTGAGTACTTCCCCAGCCAGTAAACCACAAGGAGGCAACAAGTATCAAAGATATCCACTTTGGGGAGAGGATCTGGATACCCAGACCTGTAAATCAGACCAAAACCAGACCACTCCAGCTACAACTGAAGAGATGTGTATTAATATGCAATTTATGTACAATGACATGGCACATGTCAACATTTCAAGGTACATTTCAGAGCTGGTGTTCCCTTAGCACCAATCATGAGTGATACTTGCATGCGATAACTATTTAAAGGACAATACAGAAATGGAAAGAGTAATTTATGATCTTAAAGGAGGTATGCACCCAAAACTGGGGGGTTCAGTAGAGAAGGTGCATCTGCCAACAGCTTTCAGACAAATGTCTTTAATGACAAAACGGAGTATTGGGCAGCTGCATGGAGTGAGCAGCCCATGAATGTTTCTGCTTTACCTTATTAGCATCAGTTTCTTTCTCTTTACAAAGCAGACAGACATGATTAGGGGCTATTGCGTTCTTAATTTTCTGAAAATTAAGTATTATTAATATTTTGGACAATTTTTGACCAAGAGTGGGGCCAAATAACCTGCGGCAGGGGGGCAGGGGGGAAGTTCAATGAATGCAGCAGATGAAAAATATGAAGTTAAATGTATCTGAATGAACTTTGAGTTGTTTCAAACAAGCTGGGTGGTTTTGTTTGTTTGTTTGTTTCCCATGAATATTCTGTATTTGGAACATTTTAAACCAGGGGTCCTCAAACTACGGCCCATGAGCCGGATACAGCCCCCAAGGGTCCTCAATCCAGCCCCCGGTATTTACAGAACCCCCCTGCCCCCCCACCCTCACCCCTGCCGGGGGTCAGGGGGGGAAACCAAGCAGCCGCAGATGACTGCCTGCCACTTCATCTGCACGCCAGCCCCCTGGTTAAAAAGTTTGAGGACCCCTGTTTTAAACTATGCTAGGATGGGTATTTTTAAATAGGTCTTGATTTCACAGCTAATGGAAATTCAGTAAAACCTGGATCTTTTCCAATGTACTCCTTTTATCCCTGTAGAAGTCAGTGATAGCTGTAATAGCTATCCAGGCTTAAGCTGATGACCAAAATTCCATCAGCTTTGAAGGGTAGAGATTTTGCTTCGTAATGGAACTAAATGTTACCAGGGTTTTTGTTGTTCTTGTTGTTTGGTTGAGTTTTTAATATGCATCATTCATGACAGATTTGAATCAAAACCTGGGTCCTACATCAGTGTTTAAGTCTTTTTAGGAAAAGCATAGGGTGTTTGATATCTGAACTTGGATTTACACCCAAAGCAGAAACTAACTTCCTCCTGTTTCCAAATCCATTTCAACAGACGTTATAGGAGACAGACACAAGTACATTTCTTGAACTATCAACTTGCACAGGCAGATCACTTGCATAAAAGAGAAGCAAGGTAGTCACAGAGTTTGGCTCAAGTTAGATCATTAACGCCACCAGTAATTCATTAGCTGAGTCAGTCTATAGGGACAGAAAGCATACATTCAGAGCATGGGGTTGGATGATCCACTTTGTTTCTCAAGTTCTTTCCCCCAAGTCACATGAGATAGGCAGAGCAGTATCTTCCAGAGCTGCCCTGTAGCACCTAACCTGTTCTTTAAGATCTCAGCCTTTTACTTCCTTGCCTTTTAAGCAACCCAGAAAAATGTCTACTAGAAGCATCAACATGCCATTGCTCAAAAGCTTAAGGTATAAATTAAAGCTAACTCCTGATATTCTCTGAAATCAATTTCTTTAACTGAATTAATAGGTTTATAAATAAAAATGTGATACGTAATAAATAGGTTAAGTAAACAGGTCACAATAGGGAAATGTAACTTTCTTTTTGCTAAATTGTACTAATGTCATTCTAATTAATTTGGTTTTTTATTGGAAAATAGGTAGAAGACTAAATGTTATTCTGTGTCATGATACCATGAAAAACTCTGCAGAGATGCACTAACCTTCCCGCCTGGCAAAGACTGAGTGGGTCAGTACAGCGTGGACTTCCAATAGCACGCGTGCCTGCTTTCTTATGGAGTATCAACCTACAATATGTTGTTGAAGCAAATCACCTCATACCTACTCAGTGTAGGTCTCAATAATTCAGTTTATTGAATTGATTGAAAATTGGTTTGGTATTTGTATTTTCCATCTCATACTTTTTCTGGTTTCCAAGTTGCAACAATAGGCACAGCTTCATTGTTTTTATAGTGGTTTTGACAGACTTGCAAAAGTGTGTTTTCCTGAACAAAACTTTTGGTGACCTGTGTTGCTGTATCATTGATCTGCAAGTTTGTTTATTGTCTGTTGTCCTTTAATTTTTTTATTTCTTTTCATAAGCATCATCTTCTTTGCCATTAAGATCTGCAGGATCAGAGGTCACCTTTGACTTTTTTCCTTCTTTACCACTTCCAAGATGCATCCAAATCTTACCACTTCTTTCTGTGAAACATGCAATCTTTTGTGTGGGTAATGGTCTAAATAATCAGTGCAAGCCTAGAGTCTCTGCCTTGATTACTCTAGCCTCCAAGTATCTCTTCTCTGATTTTTTTTTTCCAAAATGCTGCCAAACTGATCTTTCCTATGCATAAATCTGATCTTATCTTTTAAACACACACCCTGAAGTTTCAAAGATTGGTCTCTTTCTAATCGCTCTTCCCTGTTCTATACCACTTTTCCTGATGACCCCACCAATTAAAAACATTACTTTTAAAAAGTCCTCAGGAAATTATTTGGGTTGAGGGAATCTAACGACTAGTAAGGCTTCAGTTCAAGGGTATTAAAGCCATAACAATGCATGGAACACTTTCAGTGTCTAGTGTTTACATTAAGGCATGTGATTGGGCATCTAGATGAATCAGAGCCCAAATAAATGTAATTTTAACTTATCTTTGTCTAATACATCAGATTAGCATTTTCAGACTGCCAAGAGCATTGTTTGTGCTAAACAAATAACACTAAGCCAGACTGCTACAAATTTTTACTGTGATGTTTTGCACTTAGAATATCATCTGTCAAAAGATTGCTCTCAAAGCACTTTACAGACATTAACTAATTAGGCCTAATGACACTTCTCTGGAAGTAGTGAAGTGTAATTAATTCCCTTTTGTGAAAAGGGAATTTAAGACACAGAGAGATCAAATGATTTTTCCAAGGTCATGAAGTATGTTATGGAAGATGTGGGAACAGAACCCAAACAGCCCAGTCCTCCAAGACTGTGCTTTAGGACAGGAACAGAGCTATCAGCTGTGGGAGGAGAATGGCTCTTCCTTTCCTTTCTTTGTTATTACAGAAGTACAGGAAATTAATTGCTGCACAGACAAGCTTTCATTAATTCCACACTAATGGCCTGCAAAAGTCCATTAGGAAGGAAGTTATCCGCCTCCTCCAAGTTGTATGTGTAAACAGCAGTGAAGAAACTGTGCATTTCCAAGTTATCATTCTGCTGAGGACAAGGCATTGCTCATGTTATCCATTTTTATTGATAATGTCATATACTATTTATTGTAGAGTTGTGGGTTTTAATCCTGTGCATTTGTATGCCTCAGAGTTAAATCTTACAGTGACAAGAAAAAAGCCACAGAATTTCAATTTATGTGCAAGAGGTTATCTCAATGACTTTTGTAGATATGTAAATTCACATCTTAGCTTTTGCTATAAACTTCAAGGATTTCTTTTAACTTTTTTTTTTTTTTTTTTAACTTAAGCTTTAAAGTAAGAGTTTTCCTGGCCTGCACTGAGCGACCATTGGTTAACAGGAAGAAAAGACAGGTAGCTCCCACCTGCAGATAACAGGTAATGCACTATTAGGGGAAAAAGGGAAGAATATGAACTAGAGTGTTCTGGTTTAGAAGACATATAAGTACATATGATCAGACTGTCAAAGGTGATTAAGTATCTAACTGTGTGGGCAGGTCCCTGTGAGGTCTCGATACAAGTGAGGGCACCAAAGTCCCACTGGATGGAGAGCAAAGACAGAATGGTGAGCTCCACAGGGACATGTCCTTTGGTTTCACACAAATTGTCTTCGCATATCACCTTTTTAACTGTCTTTGTGCCTTAAGATTTTGGCTGGCTGTGTAAAATTGACATAATTAAGCTGGGGGTGGGTGGGAAGAGAGCTGCTGAGCACAACCCCCTCTGTCTATCTGTCTCTGCAGCTGCTCTACTCAAAGGTTAAGAAAATGGGAACTTAATCTTAGAAGCTTTGCTAATGGAAATTGATTGACTTGCATACTTTTTAGTGTATTTCCAATGTTAACTGGCTTGCTGGATGAAATTTTCTTGTAGTTCATGCTAAAAGGCAGCCAGTATTATCACTGAAAGCTCTAAGTGGACTTGCTGAGGGACATTCTACAGGGCTCTTTGTGTTAAAACACATAAAAAAGACAGACTCTTTTCCACTCTCCCGTACAACCTAATAGGAATTTGCACCTCACTTTGCACTGATAAATCACTGATCAAAATGTATAGCAGTGAACAAAGAGAGCAACACCTGGGATGTGCCCAAAGTAAGATAAATAATTAAATCAATACATTGCAGAAATATGAATTTATTTTTTTTTAAATAGCCACACGTTTTTTGTTGTACTCAGTATGATGGATGTAGCAGCTGAACCAGTCAACAAACAGTATATGAACTGAAAGGCAGTTTATAAAATGTTCTCCATCTGGATAGAAAATTCTTTTAAAAAAAAAAAAATAGGAATTTATTTTATGAGTTTATAAATTGCAGCTCTTAAACTCTTCATTGAGAAATAGACTATAATCTAACTGCAGTTCTTTTAAAGACTACAAAGAAATGTTTCACTTTAAAAGGATACAATTGACTTTCCCCCACAATGACTTCTCATCTGACAATTATTTTCCACTGATGCTGTAACTATTAGCAGTGTGGCAGCACTTGGAACTTGAGATCAAGGTATGTTACATTTGCTGCTGCTGCTGTAAAGCTTTGTTGTCCTCAGTTTGAACCTAGGTGAGTGAAAATGGCTGTTTCAGAAAAATAGAGATACAATCTGCAGGATTCCAGATATCCAGGCAAAGCTATTACAGCTTAATATTTTAGTATCTAATTCCAAGGGCATCCAACAACAGGCAGGGCTCAGAATGACTCCCAGCTGGCAGTGGTTCTAAAAGAAACCAGATGTTTTCTTAACTTGGTTCCATGTTTGCAGATGTAATTGTGTACTGATGGCTATGTGGCTTCTTAAAACAGAGCATTTAAATAATGAGCATGTAGCATGTACCTTAAAGTTGTGATGCTAACTCCTTTCCTTGCACCAGAGATGTCAAATCCTGATGCAAATAATTATGTGTTTGCATACCTTTTCACGTGGCCCAGGTGTCACAAGATATCAATGATTTCTTTTTCTAGTCGTGTTACATTCAGTTTCTCCAAGACCCAGTATGTCCCATGCTCACTTTAATTTCTCAGCTTGGACCCTGATCCTGCAACTGGATCCTCCTCAGCAATAAGCATTAATATATGAGAGAGGACCACTGCAGGTCCTCTCCCCTCTGCTCCTTTCCTCCCAGACTCCCTGCACATCAGAGCTCTCCTATGTGAGGCTGGCAGCCCTACTCCCCTGGTCATTACTGAGGCTGTAACCTTCAACAGGACAGACCGTGGTGCTCCACTGGCACATATGCAGCAGCTCCTTCGCTAGTCCCACCTGGCACAAAGCAGGACAGCCTGGCTATTTGGAACCAGGGAAGAGGGGGAAAAGTATTTTGCTGGTCATTCAGATCTAGGAGGGACTATAAGGACCTGAGGGAAGAATTCCCTTCCACTGTTCCCTGAGGGTAGTCATCCCTCTGCTATACACAGACCCTTGTGTACGAGAATAAAACCCCTTGCACATGGAATAGGAAACCACAGCCTCTGGTCCAGCAGTCATGTCTGTCTGCCAGATTTCTGACCCCAGACATTTCAGAGCAGGACTGAAATCCTTCATCCTTGGAAGATGACTTTTTCTCTTTTTTTTCATTAGACTTGTATTAGCCGGCCATATATTCCAGACTGCCTGAACAGTTTGTTTAAAATCCGTAGAGACCAATGAGTCAAATATCAGCTCAAAAATGCACAACCTGAAAGCAGAGGCTTAAAATGGAGACAGTTTGTCAGCAGTCTCTTCACTTCCTTTGGCTAATAATATGATTGCATTGTAGTACTCATAGCATAAAGTCTTGTAATGACATTACCGGAATTGCTGTAGAGGCTTAATATATCAAAAGGTATATTTATTTTAATGCTAACATTTCTGCTACCCATACAATTGTCTGTCAAAGTTTTCATAATGAACCTATTTTTCTGCTAGCATATGAGGGAAAAGTAGTAATTTGCTAGTTTATTTTTGTGTTTCCATATCTCAGAATCAGATTAAAATTCACTCTTGTACTATAGGATTTGAATTAATGCATGAGCCCTTAATTTACCTTTCCCATGTGCAAAATAGGAATATTTAGCTATGATACATTTAATATCCATCTTTCAAAAATGCTGCTATAAAAATATACAACAATTTGGAAAAAGAAAACATAAGAGGCTCCAAACTGTATTTCAATTAGAGGATTATGCCAAAACACATAATATCATATCACTAACAGTGCTACACTAAAAAAAATAAATCAGATTAACTGCAAAACCAGATAAAAAGTACTTCACTGGCCCGTATTGTGGTGCTTGAGTTGGATGGCATTCGGAAATCATGCTTGCTAAATGATTGAATAATACAAAAAAAATCTTTGTTGGTAAAGAACTAAATTTACATTAATCTTCTAGAAAACCAGAGGCCATACCAAAATGGTGATGAATGAATATTAAAGAAAAAGTTCAAATTAAATACTTTAAGTAACTGATACTTCTGTGTGTTAGTGGGATACAGCTCATCTGTCTTCAGCTCACTCAAAGTTACTCTCAATCTGTAGCAACTCAGGTACCACCAGATTGCCATTTACCTCCCTTGTACCTTAGGACGGGCTGAACTGCCTCTGAGACCCATAAAGAGGGAACCCAGCAAACTAGTTCAGAGTAGTTTAGACCCGTGCTTAAAGTGGGTAGAAAAAAAGATTAATTGTATCTAAAGTCCTCTACATGGTAACACTGATGGGAGCTTTGTCAGCGGCTTCCAGGGGGACCTGACCGTCATAGTGTGGTATGACCAAATCAGTGAACTTATGGGAAAGGAGACTGGTCTAGACTTCAGATATGTTTTTCATTACATGGCAAAATTCCTCTGGTTCTCAAAGTGACAACTGCTGCCAGGAGTGATTTTTAGTTTTCAAATTATATCTGGCAACATCTTTGCCCAGATTTCAACTAATCATACAGTGGATGTTTAAAGGTAGTTTTTAATTCTGTAATGGATCTACCACAAGACTTTTTTTGCTATGAAAAGTGCTGAATATAGACCACATGCCACTTTCCCAGACAGATGAGTGTACAAAAGACTATAGGTATCACAAAGCATCTTAACTTTACCCAAAGTAGTAACTGGCTATATTGAGTCTGGCTGAACCCCATAGAAGCCCTCATAGCGCTGCGCTTGTATTGGTGTCTAGAAAGGTGATGATAGCAAGCCAGTGTTTTGGCTGCTGCTAAGCAGTGCTCACACAGCATCAAGGTTGCCTCTCCATCTTCCTAGCCCCCCCCCCCCCCTCCCACCTCAGTAGGCTGGTGGTGGGCAAAATCATGGGAGGGGACATAGTCAGGACAGCTGACCCAAACTGTCCAAAGGGATATTCCATATCATATGGTGTCTGCCCAGATATAAAAGCTAGGAGAAAGGAGGAGGAAGAGGAAAGGGGGGGGGGGGGGCGAGGGCGGGGGGTGGTGGCATTCATAATTTATGACGCTTGTCTTCTGGAGCAACCACTACACATCCTGAAGGCCTGCTTCCTGGGAAGTAGCCAAACATCGCTTGCTGATAGGAAGTAGAGAATAACATCTTTTTCTTTCCTTTGCTTCCACATATGTGACTTTTGCTGTTGCTTCATTAAACTGCCGTTATCTTGACCCACAAGTCTTTTTTCATCTTATTTTCTCGCCTCCCCATTCTGCTGAGAAGGGGAGTGGTAGAGTGGCTTGGTGAGCACCTGGTGTTCAGCCAAGGTCAACTCACCACAGTAGTCAAATTCAATTTACCTGCAATAAGAATTTTTCCAGAAGTGCTAGTAAATTTTGAGGGAAGAACTTTGTAAGGAAAGCACACACCCAGGTACACCCGTATGCATAACACACAGCTATAGGTGCTTCTTGGAAACTATGCACTAAGCTATACAAACACACTCAAAACAGAATATACTCTTCTGGATGAGCTGCTGGCCAAGCTGGACAAAATATCCTCAAGTAGTTGAGTTTCATGAAGCAGATTATATGCTTCCACCGTTAATTCAGCATGTGTAGCAAAACCATCCAGAGACAGCACAATCTTACCTTTTGTTCAACAGTGGTATCTGGAGGCCAGTTCTTAGCCTTCACCCTCTGCCCCCACCAGGTACCTTATCCATAGTGCAAACTTGCTTCTTCCGTGTTCTCATTGTTATGCCTATAGCAGCTTTACCCAGCTCTCCAAGCTGAATTTCTTCAAGGACTGTGAACCTGTTTGCAGACTGTGTTTATATTTCCATTTTCCTGTGCTGTTTTTTGGAGGTTCTGCTTCACAGGAGAGCAGAGAACGTCCACCTCCAGGTTCCAGTTCTCACAAATAGCTCTTGCAAGCTCAGCCTGATAGCATGTCTGACCAGTCATGGTCCCAACATCCTACTAAGGTGGGGGCTGTGAGCAGCAATGACCACTATTACTGGACCATGGGGTAGCAAGAGCATTTCTCTTATTCCTACAATGCCCTTCTCTCTGCAACTAAACCTGAATCAAGAGAAGGGAATGAGAAAGCACACAGCTAAGGACAACAATTTGGCCACGACTCTACTGCTGGGTTTTAGTCCTTTTTTCCTCCCAGAAAGCTATATCATGTTTGTGCGCAAAGGAGAGGAGGTCTGTCTTTACATTACTGCCACATCAGATTGATGGATATCTATTTGCCCCTTTTCATGTCATCTGAACATGGGGGTCCGTGAGCATCATGGCCTTTGCAGAGCCTGTACTGGGTCCTGATGCTCTTTATGAACCATCCATTCTGCTATCCCAGTAAGACATTCCCTCAAACAGGCCTGTAGAGAACCAGTGCTGTTTTGGAAACCTGGAAGTTTCTGTAAAAGAACTCGGTACTTTAATTACTTGTATCTGAGGCAGTTCCTGAGCCAGGGCTTCATTTTCTTACACAATAAGGGGTGGAGAAAGTTTTCAGAGTGGAAGTCATGAGCCTCTCCCTTTCCCTGTCAGGGTCTGAAAGATGCCCAATAGCCTCTGTGACTCACTGTAATATTATAAATCAGTGGGCTGTCATGATATTTTCAGATGCCTGCTGTCAGTAACAGAAGAAATCTGTATCCTGCCTGCAAGCCAGGAAAATAATTCAGGAAATGCATGGTGCATTTATGGAGAGTAGAAAATGTTGTAGAGTCAAAATTTTCATTTCAAGCACATCCTTAATTAACATTCATACATCAGGTATTAACACGCACATCCAAGCTATTCACATATTTTTTAATCTTTCCAGTGCAGGTGCACCAAAATCAGTCTGGTTCCTCTTCCCAGCTCTGATACTATTACAGAGAATATGCAATTCCCTTAGGCAGCTAACAGGAGCCAATGACACTTGCCTCATGTTAAGGTGCTCTTTTAAAAAGAATACCCTAGGAATAAATGGATGCCATCAGAGCTGGGAGCTTCCTTTAGGGAAAAATTATTATAATGACACTGTATGTACCTAAACATACCAAAAAATACATGTGTAGACAGGCATAGACCAGAGAATTCTTTGAGCAGATCTTCAGGTAGTCTGTGGACTACCTTCCAAATTACACATTTAGGATTCCTGGGCAATCCAGAATGCAGAAAATGTACTGGTTTTTCTTTCTTACTTGATAGAAATACATATCAGAACACAAACATATTTCAGTTCCTTCATTTACATAATGCGGTCATTTGGAAATGGTTTCTTTCATTCATCTGTAATCTTTATAGAGGTTATGAAGTATAATTTGGAATGCTAAATCAATCTAGAATTTATAACTATCAAAATTAAAATCTCCCACTGTGTACTGAGAAGCAGGACCTTAAACTCAGAGATATTTTAAACCATAAAGCCCTTACAAGTGTGCACAGGATCTCGTCCAAGTCAAGTCCTCCTACAATTCCTCAGAAAAGTTCATAGAAAAGAAGACCTGAGACATTCCATATATTCTTTCTGACAAGAAGCCTGCTGCAGTTCTAAATTCAGTAGCAAGACATATAATATGGATTTTCTACTCCCGTCAGAATTAGTGGGATAAGATGTCCCTTGACACACAAGTTCTGTGCAGTGGTCTCCCTTGTCTGGAGCTTGGGGAAAGCAACCCTATGGCATCTAGTGAAGTTGATGGGAGTTTTGACCCCAACATCACTGTTAAATATCTTGAGTTTACTGCCACTGATACATTCCATGGCCTAAGCGAAGCTCATGAAGTCTGAAAACTTTTTAAGCGAAGTGTGTGCAAACATGTTTATATCCTCAGCATATATATGTTTGCAAAACATATATATATGTTTGCTTACAACATACGTCCCAGCAAAACAAGTGTTTATGTAGAGAGATGACTCATCAAATACCTGAAGGGTTAATATGTAGGTTTGAATTTTGTATTTAATCTTAAGAAGTCTTCTGTGCAACTATTACTGTTAATAGTTGTTATTAACATCAGTAGATGTTATTAACATCCAGCTACAGGGGACTAAATTTGCTGCTTCTGGCAGCAGAGAGAAGCATCTACTGTTGTCAGTGTTTCTGGGAACTGTATTCCTGCTTCTGAGCAGGGTTTTGTTTTGTTTTGTTATGCTTTGCTTCACATCTTTACCCCCTGCTGCATCCTGTAGTTTGTTTTACTTTATTCTTTCCTTCTTTTTTAGTTTAATTAAGTGAATTGAAGTGAACAAACAAAGCCTCAGATACTTGTAAATTCCCAGCTACCACAATACTGAGCATTCCAAGTCCTTGGAAATTGCTTTTTACATCTTTAATTTGCTGGCTGCATGTAATAGAAGTGTAAGCAGGGTCTGTCCCACAGGATTATTTGACAGATGAAAAATGTGATGCAATAATAGTGGAATAAGTAAAATAACAAAGCAATGAAAGAACAGCTAGAGAGAGCAGATTATTTGGGAATGGTTTTATGTCATGTAGCAAGGAACACTATTCTGATCCCTTCTAGTTGGCAGACGTTCTGGTAGGAGAGAAAGGTATTTATATACATTTGACACCTGAATTTTCAATGCACCAGGAAAATGATTAAGATAAATACATGGAGCCAAGCATGTCCAATTAGTGATTAGTCACATCCACTGTTTTTTTCAGCAGTCATCATTGTGCTAACAAAATCCAAACCAAAATTTACTATTGAGTAACAGAATGGACAACCCTGGATATTATATGACCATTGTAATGATGACCAAATGAAGGAAATTATTTTCATCTTCCATATATGGATTAGAAAATACAAAAAGCCCCTAATTCAGTCATTAAGTATGCAAGGGACTTTTAGTATGACAATGGTTAGAGGGAACAAGAAGCTGGAGGGCTGTTCCACAGACAAGGGTCAATAAAGTCATATATTTGTGCTGACAAGGAACATCTGAAGCAGTATCTGCACAAGCAGACAAACCACTAAGATGCAATCTTAAAAAACATGAGTGTTGCATAGGTCTGTCCTTAGGAATTGGCAGTACTGACCCGGGATTTCACATGCTACTCTGTCTGCTGCTCAAGCTGTAGCACTCACAGAGAGGGGCTTCACAGCCATGCACATTTTGAAATGCTAAGTAAACAACGTCAGAGACTTGAGAGTCTCCAAAATAGGTCAAAATGTGACTGTGTTGAAAAAAAAGGGGCTACATTAATCAAGGAATATTTATTAGCCCCAGACAGCTCCTGTCTGGTAAATTGGTTAGGAAAGATAAACTGAAAAAGAGACCTGATAAAAAAGAATAAAAAAATCTTAAACATGTCTCTATAACACTACTGATTTTAACTAAGGACAGGAATTTGTCTTGAAGAACTGAAACTCTGAACTTTGAGTTCAGAGTTTGGCAATCTGAAAGAAGAGAACAGAAGGTGAGAAGTGATGATTATTGGTAAAATGAAATAGATACAACATTTGAGATGGAACAGCAGAGGCTCTTTGAAGAAAAACTGAGGATGACTGAAAGCTGACAAGTTGGTAAAAACAACCTGTGAAGTAAATAATCTCCAGCATAGTAGATAAGAGATGGCCATAAGAGCATCAGCAATGTCAGTACTTTCTCAGACTGCAACATCTCAAGGTGACCTATGCAACAGCATGAACTGTTGTGATGGGGAGCTGATTTGACTTTGGACTTAATTATAGCATTTATATTAATTATTTTTCAATGATAAATAAGAGTCATTGAAAGAAAATATATAAGGTAAGAGTTTAGTCTGGGGGTTTTTTAACAGCTTTTTATTTGGTCAAAATAGAGCTTAGTGTGTATCTTAAGAAATGCCTTTAAAGCATTATATACATTCAAAAGAAAAGTAGCTAAAATTTGCTGTCTACACTATTATTATGTTTGATAGATTCAAAAGAAAATGCTAGAACAGAGAAGGTAAACCAAAAATTCTGCCTTTAGAAAGCACTCTGAGAAACACATAATAGGATGAGGACATGAACATCAATGAATCATCTTGAGCCGCCTTGGAAATGTAATGCCACGTGAGGGCTCATTTCAGCTCAAATGGCTCGAAAGGTGATTGCTGGTTCCTCAGCAGAAAGAGAATAATTTTGGAACAATAAAGCTTGCAAAAGCCTGAAGACCAAAAACTTATTTTCATGCCTGACATAATGAAACCTTTATCTAGTATCTGTTGTCTGACCTGCCCTACTCCTGCAGACAGCAACATAATAACGTTGTGGAAGACCCAACAGGAACTAAAAGCCATATGTATATGAGAGAAAATCAGAACATCTAGAGTCTTATAATTTTGATGCCATTTATTCATATTTCAGTAAACTGTTATTAGGCACTATGAACCTATTTAATATCTGAGGTCTGGCTCCAAGATCATTATTGTCCTTTCAAAATGTTATGCTGGTTTCAATACCCACTGAAACGCATAAGCAACCTTGTTCTTCACTTGGATCTTTTGACATCATTTTCTCGTGCCGGGTTATAAAACTTTGAGCTGTTACATTTTGGAAAATAAGATATTTTAATCATATCTCCTCAGAATTTCTACTGACAATCTATCTTCACTTCTATTAACACATTATTTCAAGACCAGACAGCTCTGCATCTGCTTGTTTTCTGAGACAATATACAGTGCATCCTCTCATTAAATCCCAGAAGTCCTATCCTTATTTAGAAGCTGATACTACCAATGTAGAGATCCTATTGTGAGACCTTTATTTCTTCCAAGATTGATTATGGTAACTTTTATTACATAAATTCCTAAAGCTGTCTGGCTCCATTTATAGTCCCGAATGACTCTTCTTGTCCTTAAAGCTGCAACACATTCCTACCTTGCTAGGGATTTCTGTTGTATAAAGAGAATGCTCTGGTGATATATGAGCACTTGAAAACCATACTATCTTTCCCAGGTTTTCATGTTAGTTTTCAGCCATTCACTGATTTCCAGCTCCTGGTCTGGCTTCTTGTCCCCAGATACCATTCTGCCTCAGGGTGCTACCTTCCTTTGTTTCACTCAAGCATGGAAAATACTTTCTGATAAGTCACCAGGTGTGTAACACCACACTATTAACACTTCAGCCCCAAAGACTCACCTGAATATATCAGCCTTGGTGCTAATACTTTGAAGGTCTAAAAAATACTGCTCGGACATTCTGGAGGCGGTCTGAAGTGTGACCTGGTACCTTTGACTAGGGCTGCATTATGAAGGTGTCTGGCCCAACAGGAGCGGATTGGTTTGGCAAAGCAGCTGCACTGAGAACCCTTTTCTGGGGAACTGAGAAACCTGCTTTCAAGGCAGTGGGAAGATACATTTGGAAATGGCTGGATTCCTTTCAACTGGCAACTGTTTAGGTCACTGATAATCATTCATGGCACTTTTCACTGGCAACTCTTCAAAACAGTTCTCTAGGGAAATCTTCCTGGTTGTCCCTGTTGCCAGGTGCGGTCTCTGAGAAACTTCCACCTCTGCAGATCTTCTATGTTTTTTTTGGCTTTTACTAGGTGGAAAAGTGTCAACAGAATATTTTTTTTTTCTTTGAAAGGTGCAAAATAGGTCATTAAGCTGGTGTTGAAAGAGTCCCTTGCCACCAGGTTTTGTAGCACACAGTCTCAGCTGTGTCTGTCTTTGTGGAAGAAAAGACACAAGTGTTCCAGATTCTCCCTGTGGAGAGGAGACAGGGCTTCAGACTGCTTCCTGTGAACCTGTTGTTGGTGGTTGTGTCAGAGTGGTTGCTTTGTGTGTTTGGGTTTTAGCAACAAATAGCACAAAAACTGTACTTCTGAGGCTCTGAGTTGGCTTTATCCATTGCAAAGACCGGGAGGACACTCCACCAGCATCCGGAAGCGGGAAGCCCAGCTCTCCCCATGGAGTCACTTATGTCAAAAGGAACTTGCGAGCAGGAAAAGCGCTGTGAAGGTGACGTGCCTGGGCTGGAAGATGTGCTGATTTACTCTCTCATTCACACTTAGTGTTCTAGCCCTGCCATGTTTTTCACCTGCTTTTCACCATGTCTAAACTGGTCTAAGGCTTCAGAGCAGAAACATCTACTTCACTGTTCTCTAATATGCAAATCAGATTGTGTTTACTTCAGCGTTTTCTAATACTGGATAATTTCTGCTTTAGCTCAACTGAGACTAGCACTTACCAGATTAATTTCTGAATTATAGATGTAACCAATGTAATACCCATGTAATTATACCAGAAATTAATTTGGACTATTATATTTAAATATTTATGTGAACATAGTCTCCATCCCCCTCATTTAAATATTTCCTTCTTTGACTTAGATATAAAAGATCCGAGGCTGAAAACAGCCTGATTGTCATTGTACTGGAGTACAGTATCAATTACACTTGGGCTCCCACAGAGAGGAAATCAGCCAGTGTAGGGGGTTCCTTTTCCAAATTAGATTTCTTGGAATACAGAAAATGGAAAAACACATGAAAATCCATTTATTTCAAACATCTGCCTGCATTAGAAAGCTTCCACCGAAATCATAGGATGTGTCATAATTAAATGGCTTGAAAATAATTTCTTGAGAGCAGAAATTTTATATTCAGTCATGCATAGCAGCCCATAGGAGTTTTTCCCTCAAAAAGCTTCTTTGCCTTATGTTGTTATACTCCCAAGAAAACAGGACCCGCCGTGAATCCACAACAGAGTTAAAACCAAAGAGCATCCTAAGGTTTTGTATATGCTGATGGAGGTAACTAATCCCTACATTTCCAGGTTCTAACCCCTGAGGATTTTTTTGGTTGCTTGGGGTTTTTTTGTTGGTTTTTTTCTGTACTATTGGTTAAGTCACATGTCTATAAAATGCTTGCTGGTCACCTGAGTACTGGAACAAAGAAGCACTCAAGTCATGGGGTTTGCCATGGCTCAGACCCTCCTGAGCACAGGTTTCTTCTATTTGAAAAGCAAGACCATGTCTTTCCTTGTGTACCCTTACCCACCATGCCGGAGGTGGTTGCAGTTGCAGAGAAAGTAGATGACCAAGCATTCCTGATATGAATCCCGATTGAGGGATGTAAATCAGGAGCCAGGTACACGTTTTGCAGGTAGTGCATGAGACTGAATGTCTGACACTTAACTGACAGTCCCACAGTCATCATTCCACAGTGCTCCCCTAAGAGAAAAAACACTGCCTTTCCATGTGAATCCCTGTGAAAATCAATATTTTCTTTTAACAAGATCCAGGCCTAAAACCAGAGGTAAAGGAATCAGGAGGAGCCAGGTAAAATGCTGTTTAAAACAACTTCTTGAAATTGCAGTTTACAGTGTTTAAGGATGGAGATTAGCTAAAAGTTTGGGCAGAACAACATTTAGTCTATTTAAATGAAGACACAACACTTTTATGGGTAAGAGGGGATATCACACCACAACTGTGCAACAACGTACTTAGACACTGAAGTTTCCCTCTGTTGCACAGAGATATTAATCAGAGCAGGAAAAAGGAATCTATTTGTCTGTCATCCTTAGAAAGAAGTGTTAAAATGTATAAAAGTTCAATAAACAACTTTGCATGACATCAACACTGTTCAGCTGAAAACCTTCAGATCTTTCAGTCCTGTATAAAGACATCAGCTTTTGAAATGTACATACTAAAAGAAATGCAGAGACATGATGGTTGTGAATACAGAAAACTATTTGTACACAATCAAGTTAGGTAATGGTGCAAAAAATTGCTCTATAAATCAATCAACCCTCTATACTTGTTTCATTAAGGGATAATATAACTCTGGTATCATTTCACTAAAGTTGGCTAAGCTTCTCATATTTGATTTCTATCCAATTTTTTTAGCAGAACTCAGCATTTTAGAAACAAAGGAAAGAAAAAAATCCAGTGCAGATGTACATTTTCATGATGTTTAATGCAGAACAGCAAGGTTGCAGTACATTAGTCATCATGGCAAGCAGCCTATATGGAATATTAACTAAACCTTGAAGAAAAGCTCTATTTGCTCTGAATGCCTATACCAGTGCTTGCAGAACATTTGAATATTCCAAAGTGAGTGTCGGAGTTATCATTAAGTCAGGGCATTACTAGCTAACTTCTCCCCATGGGGAAACTGGTGCAGCTCTGACAGCAATATGTAGCCATACAATCAGACTTTAAGTCAATTTTTGCCTCATATTGCCATCTAGATGTGTACAAGCTTATTCTGAAAAGCTGTGTACAGAACAAGACAGACAGCCATTGATGTTTCCTGGTTCACGGCAACACCTCATTCCTGATTCACGTCCTGCTCATTCTTCTCTTGATCCTGTTAACGACACAAGACTCTTACAGAAGGTGCTAAGCTCCCTCTGTTACCATATAGTTCAATGGGGTGACAGGAGATTTTAACCAAACATGTGATCCTGTCACATTCAAGATCACTTAGATTTTGAGAGATGAGATCATATGGCTCCTTATAATCAGCTTGTATCAAGTTTAAAAGGGTGCATATAACATTTCACGCATACAATCATTAGTCATCTGATATATTAAAAATAAACACACCCTCAAAAATATCAGCTTACCCCCAATCCTCTGCTTTGATAAGGTAAAGTAAAATACATCATACTATTACCCTGGAGGTTCTTTTCTGAAGGATAAGCCACAGCATCTGTTCTCAAGTGTTAAAAAATTGCACAGATACATAATGGATAATTTTCATTTCAACTCTTGGATATATGAAAAATCACGCAAATAAGCAATTGACATGATTATGTTTTTAGTGCTACACAATCTAACAGTTGTAAAGTAATTTTTGGCAATGATGCCATGTTAATTTTCAAGTTAAAGTAGTAAATTAGGTAAATGCATGTTTTTAAACACTGTTTTCTTTGTGTAATTGTATTTTCACTCTATTATGGGTCTTTTATGTCTGTATCCTTAATCCATTTCTACAACACAGTTGTATATATCTTTATTTTGTTCATTCTCCTATGTTTAGTCACTTGCATTCTGACTTACCTTCTCCCTCATGCTGTGATACATTTCTCTCTCTCTACATCATGATGTACTTTTATTCATTGATCTGCTGATCTGGACATAGCCTCTTCTCTATCCTGACTTGCTCTTATTTCAGCCCACAAATAATTAGGTCCCACTTAGTTTGAAGGCAGGTAAATCTCACCACAGAAGGGAGTTCTCCAAGTAGCAAGTAGATTACACAAAAGTTAGCGGGGTCCACCCTATCTGGTATCAGAGACTCCTGAACTGCTGATGAGCAATGCACTCCATCCCATGCTCTCCACCACATGATACAGCAAAATCTGGATAACTCTATTGTCAGAGGCCCATCTCCTACAGGCAAGGACCAATGTTATTTGTGTTTCATGCATTGGTTCATGTACCAGACACTCACATCCAGATTCCTTGCTCTGTGTCCACACTGGCTGGTTCGCATGGCACTCCCAGACTTACAATCTGTCCCATAAATCCTTACAGCTCTTTGAAGAATATGGCCCCAATCCTTAGACTTCAAAGCATATTCCAATCTGAATAAACACATACTGCCTAAATCAATCTCCCTGCACTCTGCAGTTTTACTGTAGTATGTTTGATTTTTTTTTTCTTCCCCCTCC
Organism: Falco cherrug; assembly: GCF_023634085.1. Taxonomy (NCBI): domain Eukaryota; kingdom Metazoa; phylum Chordata; class Aves; order Falconiformes; family Falconidae; genus Falco; species Falco cherrug. Next base: position 33,964,674 of record NC_073699.1, on the reverse strand, counting down.
CTCCTCCCTTACTGGAAGCCTTAGAAGCAGGTGTTTTGCTAACAGGAAGAGTGAAAAGACATTCCAGTTTTTCATCTCCTCTACGCCAGGTCAATCATCATCAGAGTTCAGCTAGCAGAATCATAGCTGCTAATGCAGCTACCAGAACAGCAGTGAAATATGTCTCAGGTTAGCTAGACAGGAGAAGGTTGGTATGCAGATGTAGACATGGCTTATAGGTAAATATGTCAAAAGAAGTGTGAAGCAGTAGCTGTTGTAAAATAAGGCAACTGGAGGGAACAGCTGACAACAGAACATAGACAATGAAAGTGAAAAAGGAGAGGAAGAGGGAAGCTATAAATCTGATGAGTTACAGCAGAATCAGTTTTTCTTCAGGTCTTATTCAAGTAGCAAACTTGTATCTTGTTGAATGGGAGGTGCACTGTGCCTTTTTCATACTAGGAAAAGTGGTAAATCTATAATCTTATCATCCATTTGGATAGTTAAGGTGCTGCCCTGTGTTTACACAAAAGCAGCTGGAGAAACAGCAGAAGATTAGATTGGTTCAAACCAGAACAGGGACAGCCTGTAATTATTCCAGTCCTCTGAGCCCAGGCTTTTACTTTCCACGGGCAGCTGCAGGATAGTGACACAGCTGCTTTCAGCCATTAACAGGCAAAAAAGTGATTTATTTTTGGTTTTGGTTTTCTTCTTTTTTTCCCATTTTCAAAACCAGATTGATCTTTGATTGACAAGCATCCAAACCCTTCTGTATCATCCTAGCTCTGTCAGAAAGGGAAAGCAATGAAGTTGACTGATGGGAAGGGAAAAAAAAAGGTACCTGTGATATATGCAACCCAGACAAATAATTAAATATTCTAATTTGCAGCCAGGCAATTTTAGAGCAGGCTGAAGATATTAGCACCCAGAGAGGATTGACAGCATGGGTGACTGCTTCATAAGGAAAGAACAAATCATATGGGTCTACCATTTAAATATCTTTCCAGGGCAACCTTTGAATCAAGAAGGCAATGGATTATCTTGTAGGCTAAAAACTGATATATGGGTTTGAAATATTCCATGAAGAGAAGAAATAGTTCAAGGTCTCTTACCTAAAGACAAGGGTTAACAACCTTTAGTATCACAAGAGACTGACTGTGCAGAAATAGTTTTAGATTGGGATGAAAAGAGTAATTGAAAGAGTCTTAATTTTTTTTTTTTTTTTTTTATGGGTTAACAGCCAGAGTTCATACAGACAAAACAGGTAAGGACAGTTAGAGAAAGAGGTTCTGGGTTTGTAAATGAAGTCAGTGTAGAAACCTTTTCTTACTATCCATTTTTTTTAAAGTGAACAGAAAGGACAAAGAACAGGATAAATGTGTTTTACAAATGCTAGAAACATATGTAACAAGACTGTTGTATTAGAAACATATGTTGAGGGAAAATTATGATTACATTGGAACGACAAAGACTTGGTTAAATCAAGCTATCAACTGGGTGATAAAATTACCAACATATAAAGTCTGCAGATGGGTGAGGTAAAACAAAAGTAACGAGGGAGGGAGCAATTTGCGTATAGGGAGAATACTGAATAAACAGAAATAAATGACACTAGGATTTTGGCTGAAGCAACAGGGAGTATTTGAAGTAAACTGAAGAATGAGATATGGAAAAAGTCCTTGGATCTTGCCAGACACTTTCAGAAGAGAATGAGAAAGCATATCAGGAAATGTTTTTACAGATGAAGGAAGTCTGTATCAGGCTTGGTGCAATGATCATGTTAGGAGTTCAGTTGCCTAGACATTTCCTAGGAAAATATTAGTGGGGGAAAGTAGGAAGGAAGCATGATTATGAAAGTAATACAAGATTGCTTCCTGCACAGGAAAAGGGTAATGTGGATATAGTGACTAGAAATAAAGCAGATATGATGAATACAGTCAAATCTGGGGAGAATAGTACAATAATTAGTGCAATACCCAATCTGAAATGCCAATAAGGCTGTAAAAAGGTAAGTAGCAAATTTATTTTAGTAAAATCAGACTCTGAATGAGCATTTATAAATAAAAAGTAGCCTGAAAGAATTCAGCTCTGCCAAAGAAAACTCAGAAATACTTCTGAGATATATTTAAGAAGGATATATTAAAAATAAAAGCTGTATATCAGGAATTAAGACAGAACAAACACGGCAGTTGTAGGGAAGTATAATGCAATATCTACTCCCATTCACAGAAGAAGTACAGAAAGATTTTGTGGCCAGGAATGCAAGTTTCTAACAACTTAAATGACCTGTGCGCTTGTGCCCATCTATTGTGTTACCCCTGCTGAAAGAAAAACAGAAGGGTCTGGAGTCAAAGAGAAGATAGTGGGCATGAGGAGGGAAATGATAAATGTATAAATGTATTCTCCCACATTTCCCTGCTTCTAGGGAATGAGGTTTACAAATGAGCTTGGGTGCCAGGCACAAAGCCTAGCAGTGATCCTCCACTGCACATCACAGCTAAGCACTCATATCAGGTGTGGGGAACCTGGGTTCAAGACCATGTTTTGTCTAATAGAGGTGGACTCGGTTCTCTGAACAACCGGGTAGCCTGGGGTAGCGTGTTCTTATCTTTTCATTCTGAAGATGATAAAATTGTATCAATGGTAGAGCATCTGCTGTTTGTTGAGTGTTGACTGGGATGTTGAGTATTGAGGATGGTAGGTGATTTGTCTGAGCAGTGACAGGACAATGTTTCAGTGCATGGAATGATTTCAACCAGAGATGTTGAGGAAGTCCTAAATTTCCTATTTCCCTGCAGCTAGTACCCTGTGTTCTTCTCTGGAGACAAGAAGATCAGTTCAAGTTGTTATTCCAACTCAAAGAAGAAATGTGAAGCTGTACCTGCTACACCTCGGTCATGCTCCTTAGCCTCCCAGCAAAGCTGTCCTTCTTCACCTTTGTCACTGGCTCCACAGGGCTATTGCTGAACCTCCCCCTTTGTTCATAGCTCTAGTTCTATTTAAACCAACAAATGCATTGCAAATTCCACTGGAACTAAGGTGTGTGTGGGGATTTACATCATCTGTGGTATAGTAATTTAATATGTACAAAACTCTTTTGTTTCACATTATCCCAGATTACTTCTTTCCCCTCAGAATTGCCACAAAATAAAATGGACAGAAATTATTTCCACCCTCCTGACTGTCATCACCTTTATGCAAGGAAACTACTTTTTTCCCATTTTTATAAAATGTTTGGAGCGAACACACTTGTGCTGATCAGCTCAGCCAAAATCACTTTGCATTCCTGTCTAGACACAGGACTAGATTCTGTCTGAGGCAACCATTCCTAGAGCCACAAGGGATCCAGAAGAGAGCTCCTGGAGTTGTCTAACAGAGGAGTGCATGGGTATTCTAATGATTTCTCCTGTGCAAGTACACTACTCCTTCAGAAATACAAACAGGAATCCTCAGCATAAAATTCTCCTAAATAAGCTGTCAACTTTGTGAAAAGTAATAACTTGGTTATCCAGAAGTTTAAGTACACGAGAATATTCACACATGCAAAGAGTAAAAGTCAGGTTGAATCTTTATTAAGTAACAGTCTTAGTCATAACTGTAGGAACCAAGATCATCTATCTCAAAATTCTTCATCATGCATTAATTTACTGCTATTAACACTCTTGTATGGCTCAGTTGTTAGCTGTTCTCCAGTTTTGAACAATTGGCCTCTTGGCAACTGATAATTTGCACTATTTGTACAATTGGCTGTTATACAGACCTCTAACCAAAAAAGCATATGTGACTTGTATTGACCTATTAAGTCAATTTCCATCCAGTTTCATCCCCACCTCTACTTTAGATCAGTGTATTTTGCATGTCCATTTAAATTCCACCTCACCACTTTTCAGTCAACATCTGTAATAATTTTTGTCTTCCTAAGCAGCTTCTGAAGGTCTCAAGCTGATATCAGGTTGAGGATTAAATACTATACAAATCCTAAACAGATGCTACCGAATACTACAGAAAAAGGAGTATGAAATAGCTTCCCTCTAAGGAAAAAATATCTTGGGGAAGAACAGAAAAGAGAAGACATACACAGATAGGCAACATGGGTCACACAGTCTGGATTCCTGTATTTGTGTGGTGTGAGGTGTGGGTGCATGTACTCTGTCTTGCATCTCCCTTTACGCAGCAAAAGCTCAGACATCCTCTCCCTGGAACAAGTTAAAAAAGAGTATCAGCAGTTTTCTTATACTGAGATGATTAGAACTAATGTTGAGTTTTGAAAGCTCACTGCTCTAAGGATTAAAGCATACTTTTAACATTTTGTATATTTCTTGACATTCATGGATCAGTGTTAGAAGGCTGGTCTCACAGCTGCTATCCTCCAGGTGTCTATTTCTCCTTTCATTTGTAGCAGCCTCACACTCATATGCAACAGACTGGTATTAGCAAGCATTGGTACCTGCTGTATAATTATCAAGACAGGAAAGATCTAAGAAACATTTTGAATGGGTGCTGAGTTTTGTAATGATTGCAAAAAAAAATCTGGAAACACTTAAGATTGTGCCTATGCAGGGAAAGGGATTAGTCCCGGTTTTAAGCACCTCGTAGCATAGAGCCAAAGCATCAAGAAAGAAAAAACCCCACAACTTTCAGGTTTATTTTTGATGATCTGGATAACTCATTATCTCTACTCATTTTATCACTTACAAGGGAGTGTTGTCATTCACTCACATTCCTCCAGCAATGAGAAAGAAAAATGGCAAAAACCATTGGAAAATAATCTCTATAAAATGCAAGTCTTGTCAGGGGTAGTTGGCTTGTCACGTGCCTGAAAACCATCAAATCTTGAAATACTGTCTTTAAAACTATTCCTTACCCCTGAAGAAGTATACAATAGTGACAAAGGCACTCCCCAGGCTCTGAACACCAGCGGGTTTAGCAGTGTCTGAAGTCAGCACTACTACTGCAGTTTGCCTGAGTAGACCTGTTCTCCCACATGGACCCTACTAAAGTTAACAGGGCTCGAAACACCTGCAAGAAAGTACATGAGGACATCAGAATCAGTCACTGCAGTATATTTATATTCTGAATTCAAACTAAGAACTTCATTTTCTGCTTACATTTAAGTGTGGAAATTAATCATTTGGGATTGTAATTATACATATGATGCTCGGGGAAATTATAATAACATCCAAAGTACCACATCTTTAGCCACGTTTTGTTTTAGACATGTTAGATAATGCTTAATGAAGTATTTTACATCCTAATAAAGCTTTATAGCACATACCACCTCCTACTAAAAAATGCTTAGAGTCAGTACCTAAGTGCAGCTTAAAATCAGATACACTCATAAAATATAAACATATTGCATAATTTTCCTACATGTTAGAGCTAATGCAACTTATCAGAAAGGACAGAGCTCTGTGTATTCAGTGCAGTATTCATAGTAATAACTGCTAGTCGTAAAATATGCAAGCTGGAGATCAGGTAATATTTGTGTACTGTGACATTACAGTTACCATAATTTTGATATATGACTAAAATAAATATACTTTAAAAAGATATTTATTTAATATAATGCACCTGCAGGCAATTTCTATTTCTAAATGATCATGGTGGGTTGACCCTGGCTGGGCACCAGGTGCCCACCATAGCTGCCCTATCACTCCCCTCCTCAGCTGCACAGGGAAGAAAAAATATAACGAAAGGGTCATGGGCTGAGATAAAGACAGGGAGAGATCACTCACCAATTACCATCACAGGCAAAACAGACTTGACCCAGGGAAAAAAATATAATTTAATTTATTCACAATCGCATCAGAGTAGGATAATGAGAAATAAAACCAAATCCAAAAATAATAATTAAAAAAAAACATCCAACCCCACCCCTCCCTTCTTCCTAGGCTTAGCTTCACTCCTGATTTTCTCTCCCTCCTCCCTCCAGCAGCGCAGGGGACAGGGAATGGGGCTGGGGTCAGTCCCTCACACGCTGTCCCTGCTGCTCCCACCCTCAGGGGGAGGCTCCTCACTCTCTGCCCCTGCTCCAGCCTGGGGTCCCTCCCACAGGAGACAGTTCTGCATGATCTTCTCCGACGTGAGTCCTTCCCACGGGCTGCAGTTCTTCACAAACTGCTCTGTCTTGGAGCTGGCTGGCATTGAGTCTATCAGACACCAGGGAAGCTGCCCCTGTAAGCACTCCCCATTACCAAAACCTTGCCATGCAATCCAGCTACAGTCTTTCTCTGAGCATTTAATGAGAGGCAGCCAGCTGAATCACTTCCATCAGCCCGAAGCTTTGATTCCTGAACTTTGCATGTAAGTGCTTCATTGCCGTTTTGCTTCAATTTCATAGCAGTGACACTGCAGATGAAGACACCGAAGAGGAGCAGGAATGCAAAAGTACAAGGAGTAGATACAATTAAATGACTTCTGTAGTCTGGTCAAAGACTCATACAAATGTTCTGAAGTGGAAAACATTTCTAACAGAGAAATTAAACACAAAACCTCCCTCCCCTTGTCTTCATTAAGAGCACTATTACAGGTTTTTTTGGGTTTGAGAGTGTTCTATTTTGCTGGCAGCTATTATAGATGAAACCTCACTAGGATCGTCATTAAACGCTCCGCAAGTTTTTCCTTCCCCTGCTGCAGTAGGTACTGGCCTTGCTGGACAGAAGGTACGAGACTGGATGAATCACAGTTTGACTGTGGTTTTAGGGGGGTGCCTACACTGCAGTCACCTTCTTGTTAATCCATAGAGGGGCACAGGAGATGCTCACTCCCATATTTGTAAAACATACTGGGATTAAGAAGCCAATGTAGTCTATTTATTTCATTGTTTTGGTGACATTTCACTTGTAAAATAATCTTCATTCTGAGCTCTACTTTTGCATGTTTAATTCCATAATAAATTATTCTTATGTACAGAGTTCAGCTTTGACGACTTCTATGCACTACTCTGGGTCAAGTCCCTAATGAAGCTGGAATTCACTTCTATGATGAAAACCAGGAAGAAAATATCACAGTTTATCATTTCAATATAAGCCTTAGATGGTGCACAGCCTTGTGCAAGCTCTTTGTCAGCACTTTAGCCCTCAAGTCAAAAATCCAAATTGAAAGCTACCTTGAGAGACATGTTTAGGCAATGTCCTACTTGACTGGGGATAAATTAAAAGTTAAATAATATCTTTTGATTTGGTTAAAAATGATCTTGTTAAGCAGCACTGGCTGCTTTATCACAAGAAATGACAGACTATTTGCTTTAAGTGATGCCTAAAATAGGCGTGAAACTACTTGATTAATTGGAACCATTCGATAGGAAGTATATTCATTATTAACACAAGCAGAAGTTTCCAGCAGTTCTCCAGTGGAGAATTTTGTAAAGAGAGCTTTTGAAGCTTGGGTGGGGATTTCTGCCATTTATTACTACAATAGTGGCAAAGATAGCAGTAAAACTTTATATGATATTTATTCCAGCAGAATAGACACATGTCACAACATGTATGATTATCACCATACTATAAGAACTTTGTAGTTGCTTATAGTTTTAGTAATTTAAGCTGAATCTTGCTAGTTTAGTGATCTGCCTCTGGCTGTAATGTTTGGAAAGTTTCAGCTCATCAGTTTGCAAGAATGGAGGTAGAAAAAGTGAAAAAGTGTTCCCTGGCTGGAACTCTTCCCAGTTGTGTTACAATAAAATTAGTGCTTGAAGCAAGGACTTGGAATTCAGCTGTGGGTTTCCCTAGTATTGAGGATGGGGCTCTTACCTCTTCCATCAGTGTTAGTTCAAATTTGATCAAATCACAGCTGCTGAAGATACCTTTGAAATCATTCATTTGGGTCACATGACTATCAAAAATAAAACAAAACTTTATCTCTTGATAAGTTTTAAACAGAAAGGGAAAATTATCGCACAGAAAAAATACTGCTTTTTTAACATCATGGAATCTTGTGTAATCTTCTCATCTTCTCTACAACTCACCATTCTGTCTTTTTATTTTTATATTTGCCTTTACCTGGGGTGAGTTATGTTGCCCTACTAACATCAGTGAGATTTAACTATTTGCTTAAAAAGCTTGGGTCCAGATTTAACAACTGTCCCATTCTTCAGTGATCATCACACACATTTGAAATGATATTGTTATTATTCATAAAAGAGGTATACCTTGACAAGTGGTACTAGTGTGTTTAAGTCTAAACTCTTCCAGAATGCTTCTACGTGTACGTATACATTCTCTTGAATAATATTTTTATTTTAATAAATTAGAAAACTTTATAGCACATGATCATTGTATCAGGTTTGCATGGCAAGGTTTTGGTAGTGGGGGGCTACAGGGGTGACTTCAGTGAGAAGCTGCTAGAAGCTTCCCCTGTGTCCAACAGAGCCAATGCCAGCCAGCTCCAAGACAGACCCACTGCCGGCCAAGGCTGAGCCCATCAGTGATGGTGGTAGCGCCTTATGGGATAATATATTTAAGAATGAGGGGAAAACCCTGCGCAACACCAGCAGCAGCCAGAGGAGACTGTGTGAGAGCAACAGCCCTGCAGACACCCAGGTCAGTGCAGGAGGGGCAGGGGGTGCTCCAGGGCCTGGAGCAGAGGTTCCCCTGCAGCCCATGATGAAGCCCACGGTGAGGCAGGCTGTGCCCCTGCAGCCTGTGGAGGTCCATGGTGGAGCAAATATCCACCTGCAGCCCATGGAGGACCCCATGCCGGAGCAGGTGGGTGCCCAAAGGAGGCTGTGCCCCCACGGGCAGCCCACGCTGGAGCAGCTCCTGGCAGGGCCTGTGGCCCCATGGAGAGGAGCCCAGGCTGGGGCAGGGCTGCTGGCCGGGCTGTGACCCCACAGGGACCCACACTGGAGCTGGCTGTGCCTGAAGGACAGCACCCCATGGTGGGAACCCACACTGGAGCAGTTCATGAAGAACTGCAGCCCGTGGGAAGGACCCACATTGGAGAAGATCATGCAGAACTGTCTCCTGTGGGAGGGACCCCAGGCTGGAGCAGGGGCAGAGAGTGAGGAGCCTCTCCCTGAGGGTGGGAGCAGCAGGGACAGCGTGTGAGGGACTGACCCCAGCCCCATTCCCTGTCCCCTGTGCTGCTGGAGGAAGGAGGAGGAGAAAATCAGGAGCGAAGCTAAGCCTGGGAAGAAGGGAGGGGTGGGGGAAAAGTGTGTTGGATGGTTTTTGTTTTTTTAATTTGGTTTTATTTCTCATTATCCTAATCTGATTTGATTGTGAATAAATTAAATTATATTTTTTCCCCAAGCTGAGTCTGGTTTGCCCATGACAGTATTTGGTGAGTGATCTCTCCCTGTCCTTATCTCAGCCCACAAGCTTTTCTTTATACTTTCACTTCCCTGTGCAGCTAAGGAGCGGAATGATAGGGCAGCTATGGTGGGCACCAGCCCAAGGTCAGTCCACCACAGAGGGTTGTTATTCTTCTTGAAATTATGTTCTTTCAACAGTAGAACAAAAAAAGAAAAAATGCTTTAACCTATAGCATTTTCTTTCTGAAAAAGAAAACAGAACAACTTATGTCAATGCACAGTCAATCACCATAATAATAGTACCTGTCAGCTTAAGCAGATCAGAACTGAAGGGTAAAAATATATTTTTCCTTGATAAATGATTTGTTAAAGGATGGGGGGGGGGGGGGGGTGGGGTGTGTGTGTGTATAAATATATAAAGGGAACAAGAGGAAAAAGGAATGGAAAAAAAAGACCTTGTGTAAGCAGTACTGGACTCATGGTTAGAAAAGAGGAAGAGGAGGGAGGATGTATTTTGGTTCCCAGTTCTGATGAGGCACCAGTGTACACAAGAAATTTTAAAATAGATGAAAGCTTATGATCTTGATTGAAGCTGGGTATAGACAGCTACAACCCTCATAAGCTGCATACAGTATAGTCTGTAGGCTACTTTTAGATCTGTTTACAGTACCTAAAGTACCTTCCTATTTAGCCTAAAAGTTTCCCAGACTCTTATACCCAAAGTACACTGGGAAAATAGGTATCTTTCTTTTACCTACAACCATCTAAGCAAAAGCAAAGGGCCACCAGTGTTCAAGCCCATTTCCCATGGCAAGGCCTACAGCTAAATCCATATGCAGGAGAATTAAAGATACTGCCCACTTTCCTGTGAGCATCCTACCAGGAGACAGGAGCCCTGGGCTGTACTCTGCATCTCAAGCATCCCATACAAACACTGTAATCTGCACGAGGGAAGGAAGCACGCTTCAGTCCTTCAGCTGAAGCTGCTCCACCATGCCAGCAATGTCAGGGACATGAAAGCTCCACGGAGAGCTGCAAGGGACAGCTTCAGTCCAGCTTAATCATTAACTGGGATTGTCCTGGAAAATAGACATGCTGAGTGGCTTCCTAGGAGTTAGGGGAGCTTAGGTGCTTATGACTAAGCTTGGGTAGATTTAGGCAGGTTGAATCCCACCCATAAATTAGGCAGACTGAATCCCACCCTAGAGAATGTATATTGCTTAAACCTTGAAGAGCTTTCCAGCTTAAGAAACACAGCAACTCCTTGGTGACAAAGACAATTCCAGGGAATTTTGCCTAACCCTGCTGCAGAGTCTGAAAATACTTGTCACCTACACTGCGAAAGACGGTACCCATACATTTTGAACCATAAATGGATTAATCCTCTATCCTTTTGTTTCCAAACACTCATAACTCCTGCTAATCTCTCTCTCTCTTCCCACCCTGCCTGTTTTCTGCATGACTGTGTTTTTCCCTGGTGCCCCTCCTCTCTCTGTGCTCTTGGTGTAGCAATAGGATGGGGTATGGTTAAGGACTGCAGCTGCCACCTGGCCCCAGAGATTGTGCAGCAGTCACCTTCTCACTCACCTGTTGAAATACAAGCCACTTGCATCTAACACATCATCCCAGCCCTCCTGCAGTTTAAGCCTCAGTTTCCTTCCTTGTAAAAAAAAAAAAAAAAAAAAAAAAAAAAGAGGTTAAATATGGCTGTCATACTGAAAAGCTTTTAAAATGTCAAATGGAAGATGCTATAATTGCAATGCATTACATTACAGCTGTATTAATTTCTAATCTTAAACATACTGATTTAGGGGAAAGAGAAAAGAGACCAAGATTTTAAAGATCTCTGGCATTACAAGGATCTACAGTAAGTTCACAAAAATGCACTCCATGGCTCCAATCTCTCATTTAGGAATGTGCTTCACAAGACCCACTCATCAGGTTAATAATTTTGATCTCATGTAAGTGGTTCAAACATTTGACAAATTATTACCAAACTTTTTCCACTGGCTTTGAGTGAGAATGCTAGAAGTTTATCTGAATTTCTAATATGATATGATGCACTTCCAAAACGAAATTTGAGGTTGTTTCCTTCACTCTTTTGTGCTAAGTACCCTGTGGATCATTATTTTACCTGGAGTAGCCCCCATCTCCATAAATGACCCCATTTTGATAAAATAAAATGGAAACAAAAATTGTTGTTTTGCTGGGGGTTTTTAACCTATTTTCTAGGTTAAAAAACATCCTCACATGCCACAATGGTTCTAGCGGTGGCTGAAATAAATGGGGCCCACCTTCCAGCTAACCCCTAATATAACCACGCTTGACAAAGCTGCAGAATAACACATAATTCCTGGTAACTTTTTGCCTACTTACAGTATCTCTTAGGCAATCACCAGAGTAAATCAAACTAATGAACTGCTTAAAAATAAGTGAAGTATCACTGATAATTTTGGTTCAGTGCAGTAAAATTAGGGATAAGCATGAGTTTTATGATTTGGACTGTAAAGTTCCTTTTGCAAGTCAGGGGGCATTTGGTGTCAAGGTTTTGATTCAGATCCTAGTCTTAAATAAACGATTTCATTATTAAACTCGACTACTAAATGAGTCTGCTTTATCAATATGCTCATCCATATTGTAATAACTGATAGTATGAACAAATCACTGCACACTCTGAGAGACATCTGGCAGTTTTGAGCAGAAACACATTACTGCAAGGGAAAAGGTGCCTTTTCAAAATTGGCAGTAGATGAGCTTTTGCTTGCCTGAGGCACATACTTAAACCATTTATATTTCATTTATGAATTGCAAGAGGTGAGCTGCACCATCCTTTTCATGGTGGTCTATAGAGCTGGTTGGGTAAAGTCTAGTGGAAACTTTTCCATCAAAATCAAAATTTCAGGAACAGACAGTGAGTTTTTCAAATTGAACATTGGGAAGTAAGTAATGTGAGAAGTGTGCTGAATGATTCTATTTTAATATTTTCAGAAAAGCATTTTCTTTAAAAAAAAAATGACACTGACATATTGTCTGTGTCACTTTATATTGAAAGAAAACAAAACCAAAATACCTTAGAGGTTTATGCTCACTAAATCATCCAATCCTAAAAGAAACTCCCTCACAGAAAAATGAAAAGAGCTTCAGTATTTTGTAACTTTGTTCCAATATGATCTTAAAGAAGATTTTGAAATTCTGAGTACTGGGAACCTCAGATGCTCCAAGAAAGAAAATTATTTTTTCTCCTTTCCCAACCACAATTCTCAGCACAAATGTGGTACACCGAAACTGTGAAAGTACTTTTCAGGAAAGTGATGATTCCCTATGGAAATCATGCTCAAAGATAAAACAAATTCCTTTCAGAACAAAGGGTTTTGAGTCTATTCTGGAAATAAAAAACATCCTGAGGAGCAAACCATGAATTGAATCAATAAACTCATTTTTCCCAATGGTTGTGAACAAAAGAACAAAAAACAAGAATAAAAGACCAAAACAAAACAAAACAAAAAAACCAAACCAAAACAACAACAACAAAAGAAAAGGGGGGGGCACAATCATATGTTGGTGCTGTTACTTTTCAAGATTTCTTTGAAGTCAGGACCCTGCAAAGCTTCTCTTCTCTAGAAGTACAAGAACTTCATCTTGCCTCTCTCCTCTCCTCTCCTCTCCTCTCCTCTCCTCTCCTCTCCTCTCCTCTCCTCTCCTCTCCTCTCCTCTCCTCTCCTCTCTTCCTCATCCTTGCCCTCACTCTAGCCTTTGCATATCTGATGGGCCCACCCAGAGAGGCAAAAGTATGTAATTTCAGTCTCTACTTATACACTATCACACAGGAGCTTCCAGTCAAGACAACCTTCTTTGTGACCATAAATAGTTCCATTTTTCCTTCTCATTATTCATTTTCACACCTTCCACTAGCATTTCTCATTCCTTACCTTTTCAGCACCACATATACAGTTGCCCTTTAAAAGTAAACACTGAGTTTGGCCAAAAAAAAGAACATGAGGTGTAAAGGATGGACTGTGAGATAATAGTGATTACAAAGTCTCTATCAACAAAAACTGCCTTCATGATTGCATATTTTCAGAATGTTGATTGCCATTGAAGTATTTTCTTTACACTGAAAAAATTAAACCTGTTAAACTTGAAGCTTACAGGGTTTTGCTGAAAAATGCAGTTTACAGTGATATCAAACTTGCTGTGCAATGAGCCTGATCTAAGAAAGACTTTCCTCCACCTTAGCTGGAAGTTTTAAGGAGATGGATGTGGGTGTGACCCAAGCAGTTTCAGGCTAGATTTACTGAGGAACTAATGCATCTTCATGACTAGCCAAATTTTGTGTGTCTCTGTTAAGAGCCCCATCTTACTCAGCTCCTTGCAGCAACATGTTTGTTATTTATAGTAGACATTGCTCCTATTCTCCATATCATCTGGTTCATCCAGTGAGGAGAGACACTGTACTCAAAATATTCAATCAAATTGCAGTATGTGGTGGCATCCCAGTATTTTGTGTCCTTATATTATATTGGGCTTGCTGAGCTCTAGAAGCAGGTTTTGTTCTGAGCCTAACTCAAAATCAGTTAGCACTGATTATCCTTTTAGATCATAGTTCTGTGATACTATTTTTTCAAAGCTTCTATGTCAAGTTACTTTTTCTTTTCATTGTCTTCACCAGCACTCTTCCCTTTCGTTCAATAACCCTCTCATCCTTTACCCTGTGTTTTGTATAGGGATGAATCATCAATGAATCATTTTTCACTACCATTACTATTGCTCCTTTCACATTAACAAGTTGGGTTTGTTGAATTCCTATACTTGATAAGGTCAAAATTTGCATGCACCTTTCTCCTTATCCTGGTTCAGTTGTTACAAATGCTAAAATGAGTATTATGCCCAGAATCATATTTCAGAAATGGGATTTTTTTCTTTCTTTTTTCCCTCTAATCACAAAACAAGAAAGAGAATGAGAACCTCTTTAAAACTTCCACACTTTTTTCTGGAAAACAGAGAAACTGGGGGCAAAACCTTATCCCACCCAACATTGGTGGGAATGAGATGGGCATGAACTTTAAGGATGAATTCTGACAGATGATATCTGCCAGTATCTTGGAGTATTTACAATCCAAGATTTTTGGGACATTACCTGTTTACACATCATGATAAAATCACAGGAGAATTATCAAAATGTGGCTCAGTGTTGCAGGAAGAACTTGCTGTGGCTCCTAAAGAAGGTCATTCATATTTTTGTCAGGAAAGACAATTTCCCATTTTCTCTCTCATTTTATTGCCTGAAGATTAGAAGCGGTATTAGAAAACATATAATCCTTAGAGAAACAAGATTCACTTGCTGCAAATGATCTGTCTGCTCATTTGATTCAGGCCATTTATGCACAACAACTGCTGTGTACAAAAATATAAAATCCCACATGGATAGAGGAAAGCATAGGTAAGGGAGAGACTTCTGGTCTCTCTCGCCCTGTGAAGAGAAGTAATAAGGTAGAATATATACAGGAGGCTCAAACTGTCCTGAGACACGTACTGATTAACAACATAATTCATTTGTATTAGTTTTGTTGGTCAGATTCCTCTCATGCTTTTCACAATGTAAAAAATGTCTGTAGATGCTCAGAGACAAAAAAAAAATGTCCTCAAAATAATGGGAATGAGAATCTGGTAAGCTCAGAATTTTCCTATGAACACAGCGAGAAGCTGCTCTTTCCCCCTGTCCTTTTTGTAGGTGTATACATACGCTGACTGACACAGGTATGAATTAGCTATACTCATGAAGTGGCATCTGGAGAGTGGGATTTTTCAGACGTAACAATCTCAACTGGACTGGGTTCCCCAGCTATAAATTTGTAAGTCAGAAAGTAACACTCATCGTCTTCCCAGAATGTCTAATATTGGACGTGCTGTGCTTTTAACCAGCAGCTGTACTTACATCAGCATGGCTCAATAACCATGTGCCCTCACAAGGCAACCAAGCAATCTGAACCCAGTCTTTGTCTAAGTTATATAGGTCATCTCATTTGCATCTTTCTCTTTCCATGGTTTGGGTACTGATCTGAACATAAATAATGCTTTTGATTTACATAAAGAAAGGCTGAATTGAAACCTCCACTTCTGTTAGCCCAGATATTGTGGACCACTGTTAAGTATTCAAACAGGTCCAGGAGAAAGTTAGTCATCTGGATGAGTATTCCAGAGGGGCCTGAATTAAATACAACTTCTTTCTTCAATCACAGACCCACAAAAAAGGATTAGTGAAAAGCTGATATATCAGGAAGACTGGTAAGTAATGTATTGGTGACATGGTTTCAAAGTTATATGATGCCATTTTATGAGACAAGATACAGTAGTAGCTTAATTGGAATAAATTGTTCAACATAGCTGGAAATAAAAGGTCAAGGAGAAATGTATTTTCCTGAGTGAACTGGAGTGATTAGAAGGAGAAATAGGAAGGAACAGAGCTGCCTGTAAAGAGATATATCATATATATTATGATAAATATATATATTATCAAATATATAATTTATAATAATTCTTTTGCTTTCTGTCTCTGAAACATTCTCAATTTTTTAAATTCCAGACACTTTGACCCTTTATGTCTGTGTAAGTGCTGTGTTAAACACATACTGATGTAAAATTATTTTAATCATAATTAAGCAAGTTTGACTTTTATTCTGCAGACTATCTTAAATTTAGATTTAGGTTTTTGGACAAGACAAGTATTTAAATTAATACAGTAGACATCTTTGAGAAGTCAGTGAAAATAATCAATTCATGCTGATGCTGCCTTCAATTATATTTCACGCAACTATGAGTCAGTTTCTGCTTTATAATTGCTTAAGTATTACATGACCCCAGAATTTCTTTATCATATTAGTAAAATCACATATATTAGTTTCAATCATAGAATAATTTGGGTTGGAAAGAACTTCCAGACTTCATCTAGATTAACCTATTATTCATGTTTTAACTCACTAGCTGTTCCAATAGTCTGCATTATTTCTTTCAAGGAGACTGTGTGTAGACCTTGACATTTTTCAGGTGTGAACAGGCACAAGCTGAAACACAGGATGTTCCCCCTGAACATCAGGACACAGTTTTTCACTGTGAGGATGACTGAGCACTGGCACAGGTTTTCCAGGGAGATTGTAGAGTCATCAGTCTTGGAGATCAAAAGTCACCTGTATATGGCTCTGGATAACTGGCTCTAAGTGGCCCTGCTTGAGCACAGATTTAGGACCAGGTGACCTCCAGAAGTCCCTTCCAACCTCAGCCATCTGATGACTCTGTGGTGCTGTGATCCTGGATGCCAAAGACTAGAAAACAGCTTTGCAGAAAAGGAACTGGAGGTACTGGTAACTTTGATGCTATCTCTGCTTTTAGCAGAAGATCAGCCCAGATGAGCTCCATAGAGTTGTTCCAAGGTAAATTTCTCTGTGTTTCTATCATATTTTCATAGAATCTTCAAGGAATAGGCTGAAATCTTTCTATTAGTTTTCTACGGGTTCATGGAGGAATGATAGCAGTTACCACTGGAGAATAATTATTGTACCCAAGATGAAACTTCAGGCAGAGAATTATAGATTTGTAACATGTAAACCAGACCAGAGCTACATCTGTAAAGTAAATTATACAGTGCCAGACACCAGATTGCTTTCAGAACAGACCTTCGCATGTTTTTGACCTCTTCCAACTTGCACACTCCCAAATTATTCCTGGCCGTAATGGAGAAAATAGCATTAGCAGGGGACCATTCCCAATAGGTGGCCCATATGCAGCCAACCTGCTATGGAAGGTAAAGGAGTGGAAGAATACAGATAAGGTTTATGGTTCATTTGCCTGGCAATGAGGTTTGCTTATGGAGAAACCATCCAAAAGGACAACCAGAAAACCACAGACTCACCATTCAAGGACAATGTAGATGGTGTTACTTTAGCTTTGCTCTGTCTATTCATCAGACATCAGAGTGTGTTCAGAATATAATCAAAGGGAAAAGTCATCTAGAATACAGGCACACATCCATTAATATTACCAAGTAGCTGCCCATACAGCTCAGTCTGAGCAAAATGGGAATGATCTTTTCTCTGCTTCTGGTTCTTCCTGGCAAGCATAACCAGCAGCTTTCTGCCCCGGTCAATCTTTTTGCTGAGGTTGTGCAGGCTGCTTTGGATACTAGATTTTATTTTCCAAAAAGGTAACATGGTGCAGTGACACCTCAGACCTGTACTGAGGTGGAAGATTTTCTAGGTCTTCTGCTTCACAGCTCCATTCTCCCTTGCATATTCCTTCTTCCCCAATAAAAATATATCCTATCCTCTTATCTCTTCTCCCTGGCTTTGCAGCCCTGTCCCCTCTCTTTGACCAGCTTTGGCTTCTGTCAGGTCCTTTCTAAGTTATTCAAATTCATTTGCAAGGAACAAAAACAACTAGCTTCCTAGTTTTGCTTTCTGCAGCTTCAACATGTTGGAGCTGATACAAAATGAGTAGCAGGACTACATGTCTAGGAGTGAGGCAGCAAAGAAGAGAGGAGAAACAGAAGATGCCCCTTTCAGCAGGGGTTTTGTTGCTGGCATCTGACTTTTTGTAACAGGGTCTGAGAAAATTAATTGTACTTTGCTGGTGGCTGTGCAAGTTGCTGTTAGCGTGCATTCTGTTTCTGTTTTTCAAGTGAAGACAACCATTGTATAATGCAAATAAAAGAAGTATATTCACACCAGGCTCCACAGAGAAACTCGGCAGTTGAAGTTTACCCTCAAAAGAGAATAAAAAATAAAGACTGGCTCTTCTTGCCTGTGTTGTTTTTCTTTGCCCTTTGTTTGCTTTTATGCTACCTGATATAGTTTGTTCATCCAGAGCATGCAGTCTAAAAAAGTTCCATGAAGTGGCCAAATCGACTCAATCTGTTGATTGAGAAGTCTCTGTAGTTATTCATATACATTTCCCTTCCTCATTCACCCTCTTTGCCTTCAGACATTCTCAGACACATGGTTTAATTCAGGTGCTTTCTATTTTATGCTTTGCAATGCATTATTCATAGTAGTGCCTAGGTGACAATGTTATGTGGGAATTAGTCATCTCCTATTCATTGGTTTGCCAGCAATTTGAGTTGTCTGACTCTCAGACTGATTTAGGAAAATACGTAATTATCCCAGGAAAATTTCTTTGAAAACATACAAATGGATTTTTCAGTTCATTAAAACTCTACTGTGATCTCTTTATACATAATCCTTTCAATAAGTAATTTCAATCTATATTTAAATAATGTAAGTCTTTGTAGTTTGCTAGAACTTTATCCAGCTGCTGGAGATCGCTGAATAGATCCCAGGGATTCTCACAGAAACTAACTTTAGTTTACTAAGGCTCATCTTTTGAGGCTGTCTTCAAAGTCAATGGAGCTGCAGGTTTCCAAGGACAAGTCAGAGTTGGAGGCTTCCTTGGGTAGTGTAATCAGCCACTACATTAGAAGTCTGATATGTCTGTGCTTCCTTTGGTAGCAAGCTCAGACACTCAAGGGGTTTGACTCAGACTTTTATCCTGCAGAGATGTTTAACTAGAGTCTCTTGCAATTTATGGGCTCTGGGCGAGTAGTTATCTTGCATCTGCAGTATCCTGTACCATGTGTGGATGCATGATCTTGTATCTTGTACATGAAAAATCAACAGAGCAAGTTACTAACATATAGGGAAATGTTTGAGCCAGTATTTGTTGTCTTCATCATGTCTCAATCCATTTCATTGTTTGTTGTGGTTGACAGAACTGAGGCACTGAGAGTACATATAACATCAATTAAATCATGCAAAAATTGGTGAGGGGATTCAGAAAGCTTGGAGTCTTACTGTGGAAGATGATCTAAGTCCATAGAGTCCTATCATGTTAGGAATGGATACCAGTACAAAAGCAGCAGGTATGACCATCTGAAAAGGTGATCTCTATGGAAATACACTAGAAAAGTAGTTAAGAAATTTGAGGTCATGAATCCAAAAGGTGGGAGTCCTGAAAGCATGATATTTTCAGTCCCAAAAATGGGAATTGCTGGACTATAATAGTCCAAACAAGCCACTAAGGGAACAGACTCCCCCCATAAAGGAGAAAGAGACTAAAGGGGTGGGGGGGAGTGGGGGGAGTTCCCTGGTATTGATATGCAACACTGGACACTGGACTTCAGACTGGAGAAAGCAATGGGAAAGCAAGATCTTGGTCTCAATCCTCTCTATCTTTGCATGTACACTCAGAGAAGAACAGGGGAGTCAGTAAGCGGGACAAGAAAACATGCAGAATTATGGTATGGCAATCAATGAACACAGAGAAACATTTTTTGAAAACTTTGAAATGAGAAAGCTGAATAGGTACGTATTCATGGGAGATACAGAGCCTCAGTAATGGGTTGAGGATTAGGACAGGTCTTAAAGCATTTGATAAAGGGATAAATCGCGATCTCTTTCCAGGTGGATAAAGGTGACTGCTCTGTCAGATTTACTCCTGAGGATGAAATGTGGCAAACAGAAGAATAAGCAAGAGGAAAATATTTGCTATCCAAAAGGCTTGGAAGGGCTACTTGCTGCAAACTAGGACTCTGCCACGCCTAGGACTGACTGGATGAGGGTGGGTTTATGTATTTATACCTGCTTCATCTAGATGTATGGGGGAACAAACACGTAGTAATAAACCTTGTCTGGGATCTTGCCTTTCTACTTTCTCTTCTTGTCAGTAGTTGAAGATCACCCCCCTCCCTTTCAAGTGAATGAAGCGTCCCAGCTCTGATCTGCTTCTAGTTATATCAAAATAGGTCACCTGGGACCCAGTGGAAGAAGAATGTTGATACACTTTATATATATATATATATATCAGTTAGAGGGCCTTACAAGCCATGTGCCACCAGTGGTGCTTAGGATACACATGCCTTGCCATACTCTTGTCATCTGGGTATCTGCACAAAGATGAGAGATGGCAAAATAGTAAGTGATACAACAGTAACTCCCTCTAAGGAGCTCGTGGTAGCTGACCACTCAGTGTCACTCATTCTGAGTCTGCCCAGCAGCTGAATACATGGAGGGATGTCAGATCCTAGATCTTCCAGAAAATTTTTAAAAGAGCAGGTCAGATCAATGTTTTTGTATTACATTGTACTTAAGAATAAGCAAAGTATATCACAAACCTGTCAGAATGAGAGATTTTATATATTCATTTTTGGGGCTGATTAAGATTTCTTTTAAGTTCCTGTAAAGGTCTACTTTTTTGTTGTGATTGTTAGGAACTATTATTTTTCATTCAGATCTATGGCACCTTTTTTTTTTTTTTTTTTTTGTACTGTTCAGCTGCATGGAAATAAATTGTTTTATTACTGAAATGTGAAAACAAGGATTATCTCACTGGGGTATAATAAATCTTGGTTAAAATACAGATTATTTTTGTTAATGTAATGATTCTATGTTTTAAAAATGTAAAGGTTGTGACAAAAATCAACAAAAGCCAGGAAATTCAAAGTTAATGTTGAATTGTGTCCATAAAGCACCTCATTAAGCCCAGACATTGTATCCCATATGGAATCATACAGTTTCCAGAGACAAATGTAATTTTTCATAATACAAGAGTGTGTTAAGGACAGAATCAGTGGATGTCGCTGATCTAGCAAAAAAATAATTCTAGTGTTCACATACTCTGTAATCCATGAGAGGTGGTTCCATCTGGATTTAAGCAATCAAGCACTCTTCTTAGCATAAACTGGCACAAAAAGCCTGAAAAAAACCCAGCCTTGAGTTCAGTTTCAATGCAAGGCATGTAGCAGGGGAGCTTAATGGTGTCCATCCACTGTGCCTTGCTAATAGTCACAATTTTAGAAAATGATTTCTTGGTTTAGCATCAGAACTGTTTGTATACTTTGTGTTGACTTTCTTAATGAAAAAATAAAGTATGTAAAAAATTGTCTCTTATAGCAAGATCTCAGTCATCAAGCATTTCACTGATGCATAAACAAGTAAGAGCTGGAGCCCTCCAAGTTTGCCTGCAGAATCACCATAGGGCTGACAAGAATCCCAATGCTTCCAGAGTTTGTAACTTGAAAGTAAACCCACACCATTCACTCCCAAGCCATTGCACTAGACTTTTGATGGCTTTTTGAAGACAGAATTTCCAAAATCCCCAGGGCAAGTCTTACACTTTTTTGGATTTTTCTGGAAAATTGGGGTTTGTTTTTTGGGGGTTTTAGTTGTTTTGTATTTGGGGTTTTTTTCTTCATTTTTCTGCTTTGTTTTGTTTTGTTTGGGTTTTTTTGTGGGAAAGAAAATAGGAAAATTTAAAACGTGGAAGTTCCTACCATACAACATGTCCCAAATACATATAATTTGGGGGTTTACTTTCTTTTTTTTTTTTATCTTGCAGAAGTTAAATTGTGAAAAAAAAAAATCAGTTTGTGTCCATTTGTGAAACACACGCAAATACTGCGTAGCTCCTCTGCTATCCCGGGAGTGTTGTGCAGCACGCCAGCTTAGCAGGGCAGAGGGGAGCTTTTTTAATTAGGCAGAAGTGCCGGATAAAATGGTTTTGTTTTCCAAACCTTACTTACCTTACCGTGTGGATTACCTGGGGAGTCTAAAGCTTGGAAAGTGTGCAGTGGTCTGCAGTGGAAAGTGTGCAGTGGTCTGCAGTGATCTCAGTAGCAAGCAAACATGTGATGCTCCCTGAGTGCTGCCAATGCACAGAGTATAGAGTGTTGGCTGATGTCAGGCTGGGAGGAGAGGCTGTGAAGTCGTGGGTCAGGGTCATGAGCACAACATGGAAGCCAAGAGGAGCTGTTCTTCTTTATGGAAACACAGGGACTTCCTGGTCTGAGCCTGAGCAGGTAAGGTGGAAATGAGCCTCCATATGTTGAGCTGGAGCCAGACCCCCTTCTGGCAGCTCATCCCTTGAGGGCAAGGCTGCTGGGACACTATCTTAGCTTCTGGAGGGAAGAGAAAGCCTTGGAGGCATGCACTGGCCTGACAGAAAACCCAGGAGATGAGGCAGCAGCAGGAGAAAACCGGGTATGCTATTGGCACAAAAGAACTAACTGAATGGCTTCAGGAGGACATGGACAGGAGCTCCATGGGAGGAAGAACCCTCTGTCCCATCCAATGGCAGTGGATCAAAGAGGTGAGGTGTAATTCATATGTATATACTGGAAAGCTTGAGAGCATTTCTATATAAAACAAAAAGCAACCAGGAAGAAACAGCTCAGTGTTGTCACTGGAGGAGATAACGCTCATACCATGCTTGTAGAGTGGGGGTAGCCAAACCGCACTGCTCCCAGAGACCAAGGAACTTCAAGCAGAGAGGATTAGAGGGCTTTGAACTGGATGCCTGTTGAAGAAAAGAATAAAAAGAGAAGGGAAAATATTCTTGTTGCAAGACATCTGGAAACCCCAGCTGTTACTGACCTCTTTCTAAAAACCTGGGAGCATTGCAATATTTCACCTTCCACTGAAATTCTCTGGCTTTAGTCTGGATTTAAAAGTGTTTTTAAGACTTTCCTTGGGGATTCAAACATAATGTGCTGAGCAACTGCACTCTGATTATAAAGATTCATTAAGCTGTCTAAAATCAGGAGCCCCAAAACTGAAGTATCCAAAATCATCAGTCACTTTGAAAATTTAGGTAATCTTTTCCCTGTCTTTTCTCTTTGCCAGCTTAGACCTCTCCTTGATCTATGGCCCTTTTACATTTTTCCCAAGCTAAGAGAGATTAAGCTGTAAGAGAAGAGCCAGATCTGATTTAACTGTCACTCAGAATCAGCAGCTTCAGGGCTACGAAGTCTGCAAAGCTCCTTTGAATTGACTGTCACAAAGGCATTTTTAGGTGTCAAGACCTATGTTTGTTACCTTAATGTTTTCTCGAAGAATACCATCAAAGCATAAGCTTTATCTTGGTTCTAAGGTATCTATAAACTAACCTAACCAACAGGTACTTTAATGTTGTTATTGGCTTAATCTTGATTTGAAAAAATTCATTTGACATTGTTTGGGATTCATTCCATGAAAAACAAGATCAGAACACAGCCTCTCGGTACCTGTAAATAATATATCATGGACAGATTCAAAATGATTCTGCTCGCACTTTGAGTCTGCTGGCACAGTCTTATAAATTGATTAGTGGTAGCAAGCAGATAAACACAGGGTTAGTGCTGAGGTACTGCTTCAATCCAGAGCTCATTTGCCATCACTTTTAACATATGTTTAGACATGCTATGTCCCCATATTAAAACTCTTTTGACCTACAGGCCTAAAGCAAGATTTAGGCTGAATTTAAACACCTCACACAGCAATTTTTTCCACCAACTAAGGCTCTGAAGAGCTCTGAGAGTCTCTAGGGCTTCCCTCCTTAGACTAAATGTTTCCTACTTTTTCCTCAGAACTGCCCTAGATGCAGTGACTTGGTCCTTTGCCCTTGCTTACACTTCACCAAGGTCTGGACAGTCAGCACCGGAGACGCCCAGGGCCATGTCCATACCCAGGCTACAGAGCAAGCCAGGGTCAATGTTCAGTCTTTGGACAAGGTACACCCAAAAGCCCAAATCCTCCCTTTCACTTCCCAGAATGGGAAGTCGATGTCTAAATTGTCTCTTGGACACTGTTCCTGATGAATGCTATTCCTCTGGCAAGGGAAAAAACTCTTCCAAAGAGCATGTTAATAATTAAACAGCCCACTTGACTGCAAGCAAGTGCCCCTTCTTAAGTGGTATAGATACAGCCTTAGACAGCACTGCAAGGGGGCAGAGAGGTAAGTGCTTAGTTTTTCAATGCACACTTTTTAATTCAGTTTTGTATTTCAATATTGTAATCATGTCCTGATTTTCTGACATGTTAACTCCACAGGTCCCTCTCAAGGATTTTTTTTCATAAAGGTACCCTTGTTAATTCCAGTCCATAATCGGATAGCTCAAGCTCCTTCACTTATTCCCTTTATGGTCAGCAGGTTTGAAAATCACCTGATTTTTATTTCAGTGACTAAACAGTGAACCCGAACCTAACTTCAAGCACATGGATTTGGATATTTTGACAACCACTGTCTGTCTTGACAAGTTCTTGACAATAATGTTATTACTTCATCCTGCTGAACTAGCAAACTGACAAATAGTCCTCTTTCTTTCAAGTCAGTGCCAGAATGCTGATTCTTTACTAGAAAGTACTGAGCTAATTATAGCCATGTTTAACATTTATTAGCTTAATCTGAGATTTAAATTTTATTGTACTTTTAAAAATGTTCCATTGTGCTTAAGCAGCAGTTAGATAACTAAGACCATAATCTCATTGAATAGAAAGGTACTAGACAAGGTTTTGCAAGCAGGAATGATTGGAAGAATTCAAAGTAATAAGAAAATCTTTGTCCTTTTAATTTGATCTCAAATCTTGTCATTGCTCTGACTACAAAATTTCTAGGTAAATGAAAAATGTCACTCACTTAAAATACCAGGAAAACCAAAATGTTCTGAATTTTGCAGGTATGAGAATATAATAATTCCTCTTGTAGTTTCAGTTCAGCATGATCATTCTTTCCTTATCTAAACTGTTGCATAGATCTCTGCATTCTGAGACTATATTCTACCTCAAAAGTGGCTGAATTTTAACAATGGATGAAATAAGCCATTACACAGTTCGTGTGTTAAAGTGCTCCAAGACCCTTTGGGAGAAGGTATTATATATATGTACCAGAGGTATTATTTCAAGGCAGCAACTCTGCCAAATGTTAAACTGAGACTGAAGTGTTACAGCTGAGTTGTTAACCTCTGGAAAGAGGGGTTTAAACTGCAAATGCTGACCTAACCTTACCTCTGGGGGAGCAAATAGTAATAATGAAAAATTATGCAGCTTTCACCTCCTCTTCAAAGAAAAAATAAAACCTAAACATTTTAAGCTTCATTTTATACTCTTTTCCTCCAGTTAATTTAGACAAGCTTGTTAGCAAAATAATAGTTCCTGTGCTTAGTAAGCAGTATTTCAACTTTCTGACTCCCATTCAGCTGGAAAATCACAAGGTCAGGTTGCTTTCATCTTTGATTTGTAAGTAGAAGAGAATTCTGCTCTTGGCCTTCTCAGTGCCTTCATCAGAAAATACAACAAACACAAAAGATAGACATGCCAGACACCAGTAGGTCCCAATATATAAAACCACAGAAGCAAGCAAGTAGAAGGGATGGAGGCGAAAGATGACAGAAAAAGTATTGTTTCAGATTTACAATCTTTGGTTGTTACCTTTAAAAGAGAAGGAAAAGACAGAATACTCTGCAGTTATGTAGAAGGCCATAATAGACAGAAAGAGAAAACACATCCTGCTTTCAGCAGGCAGGGAGGAAGGGAGAGGCTGTCCAGCTCCACTCAGAACAAACTTTATTTATAAACTCTTGGAGACAGGTGTCACAAAGCAGCCTCAAGTGGTGGGACTGTATTTATTCATTAAAAGGGGTTTTCACTGCATCTAATAAATGCTTTATTTCTACTTCTCTAAATATAGCAGGATCTTACTTAAAAATTAAATGTGAGACTCTTCTTGAAACTCCTGGTAAGAGGGCTTTAACTACTGATTACTGAAATACAGGAAGATATGCAAGAAAAAAGATTATTCAGATGACAGTGTTTATCATGCTCTTTATATTTTCCTCTGAGCTGTCCCTGTTATCAGAAATTGGATAGTTTGATAAGACAAAATGTGATAACTTTTATGCTTTCAGACCAGTAGAAAGCAAAAAGGAAGCAAAGTAATGCAAAATAATTACTGCACCATCTACATGGTCTGTGGCCCTATCAGGTTCACAAAGGTGCTACACAATTTTTCTCTCCCATCTTGTCTTCCTCATTAGATTCAGACCATGAATCTCTTCATTTGGCCCTTTGCAAGTAAATTAGGACACCTTCCCACTTGGTCTTCAGCAAACTACTAATGCAGTCCAGCTGTTTGGGGTTTTTTTCCCCCCAAAAGCCACAGAAAGAGCTGGACAAGGGTAAAAAATCACAGCTACAGCCACAGACAGACACAAGAGAAGAAAAAAAAGAGCAATCCCATGTACTACATTCCTGCCATGGTTGCTTCTCCACTCACACCACCTACGATGTCCCTTTCTGCAGTCAGCCCCTCAGCCTGCCCCACTGCAGGTGGGCAAAGGTGGGGCAGGACTTCACCTTCGAGCTGTGGGGAGCGATTGTGGTGAGTTGACCCTGGCCGGATGTCAGGTGCCCACCAAAGCTGCTCTATCACTCCCCCCCCACCACTCAGCTGGACAGAAAAGAGAAAATAAAAAAAAAGGCTTGTGGGTCAAGATAAGGACAAGGAGATCACTCACCAATTACCATCACAGGTAAAACGGGCTTGTCTTGGGGGAAATAGTTTAATTCATTACCATCCAGATCAGAGCAGGATGATAAGAAATAAAACCAAAACTTAAATACAACCTTACCCTACCCCTCCCTTCTTCCTGAGCTCAGCTTCATTCCTGGTTTTCTCTACCTCCTCCCTATCCAGTGGTGCAGGGGACAGGGAATGGAGGTTACAGTCAGTCAATCACACGCTGTCTCTGTTGCTCCTTCTTCCTCCTCAGGGTGAGGACTCCTCACACTCTTCCCCTGCTCCAGCATGGTGTCCCACCCATAGCAGACAGTCCTCCATTAACTTCTCCAATGTGGGTCCTTCCCACAGGCTGCAGTTCTTTACACACTACTCCACCACGGGTCCCCCCCACCAGGTGCCGTCCTTCAGGCACAGCCGGCTCCAGCGTGGGTCCCCCACGGGGTCACAGCCCGGCCAGCAGCCCTGCCCCAGCCTGGGCTCCTCTCCATGGGGCCACAGGCCCTGCCAGGAGCTGCTCCAGTGCAGGCTGCCCGTGGGGGCACAGCCTCCTCTGGGCATCCACCTGCTCTGGCGTGGGGTCCTCCACAGGCTGCAGGTGGATATCTGCTCCAGCATGGACCTCCACGGGCTGCAGGGGGACAGCCTGCCTCACCGTGGGCTTCATCATGGGCTGCAAGGAAGTCTCTGCTCCAGCACCTGGGGCACCTCCTGCCTCTGCTTCTGCACTGATCTTGGTGTATGCTCACATATTCTCACTTTTCTCTTCTGGCTGCAATTTGTTACACAATTACTTTTTTTCCCCCTTAAATTCATTTTCCTAGAGACACTACCACCATTGCTGATAGGCTTGGCCTTGGCCAGAAGTGGGTCCATCTTGGAGACAGCTGGCATTCATTACATAGGGGAAGTTTCTAGCAGCCTCTCAAAGAAGCCACCCCTGTAGTCCTTCCGCTACCAAAACCTTGCCATGCAAACCCATCACAGTGATGAAGTATAGCTCTTGGAGGGCTTCAGGGAGAAGAAAAACACAAACCAGAGATTTAAAACACACCCTCCCTAGCAGAATACTTGCTGATATATTTTTTTTGGGGGGTGCAGAGGTTTGAGCTTGCCCCTTTACCCATTTACCATGGTTTATTTATCAAACAGTGTTCCCTGGTTTAAGAAAGCATGACCCTTTTCTTCCAGTGTGTGACAATATCTGAGCAAGAGAAGTCCAGCCTCAGAGGTTGGTTGGCATTTTCTGTCACTAGTCCTTAGGTACGGATGTCTCTAATATGCTCATACCCATAGGTGGAAATCGTGGAAACAAATCATGGTCTGCAAACTTCTAGTGCCTCAAGAGACTCTAGCGCATAAGACCAGACATAGCTGGTCCCTGGAACAATGTCCCTACTGCAGTGCTTTCACCTCTGATTCAAAGGTGAAGATGCATACTGAGTGGATGGTGAGAAGTTTTGATGGCTTACAGTAATCCACTGACCACAAAAATTTGGGGTCCATGAAAATGATCTGTCAGCTTCAGACTGTTCTCTCCTGGAACTTATCAACCCAAAATTGGAATTCTGTGCTGCTGCCAACAAGTCCAAATAGGCTTCCTTTGTTTTCCTGGCCTCTATGTAACCATGCTATCAAAAAGCAAATTAAGGTCAGAAAATCAGAAGGCAGAAATGATGAGTAACAAAGGCTGAAGATGTATAGTTCCAGTGGGAAAATGAATTGTAAAGACCTTGCAGTTAAAGACTGCAATCAGCATTCAGAGGCACCCTGGAGGTGTGCTCATGAGAGCTGGAAATATTTCAAAAGCTTTACAGCATTAAAATAAAGCTATCCTAAAAATATAGCTATTTTAAACAAAACATACTGAGGAAGAGGTATGAAGAGTTTCAATAATCTTTTACATATTTATATATGGAGAACATATTTTTTCTTTCTTTGAAATTATACTTGTTTAAGAAATTGTCTATTTTACTGTTCTAAATACAATTTTCAAAATTACCATGCAACTTCTACTTGAGCTGCAAAATTTTGAGAGATATTTCATAGAAAATCCAGAAGTATTTTCTTTTTCTTCCAAGCCAGAGCAAACCAGAAATTTCAAAACCTCCAGATTGAGTGTGAAATGGATATTGCAGATCTACACAGCTGCATTCACATTTCAAAATAATTATTCTCTGTGTATGCTTATCTGTGATGGCCTAATTTTGCTATTAATTCATTTACTATTAGTTTCCTATCTGCAGAACAAATGCAATTAATGTTCTGGCATTTATTCATATTTTATGATCATCTCACAACAATTAGAAGTTTTCTCATTAAATAATGCTTACTTCATAAATATTTTCAACAGGGTAGCATATCAGAACTGAAAACAAAGCAATCAGAAGATCATCCATATTAAGGTGATGACGTCTTGAGATTTTCTCCTGATTATTGTGCTTCATAATGATATTTCTAAATTAATGTGTATGTGTGTGTGTTAGATGAAATATAATTAAACACTGCTTCAGAAATGGATGCATTATTTCACATTGGTATTACCAAGTTTTTATACATATGTATTTTATTTTTATATGTAGAAGACTAAATTTCCTCCAAATCCTGCAGGTATAAGTATGAAGCATGTGCATATAAAAGGGGATGAAGGTGTGAAAAAATGTAAATATTTTTAAGGGAGATATTACTGCACGTTCCTGTAGGTGTGCAATGATCTTAATTGACCACACAAACTGACCACCGTCAGTAGGTGTCGTAATAAATACCATTTCCTGATTTTAAGTAAAAGTAGCAGGCACACTTTTCACTCAGTTTTTGGTGATTCTGGGATAAGAAACATTAGAAGAATTATGTTGTTTAGGTAGTTATTAATAATGTAGAAAATAACCCTAAACAGTCAGACAGAACAGGCTCCTAAACATGTTGACAGCCTGGAAATTTTCCAAAACCACTGTTGTATGCATGTTCTTACCTGCACCCACACAGGACTTTGCATATCTTCTCAAGACACTGGATTTTTACTCAGTCTCCAGGACTCTGCAGGTTGCAGGAATACAGGTTATGCTTTGCCCCAGAAAAACAAGTGTGACACCAGCCTACCAAACACCAGTCTTTGAAAATGTGAGTTACAATGCAATATCACTATGACTTCATACAGCTATTGCCATTTTCTTGTTCCCATAACTGAGGGTACACTCAACAGCAAATAGTAAATTAGGGTTATTTTTCCACTGATTTGGAGGAGCATTCTATCAGATTGTTATTATTAGAATGTTTCACAAACCAGGCTGATCTGCAGGATGAATAGACATTTTTATCCTGCCAGGACAAGAGGACAAAAGAACAAAAAAATTCTAATGACTTTTCAAAATCTCAGATAAAAAGTTTGAATAAAGTTTTGCTTTTTGTATATATTTTATTACTTTACTATATTTCATCAATAAAAACAGTTTCTCGAATTGTCCATAATTATATTTAAATGGAGGCACTAATGTAACATTCTGTTGGCTTAAACAAATTGTTCATTTTTAACCCCTAACCTCAGACACAAGCTGCCAGGGTAAAACTGCATTGTCATGTGGCAATTTTTTAAAACATTGATAGTCTCAGATTATTATTCTTGATTTTGATATAATTATTTAAATAATTCCTGTCCGTCTAGAATATAATATTTCTGGGTCATCTCCAGATTACACAAGACAGTTGATTTAGTCTCATGCTTGATTGTGAAAAATCCCTACTCCCCTTTCCGTTCTTTCCATCTTCTCCCCTGCCAGGTAAATCACATTTTTTTAAAAAGGCACAGTGTTATTGGTTGGGGTTTTTTTAGCAGATCAGAACTAAGACGATTCATGAATTCTGAATATCTAATTTCTATACTTTTTTAGGATAAAGAATTGTTTATAGCAAAAGACTGCATAAAGTGAAATCTTGGTCACACAAAAATGACAGCAAAATCAGTTTTGGCTTTTGTGAGAAGGAATTCTATGTAACTCTTGAGGAAAAACTCTGAGTTTCAGTATTCTTACCCTAATTAGATCCAATCTTTCTTCTATATAACCTTACTATATACACTAGCTGTAGATTTCCTTTTCCTTGATTTCCTTGATTGAGTCAGGGAGAAGCACAGATAACAACCACTGTCTATTAAAACACCTTTCATTAATTAAGCTGTAACCGTTAACATAATTAAACCATTATTATTAATAGCAAACATCTCTCTACCCAGTGCATTCACTTACTTCTTATGCAGTTCACTCTCCAAGTACTTGGATTTCCTCAATTATCTGGTTGGAGTTAAGGCATGAACCCCAGCTGCAGAAGCAACAGCTCATCCAGATGTGCCAGTGGCTTCTGGGCTGGTCTTCAGAAAGATCCCAAGACTCCCTCATCCCACCAGACATGAACATCACCCTGTAGTCTTTCTTTGCAAACAACAGTCTCCACCTTCCCACACAAGGTCCAAATCATGCAGCTCCTTGCTGGTGCCCATACGTGCTGGTGGCTTTCCACACTTTTGGTCCGGCCCTTGGTGTCCCGAGCTTCTCTGTTCTTGCAGATCCAGCAGGACTGCTGGCCTCTGGAGCTCACCAGTTCCTGGGACAGTCACACATTCCTCAGCTGGTTACCCTTCCACTCTTTGTCCTGCTTTTGTTCAGTACTTATATCTCTACCAACGTACATGGGTAACCACAGAAGGGACTGCTACAGCACCCTATGCTCACAGGCCACTTGTGGAGCTTCCTCTCCACAAAACAGTAATAGTTATTTATTATATGTGTGATACACATGTAGGAAACAAAGAACCTGCTAATATGCTATAAAATATGTTACAACTTTGAGCCTGGCATCTAATAATACCTACAGGTGGTAACTGTACAAGTTTTAGGTTATCTCACAAGATTTCCTTCCAATAAATGCTGTATATTATACCTCCACAGTGTTAACTAAAAAAAAAAAAACCACAAAACCAAACAAACAAAAAAAAAAAACCAACCCATTTATTTCCTGTGGCCAAGCTGAATAAAACATAAGAAATAGAAAAGAGTTTAAAGCAAATTTAATTTTTATACTTATTTCAATTTCATTGATCTAGGTTACTGTTATCTGTGAATGTAACTTAAATAATAACAACAACGTGATAGTAGCAATCAAATCAAATTATGTTAGGTGATGTATTTTCATATTTGTCAACCCAGTCATTGCCCTCAACTATTTCTCCACTATGGAAACTCTGCTATCCTGCCAATATCTCTATATTATCATCTCTGTTAAGACAGGAAACCAGAAATAGATTTGCCATACATAATCCAGTTATGAACCTGCTTTATTGGAATGAAATACTTTAAATCCCAGTGGTTAGCAAGATGCAGACCTTCAAAGTATTCACTGTTCTGAGGCAGACTATCACCTATACTGACTTCAGGTCAGTAAGATTTTGGTTAAAAAATCTGTACTTAAGGAAAGTGAAAACAACATTTTCTAAAAGAAGAGAAGGTGGCTTATTTTTGAGAAATTATTTTTATTGTTGTTGCTTTTATTGTGGGTAGTTGTTTGGGTTTTTTTAATTGGCAATGGGGGAAAACATTTCATTGTAGAGGAATGAGGCTGGGCTAATTAGCATTGATAATATACAGCTGTGGGTTGGCTTCATGGTTGTCAAGTTGGCCGATGTAGGTAAGGTGCAGGTGTGGCTGGTTCTGTTAAGTGGTTGAGAGCCAGTGAAGGGAGAGCAGCTGAGGAAGAAGGGGAGAGAGGAAGAAGCAGAGAAAAGAGAGAGAACACATTCCCTGGAAGAGGTGAGATGAGGAGAAGGCAGCAGAGGGACTGACATGAAGAGTGTCATGTATGCTGGTATGAGGTGGTAAAAGACCTTGTTGTAGCTGGCTAGTTTGGAGAGTGCTGTGACATTTCATTGGTTTTAATATGAGTTCATTGCAACTACTCAGAAGCTGGAATATCAGGGGTAAATGCAGCAGTAAAATAGTGAACATCATTAAGCAGATCCGATTTGGACAAAATCAATATGTCTTCCCTATTCTTCATGCAGTTACAGAAGCAAATCACCATGATGGTATGATGTCAAGCATGTCAGAGTCACAGTATTTGAAATGTGCTAGAAATTGTAAAACCCTTCTCAGGTGTTGTTCCGTCTTGTTAAGGATCTGTGATCAGGAAGATTTCTCCCCTTCTCTTTGCTGCTTCTTCTGGCTGTTTCCCACAGCAGAATTCATTAAGAAAACTAAGAAATGCCATGAACTACATTTAAAAGGGAAGCATCATCTTTACTAACTGTTCCCATCACAAAGCATTTCTTTGCCTTGGAAGAGGACTGTTTTCCTGTTGGCTGCATGCAGAGAATGGAAATGGGGAAAAAAATGAAATTGTAGAAACATTCTTAAAAAAGACATACATTGTACAGATTCCTAAAAACCCTTCCAATTATCCAAAGATTTAATCAAGCATTGTCTGCTATGGGCATATGTATGTGCCTGGGGTATCCTCATACGCTAAGCATGACTAGCAGCTCTACTTGCACTGTTAGTAGCTGCTAAGCTCAAGAAGATGCTCTAACCAGAAAGATAAAAGTGTTCCAAGTACTGTAATGGAGTTGCAGGGAATGAAGATATATGAAGTGTGAGAGGAAAAGCAATATGTGTTAAGATTTTGATCCTATGAACTGATGTGGTCTGCAATCACACTGTTAGAGCTGTCTGACTCTTTAGGCAGTCTAGTCCCGTTGCTGGAGCCCTGTAGTATGGCATCAAAGTGATCAGTGGTAAAATGGGCAGTAAATTGTAAATATCAACCTTTCCTGCTGGTTTTACACTTTGATAAGAGCTGAGATAGTGCTTTTCAAATAAAATATATTTTTCCTTTCTGCACTTCAGCATTTTCAGTTTGGAAAAGCCTAATACATTTCAGGTCATATAGCTTGCTCCCTAAAGTGAGATATTTACTAATTTAGAAGCTGCTATCAAAAATAGCAAGAAATAGGAAATGAAAGAGAGAGCAAAACAGTGAGACCTTTCCTGGCACAATAATCTCTAAGGCTTTGACCCAGCAAAAAATCATCTCTGCTTAATCTTGAACATGCTGGCAAAAGTTCCAAATAAGATATCAGGAAAGGCAAACGTATTTGTGCAGTGGAAGAGTTTGTATTAACTTATCACTTTGTAATTTACTGAAAAGGTTACTTTATTTGAAATGATTATTCTTTAAAAGCCATAGTAATTTTTGTCTAACTAGAGAGGGAGACAGAGTCAAACACAAGTGTCTTGACAACACTTTCATCTGACAGACTGGAATTGGACTGTAGGTAAGACATGGTTCAGGATTCCACTTTCATTTCCCTTCAGTGTAAGTTTCACTTATTAGTTATCTTGGATTCAAATGCATTTAATAATTTTTTTAAAAATTATTGTTGTACTAAGTAAGCACTAAACTAGTTTCTGTGAAGTATGTTGAGATCCCCAGGAAAAAAAGCACTATCACAAAAAAAACCCAAAAGTCAATAAAATATATTTAAAAAATATTAATAAACTCCAGTAATGATGACATTTTGTCACAGAAATTCTCAGTCCTCTGTGCTGCTCCCATACACAATACAGTATTCAAATAAGATATGCAGCTTTTTACAACAAAATTTTGCATTTTCAAACATTCTTCTTGATTTTAAACATTTCTCATATTATACTTGACATGAACATTCTTTTTCTGCTTTTTCTGCTCAGTTGTTGGCAGCTGTTACAGTGCTGTAATCTGAAAAAAAATAAAAGCTTGCAGAATGGCTAAGTATCATATATTACATGTATTCCTTATTTGGTGAAAATTATGTTAGGTGAATGTACTAATTCAGAAGGCAAACCTGATGCAGATTACAAATAAGGAGAGTGATTTTAGCTAATAGAAAATAAAATCCTCAGAGCTATACTGAGTATACCATGGAAACACAGGTGTACTTTTCCCTTTAAAATGAAAGTGAACAACTATTCTATATAATTAGTGAGATTGTCTAAATGCACAGTTTTACCCTCCAAACTAAGGTCTGTTTACTATCTTAGTTTTTTTTTTTTTTTCCTCAAGGAATTAGAATATGCTGAAATTTTTGAAGCTAAAGCACTTCCTTTTTGTCTTAATGTAGAAACTGTAGGATTAGCTGCCTGAAAATGAACCCATTAGATAGTAATAACTTGATTACAAGCACTTAAACTCCCATACATATCCAGGTTGATCAGAGGTTCTACAAAATTAATTTTCTACAAAATGTAGAAAAAAAACATTTACTGGTCCATCATGACAATATCTTTGTTCTAAAACAAAAATGGAGATCTGCAAGCACCATCACGTGAATTTGAAAGCTTTGTTCACCTTTATTAGTAACGTGATATGCATATATATACTTATACCTTGACAAACTTTCAGCTCTGCTGTCCTGAAGATAGTTGATTGCTGCACTTTCTGCTTGTTATCCTCCATATCTTGTGTCCATCTTCTTCTTGACTCCGTCCGCATATCATTGATGGAGTTAGCTACACCGCGTCTTCCAGGAGACGTCTGGTCTCTGCAGCTCTCTGACCTATCACTCATTCTCTCCATTCCCAACACTTTAAGCTTGTGGTGGAGCATCAAATAGCTGCTGCTACATACTTGGTATCTTCCTTGACATTGTTCTCCATTAAAAAAGACAACTCTAATCAGACTATGGAAAAAATCCAGCCCTAAGACTCAGACAGTATACCAGAGATGAGGAAAATTTCAAGCAAACAGTGAAGCTCAGGATCCCACCTTGGCTTATTTGACCATTATTAAGTTGCAGGAGCCAAGTGTTTGAGCTCCTTTAGAGTAAGGATGTTTCTAGCCTTCAGCTCTGGCCCTGTGGGTTTTGGTCCTAAATGTCCTCTGCCACTGCTGCCTGCTGTTTTCTAACAAAACGGGCAACTGTTCCCAAATTGTCTTGCATCGGCAATGTTTGGGTAATGCGTCTCTATTTCATGGAAGGTATACCTAGAGAGAGAATACATAATGAACTGTTGTGATGAGGCATTTATCTCTGCAACATTGAGAGGTATAACTTAAGAGCGATGTATAGTAGCCATGAAGATAAATAGCACGGCAGGGCAGAGTATCATGTATAAAACATTCCTGGCACTCTAGGTTCCATTTCATTATTAGATTTTTAAAAAGAACCATTTTCTTGGTTAGTTTCCAGACCTAGCAGTCACAGAGGCTAATTTCAAATTGCTTGAGGCCTTGGAAACAAAGATGCATTTTTGCAAACACTGACTTAAGTGCCAATAAAAAATGTGAGCAGGACCCACCCAGCCCTGTAAGGGAATTATACACAAGAGAGTTTTTTCCCCTCACAAACCCCCATCTCCCCCCAGTTTTTTCTGTCATGCACCAGCATTTACAGGTTAGCTTTCAAAACAGCAAAAATATTAGGCAGGAAAAAAAGGTAGCTAGCTAGACAGATAGACAGATTGCCTCCTGTAGTGAGCAGTTTCTTTTGATCCGCATGTGAGGTCCTTCCTCTTTACCTGTCTCCACTGAGATGTCCCCTGGAGTATATTCAGGAAGGATGTGGGACAAAAGCAGGAAGTCCTCAGCAGATCAGCAGGAATGGTTAGGTGTGTAGGTGTTAAAGATTTAATGAATTTGGGTTGCTTAGCCTAAAGAAAAGGAGTCTGGAGGGAGAGCATGGCAGTTACTAGTATGCATATCACTACAATAATCTATAGTAAGGGACAGAATAAAATACTCTTCATGTTCACAGTAAACAGGAGAATCTTAAAAGACAGCATGAAGGTTCAGGTTAGATACCTGGAAAACCTTTGTAATGTAATGGTAGTAAAGCACCAGAATAAGTTACTGGAAATGTGAGATTTGCACTACTGAAAGTCTGATGTGAATGTTTATCTAGAGATAACACAAATGCAATTGACTCTTCTTTGGCTCATGGAGATTGTGAAATCTGCTAAAACCCTTTCAGACCAAGTTGTGATGTGTTAAAAATGCCACATAATAAATATACACCCAAATCACCCAAATGCTAGTGATAAAGCAGTACAAATATAAAATTAATCATTCAGCAGAGCATCTTATCCTGGAATTGTTAGCTTGCTGCTTTTTTTTTTTTTTTTTTTAGATTGTGGTACCAGCTGGCAATAGCATGATAATATATTTATCCTCATTAGAGACAAATGTGTTATTTTATGGTTAATTCAGTATGTAGACTTTAGACCCTGTGGAGTATAGTTCAAGCCTCTGTTTTGCAACAGAATCTGTTACTTCAGTTAATTATTTGCTCTCCCTGAACCCTAGTTTTTCACCTGTAGAAGGAGGACAACATCTCTCCTACACTTTAATTATTTACTGTAAGAATATGTGGAATGAAGAATGGAAACCAGCTGCTTCCAGGGGTGGCCAGACACTTTGTTTAGATAAATAAACTCCTTGGGAACAAGGAATGTGAAGTTCTCATTTTATGGGTAGCATTATAATGAATATCAGTTATTTAATATTTCAAGACAGTAAGCACACCAGATGTAAAAAGTTGTTGAACCTTAAAAGTGTTTCTTGGACCAAATGGCTCTAATGGCAATTAATTTGCTGTGAATAATTATTTTCAGCCAAATATATTTGGGTTTATGTCTGTATAATTTGTATGTACTTTTGCAGTGAGGTAGATGAGAACTTCGGAATGGCATGGAATAAAAACAAAGCTTTCATGCCTCTAAGGAAAGCTCTTCCTGAAATGGTCAGAACCACATGGCTAAAAGTTTCAGACTGGCTCTTTACCCACGATCGCTCAGCACACCAGCTTGCCAAGCCAAAGTACAAGCCTTCCACTGGCGTTAGACTCCCACTACCTAGAGACTGTAACAAAGTCTTGCTCCTCAAGTTCCTCCCCTGAAAGTGCAAGTGTAAGAACTGGATCTCCCTCCCCCAGGGGAGGAGGCTTACCAGGAACTCAGCTCAGACTGTGTTTGATCTTACGTGCAAGGTGATTGAAGTGCAACACTCTGCACAGGTGAGTGTTGTCTCTGTAAGTCCTCCCCTTGCCTCTTCTCTGTGCAGCAGTCTGGCAGTTTCTCAAGTTTCCTTTGCAGTCCTGTGAGCTGAAATTGGCCCTCTTCTTTGTTCTTTTTTCTCTTTTTTTTTTCTTTTTTTTTTTTTTTGGTAGTGTTAAATGTCACTTATTTAAGGATCTGTAGCCATAAAGCACTTTTTAGACTGTTCCTTTTTCTCACTTATGTTTACAGGGAGTGGCATATGTATTTTTAACTAGCAGCTATAAAACCTATAAAAAGACACACGGCTTAACATTTTAGCTGAAGTACAGTGAAAAAAGAATCTGTCTTAAGACCCTTGTTACAAGCTTGATCTATTTTTCTACTACAAGATTACTAATAAAGTAAAATATGTCTGTTTGTAAAGATTTGATTCAAAAGGAAAGCATCAGATTTTTAACAACTACATTCATTTCACTGAAGACGTCCCCCAAACCAGTATACTCTTGCCCCAGACTTGACAGAAATAAAAAAATGGAACACTTCTATTTCACTGAAAAATTTATAACTCATTCTGGGTTTGACGGGCTTACCATTGACAGCTTTCACATTGTTTAACACCTTTCAGGATGTCACTATGAGCCTTACATATAGACCAGATAAAATAACTTTTCTTCGCTGATGTTCAGTCTTGGAGCACATTCAGCGGCTGCTGTCATAGTCAGACCCACAGTGTGAGGTAGATTGTTCTGCATGTGTCACAAACGCGCACTCATGCCTACGCATGTGCAGAAGCCAAGCCTGTAGAGAAAGCTGGATGACTCATCTCTAGTGCTTCTCATTTTTTTGCTAGCCAAGTTGGATACAGGGGCCTCTTTTTGTGCAAAGACTTCCAGGACTGTTGTCATTATCCTCCACCTCCTCTCTCTTTATCACAACACCTTTACTCTTTTTTTTTTTCCAATATATAATTCACATAAGCTAGTTTGTAAGTATTCCTTATTTTGTTCCAGTCATGTGGTGGTGTTCATGCCATACTCAAGTTATATGAAGACAAATGTTCGTACAGAAATTGATCAAAACATCTTTTGGTAAAGTGAGACGAGTCTGGCTCACTGATTGTCTGAATGCTACAAAACCAGAAGCTCTAGATATTCTTCAGAGCTGGGATAATCTGCCAAGCAAAAGAAAACCAAAACCTCACTTAAAAGTCATATATGAATCTTTACATAACATACAGTCTATTTTTACAAGTACTATCTAAACAATTTACACCTTTTGGTATGGTATTGCATAAAACCAGTAATTCTGAAAGAATTTATCACTTTAAAAAGTTGTGTTCTATCTTAACAAAAATAAGGAAGAAAGTTATTACTATTTTAAAGTCTAACAGTCTGAAGCTAAGAGAAATTCCAACCCAACATCTGATATAGTTCCTCAGGTTCAGTGAAAACTTTTTTTTCTGCAAGTCATTCCATTGAAATCCAGGGAATTATGGGCAAGGGGGGGTGGGGGGGTGGGGAGGGGAGGAAATGGTAGAATAACATGCATAGTTGTTCCAGAATCAGGAGTATAACCCATACATGTATTCTTCACTATCAAGTCATTATTTCGTCCAAACAGATCACGTGCATCCATATAACTTTGGTGTGTCTCTTAAGATTAATTTCGTATTATCTGTAGTGAAATATAAAGTATGTTTCCACAGTTGAACATTCAGAAGACCTAATTTTATAACCATTTGAATGAGCATGCAAGTTTAATTGTCTGTCTTTGTGCTTGTTCATTGCCAAGCAAACTTTTGGTAAGTGTCCCATGACGTATTTCAAATACTTTGCTACAACATTAAATATTTTTGTGGTACCTGAATATTAGTGGTGTAATATATTCTCATTTATGTATTTACACGATTTTCTTTCTCACAGCGGTTCAATACAACTTTATTCAATTAGCCTTTTCTGCAGGATGTTGCCAACATCTGCATTCAAGAAATCTTTTGACAAGTAACATTACAATGTGTGTTTTCATTTGCACTGGGGAAATAAGAATTGCCAAAGAAAATTAGGAAACAAATAAAAATAGTCATCTGTGGAAATAAAAACGGTCATCTAATTGTCCAGAGAAGAATCAACCAAAAGGTGTATAAATATAGACAAGGTGAATTATGTGTCAATTCAGTGAGTGCTTATTTCCACATATTTAACCAAGACATTAGCTGTAGAAGTACAATCCTTTCCAAGGCTTGATGTATGGCTTATCAGAAAGCTGCTCCAGCCCCTGGAGCACCCCCTGCCCCTCCTGCACTGACCTGGGTGTCACTCCTCTCTCCTCTGGCTGCTGCTGGTGTTGCACAGGGGTTTCCCCCCATTCTTAAATATGTTATCCCATAAGGCGCTACCACCATCACTGATGGGCTCAGCCTTGGCCAGTGGCAGGACTGTCCTGTAGCCGGCTGGCATTGGCTCTGTTGAACACAGGGAAGCTTCTGGCAGCTTCTCACAGCAGCCACTCCTGTAGCCCCCCCACTACCAAAACATTGCCATGCAAACCCAGTACAAATCACAAGTTGAATGGGTTCTTCTTTGAAGGCTGTGGAGCCAAAGTAAAAAACTAAGCACTTGAATTCAAATTTCTAGTACAGAGCTAAAGATGAAGTTTTGAAGTTTCTCAAAGTACTTTTCTTGAACTAATCTGAAGCATCACCTCAGGTGAAAAATGACATTAAGCCAGATGGCATAGCTGTAGAAGCTGTATGAGTAAAAAGAGTCCCAGAAAAGGAAGTAAATTTAAATGTTGAAGAATAAAAATAGGGGAAAAAACAACTACGAAAAGAACTAAACTACACTACATAAAGGTTTGAGTAGTGCCTTAAGTAAAATTCAAGCTAGTGGCTGAAAGAAGATAAACAGTGCAAGAAAGTACCGGGGTTGGACATCAGGGGATGAGAGATGCCACTGTACCATGGCTGGGGTAGAACGTGGACCTCCCCACCACTGACCAGTTATGACCTCACCCTGGGAATGTACTTACAGTCTGTCATCTAGAGGTGAAATTTTAGCTATACAAAGTGTTATACTCTGGCAGGTGGATCACTTGTTTGAAGCAATGCTTGTCTCTACAGTGACAGCAAATCATGAAAGTGAGATAAGTGTGTGAGTTGGAGGTACTTCCAATTCCTCTTCTTGAAACATAGCTATAGGTATTTGATTTCTTAACACAAAAGGCAATCACGTCACAAAATGAAGATGAATGTGTCTCTATATTTCTAACATGCAGGTGTTAAAGTATTTATTTCTCAGTGTAAACACGCATGGTGCCTGAAGTACAGCTAGTTGCAGCAAGTTGATGGGCACCAAGCAACACAAAAAGGTAATCTGTCAGCATTGCCAGGCTGCAGATTCAAGGCAGAGCACCAGCTGCTAACAGGTGTTTTATACTATAAACCATTATTCGTGTTTAGCCTCTCCCCATTCATTGCTGAGGAATAGAAAATATGATGTTACCATTCCTTGCAAACTTTTCAGTTTAAATCCCTGTTATGGTTCTGTTACACTCAGCGTATATTGAACTAGAAAGTACAACACAGAAGCACAGGTGCAGAGTTTGCTGAAGTATGACAAAAATGGACAGAAAGTTATACAAGCTGTGAGGTAGGTATAGTTCATCTGCCCAAGGTGGACAGGTCAACATTCAACAGAAAGAATGAAGGTTATGGTTTCACGTGGCCAGGGGTTTCACTGTCTGAAAACACAGACTCTAATGAGGATTTCTGTGAAAGAGAGCAGAGACGAACCTACCTTTGTCCCTTGCTCTGTACTAAAAATGCAAGATGAAATGCAGAAATTAACATACACTGCTGCAGGTTTCAGCCGTCCCATTCCTCCACAAATGAGGAAAAAACCAGCCCTTTTAACCAGCCCTAGCCTTATTTTTGACTTACAAATATTTGTCTCAGCACTAGTCTTGACTTTTAAATAAAAACAACACAAAAGAGTTAACAGATCAAAGAATCAAGGGGGATTATAAGTAGAAGAGCATTTTATTGGGGGGGAGGTGGTGTTCAGATAGGCTATTAAACCTTTATTTTTTTCAAAGTGAAATACATTCCTGTGAAAGTTCTCTCTGTTAACACTGCCCTAAGATAGGAATTAATTTTATTTCATTAAACATTTCTTCCAGTGATATACACAGTTATAAAAAATCAATAAAAATGGTCACTAAATAATGGTTGCTAAATGGTGATTACAGAAAAGATTTTACAAACAGCAGTAGACTCAAGAGGTCAGGAGTGAAAAAAGAAAGAGACCATTAAGCTAAGTAGGAACAATCTGCATGAAGCAGCAGTACAAAGTGACCCTCGTAAATGTAAAAAAAATTAAGTGCTAGGTCCATATAATCTAGACAACATTTTAGTACTAGAAAAAAAGTTTATAAATTTTGTACACCACTGGAAGGAAATTTATCTCCAAAAGCACTGACAGGACTCATCAAGTCAATGTTGGTCTGACTGTCTTAAATCAACAAGTTTTTTATTCAAGTTAACAACAACCGTTTTTTTAAAAATTATTCATAGCTGTAAGCAATATTTGATCACATTTTAGGACAAACAGCGTACACCATAATGGCCATTACATAACAATCTTAATTTTACCAAAGCTTTTAATTTTGTTTTTTATTGTCAGAAACTTTCAATATTCAGAGAAAAAGTGTCTGACTACCCAAAAAACCCACCTAAATAAATTCAAATTAATATTAACCACCTTAAAAACACACAAAAAAAGGACATCTTTGGAATGATCTTACTTTCTAGTATTATTGTATGTTCTGTTTTTCTTAAGACATCAATATGTCTTAGGACTCAATATTTTATATATAATGCAATTAAAATTTTAAATCATGATAAATATTTTGTTTATGCTAGATGTGTAAATTTTACTGCAAACACTCAGCTAGACATCTTATCACGTAAGTCCTTCCCTATCCAAGACTAGAATTTTCCATTATTGGAAAGAAAGGGATATTTCTTATGGATAAAGTATTGCAGTTGAGTCTCAAAATATCTGAGTTCAATCTTCAGATTCTCAGGTGCATAAATCTGTATTGAAGACTTACCAGAGCTATTTAGTTTACCTGTTTCAAGTTAGACTTCCTCGAATGAGAGCTACCCAGGCTTTGAAATCATATTCAAGCTGCTGTGGCTTCATTTATACCATCTTTATTTTCATTGCACTCAGGCAACTGAGGGAGTACCTTTGCACAGTATTAAGCTGAGGTACTCTAAGGATTGTTTTCCAAAGAATTGTGAGAGTCTTTCTTTGTCCTTCCTATAATCCACTGTTGGAACAGCTGGATACTAACAGAAGACTGCAGGCTTTAAAGTGACATTTTGGTGCTTGTGTTGGTGCTTTATTTGTGATTAACCTATACTACCAGAGTCAACTATTCTGAATTAAAAACACCACTTTGAGTGAAGGGATGTGCTTGTGGGCCTAGGATCCTGGACTGGACACAAACTCTTCCCGGTGGAACAAATCGACTAGTGCAGCCTCAGGCAATTATTTAAACACTTTATATTCCAATAAATCCATCTGAGAACTGGAAATTATATTTTTTCTTCCCCACACTTTATATGTCTGATTCATTCCAAGCTCTTGTAAGACAAAAAAAAAAATCAGCTAGTATATATGGAAGAAATTTCCTAATTAACAGTTTTTAGATCAGGTTTTGAGACACAGGCTTTTTTGTGTGAGGAAACAGTCCAGTACATTGGGACCTGTGCATTGATTCAATGTGTAGGAGCTTATGTATTGAAGGTAGTAAATCATCTTCATAAAGAGGTATTACAAAAATTTTCAAAGTATTGTTTACCTTCTCTTCCCTATAACAATACGGCAGTTTCCCTAAGCCCAGGAAAGAGGAACCACCACGTCAATTTTTGCAATGCTCAGTTCAAACTACCTACAGGAAAGGGAAGTGATTCAGCATTGAAAACTGCTGCTGCAAAAAGTGTGCTACAAGAGATCAAACTTGACTGTGTCAGTTCAGTATATGCAATTGAAAAACTGCAGGAGGGAATTAGCAAGCACAGTCTAAGCGAAATATCTAATATTTCAGACCTATCTGTC
The DNA here is from genome assembly GCF_023634085.1 of Falco cherrug. Lineage (NCBI taxonomy): Eukaryota > Metazoa > Chordata > Aves > Falconiformes > Falconidae > Falco > Falco cherrug. The sequence continues at coordinate 33,920,992 of NC_073699.1, read as the reverse complement.
TCTGGATATTGGAAAACTCATTACTGTCACCCCCTGTAAAATAGTACAAATTTGGTAAATAAGAACCCTTTGTCTATCCTCGCATCTCTATATGCCATGCAACAGCATTGTCAGATAACGGCAACCAGAGGTGAAAGTAGAGATCCAAGCCCAGGACGTACATGTTACGTACATTGCTACTGGTAATTTGTTCATCCACTGCCTAAATAGCTGTAGTTCACATGATATATCAAAGCTGCAATACACACGGAATCAACACCCCTCAATCCCACTGCTTCTATTCTTTTCATACAATTGCAATTGAGCCATTTATCTGTAGACCTGATGATGGCTTTTCATATCAATATCACTCAGCTCTATATGTGTGCTGCTGAAAAATTAGTTATGAATGATTGACACTCACCTCTGTGGGAAAATTACTTGGGGGGGCAATTTGGGAAAACTGGGACCTAATAGAGGCATAGTATTACAGAAGGCTTTTTTTAGGGTAAAATACAGCTATCACTTTCAGGATGGTTGGCACACATGGAATCTACTTTACCGCGGCTCCCTAAGCAGCACACCCTGCCAGCTCAGCACATGCTGATAGGGGTAACGGAGGGTGGAGTGGAGCAGACTGTGGCCAGGGTCTGTTGTACTCCCTGCTGGAACGGGAACTTGATGGCACCACAGCTGATGAGCTGCATAGATAAGCTGCATAGTGAAGCTGCACATTGTCATGTGAAGAATCTATGAGATGTTTGCTGCTCAGCCAACCACTGTGGCAAAATTACTTTCCTCAGGTGAAATAATCTCATTGTAATACCAATGCTTACCTCCATCTCAAAGTTACCTGCCTCCAAGGTTCTACCACACGTCACTGGGCAGGTGATACCAGTCAGTAACAACAATATGTATGACTAGAGTCGCTCAAGTTCCACCTACATGTAAAGAAAATAACTGGTCCTGGACTGAAATAAATCCAGAGGGGGGGGAATTGTTGTCTAAACTCCCGAATTACCAAATGCTGATTTCATGTTTAAATATATACAAATCTGTGAATAAAGTTAGGTCAAGCTGGCGCACTCTCTAAAGCTGTTACGAATGAAGGGACCTAACCAAGGGAGTCAGCCTTAGAAGGATGAGAGACAAAGAACATAGTGAAAAGAACACCGTTATCTAAGTTACACAGAAAGAAGCCTTCAAGTCTAGCTATAAGAGGAGACCAGCTGAAAAGGTGTTGCAATCCACTGACATCAACAGAAAATTAGTGGAAAATAGGACAAAGGTAATTGTGGCAGTGGCAAATTGTGACCTCCAAGTCAAATAGCTCCCCGCAAAAGACACCAAAACCCTGCTCGGAGAGCATGCACAGTTAGTGAAGAACTTTAGTAGTGCTATTTGAGGATGCGTACTAATTTGTGTTAGAAGCAAGAAACTATCCTGTGTCTGATGAATATGCAATGTACTGTGAAGTATAAAAAGTAAGCAAAGGAGGGGAGAAGTTAGGGAAAGCTCCATCGTAACTTCTGGGATCAGTTGATGGGCTGAACCTGTCTTCTCCCCCATAGGGACACCTGCCAGGTAAGAACTTTATTCTATGACTGACTCATGCCAGCTGTTATTAGTGTGTTGTTTTAAGCTTGCTGCTTGCTTTGCAGTCAGGGTATTATCACCGGCAAACTTGGAACCTTATTCTGTCACAAACTTGCATTTTGTATAATTAAAGATCTTTAGCTGAAGTTCATTTTGTATAAATGTCCAGGAATTTGGGTAGCTGTTATAAGGGTTTTGACTCAGTGATGCTGTCAGCAGGGGTCCCTGAAAAGGTTACTCAAATCACTCTCCAATACAGTGGGCTGTCAAGACACAGGTAGTGGACAGGCTGGCCAGAGATAAGGGTCTCATCTTTCTTGGGAAACTGACAGGCTGATCAAATATAAAGGGTTCAAGGAATCCCCCCTTCTTAACGTGACAACCTCACTGGAGTTCATGCAAGACTTCTATTAACTATTGTGGACCATAGTATAAGGTAGTTTTACTCTTCTACCAATGACAACTAATGAACTCCAGCCTACAGAAGAAACTCCTCTTATTAAGCTCCAAGGACATCAGTTTGTATTTGTGTTCATTTACTTTTGGGGACATGGCTAGATTAGCTTTAGTCTCTGCCCTGTCATTATTGTGTAGTGAACTCACTTATGCTTTCCTGTGTTCTTTTTATTTATACAGCTGAATATCCTTTTGCTATTTGTTTAATTTCCTTTACAAAGTCTGGCTAGACTGACTTTTGGCATGTCTCATTATCCCCATACGTCTTGATCTTCTAAACATGATTGCATTGCTGAGCAGGACTTTTTCCTTTTCCTGGTGGGGTGTATACTTATTCGTGTGATTTGTTTTGTGCTTTTTATTAAACCAGTGAGATCCAGAGCCCTATCCTAAAATTTTCCCCAGAGTTCAGAGTATAAATTCCACACAGTTTTTTGTCCTTTTTACACAACAAGATTTCAAGTCTCCAGTTGCTACTCCTTGATCTTTTCAATGCAACTGACTTCACAAATCTTAAGATGTTCATTCACACCCCAGCTGCCAGCTGCCATGATACTTCCTCAGCAGTCAGAAAACAACTCCTGGCCACACAACCAATTGAGATATGTAGTAACATCTGACAAAATGCATGCACCAGCTCACCAACAGATGGCTTATCCTCCACTGCCACCTTCTTTGCATTGCCCACTGGCCCTAGTCTTAGATTCCCTAATAATTCCCTAACAATACTCACCCCATCTAGCTGGTCTTTCTGCTAGTTTTGAACAGATCTCATGCATGTCAGCCTGTCACTGTTCAAAGAAAGATCCACAGACCCAAGTCTGTTGCATACTCACTTATGAATCTTCTCTAAGAAATCCACATATATAATATCTCTCCTTGCCTATATTTTCGGTCTTTAAAATATCAAATTCATGGTACTTATGGTTTCAATGTCCTGTCAAAACCCATAAATTTTGATGATTAATTCATGTCATCAAATAGAGCTCTTTCTATGCATATCTATCTGCAGCCAAAGAGGACAATTCATCATCCCCACAAATCGCTGACCTATTTTCCTGACAATCCCTAGGAAATAAGTAATAGGTCATATTAACTTAGGTCATGTTAGGGAAAAAGGTCATATTACCCATCCTTGGATGCCCATCACTCTATGACTGCTTTGCAAGCACACCCTGCCATGCATCCGGGGTGTGCTGGAGGTGGTTTGTTCCTTTTCAGCTACCAGCTGCTTCCTGACCTTTCTGACAAAAACTTAAGTCTAGTGAGCACTGCTCCCTTTTGCTGATGCTATTTTTCCTGAGCACTGTCGCCTGTTCTTGGTTTGATGAGTCTCCTTCACCTCTTCCTGCTCTCTTTTCAGGCTTGCACATGGAAGTCCTTATACACTGTACGTGGGGGGTCCCGTCCTTGCCAGCTGACCCCCTGGCTCATGTCCATGCTCCCTGGCACTGCTTCAACACCCGTTAATGTTCTTTTGGCAGCTCACCCTGACATGCATATTGGTGAATCCCTTTCACTCCCAGGAAACAGTGAGGCCAGAAATGATCCTGGCCACAGCCAAAACAATATACAGAGCAGCCAGGAGTGTAATTGACCCTTGGCTCTTTCTAACACTGTGCAACACGCATGAGTTGATGTTTTGAAAATGCCCTGTACATTGGGCCGCACAGTGATGTGCATTAGAACAACTGGAACTACTCACTTAGCAGGGAACAGCCCAGGGGATTCAGGGTCCGAAAGGCCACAGCAAAGGTATGTATTTAGATGGACTGAGGGGGTTCCAGTGCTCTATAATCAGTCTTGAGGGATGTAACTGCTATGGCGAAGAATTAGGCTGGTAGGAGGAGTAGCAGTGTCCAGGCATGCAAACTTCACCTCTGCAATCATTCTATAGCTGCAAGGATGTCTTGACAAACAAACAAGGCTAGGCTACAAACCAACAGAGTTGCTTCAGGCTGCAAGAGAACAGTGGAAAGAATATCTGGAGAGGTGCCCATGGCACCAAAAGAAAAATTTTACAAGGTATTTTCAAGAATTCTTCTAGCTGCGCATACTGCTGCTTGGCAAAAGTACTGAACAAATCTTGCAGCCAATCACTGTTAAAATGTCACCATCTTTAATGCAAATAGGTTTACTTAGTACACGACCCCACAGGAAGTGCAAAAGTGGATTATTGACTCAGAAAATAAACCTAATAAGCTTTAAAATACAGCGAGAACATTAAAAAAAAATAAATCACGCTGTAAAAATTTCATTAGAAGCAGTACCTTCTCAAAATGTAAAAATTTTTGGACAGTAAGTACTGCAAAGCTTTCATTATCAATGCCATTCTTATTGTTTGTGCTGTATAATTATGTTTAAGACTAGAAAAGTAAATGAGAAGTACTCAGTGAACCCATTAAAACAGCAACATTATCTGAAAAACAAATTCTAATAATGTATAAATTTAAATCTCATAATAATCTCATAATAGAAGAACTATTATTTCAGCATATACAGTGCTGGCATGGGGTGTAATTTAGCTTGAATCCAAGAGGTCTGTCAGACCAACCAATGCCCTGAGTGCCTTGATAAACTAGAACAGATGCATAATAAGATAACTCAGACAGCTTCCTAAAGTTTCATCTGCCAGTGGGACCCACTTGGTACAGCCAGAGCCCTTTGCCAAGTCTACTTTCTCACACTGTATAGATGGCCTTGCTCCAGTAGCAGCTCTCATCTTCTATCCAGCTGCTACACACAATCTCAGAAAGAGAGTTTTTATTATGCATTAATTCCAAAGGACTACAAAGAACAATAGGACCTGCTAACTACTCCCTAGCAGGTCGTTCAGCACTTTTAGAAGCCCATTTTTAAAGGCTTAGAGTTGGCAAAACTCAGCTCTGCCCCCCCCCTCTTCACACAAATGGTTCAGTGAACCTTGAGCTCAAAAGAATGTGAGGGCTCACATCAGAAATCAGGTTTAGGATTTATTAAACTCTAGATTTTTAATAGAAAATTCTGACACTGTAGAAATACTGGTTTTCTTATGGGTAGTTCTTGAAATCATTGAACTTTGCAATTTTCTTTAGGAGTTTTTCTACATGTACATTTCCGTTGCAGAGGCTTAACTTCTCACTTGAATTGCTCCTCTAAAGCTAGCCTAACCTCGAATGAGTCATGCTGTGAGGGTGAGGAGGCATCTGAGATTCAAGTGACTTGGATCTGCTGTCCTTGGCCATGTATGTCTCTTATTTCTAGGAAGCTCATCCCACAGTTCTGTGCAGTGCAGCAAGCCAAGGTTTTCTATCATTTCTATGCTGAAATATAGTAGGAGGACTTTTTTGAACTTTCTAGAGGGTATTTAAGCCTCTAAGTTTAGCCTGAAGAAAAGAAGGCTCTGGGGAGACCTTAACACAGCCTTTCAATATTTAGAGGGGGCTTATAAGATGAAGAAAGACTTCTTGCCAGATCCTGTAGTGACAGCACAAGGGGCAATGGTTTTAAACTGAAAGAGGGTAAATTTGGATTGGATATAAGGAATAAATTCTTTACAATGACAGTGGTGAAGCACTGGAACTAGATGCCCAGAGAAGCTGTGGGTGCCCAGTCCCTGGAAGTGTTCAAGGTCAGGTTGGCTAGGGCTTTGAGCAACCTGGTCTAGTTGAAGATGTCCCTGCTCATGGATCATCCCTTCCAACCCAACCCAATCTATGATTCTATGATTCTTTGTTTCTATGATTCCATTTATTTGTGAAAAGGTGCAAAGGACTAGCAATACCAAAATACCAGCTTCACCTAAAGAGCAACACAACTTTGTTAGAAGTACTTACACTAGGATTTAATATACTCTCTTTTTCTAGATGTCAGCTGTTGCTCAAACACGCAATGTTGCCTAGAAAAAAAAATCATGGGGACTTTTCATGGAGTAGGACTCACATGGAGAATCAAACCTCTGAAAAAGGACAGTCAGTCCTAGAATAAACAGTTCCATGAGCCTTCATTGCAAGGGTCCTTGCAATTGCCTGTTCCAAAGGATTCAGTGAGACTCCCCAATGTGCTGATGAATTCTTATGATCCAGAAATTTGCTTTGTGCAGTACAGTAGGCAGCCTTTCAGGGTCTGTACTGTGATGACATGATTCTGCATGTTTCTGACTGGATCCCATACATATTTATTATAAGTCTTCTATTTTGGTATATCCCAAAGTTGTCCTTCAGATTTGAGAGTCCTGTGTCTCAAAAATTTGCAGATTCTTTTGATATATTTTATGCAAGTGATGCATATCTTGCATTTTTTAATATTTCCACATTCATGTTCAGATTATTTCTGTCATCTACAGAGAAAAAATTCAGCGTTCCATTAGCTTGGAGGTTTCTTTTTATTGAAAACACAATAAATAATGTCTTAAAGTGAAGAAATAATGGTGTAAACATGTATAAATCCTGATTATTCAGAAACATTCTGAATTTATTACTTTAAAACTCCCAGGAAGTAAAAGAAATTAATTTGGTATTTTATATTAATAAACAATTCTATTTCTTTCTTACTTTGGCTACTCAATACATGTAAAGAGTATGATTTTGAAATAAACTCCTTAAATGTAATACATTAACCTACATTAAGACAGCCTTTTGTTTAATTAATGAAATTGTTTCCAAATACTCCACATTTCTTACTGCAACAAATCAGCATTGTCCAGACACAATAACTGGAGATTACACATGCACATATACTCCTGGTTAAGCACCCTAAAAAAAACCCAACACACCACAACTTGAATTTCTGTTTCAGTACCCTACTGCATTAAACTGGCTGATTCCATATTTTGGGGTTTGTGAATCTGAGATGTGATAAATTGGATATAAACCCTGTCCCTTTTATAGGTCATGAATAGGGCACTTATTTTTGTTATATGATCTCAATCCTAAGGTGAAAGACATTGTTCCCTAGTTTGATGAATTTAGTGAAAATTTTGCTTCTATAGTGAGCATGGTGAGCATGGAGACAAGATTTCTGGATTATAGTCTTGGAGGCAACTAAATTAGCCATGACATTTTATGAGTTCTTTCAGCATTACAAGGCTGGATTATGGTGAAAATTAATGATTTTCATACCAGATCCTTCAAATCAAATACTGTTCACCTAGTCAAAAGTGAGTTAATTTCAAACTATGTACTTTCTCCAATCAGCTATCAACAGACTCCAGAAAAACAAGTTTTAAACTTGAATATCAACGAAGAAAAAGTTCAAACACTTTGGAGGAAAAAAAAAAAAACGTTTTAGTACGGGATTTTTTCAGCACAAATCCAGACATGTGAAAGATATTTTTATGTCCTTTTTATAGTAAGTTTCAGAGTGAAGCCAACCAATCTGCAAAAATTGCACATGTAAGTGAGCAAATATTCCTGCTATTGCCTGTGCTGTTTGATCTCACAGTCTAGAAGAGAAGCAGAACTATATTTAATGACTCCTGCAGCCAGAATTTCGATTTAAAAAACCATCCCTGAGCTCTGTTGTTCTTTGAAATATGAAACCCCCATCTCATTTTCCTGCTCAGAGAGCTTGAAACTGATGACGTCAAGATCCTTCCATTAAATCGCTGACAGGTAGCCGGCTGCCAGGATTCCAGACGGGACCCAAATTCACAAGGCGTCAGGGATGGAGGTTAATGTCCACACACAAGTCTTATAACAGCCAAATACAGAAGAGAAGGTTTTCGAGAAGCAACTTCCACAAGGATGTCAGAAGCAGAAATTAGGGAATGAAGGAGATATGCTTCAGCCCCTTGTACTTCCATGGTAGGTGATGAAGTCTATAATTAAAAGCAGTCTAAGGATACTGTTAAGTGACAGAAATACTGGAGACAATTTGTCAGCACCTGGATTAGCAGGCCCACAAAAATAAATTATTCATGGGTTGCTTATGTGTTATGTCACCATCATGAAACAGTTTTGTTAGTACTAGCTTTACTGTTTCATTTCTTGGGCTGAATAGCAGATTTGTCACTCCCACAAAAACATTCACATTTTCTGTTTAAGAGAATCTGAGATGTGTCACTGTAATGCAAAAAGTATAAATATTACTTTTTTGGGAGTTTTGTCTTTACCTGTGTAAAAAGAAGGAGTCTTCATGTATATTCCTATGTTGTAGCAGTGAGTGGTAAGACAACACAGAAGCCAAAGCCCCTTCAGGTGCTCTTATCCCAGTAAAGTCTCACACAGGTTAATGTGGGACAGATGATAATAGAAGACTGCAGAGCTGGTCAAGAAAAGAAGATAACTGAGTCCAGAACAAGAGCAGTGCCAATAAAGAAAAGTAAAAATTATAGAGTTTATGGGCACTGAATGGAGTAATAGGGAATTGTGTATCTATAGAAGCAAAGCAGGAGAAAACAGTAAAAGCTTTCACCAATGTTCTGTGCACAACAGTGATACTCTTGTGCTGGGGTGGAGCACAGCATGATAATAAGGAGTTTACCTACATTTCCTGTTTAGCACTCCTCCATGTTTTCCCCTGCTTCATGTTCGTGTGCTTCAAAAGATAGGTGACACCAGTTTATACTAGCTTGAACTTACTCCTGCTATATCCGCTCTGCAAGTATCTTGTTTAACTTGAAATGCAAAACCATCTCACATTCCAGGACCTAAATGTCTACGCAGATAGTGTAAGAAGTGAGCCAATTGCTGTTCAGATGATGAGTTGTGATTTCATAAACATTTAGTGATAGGAAAGTTTGTTTGTATTCCTGTCCTAGCCCGTCATCTTAACTAAATCTAAAATTTCATCTATGATATCCTTTAACTATGGACATCTCTGTTTTATAAAGATGAACTCTATTTCCTGAAAGTGCATGGTGAAGCATTGTGTTTTCATGTGCAATATCTTGATTATATTTTGCAAAGAGGGATTTCTGTCTCTGCGACATTGTAACAAAAATCACATACCATGTATGAATGCATCATTTAAAGTTGCGTAGGTTTATGGCATACTGTGACAGCTTTTTCTCTCCAGAGTCCGCTGGTCGTTTGATAATGGTTTTAGACCTTGACATGAGTGCCTTCAGGCATTTGACCTACACGGGACACCTACCAGCAAATTATGTTGACTGTAAATAAGGAAAAAACATACATGAAACATAAATCTTCCTTTCTTGCTAACAGAAGAAAGTGGTAAAAAGTGTCCTTGATTACCGATATACAGAGAACCTGAGAAACCAAAAGGCTGTTTGCAGCGATATGGCAAAATGCTGATGGAAAATCACTTTGGCAGCATGTGAGGAAATGGGGAAGTGAACAAAAGACAAAAGAAACAGTCCATGTAAAACTTCCTGCTTGCATAAAAATCCCGGCATCGACCTTCCTATCTCTATGGAAATTGCAAGATAAATAGTTTAACCCTCAGATTTATAATTTTTAAGTGACTAAAACTTATAAAATGCTTCCAGAATTGAGGGGTCATGTATGCTAACAGGCCCACAGCATGACACTAACACAAGATGGGGAATGCAGAAGTGCCATAGCAACGAGGTGTTGGTAAAGGTCTTGTTTGAAATATCATGTACTAGGCTGGTCATCTATGCTCAAGAAAGAAAAAATTGAACTGGAAGAGAAGCAGAACCTATGGAATTGATTAAGTAAAGAGAAAACCATACAATGAGGCCTTGCAGAGTTTCCATTGTTTAGCCAAGAAAAACAAGAGATGGAAGAGGATACAAGGACTCTAGAAATATGTCTTTGGATGAATATCAAGGAGAAAAAGTATATCTCAAGCTAAATAGAAGCACTAACATAAAATCAAATTACTGTAAACTGGTTATGAATAAATCTATTCTGGAAATTCCTGATATTTGAACAGCAAACTTTTAAGAGTAGCCACATAAGCTATGGGAGAAAGTGAAGCTAAATTTGTTTTAAGATGAACTTCAGAAAAGAAAGAGCTGTATAACAGAGAAAATGTCTGGGCCTAGGAAGCTGGTGGCTCACTTCAGTCCTCTAGACAGAGGCAACTAGTGCCATGTCCTCGGACACTGCTCCCAGCCTCCAGCTGCCAGCTCAGGGAAGTTCTTCTACAAGATCTAAGTAGTATTTGCCAGACGTGCAGATTTTTTTATCTAAGATACAGCATCTCAAATGGCATTAGGCGACCATGTGTAAGCTTCTGAATCAGGCTGTGAGCATGGGCAATCAGACTTCAGATATGTCATGTGTTACGTAGGCAGAGACTTATCCTAAGTACCTGGATCTTTATGAGCTTGTATTGCATCTATAATGTGTTCTCAGGGCTTTTTACTTGTCACATTTGGAGGCCAGGGAGGATTTCCACATGTGAATGTTCTAGTTTCTAGGGGAGGCAGATTTTGCTTTCAGCTTTGAAGCTGAAAATGTTCACCATAGCTGAGGGAGGAAGTTTACAAGATACATTTGAGGGTCACATTGCTTCAGGCTGTTGCTAGGGGTTAAAGAAAATACTGATCAAGAGAGAGGTTTTTCTGCCCAGTTTGGTTTAAAGGGTCTTTTTTCTCTTGCCTTTCTGTATAGAAAGTAGTTGGTCTTTGAGGACATTTTGTTTAACAGATACTATGCTAGTCCAAAGACTGGAGATGTTCTTCGTTTCTTGCTTACGCTTCCCTTGGCACAGCTGTGACACAGCCTGCATAAGACTATAAATTCAGTACAGGGTGATGGACATGCTTTGCAGTCTAGAGTGTTAGGTACATGTGGAATCTCTGCAGCCTTTTGAACCTGAGATTTTTCCTCGGTTGCCCACAGTTCTGGGTGTTCTGACCTGGATGAACCGGACTGTACAGATCATGACCTAAACTGTCTTTCCCAGCCATATGCTCCTATTTTTATGTCCATATATGTATAATCAATCACAATCAATACTGAATGCTGGGAGAACTTGCATTAGGCTGCCCTGAATTTTCTGTGAATTCTAGCAGTACGTTTTTTTACACTTATTAGCTCACTCCTGGACATCTTTCTCCATGTAACAGAATAAATAATTGTTATTTTATTTTAGATGTTCAGTGTCTTTGTTGTGGACTGCTTCTTTGCAGGAAACACCTCAATGATTATTTTTTTATATTATTTCTTTCTTTTTTAATAGAAGTCACATACATACTGGGTATACTTGAAAAATTCTCAGGAAGGTGCATTGCCACAGTTGCATATTTGAAAGTGTCCACACAAGTATAAAATAGCTGTATGCACAGAGAATGTAACCTATACTATATTAAGCTGTGAGCATTGCATGTGCCACCTGGTTGTTTTACCAGAGGCTCATATGTGATTATGGAGGAGATAAGTCTAAACGGCGAGGTAGAATTAAAAACCAAGAAATAAAACATTTAGAGATACAATGTTTCTGCAAAAAAACTTTCAACATACTTAATATCTGGGAGATGAATGGGAAAATGTATACCTGACTACATTTTCCCAGGAAAATGAAAACTGGGATGTCAAGATCTTGGCCCTTTGAGTTCAAAACTCCCTTCAAGAGAGGAGACTCTGGAAGCAGAAAGACAAAGCTACTTCCTGAGACAGCATCTGTGTCAGGAGGAGACTGAATGTGAATCTGAGTTGTCACAGGAATGAGATGCTGAGTCAGAGCACCCTTATGGGAAATGCCCCAGTTTAGGATGGGCTTGGGTTTGCCAGGAAAAGTGAGCCAGCACGTAAGCCATGATGCTGATCCACCATCATCCTCATCTGGGTGTGATGAAGCAGATAGCGATCCTGGTGCAGAGAGCTGTAGCTATCTTTTCCTGTATCTCTGTCATTAGTCACAGCTCCCACCTGGGACCTGGTAGCTGACTGCATGTGAACCAGGCCAAAATCAACAGACTAGCTACAATCACAGAATGTAGGAATATATTAAAGGAAGCTGGAATTACACTAGCTGTCACTTCTCATATTTTAGATTATTGCCCTGTAACTGGGAATAGAGGCTGCTGGAGCTGAAACAAGTGTACACAGGTACAAATGTTTCCCCCTGCTCATCTGTGTTTTAAGCCTTGTTCAGGGGTAGCTGAAAGCTCTCTTTGACCTTGCCCTGAAATGGGCTAGAAGTGCTCACTGAGGTCCAAGAGACCTCAGCTGCTTACCTTCTGGTGCCAAGTTGAGATCGAGACCCTGACTGAATCCACATGTCTGGACTTTTTGGTCATTGACATGCTAAATCTGGATAAAAATTTAGTATGTCAGTAGGTATGTTGATGACAGAGCTCGGAATTAACTTTCAGCCATAAAACTATCATAACTTCCTATGATGCAGAGAGGCAGGGCAGAGGGAGTCTGAAGACAGCTGTGGATGGCTAACAACTGGACAGTGCTGAGCTGTATGTAGGAAGATTACAACATATCCAGTGTGGATTATTTTATTGCTGTTTTCTTATGTCATGCAGTGTTACTGTGAACAGTATCTTGAAAAGCCTGTTAAGTCACCGTCTGTTCCTGCTCGCAGTTCCCAAGAGAAGAACAGCAGGTACAGCATGTAACCCAGGCTTACTGAAGCAATGTCAGCTTAGCAATCAGGCACCTAACATCCAAGCTCTCTTCCAAAAGTGTAAGAGCCACTGCATTCACTCCCAGGCAAGTGACATCCCCTAAAGTCACATTCAATCAGACAGTGGTATGGGTGGAAGGACAATATACTTTATTTCAGAAGTTCTTTTAGCTTTGTCTTAGCAAAAGACTGGTAACATTTCTGTTAACAAAGCTTACATCTCATCTTTTATGGATTCATTGCATATTTATATGCTTTGGTGCCTCTTCAAGGAAACTGGTGACACCTCCTATTTTCTTCATGATAGTTACATCAGTTTTACAAGACATGATCAAAGAGCTTGTCTTTAGCGTTGTTTCTAAGTAGAGCTTTTGTTATTACATATCCTCTCCAGAAAAAACAACTTTGTATCTCCTGAGAATGTAACAGGTCCACAAAACCGTATCTAATTGCAGATTCAATGTAATTGGCTTTCTTGTGCATTCAGTGCACCAAAGCACTGCTATCAGGTCTGCTTTGCACCATGTTCTGGTGAAAAGAGGTCCAACAGAAGAGTTCCCTTCCCTTCAGGAATACAGAAACAAACAAGGGAGTTCGATAAACACAGGCTGGAGATAGAAATAAACTTTTTGGAGGTATTCTTCCTTTCTCGTATCTGGGAAAACAGGGGTCAGATCATAGGTAGTATATTTGTTCCTGTTAGTTCATTTTCGTTTTTCCACAACCTGAATTGTCTTTCTCCTCTTTCCTTCCCCAGGGAGGTCCAGCCTGTGAATCCCAAAGTAGTGCTTACCTGATTATTACTCTCCTACTACCATCCAGAAGGTTAACTACTAGAAACATAGGTAAAAGAAGGGCAGTGGTATGGCTCATATTGTTCTAACACCAATTAAAGTCAGTAGAAAGACTTGCACTGACCCCCATGTTTTGGTGAAGTTGGACTTTTATAGCTTGAGTTTGAAAACTGGTCAAAGAAAACAAACTGCAACTTAAGATCTGACATTGTGTAAACCAAAATCAAATACAAAGCAAAAAAATCTTTGAAACGTTAAAAAAAAATACCCTTGAATTAACTGCTTGGAATTAAATATTGTTATAACCGTATTAGATATCATATGTGGCAAATTTCTTTTGTCCATTAGTAAAAAATCAAAATCAATAATGATTTTTTTAAAAAAGAATGGACATTTCTTATTCCATTTGGCAGAACACTGAGTAGCAGGCTACTTGCACAGGCATGATCATCTCACAAGTCTTATTTTCTCTAGTGCTACAGTTGTCCTCAAATTTTGATTTCAGGGTACCACTTTCCTCAGACCTACATCCCAGGCCTTACTGCTTTGCCAGCAACTGGTTGCATGCATCAGTCTAGGGAACTAAAGGCCAGTTTCTGGAAGGCAGACTTATGGAAAACAACTGACAATGAATCCCTGAAGTTAGTAGGTGTTAGTCATTAAAATTGTTCTTAATGAATGAATCTCACAACACCGAAAGTAGTACTCACCAGACAATGAGGGAAGTGGCAGGATGTACTCACACAAAGCATAGAAATGACATGACAAAAAACACCATCTAGGTTGTAGCAGCATCTGCTTCTGCTCATTCTAAAGAATTATAAAGGGTTAACATTTATTGCAACGTAATTAAGCACAGAGAAAAATAGAAGGTGATAAGCAATGTTTGCTTCCACATGCCACAAACAGAGACAAGATACATAAATACAAAAGGGAAGGGTAAGTTGCAATGAAGGTTAACTTCTCACAGACCTTAATGCATGCGTAGATGTTCAGGTCAGATCTCTTCAATCAGAGACAAATTATTGAATTTAATTCATTTAAGCTATATCTAACCTCAGCAGATAGTGTTTCACAAGGAGAGAATCTGGGAGGTAGAAGAGTTGACCACAAGGATGTGATGTCCACATTCAGTTTAAAGTTCTTGCTGAAAACTAGATCTAGTCTGATCCCACTTGTTCAACACCCATTAGCAGTGGGAGTGCAGGTATCTTCCTGCAGCATTTCTACCAGATTAGTTTTATTGAAAAAAAAAATAAAAATCCAGTCTGCATGCTCCAAGACCAATTCATAGGGTGAACTCTGAGACAGCAAGGAATTGACAAACTCTCTTTTGATCCAAACTAGAAAAATAAGTCCATTGATGTGTCTACCTCATGTCCATAGTGTTTATCCAGATGTATCTTTTGGGCATTCACATCTGTGAGACTACATTCCCAATCTCCTTCAATTGCAAAGTAAGATACCATTATTAAGGTATTATAACACAGTAGCTCTTGCATTTCGTTGGCTGTGGTTTTCTTGAAGCCCATAAAACAGTCATGTCTTCCTTTCTGCTAAGAACTTGCCTGATTCAGCACCTGCTGAACTCTGTGAAAGTCCTTTTGGTGACTTCAAGCAATTGTGGAACAGCCCCCAGGTAAACTGCTCATTCAAGTGCTTTGAGTTGGATTTTCAAGTGAATTTGATTGTTATTCAGTAGCGCTGCTTTGTCTCAGAACCACTGCTGGACCTATTTTATATTGGCAGGAGCAAAGATTCCTTCTGCTCAGAAGCCAGGAGATGGTATAGAGCCAGCTGCAGTTTCTGTAGTTCCAGCACTTTTCCAACACCTTCCAACACCAACACCTTGGCACCTGCTGCAGCAAAGTCTGACCATAGGAACAGGATCAGTTATTATATCTACTTTTCTCCACAGTAACATCTTTTTTCATATTTCCATGACTAGGTGTGTTTGGTATTGCCCTTTATTAGCCCAAGTCTGGCAAAAGTCTAATTTCATAGCCAGTACAAATACCATTGAAATTTAATGAAGAGTCAAATATTCACCTGTGTGAAACTCACCGTTACTCCATGCCTCATGTTGGTCTGTCTAATGCTTTTCTTCCCTCTGTGTCCAAATTTTTACATCATTACATCGTGAGGCATGTAACACAGTAAAGTACCGCCAGCAAAAGCCACATCTCTGTCCATGGAACATATTCCTTTTCACTCAGCAGTTTCTCTGCTGCAGCAGGTATGGTTCATATCCTCTGACTGAAAAGCAGGTCCCTGGAGGAAAGTGGCTGCTGCTCATAAAAATACACTGTCAGGCAAAAATGATGCATTCTTTGGTTTTAATATTTAGTATGATCCCATGATGACCCCCAGCCCACATACCAGGAACTTCTAACCTAGATGATGTTGGGCAACAGAGAGAATTGGTTAAACAAATGGGGCTTTTTTTGTTCAGCAAGTCACTCCCTGTGTGTTCTACCACTGAGCTTTTTTATTGCAGAGTAGGTTTGTTTGAAGTAAAACTGACAGAAAATTTTGTGATAAGATAGTTGTTTGTCAGAAACTGTTGATCTGTCCAAATAGAAAAGTATGACTGAGAAGCACTCACACTACTTGTAAAGGACAAGGCTTATCTGGTCAAATTCAGACGGAAGACAGATGTTCACTGACCTTAAAAGAGTTTCAGGCAGGCACGTGGGAGTAAGAATCCAACCATGACGTTCTTGCTTTGCTTATTTCAGTCCATGGATCTGAACCTCACACTCCCACACACCCAGCAGGTTTTCTGCTTTCTGGACTATTAAGTCATCTTCCCTTATGCTCTCTCCAAACAGATAATGCAGTTAACCATGTGAAGTGGAGTATGTCCAATACGAATGACTGAGAGAAGCATGGAGATTTACTCAATAACATGTTTCAGATGTTTGGTTAAAATCTACCCCTCCAGGATTCAAACACCTTTCAGTAATATCCTACAAAAAGGTAAACATGTCAAGTGAAATGTAGACAGAAAAAAAGACTGAAGTTAAAATTCTTTGGCATGTTCAGAGATCTAGATTTCCAATATGCCAGCTCTCAAGATACTTCATAATATGGGATAGATAGGTCTGCCACCTTCTACTAGCAACCTGGAAATGACCTAATGTAATTTCTAAGTATAATATCTGTACACACACCCCAAAATATAAAATCGGCACAAGAAATCAGAAAGGGAAAAGGAAAATAGTTTTTCATTGTGTTCTTGCATAACAGTTTTCTGTAACACAGGAGTGGGACAATCAGTAATGTTGTGCACTCACATAATCCTTTGAGATCTCATATTCCTTTAAAAAAGTTAATAAACTCATATCTGTGGATTCCTTGAGGTAGGTATTTTCCTCTTTTTGAAGATGAGAAAAATGTAGTATAGAGGTAGTAGGTTCTCCATATCAGATAAAAGGTCATTGGCAGAACCACAGAAAGAACCTGTATATATAGCCCTCAGCCTTACCTATGACATTATCCTTCTCCATAAAGTATTCTTCCTTCCAAAGGTATCACAGTCAGAGTTGAATGGAAAGATGCTCTTTCACCTCATCTACGTTGAGGTTTCTCCTTTTCTCCTGTTACATGAGATGGGTTCAAGTACTGCCTGTGAAGCAAGGGAGAATTACCCAGATCATCTAGTCCTCTGTTTTTAAAGTGTATCCCTAATCAAAGCAATATGAAGTATTTTAACCTTGGATCTCCTTTCCTAATGCTGAACAGGCTCTACTGTACACAGGATATATTTGGGTGGGGTTTTTTATTAACAGTTTTTTCATTAGAGCATCACATTTCAGCAAACTATTTCAATTAATTCCTTTTTTCCAATGAAAAAACATTTTGCTGAGAAATTTCTAAGCACTTGACTTTCAGAATAAGTTAATAACCTGGACTTAAAACCTGAATTCCTTCCTGAAGGCATATTTCATCCTCTCAAGGATTTGATCTGCCACATAAAAAAAAAAAAAACAACTGGGAGTAGCACTAGAAATAACAATGGTTTATCATTTGTATTTTGTTAGGAAAGCAATTTTATTCATAGCAAAAATCACCTCGGAACTTTCTTTTGACTGCAGTGACATCTGCTGGTAGTCAGAAAAATTCTGAATATGAAGTGAGAATAAACATGTCAAAAAGACACTAGGTATGGGGCCTAGCAGCTTGACTTTTTATTTCTAAGTAGGAGAGCCAAAAAACCCCAGACATTCCAGGGTTCAGGCATGTATCCTCCCAAGGACTTCAGGCTTGCTCATGTTTCTTGATGTAAGAAGAAATGGTCCAAGTGGAGGAGCCCAGGTTCAGCAGTGTTTTAAAAGGCAAAGAAACCTGATTACCTGATACATGGGAAGCAGGGGAGCAGCTTGTTGCTCACTTTCTATTCCAGAGTGAACGAAAAGAAGGGAAAAGACTGCAACTTTTCCTGTGGGAAAAAAAGAGGGAAGAATTTAAGAATGCAGAGGGGTCTACAGAAGCAGCATCACTGGTAGAGGTAGAGGTAGAGGTAGAGGTAGAGGTAGAGGTAGAGGTAGAGGTAGAGGTAAAGGTAGAGGTAGAGGTAGAGGCAGAGGCAGAGGTAGAGATAGGCTAATGCCTAGAGCTGTCAGACATCTCCCATCCTGAGGCATTGAAATGAAACACAAATAGAGTGAAACTAGTACAGTGGTAAGCTAAAAAACTGAAACCCTGCACAGATCACCCTTGAGCATCTAAACCACATCTCCTGTTTTCTTTGTGTGTGCCCATCCCCTCAATTGGATTCTTGATGCCATTGGGGATGTTTACATCTTCCTGCTCTTCGCTAACACAGTCCTTGTTCTGCCTCTACCTTTCAAAGAGATAGTGGGCACCTAAAAAATACTATATAGGAGCTAAGGATTTGTATAAGACACTCAGATAGGTATCTTTCATTGTAAATTCTCTTTAAATGTTTTGTTCTTTTTGGATTTAACTGTAAATTCATAACAAGAAGCCTATAAGATACATTAAACTTCTGCAGCATCACAAAACATGATTTTGAAGCAACATGATGTATAGTAACACACTCAAAAGTTATTTATACATAAGGATCCCCCTCGTTTTATTTGTCAAGCAAACAGAAAATCTTATATACTTTAATTACACTCTATTTGGCAATATGCACAATGGAGAAAGTATTTTAAAATATGTCCTTTTCTTAATAATGCAGAATAATGGTATATAAGTATTTTAAAAATCAGTACTGAATATATTCAGATATCAAATACTTACTAGGTCTTTCCAAAATGACTGAGAAATACATCAAGAAATATTGTCCAAAGACAATAATTTAATGCTAGTCAAAGTCAGAAAGCTGCATTATCTAATGCATTAAATTATTCTGTTACCCTCTGCCTTTCAGTTAAAATCAAGAAGATGTATGTTGATAAGGACAGTGGGTCATCTCTCTGGACTCTGTGATCTTCCACATTACCCAGGAATCTATCCTGTAGCCATTTGGAGAAACACTGGGAGCAAATGAGTTATGAGTCATGTGAAGAAGAAAAGGCATGACACAAATTTTGAAATTAAATGCAAAGGGAAATGACAAGTACTGGAAATACAAACTGCCTAATAAGCAACTGATAGTGAAACAAGGCAAATGCTGGAAATGGCAAATAATGAAAGAAGACAGATACTGCGAAGAAAACACAATAAAAGAAGAGAATTAAAACAAACACAGAACTAATGGTATCATTGATCCTAAGGAATTTTGAAAGGGTAGAACAAAAATACTGAAACAAGCGAAGCTCTAGGGAAAATGCTAAATTAAGGCGAAGTACAAAATAAGAGATCAAAAGATTCACTTAGAGGCTTGAACCTCTAAGCATCAGAATTGTCATTTATGGACTCTGACTCTGTCCACTGTTTTTTGTGTAACTTCACTATACTCTATTCTACTCTATTTGTTTCCTGGCATATAAGTACATGCAGATACTGTTTCCAGGACTGTGGAACATTTTTAAGATCTTTGGCCATTGTTTTAAATGTGGTCATTCAGTCTTTAATTTACACCTTGAGTAATCTTAATAAGCCGCAGAAACTACACTTGCTAAGCAAGGCAGAAATTTCTCCAAGTTCATTTATTGATTCTTCAGAAAAAAAATAGAAGGCAGCATAAAAATAAAGATGAAAGGCCACAGACTCAGATGAGATATATTATCAGTGCAGGTAGATGGGCTTCTGATTTGTATTAGTTAGGAAACTCACATTGAGGTTCTGTCACTGTAAGAGAACTTCTGAGTGTGACATCTGCTAAGGGGGCAAGGTCTAGGGAAGAAACAGATTTGTAATTAAAAGCATTATTTACTCAGCCTAACCTAAGGCATCTTTGTCAGGCATCTCCTCGGAGTCACGTGTGACTGGAGACTGCATTGACTTTACACAGAACCAAGGGAAGATACAACAAAACTGAAAAGGCTTAGAACTAGCTACGCCAACACTGCTATGAAAAAGATTACTAGTGTGAAACTAATATACTAACATGAGAATACTGGACATCTCAAGGAAAAGGTAGAAATTAGCTTTCCCAGCTCTCATAGTCTTGCCTGACTTCAGTACAACTAATCATGGGATATTAATGGCATAAATTCCATCCTTTAAATAAAAGTTGGCAGCATTGTAGAGCCCAGTTGATTTTAGAGGACAATCATGAAGCATTCTGAGAACAGGTTCCCTCTATCTTAATGCTGCAGTTATGCGTCTGTGTAGCTTTATATATAGGCATAAACCTAAAAATTTATAGACGTGTCTGACGGAACAGACTAGGAACTGGAAATACAGATTTTTTTTTCACTTGCATTAAAAATATTTTACATTGTTGCTTCATATTTTCAAAGAGCCTTCAAGTGAAGACCATCGTCTAAGTGAAGTAATCATGCAAAAACTGAGTATATGTAAGAATCAACTGCTAAGTGTAGCCTGCAAAGAAATGTATCTTTTTGCCCTTTTACTCTATTTTACAAGCAGTTTTGGTTTCTTGTCAATATAATTTGTCAGTTGAAATGTGATATTTACCAGGATATTTACCTTACTAGCTTTTCTGGGACTTTTAAAAAAGTTTCAGGTTAGAGGGCAGAGGACTCAATATAAAATATAAAATGTTTCAATAGTAACAGGAATTTTCAAATTAAACAAACAAAATGAAAAACAAACCATACATTTTGAATATGGGGTCACACTTTAAGCGGAGAAATATCATGACTGATTCCATATTACTGGCAAACAGGTCTTACCCAGAGAAGCAGGTACGATAGGATTCCAAATTTTTGCTTCAGTGTGATTTATGATCATATTTAAAACAGAACGGAGAACAAACTTGGAATATACTTTAAATTTATTTAATAAGACACTACAGCTTGAAGAGTAAAGACAGAACAACCTGAAGATGTTGAGTTACACCAAGTCTAGCTGTAATTTAATAGACAAAAAAATGTTTTTACAGTTTAAACAACAGGGAGAAAAATATTACAAAGGATAGTGGCTATTTCTGAAATGAAAGAGATGTTCTGTTTAAAGGTTTCATCAGTTGAAAATGTGGTTCTCTGTACATTAGAGATGACAGAAGGTCTAAAATCAAATTTCTTCAAAGTAACAAAGAAATGGAAAGATTAGCTTAAAGCCAAGTTAGTTGCTTATTTATATTACTTTCCTATTGGACCACACACTGGGCTGATTCTAGCTATTATTCCTAGTCATTCCCAAGAAATATGGGAACCATGCATGATTAACCAGACCTTCAAAGGCAAAATTACCAATGACAAGAACGATTCTGAAGTTCTGTAGAATCATCTGTCCTGTATACCCCCGTGGTGACAACTTCCAACTGTATGCCTTGGGATCCAACACCCTCTGTTCAGCAACCCAGACATGCTTTTGGGTCACACTCACAACAGGGCAAGCAGAATTTGTAAACCCATAGAACAGACACAATGTGGGAGGCACCACTTTCTCATTTAGGTTTTTTGCAAACTATGTACCCTAAAATGACTAAGTTTATCATGTATATTTAAAATTATATTTAAAATGCAACTAAGAGTAAATATTAATTTAGAATATATAGAAAATTACACAACTAAAACAAATAATATATAAACAAGAACCAGTGATAGGTTCTAGATTTGTGATTCATGAAGGCTGACTTACTACATCATAGCTATAAACGTGAATAAAACAGTAAAACTGTCATCAAGACAAAAGAAACATTAAAATTATGATATTTAAATAAGAAAGGCAACTACAAGTAAGAAGACTACAATGACAGTTGATTTTCCTAAAATTTACAGAATTTTTTTCGTACAAAGATTTTCAGTAACATAGTTGCTTCCTGAATCAACAAGCCACCAAGAGAAATTTGTTTGTAGGTTGTATCATCACAGTCAGGGATTATAATACCATGAAGTCATCAGCTAAAAAGTCAAGAGATTACTGAAAATTCAACCTTATTTTACTGATTTTTATAAATTTTGTCTCCACCAAAGTTATGCATTCAGAGATTTTATCTTTACCATTGATTTAGCCTCTATATAGAAAAGGTTTATCTATAATTAGAGATGCATGTAACACCAAATTGCAGTGATTTCAACCCTGTACAGGTTGCCTTAAGCAGCCAGATACTGTGCAATACAATCTGTCAATACTTAAAAACTAAAATCACAATAGATTTTGTCCCTAGAAACAATAATGAAACATGGGATTAACCTAACAGAGTGATTTCCAAGGCTAAGCATTTACAAGTTTGCATAGGGGTGAGTCATATAAAATTAGTGCTCAGCTCCATGATTCTTGACCACATCAAACTTTTTCTATGTGCTGAGTTTGCACAGCCAGACAAATGTACATGGGACTCCCTGCTTGCACTCTCTGTTGTATAATTTGTTTATAAAAACATAGACAAACATGGCTTCAGTCACGGTCTTGTGTAATTCTTGCAAATTCCCTGCTGCACAAGCCTTTGAAAATATATCCAGAAAAGAAAACGAGAATATTTAAAATGAGCTGAAAAATTACATCTGAGAACTTGCTGCAGCCTAATATGAACTTTTGTTGAATAATGATAGTGACTACTTCAATCACACACTTTGAAGGGGATAAGAAAAAAGAATGAAATAAATTATGGAGTATATTCTTATCTTAAACCCAAAGAAAAGTTTACTGTGGCATATCAGATGACCAATACCTTCCATATCACTACAAATATTCTCTCACATGAATGGTAATAAAACAAAAAAATCACAAGCCCCTTTGTATTTCCTTGTGGATAAATTCAATACAGAATTAATGCAAGCCAAACCAAAGATGGCATGTCAAGACAAAAGCATTTGTATTTTAGTCATAGCACTATGCCTTTTCTCCAAAGATCTTGATGTGCTTCATAAACTTTAATTAATCTTCACAGCACGACTACCAGTCAGGCAGAAATTATATAATTTTCAGAAAAAGCATGGCATAGCCTTTATTCCTTATGCCTCTGCTCTGAATACATACTGCATTTTTTCCACTGTGATATATTGTGGAAAAATACATAATAGCAAAGCAAAAGGCCCCAGTGGACCCAACTTTTGTTAGTTTAACTTTCTTTGCTTGTATTTCTTACTTTTTTTTATAATAGCTTACATTAACTGTTCCCTTTTTTAACTTTATTACTGAATTCATATATGTGTGCCTAAACTGAGGTTATGGTAAGACATGTTTCTTTTTTTCTTGTTGTTTGGCGAGGGGGTGGGGGGGTGGGGGAGGTTTATTTGAAAAAGTGATAGTTTAGATTGCATTATTCCCTAGAATCAACTATGGAAAATACACATGAGAAAAGTGCACAGAGGCCATCTAGATTTGTAAACGAATTGCTACAGGAACTGTACTTTTCAGAGCACAAATCCTCTTTTCCTACATTTGCATGCACATAGGACAATATGACCACATTTTCTTTCGGAACAACTGAACACCTTGATAAAAATATGATACCACATTAATAAGTGATCCTCTCCCTCCTTCAGAGTGTGCCTTAGGGTTTATGCTTCATTTAAATACAGCGCTATAAAGCAAGCCACTGCTTCTCCAGGACAGACAGAGGAAGTGAGGGGGGTATAAACATTAGCTTTTTGCTAATTGCAGTTGCAATTTTAGTGATCCCATGATACATCTGACAAAAAAACTCCATCTGGAAAAAGGGCTTTGGATACAAGCCATTTGAACTGAAGTTTGATATTGTATCTATAAATAAGAAAACCACTTTTACAAAATAAGAACAAACTGCTGGGTTTAAACAAAAGAACAAACATTTTAAAAGGGACACTAAATGATGAAAGCGTATGTGATCAACTCTCCTAGGTGTGTATGGTTCAGAGAGACAACTAAAAACTGTGGCTGAAATGTGATACAAATATAAATCAGAAGACTTTACTGTGCAGTACTAAAACTTTATAATAAATTATAATACTTGAAGAGGTAAGAAGAGGATCCACAGGACTGTTATTAAAACATGGAGATGGGAGTTATTGTGCAAAAAAACTATAAAGCCCAAGAAGAAGGCATTTGTGATAAAGAGGTCAAAGTATTTCACAAAAAGATTGAGAGACTATGTATTGTCCCAACTTATTTAAAGTACAGAAGATGTTAGTATTTGAAATCATGTGGAAGACAATGTTTTCTGAGATGCATCAAAAATAAAACAAAATCTGAAATGGTAGCAGGTTTTCTCAAAAGGATGATATAATTAGTTTTATAATCCTGCCACGGACCCTCCTGGTGGGGCATGGTCAGTACTGTCAGGTTTACTTGCAGGCCAGGAGGTGCCTCTGTCTGAGGCTCTCCTTGGTGTTATTCAGTGATCAAGGGAACCCAGAAAAAGCTCTCTTTCTAGTCTTTTTATGGAAGTCTATATATTTCAATGTTGATTAAAAAGTTATCTATAAGAATTTTTAGTTTATATCTAGTTATTGCAGCATTTTCTGAGAAAGCAGCATGCAGGTTTGTGTCTGTATGTTTGCTTGTTTGCATTATTTTTTCCTTTATAAATAAACTTTATGACTAACAATTTCAAGGTATAATTACTAAGTTTTATTTTAATAAAAGAGATTACCTGTAAAGCTAGATATACCTATCAATCACGCGTAATTTTTCTAGCAGGATATATTTAACTTCAATGTCATTAAATAGCAATAACTGTGAAGTATAAATTGTTAGCAAAGGAATTAATCTATCTGTGAATCTGTATTTATAAATCTGTTACCTATAAAGTTTACTTTATAATGGAGCTTATGGCTGTCACAAAACATCCCTTACCGCCCTTCTCCCTTTCAGATGTACCTGCACTCCGAGTCTGTGTGGTGCTCCATCAAAAGTGTCACTTTGGGTTATGCAGCTTTGCTGACTGGCAGGAACTCACTCCAGCGTGAGATAGCCGCAGTGAAATACCACCTAATTGGGAGCGTCACTGCAGTGGGGACAGCTGACAGGCTGAGTCTTGTCCAGTGCAAGGTAAGCAGCTCCCAGCCCTGCCACTTGCCGCAGCAGCCAAATCCTGCCAAGCTAGAAACATGTCCTGTTCTTCTTCTTCTGACATGTTCGTCACAGGGTTACTGACTGCTTGCTCAGCTGCTTTGCTAATGCATACGCATGAGCTCGCAGGCTTGCAGTGTGGCTGTGCCAGAAAGGGGAGCATGCTGCAGTGGACTCGTGGATGCATTTATATTTGCCCAGCTCTGTAACTGCATCAGCACAGAGCTGTGCCCCAACACATCAGCCTTTTCCTCCACTGCTGCAGGTAGCAGTGAGACTGAAACTGGAAATACAGAAGTGCCATTATGTCCCTTTCAGTAACACCTTTCTTCATATTACTGAAAAAAAAAAAGAAAAAGTCTCTCCCAGTCTTCAAGTTCTTTAATTTTATGACATGAACACTTTCTGCCTACAGGTATTTTGTATCGCATTATATGGTTTGCCAAAATATTATTTTATATATGTATATCCATTTCATTTTAAAATCCTTTTTGCATGTAAACAGAAAAATTAAGCCGATTGCTTGCAGGCCCCAGTCTGAACTGAAAAATTTATGTGTCCGGATTCTAGGTATAAGTTATTTACCAGCTTAGCCTCTGTACAAATTCGATTGACCCTCCTGAGACAGTTTGGCTGCTGAAGAGATAATAAGAAATCACTAATATTTTTATAATCTACACAATTTTAAAATATTTAAGAACATGCTGTCATGGCAATAACTGCTCATGTGATAGCAACTCCTAAAAATACTCCTGAATTCATTATATGGTTAGCATATATGTGATTCCCAAAAGAACCATTTCTTAGAGTATTACTTTTGAGGGCCTACTTCCAGTGCATTAACGTTTTTGATGCTATAACATCACTGGAAGAAAGTCTGCTATGAACAGAGACATTTCCTTTGCAGAGAAGGGGAATCTAACTGATTTACATGATCAAACCCTTTTCAGTCCCTTGGAAAATCTGGTACCTCATAAAACTATCAACAAATTTGTTGTTTTTTATCAACAAAAGCAAACTTTCATCTATTTCTATTAAAAATGTCTTTAAAATCAGGCCAGAGTCATGGTTTCCAAAATGGTAGATTCAGAATTTAACTCACAGTAGCACTTACTCAAAATATTCAGGGAATTCTGCTGCTTTATTGGCATGCAGGATAAATTAAAAAATTGAGATCTCATTTAAAAATTGGCTTCCACAAGTATATTCTGATGTTCACCTGGAACAGCATGACATAATTTAAGTGTGATTTTTATACACAAAGACAGAGCTTCAAAGCAAGGAATATAACTCCATACTAAATCATCATCAGTGCTTCACTTGTAAAAAGTTGCTTGCCTGAGCATTGTGTCAGTAGCTTAGTTATGTTCTTCTGCCCGATAGATGTGGAATAGTGTGTAACACTAAGACACTGTTGCAGTATAAGCTTGCCCAGCACTTTTCTGTTGGCAAAGTGCATTAACGGTAGAGCTGTCGCAAAGTATCCTGAGACAAATGTATATTAATAAGAATTGTCAGGTCTTGCTCGTTCATGGTGACTTTCTTTTTCATTTCATAGAAGGGCAGTGATTAATGAAACCTCTGTATGTGGTATATGACTAGGGAAGAGAAGCCCAGCTTTCCAAATACAAGCAAGATCTCCTCATACGAGACATCAGGGATGAGCTGTGACTCACCAGCCAGAGAGCGAGGAGCGAGCGATGAAAAAGAAGTGGCTCATTTGTTGGAAACAAATTGCAAGAAATCACTGCTCCAGAACTGGATCTGCCACCTACATGATGTATGAGCCTTCAGACGCAGATGTCTCCTGAAGATATCTACAAACCGTACTCTAAATTAGTTTTATACCAGAAAAGCCACAATAATTCAGCTTTTCAGGACTGCCTTATCACAGTCCACCCATGTGACAGCCCTTGGACAAGATCCTCAGCCTGCTTTGTTCATTCTGAGTAAATGGGTTGGAGCAGAAAAGGTCCTACCAGCTGCATGCTTGCTTATGTGAAGATTGCTGTAAGACAAGTATGGTGGCTATGCAAGGTGTACAGGAGAAGGTAGTACAAGAATAATGGAGGCAGTGTTGCAGCACTATCCAAACTAGCTGGCTGCAACAAGGCTTTTACCAGCACATACCAGAAGCCTTGTTGCAGCTGGCTAGTTTGGATCGTGCTGCGACAGCAGAGCTACAGAATACAGCCACTAACATTCGTACTTTGCCGTAAGACTCAGGTCTGCCTGAATTTCAAAGGGTCCTCATCTGACTTCTGAACTTAAAGCATTCATCTTTTCCAGGCACCTGGAGAGCCAGCGAACAGATTTTTACCATGTAGCTCTTCAGGAAGTCTTGTCCTTGAAGAGATGTGTTTCATCAAACCACCACAGTACTTAACACCTTTCCCTCGATCACTGTTCCTGTTTTGCAAGCCTCTGTGGCTTCCAAGCTGTTCTGCCAGTGATCAAGTAAAATGGAAAATCCAGAAAAAAAATCCCACTCTTCAGGATATGTCTTCTTTGGCAAAGGCAGCACAAACTTTCTCATATAAGCCTTGGCATTAAGGGGAAGAGAAATACAGACCCATTTTTTCCAAAGCTAAACAAGGTTCCTAGGAGCTCAAGCTATGCTGGCAGAGAACAAACTGTGCTGACAAGCAACTAGTCTTCAAGACTTCATGCATTTTCTGAAGAGGCCATAAAATAAATACCTGACTCAGAAAAATGTATATATGTCTGAAATCTCTTCACCCTTTGTAACCCATGCATTTTCAGGGGTTTAGGCAATCATACCTAAATGACCCTGCCTTTCAGACACTTGCTCCCCAGGTTTGCAGGGTTTCACCTACATAAGTACACTGAAGACTTCTCTTAAATCTCTTTCTGGCCCCCTTAAGCTGTCTGTGTTGGCCTGACATTAAGAAATATGGCATATGACCCAAGTAATGCAAAAGCTGCATCCATCAGCATTTACTTTGATTTTCCTTTCATAAACAAATGCAAATCAGATAATACACCACAAAAGAAATAATATCTGAGCAATTATTTTAAATACTTTCCACATCTTCTAAGCACAAGTACAATTTTTAATAACAATTTTTGGCTAAATTACCTAAGCTAACAGTAACTTTGTCCAGCTGCTCTACCAAACTGATAGGTGCTCTCCTCTGTCACTGTAAGATATACATGAAAACCTCAAACTGCATCAAATAAACAGCTCTGTGAAAAGTAAAATACTGAAAGATGCCTTGAAATGTGCTTGTGTATGAGAGATAATCCCTAAAAATATACTGATATATAAAAACTTCTGCCCATGTATCTGTAATGCAGATGGCACCTTAAATTAGCTAGCTCATATTTTAAAGGGATTCTATGAAAAATAAGAAATGCAGATCACAACATTTTATTATCTTTATATTCTGTGAGTACTTGGAGAACATGCAGAAGAAAAATCTATCCCCGAGAGTGTTTTAATAAAGCCGATTATTTATACAGTTGTTTGAAAAGATGTGTCATACTGCTTATCTGAAATGTCACATTCACGTTCTCACCAGTATCAAAACACAGCTAACAAGGATTTTTCAAGCATGAATTTGAATGACTATAGTGACATCGAGTGGCCATCACCACTAACTGCTGCTGTGTTCTGCCATGAAACCCCTGTTATAATGGTAATGCCAATGTGTTGACTTCAAATAGTGTGCAGTGCTAAATCAACTAGTACTGTTCGTACAGCAACTACAAAGGTGAATTCGTTATACATTGTCGATGTGCAGTTTAAATTCATAGTCAAGCGTTCTAAACATAATCCTGTGTACAATGTAGCAGAGCCCATAATATACTGACAAAAGCACAAGCAGAATACAAAGGCAGAGCATCTGCCACAGGATGGGCTGCACCCTTAAAAGGTTGGCATCAAAAGCCTGAAGAATATGGCCCAAACCATACAAGCATTCACACATGTGCATAACGTCAGGGGTGTGACCAGCACCAAATTCTGTGGCTAATTTCTGTCTCCAGAAGTGCTCCCTCACCACTTGGTCCTGGTGCTTGCTTTGGCCCTGTTCAGCCCCTAAGCTGACAGGAGACCCACTCACGCCCACATGCCCTTGCTCTTCGAATACTTTATACCTGTGCAAAACCATTTGTGTGTGGAGGCTAGATGGGTGCCAGAGCACACCCCCCAACCAGTCCCCTTGCTCAGATAATCTGAGAACCAGCATAGTGGTGAGTGCTCCCATGCCTCAGAAGCCAACCTTGGTGCAGCCGATGAAGTCACTGAGACTAGCTGCATAATTAATCATGCACATAAGCATTCAACTGGCTGGAGCCATATGCTTGGCATTTTGCATGGCAAAGAGGGCTTCACCAGACATCAGGAGGACAAAGATCAGGGATAAAATGAATGCTTATGTTGTCTTTTTTGGTGCTTATTGAATCCACATTATGTTCCTGATCTGTTGCTTCTTTCTTCACCCCCTTTCCAATGCCCATGGCCACAGTATGATAGAAATTCTACTAAAATTCTTCATATTTTTCAATGCTCTGTTACTTCTTTTTAATAGTTTTATTTCTACATTTAAAAGCACTCCTCCTTACTGCCTTTGCTGCTTACATGTTAAGGGTGTAGCCTTATCTATGAAGGCAGACATCTCCTGGCAGTGACAACCTGGCAGAAACCACTGGAGCTTTTCAAAGGTTTGGGTGCACATGCATAGCTCTCACCCAGAGCACATCTCAGATAATTATATACTCTCTGTTCAAACATACAACCATATCATGCCCTGCATCTGCAGGCCATGACTTTAACAGAAGGCTCTCCTCAGTATCTAGAGCTATGTTGAATGAACATGCTGAGTCCAGTGCAAAGACTTTGATCTTCAGATTTCAAGGAAGGAGTGAGTGGTATTTTGTCTGTAAAATGTGCAGCAACTTCTGCATGTGGTGTGAGACTTTAGAGGAATTTGAAGAACAATGCAGGAAAGGAATTTCTTTTTATATAGTTGTAATAACAGCCCATGTGGATAAAGCAACTCTTTTCTCAAAGGCACATGGTGTGCACAAAATGTCCTGGTTCATTTGTTGTTTTCTTATTATGATGTCCCCAAGTCATTATTCACGGATGTGCTATATTGGAAAGAAACAATTTCCGTAGCATTCCTGTGATAATACTAATTAAGACCATTACACTAATGGATATTTGCAAGGGAGCTTAAGCAGGCAAAAAACACTGGTGGGCTTTGGTACGTACACAACAAGCCAAGCTATCGGATGTCCTGCAACTGGGATGATTCTTGCATGGACCTGCAACAGTGTCCTGGAGCATCCCAGGGGACTGACAGAGGTAACTAGCACAGGAAAGAGGGAAGATGGCTCTGAAGCTGCCAAAGGATGTACAAGCTTGCCTTTTGTGGTGGATTGACCTTGGCCAAATGCCAAATGCCAATCTGTCACTCCCTCTCCTCAACTGGAAAGGTGAGAAAAAACATGATGAAAGATGTTTTTCTTGACCTTGGGTCAAGATAAAGAAAAGGGAGATAACTTAGCACATACTGTCAGGAGCGAAACAGACTCTACTTGGGGAAAATGAATTTCATTTATTACCAATCAAATGAGACTATGATAATGAGAAATAAAAGGAAATCTTAAACCACCTTTTCTGTGCCACTTCCTTCTTCCCAGGCTTAACTTCACCCCTGGCTTCTTTATCTCCTCCCCCCGACCTATGCAGGTGGATGGGGAATGGGGGTTGCAGTTCATTACACATTCTTTGTGCCACTCCTTCCACCTCATACTGTCCCCTCCACAGAAGACAGTCCTCCACAACTTCTCCAACGTGAGTCCTTCCCATGGGCTGCAGTTCTTCATAAACTGCTCCAGCGTGGGTCCCTTCCATAGAGTGCAGTCTTTCAGGAACAGACTGCTCCAGTGTGGGTTCCGCACAGGGCCATAAGTCCTGCCAGAAAAAGCTGCTCCAGCCTGGGTCCCTCTCCACAGGGCCCACAGGTCCTGTCAGGAGCCTCCTCTAGCATAGGCTCCCATGGAGCCACAGCCTCCCTTGGATGCATCCACATGCTGCAGTGTGCGGTCCTCCATGAGCTGCAGACTGGGTAGGTGCTCCACCATGGAGAAATGGACAAATGGGAGTAATTTCCAAAATAACCTTGTAAACTTCTGGACGAAGAAACACAGCATTGAGTGGGTGTATCACATCCTCTATCACCCACAAGCATCTGGAAACACTGAGAGATACAATGGACTGCTAAAACTATGTTGAGAAAGTTGGACATTGGGTCATGGAAACACCAGGATATAGATTTAGCAAAAGCAACATGGCTGGTTAACACCAGAGGATCTGCTAACCATCCTGATCCTGCAAACAAACTCCCAACATGCTGGGGGAGGAGATAAGGTCCCCATAGTGCACACAGAAGTGGCTGAGGAAGGCAGTGTGGTTTACTCCTCCCCTGGGAAAGGCAAACCCATTTGTGGGATTATCTTTGCTCAAGGACCTGGATGTGCTTAGTAGGTAATGCAGAAGGATGGGGACACCATCATCTTTGTGCTTCCTTGGAGAAAAAATAATCCATGGTGCGAGTTGTATGTTGTAGGGAGTCATGTAGCAGGAACGATCTCAACCAACAAAGGGTGAGATTCAAAAGGACCTGGGTGAGTGCAACAATGACCAAAACCAAGCCACTGTTGGGGTCCAACAATTGAACATGCTGCTGCTACTGTCCTGAGAATTCACCTTGATAGATGAGGGCCAAATCATAGCCTGTTTTTACAAACATTTGAAGGAGTGGAGGAAGCCCATGGAATAGGAGAATAATATCTATCTATTACGGGACAGTTAATGAGAATGTATAAATCTGTATCTTCGGTACATAGTGATATAATTAAGATATAAAGAATCAATAACAGAGGCTGCAACTAAAGCAATGATTAACTCAACCTATTAAATAAGCTCACTGAGATGTAACAAGCTTTCTGAGACACCTGGGATATAATAATAGGCAAGAGAAGTGGGATAACAGAGCATTATGGTCAAACCATATAGCACAGGGAACAAATGAAGTTATATAAGAACAAGTAGTGCACATGTTCCCCAAGAAAGTTCAGTTGAAGTTCACCAACTTGCCAGCCACCAGGAGTCTCAACAGACTCCAGGATAAAACCCCAGGAGCTAAGTGTGCATGTGCAAGTGTCTTATGCATATGTAAATCATTTTTGGGAAGTAGCTATAATATGTATTAGATTTTGGTGAAATATGATGAATGTGTGTTTTGTTGTAAAGTGAGGACGCTGGTCAGATAGGTGTGTATGATCTGAGATACTAATCTCCATGCACCCAGCACTGCAATAAAGAATGCCTGCCTTCTAAACTTGGAAAAGTCTAGAGGGTTTCCTTTGTGCTGGTTTTTCAGTATCACTAGTATAAGCTGTATTGCTAAGAAGGGATTTCAGTAATGAGAATTAGATACAAAACAATGGTTAGAAGATATAAAAATGTATTTAATTATGTGGACCTGAGGGTGACACCAATGGTATGGAATAAAAATGGAGATTGTAGTAAGTATGGCTGGAATGCAGTCAACTTTCTCATAGAAGTCCTCATAGTACTTGCTTTGTATTTTTTAGCTAGAAAGATATTGATAACAAACCACCATTTTAGCTACTGCTGAGCGTCAAGGCCACCTCTCCAAACCCACCACACCCAAAGGCCAGTAGGCTGGGGCTGGGCAAGATGTTGAGAGGGGACATAGCCAGAACAGCTGACCCAAGCTGACCAAAAAGATATGTCATACCAAATGGTGTTGTGCTCAGCAATAAAAGCTAAGCGAAAGCAGGAGCTCCCCTCAGAGAAATGGGCCCCAGGCCCTGGCAGCAGCCAGCCACCAGGTCAAGGCTCAGTCTTCCTGGTTGGCACTACAAGAGACACCCCCCCACCAAAAGCCACAGTGCTGGGCAGCAAGGTGACATGCCACATGTGGTGGTGGTGCTCTGCTCCAGGTGCCAGAGCCTGCGGGGGAAGACTTGGTGCTTCCTGGTAGTGCCTGCAGCTGGCTGCTGGAGCAGAGTGGCCACCTGCAGCATGCCCTGGAAGACCTGGAGAACCAGCTCAGTGCCCTTGAGACAGAGAGCTGCCTCCTGAGAAAGACAAGGTCTCCAGAAGTGTGCAAGGAGGCAGAGAGGCTCCAGCAGAAAAATGCCAAGCTAGCTGCCCTCACTGAGCAGCTGAGAGAAAGACGCAGGTTTGCAGGACACCATCAAGCACCTGATGAATACTCCAGTGCTACTGCCTATCCAAAGCTCTGCTGAGGAACTAGGCATGAAATAGTTTCCTCAACAGAGGACTGAGGAGAGGAGAGAGCCTGCTGGAGCTTTGCTGGCACAGAACTAGCGCAGTGAGGTCTCCTCATAGAAGGCAGCTGAGGACCTTCACACCCAACTGGCTGCAGACAGAGGACTCTGTTCTGTGAGCACCCTCAGCCAAAGGTGTGAGGACTTACCAAGCAGCTCACAGAGATAACAGATGAAAACACCAGGCTGGCTGAAGAAAATTCTCCCCAGAATTTTCTGGGGATGTGCTGGGCAGAAAGGTTGCAAGATGTGCTGGGCAGAAAGGTTGCAAGATGAAAATGCTGACCTGAAGGGGCAACTACTGCAAGTGGCAGAGAAGAGAAATTCTGTCATCCAATCCTTCAGCTCTCTTCAAACCCAATGAGAAGATGCACAGCACAAACTGAAAGCCACGAGTGAAATGGCAGAAAGTACTCAAGCAGAAGTAAAAAGGGAGCACAAGGGCACCATGCCACTGTTTCGAGCCCAGGTGACAGAAAACTGCAGAATCAGTTTCAGAGCCCTTCGGAGCCAGCTTGGGCAGAGGACAGTCCTGGGTCCTGCCTTTTTGCCGAGGACCCCACAAGTGAGATGGAAGAAACAGTAACAGGCAAACAGCCCATCATCCTGCAGGTTCTGGGGACAAAAAGGATTCACATCCTGCATATTTCTTCCGATATTTTATCTTTATTTTGAATATATACAGCACAATTACTACAATATAAATACTGTCAGTTTGAAGGTCATGTTCTAAACTAATTTGTATTTGATGATCTTTAAACCTATTCTTTACAAAAGTTTTGAAAATTTGGTTTTGATAAATTTTCTGAGATATGAATCTATACTAGAGATTTACTTATTGGAAATATTTACACAGAAACATATTTGCTGTTTACCAAATCAAACAAAATTTCTCTTTTTAATTGAAGACCACAAGGTGGCATGTGAAACATACAGTAAACATTATTTAAAGAATACAGTAGAAAACTAGTATGCAGTTCTACTGGATGGCTATTACCTGAAAAGTCAAACAGTTTTAAGAAGCAATCTAAATTTTTTGTGGGATTTTGTCTTTTTCAGTCCAAGCTCTTTGCACTGGAAAAGGAATAAGGTGCACAAGCCTTTTATTAACAAGGAGGGACTGTTCTTTCTAGTTTAAAAGTACATTAGGGCATTCCAATACAGACACTTCATTCTGCAGGTCACTTCAAATGCATTCCCAAACCCAAAAAATGTCTTTCTGCCCCATCCCAACTACCATCTCAGCCTGTCTGTGCTATTTTCCCCTGTTTGATGGTTAGCTGTGGTAACTCCAGGCCTGTAAATCTTTAGAGGTATTTCATATATTGACCAAGTGTCAATGATGGAAGACCCCACAGAAGAGGCCCATGTGTTCCTGCCTGGAGACTTGGGAAATGGTCCTACAGGCATTCAGACAATCTGAACCTGTACGACTGGTGTTTGGTACCTTGTGCATGCAGGCTGGTATACAGGGTCCTCATTTAATACCTGCTTTATATATATATTTTTCATTAAAATATTCCACCTTCATTGCTGGGTTATTTTTTAAAGATTTTTTCCAGAATTTACCCTCTCCTAAACTGTTACATTTGTGCTAAAAATATGCCTTACGTTATTCCCAGATGACACATGCTAATTACGTATATAAACAGGAAGAGAAGGCAATGTGTTTATGCTCTAAAACTGAGGAAATGGTTAAGAGGGTTGTTTGATTTTGGCTTACTATAAATTCCTCAAGACATAAGTACTGTTGCTAAAAGCCATAGACCTTCAACAGAACACTCATCAGGAATTACCTGCTCCCAAATGAGTTGCACTTACTAACAAAATGACTAAGGTTCGGAACATCAGTGAATGGGGTTGAATGTTGTAGTCCACAAGCACTAGGGAGGATTTATTTCTCTCTTTGGAATAAAAAAAAAGTATTACCATAACCATTAGTTTTATACAAGAAAAATTACCTTTCATTAAATGAAAGCGTATCTGTTGGAGATGGTTCAGAGTCACAGAATTTGGGCAAGACTTGACTTTGTTCAAGCCTGAAGGATTTCAAACCCAGAGCTGGAAACTAGGGCTATTGCTTCTATGGAGAATTCAGTCTTGTAGCGTACTAAGTATGCTCAGTTCCTACAAGTTGTAGCTTCTCATTTAGGCTGCATCTTAATTTGATTCCAAGACACTTAGGTGTTATCAAATAAACACGCTAACTTTTTACCCTTATTGAAGTGCCAGCAAAAAAAACCAAAACAAAACAAAACACTAATGTTTGACATCTTCAGCCCCCACCTGACCACCTGGTTCTATGCATCCATTTGATTATCTAGACCTCTCCTTGTAGTCTTGTAGTAAAGCAATGAATGTTATCTTGCATGACTGTCATGACTGAAAGCTTAGCAGCTATTTGGAGAGAATTGTAGTGATTCAAGCAACAGGGCAGATTTCCAGCAGATTATGTACTTCTGGGAACTGTAATTACAGACCTGAGAGATTTTTGACACTCTAGGTGGTGCTTTGCATCAAATCTGCCACGGTTGTATAACAGTTTAAATTTAAAAAGATAAAGGGAGAAAAATAAATTTTGCTCTAATGCACTGCTGAAAGTAAATTTTTCAGCTTGCTCTCAGCTGAAATAATTCTGGAGGAAACACCAAGAACATCAGCATTTTAGACTGAAAATGAAAATAAAAGTTAAAACTTAGAAGTAGGGGGAAGGGAGAAGCTGAAGCATTTGAGGAAATACCCCAGCCTAAAAAACTTAACATAGCCTGATTCTGAACATAGCAGACAACTGAATACCTGATACTACCTGTGCTAATAAATTAAAAGGTGTCAGGGAATCCTCCCAGGCCCTGGCACTCAAATCTGCTGCCAGAAGATAGTTTTGTTAGAAGTCTAATCCCTTGGGAGAATAATCCCTTTGGGTTTATGAGAAATATCACTTTTCTAAACAGTCTGTAAGCTTCAGGAATTGGACCCAGTAACTATTATGAACAGGCATTTCTGATGCAGATTCTCTGTTTTGGATGATTAACAGTCATCCCCTGCTAACTGGCCTCATTGCTAAGAAATGGTCCAGTACATGTTTAATTTATTAGCATGGATTCAGCACCTAGGACGCACCCGGGCTGCATGTGGCCCCAGAAAATCCAAGGCAGCATGTGTTGAGAAAGGTACAGAAAAGCACCACAATGTTACTGTGTGCAAGCAGAATCCATCAAAATCTCCCACTCTTTCCCTTCCTCCTTCTTTATTGAGCATTTGTCTCTGCATTACTTCCACACAGATAGCTTCACTGGTTTCATGCAAAGCAAGTCGCTAGGAAGAGGACTGGCATCATAAAATTGCCTATGTCCCACAAGCAAGAGGAGAAAAGAGGAAGCTCGGTGAAAACAGCCAATAAACGGCAAAATGACTCTAGCGTGAGGTGGCTTTGTTAAACTGCTAGTGCTGAAATGAAGTATCATTTATCTTCACAAAAGCACCAGTTTATCCTGACATTATACTTATGACATGCCATCACCAGCAGTAGCACAACACGGAACTAAAATCCCTGGTGACTCACAAGTATCGTACTCCCAAGCGCTCCCTCCCTCCCTCCAAATGTCTAGAAAAGCTCCTAGCATTTTCTGCCCCTTGATTCAGTCAAGCTGGGTAGTGTCCCCATATTGCAATAGCTGGATACAAGTACCCTCATGCAGATCTCTTAATGCAAAATTGTGTCAGCAGTCATCTAAAACAAGAGGTAATAATTTTCAAAAGAATTCAGATGTCCAGGAACAGCCCAGCTAGTGTGTGGCACATGTTAACAAGGAGGGGTTGGCCAAGGCTGGTAGGAGACTACACAGATGATTGCAAAGGGTGTTGGCTCCCACGGTGCTCAACTGTTGTAGCCCTCATTATTAATAGATCTGAGCAAGTGTACCATTGTATTACCAGGGTGGCAGCAGGCAAAACAGGATCTCAGCCAGAATCTAAACACCTAATATTTTGTTTCAGAAAATATCAGGACCAGAAATGATTTCTCACTGGTAAGAACAATTGAAAAAGTTACTACCACACTCCTTCAGTCCTGTAATGTAGATAGCACAAAAAATGCAGACAAAATGTTCTGTTTAAAAAAGCTATTGCAAACCAAATACCCATTCTCTTTTCATATAAAGCTTGGAAAATCCACCAAAAAACCAAGGACAAAGGCACTGTGATTACTGAATCTGATCACTTATTTTCTAAACCAAGGTCCTTTATACAATCCTAAATATACAAATAAAATTCAGGGACTATCAAGAGTTAAAAGAAAAATAATGTCTTTTCCCCAAATGTTTCAGAATATTTAATAGGTAACAGGGTGTGTCGTGTTTAAGTCCAAGAGTAAAAATATACTAAAGTTGTATGAGAGATATAACGGCTAAATGTGTGAGTCCATGTTCTGACTATTGCAATGTTTTTATATTACTTCATATGATCATGTAAATAATTTTATCTAGGTGATACAGATTAGTGTATTTAAGATTAGCATTTTCCTGTCCTCAGGTGGGTCATATCCAGTAAATCTTGATGATGGATATTAAATGTTACATGTTCACAAGAAATTATATTTGTGACCTGGACAAATGTTCAGTTATCTTTACAATACATAACCACTTTCAATATTTGATTTTAATCACTTACCATTTACTTTTTTACTACCTTGCTAAAAGTACGGCAGCTTGCTTTACAACCCTCCCCAAATTTTGTGGGCAAGATAATAATTCCATTTTGCTGAGCCTGTCATTTAAAAACCTGCCATAAAAACAATCCTACTTGCAGAATACCTGTAAATATCACCCAAAAGAAGGGGAGAAAAAAAAAATCTAAAAAAAACAAGGAAGGGCCCTGACATGCCAAAACATGCCAAAGTATAGTTGTAGTTATGAGGCAGGACAGATGGTGACCATCACAGTCCTGGTACCACTGTTTGGTGGGAGCTATTAGTAGCTGTCCTCTCTGAATAGTGCATCACTTCATATGGGAAGCACAGCACAGCTGAGGTGGAAGAATATGATGCACAGTTAGATCTCTTCCCAGCTCTTTTTCAGATAGGTCACAGCTAGCTGACATATCCAGACTGAGATCCATCCTTAAGCCCAACACCCAGTCATACCCTAAGTGTTGATACAGCCCACTGGTTTTGATAATCTTCCACAAGTCAAAAATTCAAAGAAGGAACCAAGAGGCAGCTGTCTACAATCATAAGGAAGAACTTTGAATATGAAAAGTACTTTTTTATTTTTATGTCCATTAGATAACAAGTAATGTGAAAGTCACAGCTTGCTGTACCAGGTCATTTATCACCTGACATAACGAGACAGAGGACAAATTAAAGATTACATCACCTGCTCCTTCAAATGTAGCAGCAGCATTGCTAGAAACAGTGTAGCCTTAATTAGGCCCAAATACAGTTTATTGCATAAATAACATATTAAAAGGTGATTATCAGATAATCTACCACTTCCTTTTATTAGTATACTACGCATCTTCTCTACTGTCAACTGCACATTTCAAATTACAGTCCGTTAGGAGCTGTGCTTTGCTAAAGCCCTCTGCAACAACAAGCAAAGCTTTCTGACATGGTCTGACAAGCCAGCCCCAGGAACAGGACAAAAACACAAACCTACTTCTTCCCCAGTCCCATGCTCAGGCTCTGGGACCTAGATTCTGACTTTCTGATCCGCATTCTTTCTTTATCCCAGGATTATTCAGACAGAAATAATCAAGTTAATTTATCCAGAAAATCTACTTGCTCACTGCTTTAGAATTTATCACAGATTTAACTCTGCAATGCAATTCCAGAAAACTGGGGTGGAAAATGCCAGTGCTTTGAGATACAGATAAGCTCATGTTTCTTCTAAGCATTGTATCGCACCACCACCACCAGACAGGAACACACAAATTAGCACTAGCACAAGCAGCTTCACTACGCATTGTCTCCATCACCCTTCTTTTCTTGTAATGACCGCACCTTTGAGGAGTCCATCACATACTCTTCACTGGCGAGGGAGCTGCACTTCCTCTGTGACTGAAGTTTGAGCTGCCACTACGGTTGGATAAGCAGACAGATGTAGTTTTACAAGAAAATGCTTATTTTCTCAATCTTCAGCATACTGAAAGCATAAAAAACTAAGCAGAGTGTACCATTTAGCCACTGACTATCCTTAAATCTGCCATTGATTCTTTCTGCAGGTCACTTTGCACACATTACAAGAACGGATCCTGCTTACAGTTAGAGATACCAAAGGGATTTAAAATAAAAATCAGTAACAATGAAAACAATAATGTTTATCCTATAATGTATAACATTTTATATGTGATGATCTGCTGAAACAAGTCTTACACTGATTGAGAAATATAAAGTGATTAAAATCAATTGCATGTAATGAGTAGTGAGTGTAATGCAGGTCTCCCAGATATGAGGCTACGACCCAATTTCTAGTTGGAAATAGAAAGTCAACAGGTATTGTTACATCGCTTTGCCAAACACCATTACAATATTGTTTTAAAGTCAATTATATAGTTAATCTAAAAATCAGAACACCACATATAATACTTCAATTGACATCACATCGTATTTTAGTTTTACAAGTTAACAGTGTCAACACAATCTCAACAATATTTTAAAGCTTTAATTTGCACTGAAATTACTTTGTATTTCTGCTGCAGTTTATGCCACATAACTTCAACAATGAAACCTTTAAGCCTGCTGTGATGTCACTTATGGAATTTGAGAGAATGCCTTTTAATATACTAATGAAAATAAAGAGGGGTTTCCAGAAGCAGTAATTATTTACTCTAGTTTTACCCTCAGAAGCCCCTCTTTGTCTAGGGAGCTCCAAGTCACAACTTTGTATTTTTGGAACTTCTGGTTTGGTGTGTCAAAACATCACAGTACTACAGCCACAGAACTCATCTCAAATGGAGCATTCTTCTGCCCTTACTGCCCTTACAAAATTCCTAAAGATCTGCAGAAAGAAGTAACTAACCACTTATTCCTGTTATTCACCCTGTATTCCTTTACTGTGGTGAAAATGTCAATACCGCTTCCACTCAACTCACAGAAACTGACCCCGTGCTGTCTTAGCATGGTGCAAAACCCACTGACATAAGCGGAAACTGACCGGCCCTTTAGCCAATACAAAACAGTATACTTTAGAATATATACATTGTAACAACACGTGGCAATACTCTTGGCACTGTTACCCTTTATAATCACAATATTTTCCTAAGTGAATACACTTAGAACTACAAATAAAAGTGAAATCAACCAGTACAAGGCAAGCAGATGAGCAATTTTTTTTTTTTTTTTATCTTGAACTTTTTAGTATAGTGACATTCAGAATCTCATGGGAGGGAAATACCGTAAGTATGTATTTGCACAGTGGCTTTGTAGTACATGCCTACAGTGTGTGTCCATTACATATTATTTTCTTTAGGAAACAAAATCTTTCTTATGTATCAAAGTTGAAATAGTATGATAAATAGTACTACTGACATGGTAAATAGAGAGAAGGATATGCATAAACAGATACCCAAAACCTGTGTATTGCAAA
Organism: Falco cherrug; assembly: GCF_023634085.1. Lineage (NCBI taxonomy): Eukaryota > Metazoa > Chordata > Aves > Falconiformes > Falconidae > Falco > Falco cherrug. Next base: position 33,880,206 of record NC_073699.1, on the reverse strand, counting down.
CACTGCATCACAATTACACGTCTGGGAAACCACCTAGTGTGTCCAAAGGACGCAGGCAAAATGAAAACTGAAAACACAGTAAGTCAGTACTTGCTTCATGCAGAGTATGTTAGTAGTGCTGCATCATTTGGAAGATATAAACTGTTCAAGATGTAAAAAATTGGAAAAACATAGCAAAGCTGTCTAAAATACTAGGACCTAGAGAGAACTGAAAAATAATTGCCATGCCTTGAAGCGCGTGCTGCGAAATACTGCACGGTATCCTAGCCTGAGAACTTAGCCCCTTTCCCTCATTCTCTGGTCTATATCCACTACAGGGAGAAAAGAGGAGAGGTGAGAAGTCCCGGACTTTTAGCCCAAGATCCATACACATGGGAAGGTGAGGGATTTGTTCCATTTACCTCTATTTCATCCTGCTTAACTGTCACTCCTTGTCAAAAGCTACAGGCTATTAAATTAAGGCATTTTTTTAGTCTACGAGAACTTGACTTGGTGAACAGGCCTTGCAAAACCTTCCTTTGTAACCCTCACGTAAAGCTATTGCAAACTCATCAGCTGATCAGGCAGCTGGCTCTGAGCCAGGGCAAGGGTGAACTTGCGCTTTCTGGAAATTTCGAAATTACCTTTTTGAAATGCCGCTATCATGAAAAATCTTCCTAGGACAGCCACAGAGAAGACAAGCGAGTGCAAGTGCGAAGTCTCCTCTCCCTTCACCTGAGCGATGAACACCCCACCCGGAGCGGCACAAGCCACAGCTCCGGAGGGCGGCGCTCCCTGCCGGGCCCGGCCCTGGCGTCCCGCATCGTTTTTCGGGAAGAGAAATGGCACATCCCCGCCCGCCGCCCGGACGGAGGGGGAGGTTCCCCCCTCTCCCCCGGGGGATACCTGCCGGCACGACGCCCCCGCTCCCCCGAAGGAGCAGGCTGCTGCCCCGACCCTGCGCTCCCGAGGGACCTGCGGCTCCCCCCCGGCCCCTCCCCCCCCGCCCGACTCATCGCGGCGCTCCGCCCTCCCCGAGGCGGGCACCCGCGGGACGCCGCTCTCCGTGGGGAAGGGCCGCGGCTCCCCGGCGGTGCCGAGGGAGGAGGGGGCTGCCGTCGGGCTGGGGAGGAGGCGCGCCGGGGCGGGGAAGCGGGGCGGCAGTAGAGGCGCTGCGGGCTCCGCTGCGCCCTGCGGAGAGACGGCGCGACCGCCCCGGCGGCGGAGTGCGAGGATGAGCGGCGGGGATGGCGGAGGCCGGGCGGGCGCCATCAGCTACGCCCTGCCCTCCATCCCCTCCAACAAACTCCCGGATCTGCGTTTTATCAGCCGCGGCGCTTACGGCACCGTGTCCGCCGCCCGCCATGCCGACTGGAGGGTCCCGGTGGCCCTCAAATGCCTGCAGGGGCCGCTGCTAGACAGGTAACGGGGGGGGCGGACACCGCCGGGGTGGTGGCCAGGGACCGAGCAGAGCACACCTCTCCCCTAAACCAAGCAGGGGGTCCCCCGCTCCTACACTGCCCAGGTCACTCGGTGAGGGCGTCCCGTCGGTGGGTAACGCAGCCACGGGTGGTGGAGCCCGGGCTGTGCGGGCATGGGCCGAGCTGCCGCGGCGGAGGTGCCGCCGTGGGTTTCTCCCGTTGGTGGCTCACGGACGGGGTGTCTTGGCAGGCAGCGTTGCTTTAAATCCAGGGGTAAAGGACGTCCCGCGGTGGGTGATTTAGCTTGAGCCACGAGAAAGCACATACCAGCCCCGGAGCTTCCTCACTTTCGGTTATTGAAAATGGGTGGCTTCAGGCCCAGCGTGGCAGACACTAAGCAAGTTGCCACTTTTGAAGGTTTTTTTCTTCTGCAACGTGCGCCTTGCTTCCCCCTCAGGGTGGGATTTGCACAGTTCGGCTTCGTTCTGGGTCTGTTGGTCGCTAAACGTTTTGCTGAATTATCACCAGGATACTAAAATACAGTGGTTACTGTAGATTCGTTCTTTACAGAGAGAAGACAAGGAATGTATTACTGTACCCACTAGAGATTGCATCTAGCTCCTAGAACAAGCTTCTCTGAGACAATACATGATAGTTTCCTTTTTTTGTTTCTTTGGTTGGTCTTTTTTGTCCCGGTTCTCACAGTACTGAGAGAAGTTAATTTAAAATAATAGGCTTGTAGGCTCCCACATACAACTGATACTTTCCATTAGTTCTTCAACTATTAATCCTTGTGTTCCCAATTTTCCTGGGGCTCAAGTGACAAGTTTATTACAGGTGCTGTCACCCCATGTAAGGGGGAAGCAGGTAATAATTTTTCATCCATCTCTGTCTCATTCACTTCCTATAGTGCCAATTTTTTTATCTTACCAATGCAAACTTGCCTCTTCTTAAGGCTATCTGAAGCCTGCCTCTTACATCTTATCTAGGTGTCTTTAATCTTTACTGCCTCAGGTTTCTTTGATCTAGTATTAGCTATTTAGGCAGAATAGCTTCACTCAAAATAACAAGGCTTCTAGTCTTGTGACCTAGCGTGCTAGAATATAAGATAACTTGTTTTAAGCTATTTCACCTCTTATTCCCCAGGTGTGTATACACAAGCTTTATCTCTGAAATCTTGCCAAAATGAAATGGAATCTCAGTTATGTTTTTAAGCAGGAATACAATGTTCTCTGATAAGTTTATTGATGGGTTTTTTCTTTAATTTAAATGCCAGCTTAAATCCCTGCTAATCAGAACAATGTTTATCCTCCCAACTCAGATGGGAGAAAACAACAAATATTATTTTTAGCCTTGCAAGAATTTAGGTTAGCAACATCTAACCCATGAAATTATGATGAAAAGGGCAACTGAGGTAATCAAAATAATTTAGACACCTACTGTACACCATGCAAAGCTTGGAAGCGCTCTAAGAAGACCAAAACCTGTAAGAAATGCGTTATACTGGTGTGTCTGCAGCAAGTGATTTGTCGGTTACATAGTAGGCAATATAAAATGCCACCCTGTAAATGCTGTCAAGAACCGGGAAGAGTTTGTGGTGCAGTTAATTCCTTAAACAGGAAGCCTGCATTGTGTTTTCCCAGAACCTGGTGTGTGACCAGCCAAAAAAGCAAAGCTGGTTGGGAAGCTGTTGTAGGCTTGTACTGATTTAGGCATTACTCAATGCCCTCCTGGTATAGAGCAGACAAAGGTGAAGTGACTTACAGACACGGGAATAGACCTCACCATGTTGCAACTCTTTTCCAGGCTACAGCTGAATCCCATGCAGATATGCCTCACAGTCTGGGAAAACCCCTAGCTGTCTCAAACCTAGTCTTTTCTGGACAGGAAGAAGGGAAGGAGTTATGTCTTTGCCCCATGCTTTTCTTGAAGGCTGCCTTTTCACTTTGACCATTTCCTAGAGTTTCCTGTAACAGAAGCCTTTTTCCATCACATAGATAAGGACTAACAATTGCCCTTGATTTCACATCCTTCTAAGTTCAACGTTTTCCTGTCCTAAAAGCAGCAGGCTTTAGTTCTCCAGGCTTCCTCGTTTCCCCATGTGCCCTGATGGCCTTTTCTTTGTGAGGGCTAGATCTACGTTGATGGGTCCAGACTGACGTGAACTCTTTGGTGTCTGCCCTGGCTTGATGGATGCATGCCAGCTCTCACCCAGGAGGTGTATAAGCACATTAACATGGCACTGTACTTAGCAAATCACGATTGGCACAGCTCTGGTTTGTATGCAACCATGCCCTAAGCACAGCTGTATTGCTTTTAAATCAGACGGGCTCATATTCAAAGGATCAATCTTAGATGTGTTGTAAAAGTCCTGTACTTGCACCTATACCGATCTCCATTGGTATAAAATTAAATCTTTTTTTCTTAGAATTAACATATTCATGGTCCAAGTATCCTCACTGTCAGCAATCCTATTTTTTTCAAGAACATTTGAGATATAAGGCATTCCAAATAGTTTATCATTTTTAGGGATAGAACCATAATCAATCTTCACTAAAACTTGGGCTTCTCAAATCCACATGCTACAAGGTCTGAATTTGTAAAGATGCATCTAACTCACTTTTATGAGGAGGTTTGATGTAACAGAAAGCGTTCACACAGCCACATTCAGACATCCAAACAAGAGGCTGGTCCCTTCCTGCTTCCTGTGCAACCAGGGGATGTTTTTTTCCAGATGATGATTCAAAGCAGGGGCCCAATTTGAAGGAAAAATTTATGTGAAAACAAAACATAATTGGTAGTTCCTTTTCCTTCAGAAACTGAAGGTACATTTCTTTAGCCCATATTGTTTTAGTGCACAATTTAAATGGTTGTAGAGTTAGGAGTATTAAAATCTCCGCTCAGTAGAAGATTAATATTGAGCCTCAGCGAAAACTTGGGGTTTGAAGATGGCCAGTAAAATAGGACAAGTATGGCTGGTTATTACTGTTACGGTTACACAGGGTGGTGGAAGTTGGAGTTCTGACTTTTTCCTTATTTAGTGGAAACATGGATTAAATGTGTGATGGAAGTAGAGATATTTGTGTGGTAAAAAAAACCTGGGGAAGCTATCTTGTATTTGCATTTGCAGATTCTAATTTGCCTTACAGTATCCTGTAATCAAAACAGCATAGTAAGAATAAAATGGTGAAAGGTGGTGGTACTGCGTATAGGTACATAATTTTTTAAAGATAACATAGTGAAACCAAGATTTGTTCTGAGTTTCCTAGTACAGGTATGGTAATGTTTTTTGTTTGTTTGCTTGCTTTTAAGTGATAGAAGCCACCTTCTAAAAGAAGCAGAGATATTACACAAAGCCAGGTTTAGTTACATTCTGCCAATTTTGGGAATTTGCAACGAGCCTGAATTTCTGGGGATAGTAACAGAATATATGACAAATGGGTCATTAAACCAGCTTTTACATGGGGTAAGTGTACTTACAGTCTTAAATACAATGCCTGGTTGTTTTGAATAGATTGTGATTTCCATACTTGAAGTAATATAGTAAAGTGTATTATTAATAATATTTCAAATCAAAGGACAGTCATTATCGCTAGTAGTTTTTGGTGCTCAGATGGATTTTCTGTACCCCAAAAAGACAACAAAACTCAGCAGACTTTAGTTCTATTACACTTTTCCTTTTAATGTCATAACCTATAACTGGCTTCATGTTGAATTATTATATACAATCACTTTTCAAACCTCTGCTGTTCTCAAATTAGAAGCTTAAATACTTATGCTTACTTCAACCTGGGTTTCAGAATTATTGCCAGTGTAAACATCACACAAAGATAAGTATTTTTTCCCTGAATATGAATCTTTATTAAAATAAAATGAAGACAGATATGGCTATTTCTACCAGATGATACTCTCAGGAGTAAGTTCTCCTGTGCTGAACTCTCAGCTGCTCCAATTAACTTGGTCTGAGCATCCAGTGTTGCTACTGTAAAGCTACTGCATTTGTGTCTCAACAGCACTGCAGTCTCTTTTGTACCTTTAATCAGTACGTGTTTTATGCCTTAGAGAGCTCAGCTGTGTTTTTCATAAAGGCATTGGTGTCAATGTAACTTTTAAGATGCCAGTTGAGTTTTACTGCCTTTTTCTTGGTGTATTAATATTTACAAAGGTAGTTGTGGTTTTTTTTCCTTGCTGTATTAATATTTATAAAGGTAGTATTTTGCACTTAGTTTCACCACAGCCTCTTTTTTTCCCCCAGTGTCAGTCGAAGATATGATTCTTACCGTCCTTTGTGTAGTATTCATAATCTGTGGGTTGCAAGTTTCATACAGGAGTTCATCTGCAAATCATACTTTCATATGAATGAGTAATGTAGTAAGTGTAATACATCATCTATAGCAGTTATGAACTATTACATGAATGCTAGGGAATGGAAACATAACACTGCATGATTAACATTTATGTATTTGTTTTAACAGCTAACCGGTCTTAATGCTTAGTTACAATTTTTTAAGGAGTTCATATAATGTATGTTTTAAAAGTTTACTGCTTGTCCAAGTTACTTTCTTCGTATTATAAAAGTCTTTGTGTTGTGTTGTTAGATAAGGATGGAGGATTATATTCTGGTTTTGTGGTTTTATCTTGGCAGAAAGATCTATATCCTAACATTCCCTGGTGCCTGAGATTCCGCATTCTTTATGAAATTGCATTGGGAGTAAACTATTTACACAACATGAATCCTCCACTGCTGCACCATGACTTGAAAACCCAGAATATTTTGCTGGATGATGAGTTTCATGTCAAGGTAGAGTTATTTAATTCTTATATTCTTCAGCATCCAGAATGAGCAAAAGTGTTTGAATTATTGTAGAGGAAGAAGAGTGAGGATGCAGCCATACAGAGGGGTTGTAATTGTATGCCAGATGTTTTCTTCTATCCTTGCAGACAGAACTTTTGAGTTTTTCTTTTGAAAATTCTCCTTTGCTCAAATGTGGATTCTATCCATCTGAAACGATGCGAAAGCCAGAATTCAGGCTGTTTCTGCTATAGCAGTAGGTGATACTCAGTAGCAGTGACACTCTCGTATGACAGCCTTCCAAGGGTAGCTCCATCTGGCCCTTTCGTGAGAATAGAAAGTGTTCCTGTCTGAGGTACTCAGACAAGTTAGTTCTGGGGGACAGTAGGTCAAATTCAAATGTTAATACCCCATTTTATATTTATCATGCAATATGTACATATATGTTCTGTTAGCATAGTATGAGAACATGTAAAACTTAACTGAAATCTGTAACATGTTGGCAGATGGCTTTTGTGAAGCACCAAAGAGCAAACATACATGGAGAAGTAACATTAGTTTAAAACTTTAATTCTGCCTTTTAAAATAGCACTTCCATGATATGAAAAAGGCACTAAAAGTGCATCTAACGGAATGGTTAGGTGCTTCCGTAATTGCAAGAGTCACAGGGACTTTTTGTAAAAGATCCTCTATTTTTAAAATTGATAGGCTAGAATATACTGTTCAAGTAAATAAGAAATAAGAGATATTTTACACTTAGTTTATATTTGAATGGCAAATGCTTCGGTTCTTACTGAGATATGAATCTATTTGTGAGTCCTTTGAGCAAAGATCAGAGATCCAGAGCTGATTTCCTTTTTCTCCATTGCAAGCACATTTTTCTTGGCAGCACGGTGCCTTACGTAGCTTTGTCTCCACTCACACCCTTAGCAGGTCATACCTCCTCCCACTCGCTTGTGCTGGTATTGCCATCTCTCAAGCTTCCTGATAAACCTGACTGGCGAACTGGTCCAAGTAATTTTTTTATCCATTCTCTTTTTAATCCCAAAGAGCATTAGTGTGGTCCCGTGCTCTGCCTGACCACATCTAAACAGCTGCTTTGATGGAGCAACTGAAGGGAAGAGGTTAACTCTTGCGTATCTGCCCTGCCTCCTGTAAAGAGTCTCTGGAAGACTGTCTTTAGAGGGTTCAAGTGGGTTTTTTGGGGGTGAAGCAAGATTGTCTAAATTAGGACAACTGTCAGGAAACACAAGGAAGGTCATCATGCATGCCAAATAGAACAATTATTGCATTGGTATAAAAGTGATACCATTCATAGGGTGCTTCTGGCTGTCCCAGCTACTGAACGAGCAAGATAATGTGACTTCCTACAGTGAGAAAGGCTTGATGAGAATGAGTTGTAGAGTAAAAAAGGTTATTTTTCACTGTGGATGTCGACTGTATGTTTTCCTGAAAGCTTATTTCTGTTATCTTAGTTGCCACAATGCTTGCAGAGCCATCTTTGTTGAAAATGTTTTCACTGTCACACAAATGTTGAACAAGTGCAGAGCTCGTAGTTAGCTGCTTATCTGTCTCCCTTGTATGCCAGACACTGCAACTCAGCCAGAAGGTGAGTTATGGCTGTGTGTCTCCCTACTAGTAACCTAGTTTGACATCTTGCACCCTGGCTTGTAGATGTCTGAGAATGTAAACTGCAGTCAATTAATTCTTTATGTGGAGGAACTGTAAACTCTATAGGAAAGGACAAGGCCCCAGAGTGCACGATAAAGAAAATATTCAGCACAGAATTTCAGAATATCAAATGAATTAATGGAAGATTAATATTTCATTGATTTGGGGGTGAGGTGGAGTACCCCAAAGTTTTCTTGTGAAAGCAACTGTCTTGGAATACCTGCAACCTAAGTTACATAGAGCTATTATGATTTATACTGAATTTGTGCTTTCTTCACAACAAGGGAGCTAGAAGTACTCAATGATTTTTTTTTGTTTGCTTTTTTTAACAAAGGAAAGTTATTTTCTTTATACAGAACAGACTTTCATAGCAGATTCCCCAGCCATATGATATATGAGTCCTTCCTCAAAAGAACAACAGGATAGGGCAGGGCTATAGGGATAGCATGAGTCATGACCTGGAATGCTTTCTGGACTGAAGCCAGTGTTTACTGTTGCTAGGACGACCCACATACTTTTTGTGTGTTAGGTTAAGGACTTTAAGTGACCCGTTCTTTTGGGCATATTTCTGGAATTTCTAACAATGGTCAGCCAATAATTCCAGTTTTCTTCTCAGAACAACTGATTTGTCCTTTCCAGATTGCAGATTTTGGCATGTCAAAATGGCGTGTCATTTCCATGTCGCAATCACGAAGTGAAACTTCTTTGCCAGAAGGAGGGACAATTATCTACATGCCACCTGAAAATTACAATCCCAGTCAGAAAACCCGTGCAAGTGTGAAACACGATATCTACAGGTAACTCGTGGTGTTCTCAAGTGATCTTTGCAATTTGAATTCATATTTGAGTTACTGAACTTAGATTTTAACATATTCTCAGCAATTTTATTATTTTTGGTAGTAGCACTATCATAGGTGTATAAACAAAATGAATTGGGGAAAAAAAAGAATTAATTGGTAGCTGGATTTAATGACTCATTTCTTTAGGAAACACCATGACAAGTGTAATGCTCCAGAAATTAAGTTAGAACTACAGAAACAGACAGAGGAGGCTGGTTTCTATAAATGAGTGTACACATACAGACAGTGTAGGGAAGGAAAAAAGCTCTTCACACAGCTTGATGCACATACCCTTGTAATTTGTGCAGATCAGTTAATATAAATTGCAGAATATACTTTGGGGAAAGAAAAAAACATAGTTTTGGGAAGAAGTTAGGAAAAAAACAGGGTAATGGGGTTGGAGGAAGTATTTACAGAGATCTCCTTAAGGAATAATTTACTTTATGAAAGTTGAGGTAGATCTGTGTCAGTTCTGAGTAGTAGAAGTAACAGAACAGGAAGGAGTAGAGTGGTGGAGACCCATCTAACAAAACGTCAATTGCTCTTAGGATATTAGTTACAATTAGTTAATCTGAAAAGGCTTCGAGAGCTCAAGGATTATTTGAACAATCATGGAGGTAACTGTCCTGTTGTTGTGGTTTAACCCCGTCCGGCAACCAAGCACCACACAGCCGCTTGCTCACTTCCCCCCCACCCAGAGGGATGGGAAGAAGGATTGGAAGAAGGATCGGAAAGGAATGTAAAACTTCCAGGGTTGAGATAAGAACAATTTAATAGGTAAACAAAAAGCTGCGCACACAAGCAAAGCAAACCAAGGAATTCATTCACTGCTTCCCATGGGCAGGCAGGTGTTCAGCCATCCTCAGGAAAGCCGGGCTCCATCACACGTAACGGTTACTCAGGAAGACAAACACCATCATGCCAAATGTACCCCCCTTCCTTTTTCTTCCCCCAGTTTATATACTCAGCATGACGCCATATGGTATGGAATACCTTTTGGGCTAGCTTGGGTCACCTGTCCTGGCTGTGTACCCCCCAAATTTCCTGTGTCCCTCCAGCCCTCATGCTGGCAGGGCCCAAGGAACTGAAAAAGTCCTGGATTCAATTTGAACATCACCCAGCAACAACTAAAAACATCAGTGTACCATCAACATTGTTCCCACACCACAGCAAAAACACAGCACTGCACCAGCTACTAAGAAGAAAATTAACTATCCCAGCTGAAACCAGGACACCTGTGTAAAAGGAGATTAAGGAGGCATGAAGAGGCATATCTCTGTGACAAAGTCCATCTCTCTATTGCACTCTACCACCTTTACCTTCAGCTTTGACAGGGTTGTATTTTGGTGAGAGATGTATCAGTTTCAGAGTGTCTTCCTGACTTCCAGGGAGACCACTATTTCTCTTTAATTATCCCTTACTCTTAAGGGTCACACAAAGTTCCTGGACTTTCCTGTCTAAAGAATAGAGATGGTAGCATACCTGCTTTCCTTGCCCTTTGATGAGAAAATCTGGACTAGGAAGACATTGAAAAGGAGTAGTGTATATTGTGTAACATACAGAAAGTATGGCTGGTGGCTTAATGACTGAGTGGAGATGAGGAAGACGAATGTTTAAAGAAAAAAAAAATGTGTGCAGAAGAATAGCAACCAAATGAAAGAAAATAAGAGAGAAAAGATCAGTAGAAGGGCTTAGAAAACTGATGAATTAGGAAGAAAAGAGATTATCTGAGAAGAAAGAAACTGAGACATCATAAAGAGGGAAGGCAGTTCAAGGCAGGAAGACGTGAAGGAAACGACCACCAGAAAGGTCACGCAGGAAGATCTGTGCTCTGGATCATAAGGAGATGCTATGAAGCAGAAATAAGAAGGGAAAACACAAACAGAAAATCAGCAGGAGTTGGTATGCTGCAGTGTTGTAGAATTAAGAAGACAGTCTTTAGTTGTAGAGAGATTCTAAACTGAATTAAAGGTTGGATGTCTGATTAATTGTCCACAGCAGATGCAGCTGAATGTTGTTGAGATATCAAAGTTAATCTGTGAGGAAGGATCTTTCTTAAAGAAAAAAATTGTTCACACAACAGTCAAGCAGCATCAACTTTTACTGCCAAAAAAATCAGTCTGCATGAATTCTCAGGAATGCATCAAAAGCAGGCTTTCTAACAAGAAGGACTGCTTTTATTAGAAGTTACCTGAATAAATTTTATCAGGGGTGGATGTTAAAATATGAATGGAATAAGTAGTTAGGAAAGCTCAATTTATATGATTAATTTTAAGCATCACTTACTTTATTCTTCCTTAATTGTTTTGATTCTTCCTAATTGGTAGCTGTTGGATGATATCATGCTTAGAGGCAGTTACATGTAACCTATATGCAAAATTTTGTACTTCTTAGTGGTGCAGGAAAACACTATCTTTGTGCAGTTATTTGAGTAGTTCAGCAAACATTTATTCTGATAAGTGTTAATTCTTTAGCAAAAAAATAATTCTTTGCATAATTTCATTTGTATTGCTTCTGTGCAAATTGGATTTCAATTTTTTTCAAGTAAAATGTTTAAAACTTTTAAATCCATTTTAAAATTGATTTACTGGAAACAATAAGGGAGTAGAGGTAAGTTTACAAGGGTATGTTTGACATTGGAAATTAGGTTCTTATACAGTGAAATATTTTTGCTCTCTCATTTTAGTTTTAGAACTACTGGTGTTATTCCTGACACCAAATTCCTATTCTTAAATAGGAAAGCCAGATTTGAAGGTTTTACATCACTGTATTTCTTTTTATTTATCTTAACTGCATTGATTTTTTTTTTTATAAACAAATTCAATGCTCGGCAGTCCTGGGTTAATGGTTGGACTTGATGATCTTAAAGGTCTTTTCCAACCTAAATGATTCTATGATTCTATTTAAATGAAATAATCTGATCTTATTTAAATTACAAAGTTGCTTAAACTTACGGGTTTTTTTTACATATCCTGATGACTGAAGAGAGTGACTAGTCTACTAAAGGTGGAGCAGGTTTGTTTTCACTGAACCAGTTCCCATTCATGTTGAGGTGAATGGAAAAAAATGTCACTGGTTTGAGTAAGGAGATGTGCGTTCAGTCTCCTAGCTGTAGTTCAGGGTGGTGTTCTTGAAAGTCTTTTTTGTGAAGTGAATGCTGTGTGTAAGTGACATCTCTCCTTATAGAGAAGATTGCATATGTTGAAAGCATGTATATCTGTGGGGGAAGGTGGAGGGTGCTTCCCGAGTGCAAGTCTTTATCTTACCTGACTGACTTTGTGTTGGGGTAGAAGCGTGGGTGAAAGCCCTCCTCCCTGCTGGTACCCTGCTTCCCGTGGGAATGTCAGAGTGTCCATCTGGACTGGGGAGATGCCACAGTATTGCAGTTAGGACAGAGCAGCCGGGACTCTGGAGCACACTTTAATTTGCATACTGACATTTAAACTGCATATACGTAATTCACAATGTATTAATAGAGCAGAGCTAATACAGATTTGGAATAGGAATTTACATGCCATGTACTTTTTCTGTACTTAATATTATTAATTACTTATAGTTGAAGCCACTGGTTAAAATTCCTGCTAGTTTCCATATATTCAGGTCATCATTGTAGTTAGCTATAGTCAGTTCTATGCATGTATGCAGGATCATTTTAGCAAAATGTTTTTAGTAAAATGTAAAGCTGGGCAAACTGTGTTAAGTGTGAGTAATCAAAATCGTAGAGTAGTTTGGGTTGGAAGGGACTTTTAAAGATCATCTAGTTCCAACCCCTTGCCATGGGCAGGGACACCTTCCACCAGACCAGGCTGCCCAAAGCCCCATCCAGCCTGGCCTGGAGCACTTCCAGGGATGGGGCATCCACAGCTGCTCTGGACAACCCCTGCCAGGGGCTCACCGCCCTCACAGTTCAGAATTTCTTCCTAATATCGAATCTAAATCTACCCTCTTTCAGTTTAATCTGAAATAACTTCTACACTTTTTATACTTTAAACAGTTATGCAATTATTATGTGGGAAGTGATGTCAAGGAAACAGCCATTTGAAGGTAAGGTCATGTCTTCCTTTAATTTATTTTTCCAGCTTTACTTACAGGCTAAACCTGAGACCTGGTACCTGGGAACTTCATTTTAGGGGTTAATTCTAATGATTCAACTTGTAAGCTTGTTGAAGAACACTTTGAGTTACTTTTCAAATGAGAGTTTTTCTGTATTTTTTTTTTTAAATTAGTGTTGTTCAATAAATTAAAATAATTTTTTTAAATAAAAAAGTATAGTCTTATTTTGGCGATGTATAAATACTATGTCTGCAAACTAAATTATTCCTCCTATAGTAAGCTATTTATATTGCATATATTTCTAATGACTGTATGATGTCTATTTTGACAGAAGTTATAAACCCCTTGCAGATAATGTATAGTGTGTCACAAGGACAGCGACTAGACTTAAGTGAAGAAAGTTTGTCAATGGACATTCCTCATCGAGTGCTCATCATCAGATTGATAGAAAGTGGATGGGCACAAAACCCAGATGAAAGACCATCGTTCTTAAGTGAGTTTACATTTCATAATAAGAAAATATTTGTAAATTGCCAGATTTCTGTTGAACATGGTACTTACAGAGCAAGATTACAGTCACAAAAGGGAATGTTAAAAGTGTCAAGAGATAGTATGTGCTCAGTTTTGCATATGATAAGGTGCTTGTCTGCTTCCACCACATCTAGAAACAAACTTTTATGAATGGAACTATGTGTGTGCCGTAAAACCAAGTTGTTAGAGATGACAAATGCAAAAGACTCCAGCTAATTTACCTGTACAAAAGCAGCATGCTTTTTTTAATTACTTGGACTTGGGGTTTTTTGTTTATTGTTGAAGGGAACTTTTTTTTTTTTTTTAAGAAGGGAAGTGTAGAATGAGTACTGTGAGATTTGTAAGCAAGCTGGCAAACACACCAACAAAACATTGCATATCAGATAAACTATACTGACTTCATCCTGTGTTTGCATCTTGGTATAGATCTTTTTCACTGAGAGTTTATATTTGATTGCTCCACTGTCCAGATTGAACAGGTACTGGATGAACCCACTTAACTTTCTCTTTCCATCTTTCCTTTGTTCAGCTTTTTGTCCATGAGATCAAATATAGATACTTCCAACCATTTTTACAGTGGATTGCAGAATTTAGAGAATAAGACTGAAGTGTGAGCTTGTAGACATTAGTGTAGTGTGAACTAGAAAAGTTCTGTTTTGCTTTTTGCAAACCTGTGTTTCTTGCACTTAACTGACATATTTGGTGTGTGTTGAGTCCAAATTTATCCTGTGTAACAATTTCTCCTCAAAATGCTTAATTCTGTGGTTACTTTTGGTTCTTCTTTGGCCATTGCATAAAGGTAATTCCATCAATATTGGCAGAAAATGATTAAACTGTGAAATTTGCTCTTGCAAGTGTTGCTATCATCACATATATCAGTGTAGTGAAGCCAACAGTGGTTCCTCCACCTGCATTGCCGTGCTTGTTTAATTTGCATGTGCTTTAAAATCTTCCTTCCTTCTCCTTTAGAAAACGTGAACCTAATTCTGTAGGGAAAACTGGATCACCCTGGAGAGGCAAAAATGTAGACGGAAAGTATTCAAATTTAGAACAGTACAAATTGCTCTGGCTTAAACAATTCTGTCTTTTAAATTTCTCACTGGTTAGGTTGAAGATGCAATGACCAAACCTGAAATATCAGGGTTTGTTGGTTCTTGTGGGTTTATGGTTTATTTTGATTTTGGATTTTTTGATGTTATGAGTAGAGAGGTCCACAATCTTAAAGTTACATCTGTAGCTTTGGTGAACAGAAATTTGTTTACTATTTTGAAAGCCTTTATAGGTATACTCCTTTGAGTGGGAAAGTGTTAGAAAATTGCTGTTCAGATAGCTTAGAAATGTTTTTGACTCCATTTTTTGGGATCAGTTTGGCAAAAGACAAAATGGAGGCACATCTAAACACATACAGCATCTTCATGTTGCATTTACAGTCCAAAATGATTTACATGACCTTTTTTGAGGCGTTCTTATTTCTGCATTAAGAACATTTTGAAATGTCAGGTTATGTTTGTGTGAGTCCGGTTTGTGTGATTTTAAGTTGTGGATTATTTTTTTCCCAAACAAGGAAATATAACCATTTATAATATTTTTCTAAAATGACAAAGGATAGACACATCATAATATTTATTTATGTATTCTCATTTTCTTTTGACAGTTAAGCAAAGCAAAATAGCAATCAAAGTCTGTGGTCATGTTGAAGGGCTAATTACCTGGGATGTGAGCTAACTTGGGTTCTGTTACTAGTGCTGCGTCTGTAGTAAGATGTCTTTGAAGAAAACATGCATTGCTTTCTCCTCTACTTTACTATCACAAAAAGAAAGAGGAAGTTGCAGAACTGTTGCAAATTAAGGGAAGTAAAGCTCACTGGGAAATTTTGCAATTACCGTAGTACAGGGCAGAGAAAACCAAAACACCAGACCTCCCCTTTTGTTAAATAAACTTTAAATGGAAAACCTCGGTTAACCTGTCTGTTCTCCTTATAAAGAAGAGATAACAACTACTTATCACCATGTTTCTGCATGTACTTGGAATATGTACCTACAGTTTAATTATAATCAACAAGAATTAGCAGTGCTAGTATTTCAGTGTGGAAAATGGATTGCCAAACCTGTAAAACTCTGTTTTAGTCAAGAAAATAAGAATTCCAGTATTGAATGTATATCTTGAAGATGCTAGTGGAAAAAAGTTAATACAGGAGAAGAGAGGTAAAATTGTAGTAAAAAATAAAAATATGTTAATAAGGATGCAGTGTGACAGAATGCTAGCATGGTTAACAGGTTTTGATGAATCAGCAGAATCCATAGAAATGCAATAGAATTGAGCTATGCCATTACCCTTTCTTGAGGTTTTGTTGTATCTGAGCACAGTTTCAAAGAAAACATTTTTATAACACAGTCATCTCAACATTTGAAATATTTATCTTTATAAACCTTTAAACATTGGAAAGCAAGGGAGCATAGCACAGGTTGTAACTTACTTCTTGGACTGTCATGTGCTTCCCTATGTGAGCAGATGATTTTAGCTTCTCTGAATTGCTGCCTTTGGTGAAAACAAGGACAGTATCATTTGGATTCATTGGATGTGATAGGTCAGTGCCTTGACTGTCCCATCTTCTCTGGCCCTGCCTCACAGCATCTGTTCTGGATATTGCTGTGGTAAGGGTTTGTTTGTTTATTTTTCTCATGTAGATCTTTAATACCTCTGGTGGAGTGGGAAGACCGTGACCCACACTGAGGTATTGTGCTGCTTGGTCCCATTTAGCTAATCAAGCTTGTTGGGTCTACCTTGAAACATGGCAAACCCACCAATCTATCCATTACAGCAATGTAAGACTTGCTGTCTGGCACAGTCCCAGATCTCTTGTGATACAGAGTGCCGAGGTGGCCAGATCAGCACAGGGCTTATTTTGGTGATGTGAAACTGTTCTAACAGGTGAAAGCAAGAAACTTCTGTTTAGCAGCATAAGTGGTTTGATGTGTATCAACAGATAAATTACTTTTGTAAATGTAAGAAAGTACCTTTAGCAAAATGAAAACTTAATTTCCACTTTAAATCATTCAGCAAAATACTATTTTTTTTTTAATAGAATGTTTAATAGACCTTGAGCCAGTCCTGCGAACATTTGATGAAATAGCTATGTTGGAAGCAGTAATTCTGTTAAAAAGATCAAAGGTAAGTGGCTTTTGTTACAGTCATGAGTTGGTCAAATAAATTGGTAATATTTGTTTGCTAAAAGAAATGTACTCTCCTTTGTCATTTATTCAATCTTGTATCTGGCTGAAGCATGTGTTTGTATAAAGCTATCATCTTGTCTTATAGCAGAAATTTAATACAAGTAAATATATCTCTTCCAGTCACTGTATGAATCACGATGTATTTACAAGAGTGGAAAGCAAGCAGATGTGGAGCAGGTATCTCTAAATATACCTCTGAATCCCCAAGAGGTAAATATTTTACGTATTGCATTCAGTATGTCAGCATCATTAAAGATCCTGAGAGCTTAAGGGAGGGTTAACTTAGTAAGGAGGAATCGGTCTGCAGTTTACTTTCCTGTGCAGTCAGGAAAGGCATAAAGTGCATTAGTTGAGCTGGGATGTAACAAATGCATAGCTATATAGGTTAAAATAGTAAGGGGTGGGTAAGCAGAAATAAGAAGGGCGTGTTTGGTATATTCTCTAGATGTGGGAAAGCCAGCGCTTTGAGAAGGAATGCAGCACACAATGTCTGCAACTTGTAAGAGATTGTCTTCTGCTCCCTTACACCTCTGCGGAGCTTGATTACATAGGGTCATATAGATTTGCTTTTATATTTCAATTCTTAGTGCTTCTGATTTTGGTTCTTACTAATGGTTAAACTCGTATATGAAATTGCTGTCAGCTATGGAATAACACAAGTATTAGGATTACACGATTTCTTCTGCTTTACTGCATTTTGATTGTGCTGTCTATTGAGCAGGGAAAACAGTGATGGGAAAGTACTCTGTAAAAAACCTGCAACTTTGTATTTATTTAATGTGCCTTTTCAATATACAACTGGAATCATTCCAGGAAACACATTCTGGCTCCATACAGTGTGATGCACTTCCCCTTCGAAGCATCTCTCCAGATATATCAAGATTCAAGTCGGTTCCCAAGTGCAATATCCTGTCATCAGGTAGAGATACTCATGAGTTTAAGTTGCAATTGCAACTTTACCCTCCCGCTGTGTCATGGCATTTGCATAGTAGAAAGTTGGATCTCCGTATGTCAGAAGAGAGATGTGTTTTGTAAACATAGTGCTCTGGGTAAAAAACTAGAGTATTTGAGCTCTGATTTTCTGTTTCTGTCACTTGAGCAATCCCCACAGCTCACAGCTTCAGTTTTCCCATTCATGGTCATGAGTGCAGAGATAGCATTTACTTGTCCCTTCAGACTTCAGGCAGTTTAGTTAACCATTTGTGAATTAATTATAAAGATAAAAAGGCTAAAACATTTTGAGGCACTCTTAAAGATACATAAACTGAAAGTTTTTAATGCAGCCCAGCCTCTCAATCATTTTTAATTCCATTTTAAAAAATGCTTTAATAATTAGATTCCTTGCAAAAATACCTGCACAGACCTTTCATAGCTGTCACCTTTTCTGAACAAAAGTTGGGAAAATTCTGAGACAAAACGCCATTTTAAAGTTTTGCTGACATCAGAAGACAGAAAAATGCAATGAGACCCAGGTGGAATAGCAATACATTGTGAAACTAAAACTGCACTTAAGTTTCTTCTCTTGAAAGAACACAAACGTATATTTCAAAAGAATGGATATCCTTTGACTTTGCAGGGAGCAGTGGTGTGAAAGCAGACAAGGCACTTGACTTCTGCTGTAAGTAGGGCATCAAAAAGTGTGCTGAGGTGCTGCAGGCAGGTTTTTTTCTAGCCCCTGTTTGAACATGTCCACAATTCTGGACTTGTACTCAATGTACTAGAGAGATATGTAATTTTTCTTCCTTGGAATTCCTGCTGTATTTACGAAGCTTAAGGAATTTGAGTTACTGGGGAAAATGGCAGAAAGCAAGTGCAGTGTAGTTCGGCTGTACCTCAACCCAAGCATTTATAGCATAAAAATCTTAAAGATGAAGAATAACTTTTGGCTACCAAGCTTAATAGGAATGTTGTGATGAATTTTAGAAAATGTAATATTGGCTTGAAAATGAGCATGGTCTCTAAGTGTAATGAGATAAGATAATGATAAATATTAGCCCTTCTTGCTGCTGGTTCCTATTAAAAATTGTCGTGTTTACCTGTGGAAGTCATTGATGACATTGTGGTGGTACAACTATCTGACTGATCAGTTGGTGATCTTTGTGTGGAGTCACTGCTTAGACTTTGTTGTATGTGTGTATAGATAATGTAAAGCTTGTGAAAAAAGTGCCTACACTATTTTATGTCTATCTATCTATATATATACACTATATGTAGTATATACTACTACAGAAGAAGTGTTTGTTATTTCTTTGCCAATATCTATGTCAGGTAGTTATATAACAGAAAGCAAAACCGACATTCCTCTTACTTTTCAAAATCAGATGCAATTGTTTCAGGTGAAAATCTGTTCCCAGGTAGCTGTTGGTAAGAGATGCATTTGGCATGGCACCAAGGCAGGAGTTAATACTATAGATTTTAGTTTAGTTGTTTTTTCCACCAATCCAATTAGAAATTTTTTTCAGAAACTTGCTCCTCCAGAGTTAAGACTTTTCTTCTAACTTCCAGCCTCCCTTTTCCTCTTTTTTTTTTTTTTTCCTTTCCTCTTCCCTAGCAAGCTTATACATGCACTTTGCTTGGGCATTTTTTTAAGGTTTAAATAGATCTTTCCCCTCTTCTCCCATTATTTTTTTTCTGATATAGAGAGTAATTCTTTAATACACTTTGTCTTGCTAGACAAACAGGATACACTCTTTTGAAGTCCATTTCTTAAATAAGCTTCTTCATTCTCCTGGTATCCTACTACTCCTTGTGCATGTTCTAACTGAAGTCATTGAACCGTTACCAGACCTCTGTACTTAGTATCCTGAAAGAATGGTGACAAAAGTTTTCTGTCTCAGAAACCCCTGTACTTTATATACCTTAGAATTTTATTTCTCCTTTCTCACAAGATCCTTCATTACATAATAAACTACCTAGGGTTTTTTTCCTTATCTCAATTCCAAACGATTAGCCCCAGCTTGAAGCAGAAAGTCTGGATCTCATATTTTTGCTACTGAATTTCCACTTCAACTAGGTTCTTTCTGAGTAACTTGGATCAACCTGTTCTTTCTGAATAACATCTGCAAATCTAATTAGCATGTTTCTGTTTGAGGGAGCTGGAGTTGTTTAATCTGGAGAAAAGGAGGCTCAGGGGAGACCTTATCGTTCTCTACAACTACCTGAAAGGGGGCTGTAGCAAAGTGTGTGTTGGAGTCTTCTCCCATGTAACAATCGGTAGGATGAGAGGAAACAGCTCAAGTTGTGCCAGGGAAGTTTTAGATTGGATATTAGGAAAAATTCCTTCAACAAAAGGGTTGTCAAGCATTGGAACAGGCTGCCAGGGAAGTGTTTGAGTCACCATCCCTGGAGGTATTTAAAAGATGTGTAGATGTGGCACTTAGGGATGTTGTTTAGTGGTGGAATTGGCAGTCTTAGGTTTACGGTTGGACTTGATGATCTTAAAGGTCTTTTCAAACGTAAAAGATTCTGTGATTCTATGATAGTACTTTTTATGCTATGGTCTCTGATCAAGGTCATTCTACCATACTAGTATAATCCCAGTAGTTTTGTCTGTAATGTTATTAAAAATCTGCGTGTGCCTAGAGATCTACAACAATCTATCCCAGCAGAGCTGTTTAAAATCCTTTTCTGAAATGATCTTTCGCTCAGTGGTTGTCTCCTAATCCTTTCTCATTCATGCAGTAGAAAACATATGCTGCTTCACACTACAGAGAAAGTTCTGCCCAGCTTTCTCTCCCTTTCATGAAATAAAGTACTAGTTACTATGAGTTCTAGTGCACTGTTTTTTAAATAATGAGAGTGTCATTTCATTCACGTTATCCTATTCCTGATCCATGTACTTATAGCCATATTCTTCTACAGGTCAACACTGATCTAGGAATACACCTTCAGGTTCCCCCATTGGACAGGTACCTGTAAATCCCAAGTTGTCCATAGAGTTACCTCTTCTTATTGTGTCTTTAGATGTTCATCTGGATTCATACATTTGCATCTCTGGTTTTTAGTTAACTCTGAAGCTCTTTATCAAATGACACTGTGAAAGTCTGTAACGAAAACTGTATGCAGAATTAGGCATATGTCCTGCAGTTTGTTGCTTATCAGCTATTTGTCATCTCCTCCTTAAGTAATTCCTACTGCTGTTTTCATATCCATCATCTTTTTCTGCTATATAAAAAAAATCCTAAAAATAGAAACTATTAAGTTTTTCTCCCTTCCTTTGCACAAGTTTACGTGAAGCTTTCTTGAAGTCATCTGCAGTTTTGACAGACTACCAAAAGCTTCCACTGGCCTCCCACTGAATGTTACAGTTGCTTTTCATGTTCTTTCCCTCCACCTGAAAATAAAAGAAATATTTCCACCTTGATTACACTGCCAAACTTCATCAGTCTGCTTTCATGCTGACTCCTAGCTGCCTCTCCAAAAACTTGAAGGAGTTTTGTTCTTCCAGTCCCTGCAAAAATTTTCTGTCAGAGCTATTTTTTTAAAGGTCACATCTACCAGATTTATCCTCTCAATGTTCTTTTAAAACAAAAAAAAAATGCCCAAACCCATGGTCAGGGCCTGGTTAAAAGATAAGGGACATGAATGTACTCAGAACCTGAGTGTAAGGAATAATGTGTTGTATCTGATGTGAATTTAGGTTGTTTATTACTTGTTTTATAGAGTTCCTCTAAACAGTCTCCGATGGCTGTATTTTATTTCAACATAGAATTAATACAGCTCACTCTCCCCTTCCCCCCCCCCTTTTTTTTTTGTTTTAAGATGGAAATTCTGAAGGTCTACAGTCTCTCAGCCGTCAGAGCACAGATGAAAATATCTCTGTAACTCAGAGTGCCAAACTTCTTGTGCATCCATACGATTATTTTCCCTTGCCAGAAAAGAGTATTTCAGATGCCTCAAATTCTGCATCACATATGCTGCGGACATCACCAGTTTCTTCAGGTACAGCAAACACTGATTTAATTCCAAGACCCACAATAAGTGTCCTAATGTCAAATAAATGTTTGTATGAAATGCAAACTGGTACTGTTGTTCATCTGTAAAATGGAAACAAAGCATTTTACAAATTAAGAGTGCAGGTAATTCTGTCCTTGTAGCCTTATATTACAAAGTAAAACCAACATAAAGTGGGGCACCTTTTCACTGTGTGAATCCTCAACTTGAGGAAAACACACAGGAAACTAGTGTTATTTTCAGTAAAATTGAATAAAAGTGCACTTGGAAAGTGAAGTTACCACCTCTGTCTTTTTAGTACCAGGTTGGGCTGAACCCTGGAACAGGTTGCCCACAGAGGCTGTAGAAGTCCCATCATTTGGAGACACTCAAGGTTCAGCTGGTCAGGGCCCTGAGCAACCAGAGTTATCATTGAAGTTGCCCCACCTTTGTCATTTATCTGAGGCCATTATACCAGATGACCTCCTTGAGGCTTCCTTCCAACCTAAATTATTCTGTGATTCTATGATAAAACAAACACTAACCACCAAATCTGAGAAACTGGAACATTTAAAATGTGGAATATAATAGTGAAATCTTAAAAGCATGTTTAGTAGTCTAGTGTATTTCTGACCAACTTTTTTTCTGAACAAGTTTTAAACAGCTCTTTCTCAGCTTGTTCTTTGTTCTATGGCACTATCTGTTGACAGAAATTTACAATACTTTTTTTTTTTTTTCAATCCTCTTCAATCTCAGATTTTGTTTTGGAAACCATACAACAGAATGTAGCTCATCAGTGGATCCAAAGTAAAAGAGAGGAAATTATCGATCAGATGACTGAAGCATGTTTGAATCAGTCACTGGATGCTCTTCTTTCAAGATTTTTACTCATGAAAGAAGACTATGAACTTATAAGCACCAAACCTACAAGGACATCAAAAGTACGACAACTGCTTGATACCTCAGATAGCCAAGGAGAGGAATTTGCCAGAATTATAATACAAAAGTTGAAAGATAACAAACAGCTAGGACTTCAACCTTATCCAGATGTATCTAATTCTCTAAGACTGCATCTTTAAATTTATTCTTTCTATATGAAACCATGTGAATATTTTTCTTACAACACAATTCGTGTTTCTGTATAGTAGTTTTATATCTGTACTGCTTTGTCTTTATTGTGCCTTTGCTGAGTCTCAGAAATGACACTGAGTTCGTCTAGACTGCATTTGGTGAGTTACCAATTAGTCAGTTGGAGTGCGGTCATAAAGCCAAACACCTGACACTTGTTGCCTCAATTCATAGAAGTATTTTGTTTATACATGACAAATAAATGTTTCCTGTTTTACACATTTTCTCTTTATACCTATTGTCATGTTAAGAAGGGGGTTTTCCTCCAATCCCTTCTATTTGATCAGCCTGTCAGTTTCCCAAGGAAGATGAGACCCTTGCGTCCGACCAGCCTGTCCACCACCTGTGTCTTGACAGCCCACTGTATTGGAGAGTGATGTGAGTAACCTGTTCAGGGACCCCTGCTGACAGCATCACTGAGTAAAATCCCTTATAACAACTACTCAAATCCCTGGAGATTCATAAAAAATGAACTTCAGCTGAAGATTTTTGTTATACAAAATGCAAGTTTGTGACAGAATAAGGTTCCAAGTTTGCCGGTGATAATACCCTGACTGCAAAGCAAGCAGCGAGCTTAAAACAACACACTAATAACAGCTGGCATGAGTCAGTCATAGAATAAAGTTCTTACCCGGCAGGTGTCCCTATGGGGGAGAAGACAGGTTCAGCCCATCAACTGATCCCAGAAGTTACGATGGAGCTTTCCCTAACTTCTCCCCTCCTTTGCTTACTTTTTATACTTCACAGTACATTGCATATTCATCATCATATGCAGGATTGGTTAAAAGTTTCTCGCTTCTAACACAAATTAGTACACATCCACAGACAGCACCACTAAAGTTCTTACTAACTATGCATGCTGCTCAAGCAGGATTTTGCGCTCTTTTTGAGGGGGCTATTTGAGTTGGATGTCGTGATTTCCCAGTGCCACAATAACCTTTGTCCTGTTTTCAACTAATTTTCTGTGGATTGCAACACCTTATCAGCTTGGCCAGAACTTTCTCACTTGGAGGCTTCTTTCTCCATAATTTAGATAACAGTGTTCTTTTCCCCAATCTGTTACTTGTTTCCTAAGGTTGACTCCCTTGATTAGAAGTCCTTTCATTCATTATTTTTGATGACTTTAGAGGGTGTCAGCTTGACCTTATCTTTGTGCACAGAAACGTTTAACATATAAACACTAAATCAGAGTTTGGTAATTTGGGAGTTTAGACAGCAATTCCCCCCTTTTGGATTTATTTCAGTCCAGGACCAGTTCATTTTCTTTAGGTTTAGGTGGAGCTTGAGTGACACTGGTCATACATATTTTTGGTACTGATTGGTACACGTGCCCAGTGACGTGTGGTAGTACCTTGGAGGCAGGTAATTTTGGGATGGAGGTGTGCGTTGGTATTACAGTGAGATTATCGCATCAGAGGAACACAATTTCACCACAAACGTTGACTTAGCAGTGGACATCTCATCGGCTGCATAGTTCCATCAAGTTCCCATTCCAGCAGGGAGTACAAAGACCCTGGCCACAGTGTCTCTGCTCCACTCCACCCTCCGTTACCCCTATCAGCATGTGCTGAGCTGGCAGGGTGTGCTGCTTAGGGAGCCGTGGTAAAGTAGATTCCGTGTGTGCCAACCATCCTGAAAGTGATAGCTGTATTTTACCCTAAAAAAAAGCCTTCTGTAATACTATGCCTCTATTAGGTCCCAGGTTTCTCTAATTGCCCTGTCAAAGTAATTTTCCCACAGCCCTGATTAAGCAACATGGTGCTCAGTCTCTGCTCTTCCAGCAGAGAACACATTCCTGCAAAGCAATTCTGTTGCCAAAATGTTTCTTTATGTATTATAATGTATGTAACCACAGACTAGCAGGCAGCTGGAATTGTGCAGTCTTTTCAGGAGGACTTTGAGAGCTCTCAGGGATAAATAATCATCCTTCATAGATAAAAGTAAAGCAACTCGGAGGCCATTTATTCCAAATACTTGTCATATACTTGCTTTGAATAGTGTTTTTAAAAAGCACAGCCATTTCTGTGTAAACATTAATTGTAGACCTGCCTTTATCACAAAAAGCATGTTTTTACAAGATGTTACTTTAAAAGGAAGAAATAGGAGGAGCACTGACAACAGAAAGGTTTGAATTGTTTTTATTATTGCTTTGGGTCACTGTGGGTTACAGCATGGAACGTACAACATGATGCAACCCTCCTGCTTGTTTTCCAGTTGGAATGCTGAGGCTGATTGGAAGGGTATCTGTGTTTGAATTCAATGATTTCTCTTTCCTGTCAATCCACTTTCCTGGATTAGTAGCCCATTCTGACGAAGTCCTGTTACCTGACGCCTTCAACTCAGTCCAGTGTCTTAGGACTCTTGATCTGCTGTTATCAGCTCCTTCCACATGCCCTTTGACATACCAATACAAATTTTTGCCTTACTATCGGCCTTGTTCATGAAAAACAGAAATCCCACGTTAATGTTCTTGCATTTGTTAACTTTTTGCTCTGCCCAGAGGACTTTATTTTCTGGATATTTACCTGTTTTGGTAGCTATTTTGCTGTATACCACACTGCCTTTCTAAAAGTACTTTATAGACGGGGCAACATATTGTTTCAGAAGACAAAGCAGAATACATTGGGTAAGTAATTTCTTTCTTTGCTTCTTTTTTGTCTTAGAAGTATTTTTTAAAGCTTATTTAGTTAAAATAAGACCTTATTTTTACACATATTTTATATTTATATACAATTTATACAAATATAACAAATTTATATTTATACACAGATCAGATCAGCCTGTTTTGTGTATGTGTCATGTCACAAATTATTAGAAAAGCCACAGATATATAATTCTCTGGTTAATAAAAATAACTGAGTTGATAAATATTTAATAGTGAGTATTTAAAAGAAAATATATCAAAAAAAAAAAGGAAACTGAAAAAATATTAGATTGTTTGAAATGAAATAATACCTAGGATTTTCAGTTAACTACCACTCTTTTCAAATTTAGCCACTCTAAAAATCTTTCTGGTTTGGCAGGTTATGCCAGAAGTATAAAGGTCTTCCTTGTGTACAGTGTTAGTAAAGTCTCATTGTGGCTTTCTAAATTAACAAGAAGGAGTTAGACTGCATTTTTTTCACATTAACATCTGGGAAAGTGGTGTTGTTGATTTCAGTGACACATGGATGAAGGATTTGGTTTTGATTTCCCAACCTTCCTTTTGTCTTATGCTATCACAACTTTCTAAGGAACAGAGAGCAGCTGCTATGTAAGCTGCCTGCTTCTGCCTGCTAATGACCTCAGCTGAGGTTGATTGAACAAACCACATGCCAGGAGACTCTGGGATCTTCTTTCCTGAAAGCTTTCATTGATTTTAATATTCATGCTACTGCAATAAAAGTAGCAGCTAAAGGCAAGGCTAAACCAAGAATAAGAGTAGAGAATATTCATTTTAGTGTTAACCTACCCGTCCTGGTGAAACAGGTGTATGCTTATTTAGAGCAGCAGCTAGAGAGTCACTATTCAATTACAGCAGCCTTTCTGCTAAATGAAGTAAAGATCCACCTACCCTCTGGTAAGCTGCTACCTTCTCTTTTTAATACCTTTCTTAGATTTGGACTACAGTGGCTTCTCTTTCAAATATCCTTTATGATTTCCCTTAGGGTGGGAATGGAGTGCTGGGTGTGGAGCAAGTCCCTCCTATGGGAAAACGAGCCTCTGACCACAGTACTGCAATTGGAGCATGCAAAGCATTAATTGAATGAACACTTTTATAAACATAAAGTTTAAACACCAAAAGGAAATATGCTTGTTTCCTACTGAGTGGGATATGTTTTCTTCAGAGGAGATCAAAGTGGAGTTGTTGTTGTTGTTTCGTTATTTTATTATTATTGCTAAGAGTGTTTTGTTTTATGCTGTTCCTTCATAATGCATAATCTTGCTTTGTTTGCTTGATCTTTCTAAAAGAAAAAATGCTCATTTCCTACTAAGGAGGATATGTTTTCTTCAGAGGAGATCAAAGTGGATTTGTTGTTGTTGTTTGGTTATTTTATTATTATTGATAAGAGTGTTTTATGCTGATCCTTCATAATGCATGATTTTGTTTTGTTTGCTTGATCTCTCTCACTGGAAAATGTTCAACAGTATAATCTGCCATGAATACTCCCTTTAAGACCTGACAACGCTCATGCTCAGCAATGGTGTTTTGAGGTTTGATATACACATTTTTGATCATGTTGAAAACTGCTGGCTCATATGATTTCATGTTCCAGTAACTATTATATGGTTGTATATGGTTGGGTTTTGGGGGGTATTTCGGTCAATTTGCTACCTGCAGGAGAAAATTCCCCAGGGAGTGTACTTGGAGAAAATAAGAGATTGCTTGTGACTTTTAAAATTAGTTTCTACACTTATATTGATTTCTAATACATAATTAAAATATGCTAGATTTTGGTTTTAAATATAATCTTTAATGTCATTAATTTTCTAACTGAAACTAGAAAACATTAGGGGTTTATCATTTTTATTGTCTGGTTTTACTTTGCTGTATGTGGCAGTAGAAACTCACTGCCACAATCACCTAAAGAAAAGTCCATGAAATTATCTGAAATAATATTAAGGAGTAAATTCAATGTCCAGCATGTTCCAACATCTTTGATAGGAGATGACTTTCTAAATGCCCTCAGTTTCCAAGGGAATCTGCTGAAGGGAACAATATTTGGTCTCTGAGAGAGATTCTCTGATTTATTTACTAGTTCTTCTTGAATGAAAAACTGAGAATTTCAAAATGTCCTAACAAATAGAGGCAGCTTGGTCCCTCAATAAGTCTATGGAGCAGTTCATAAGATGTCACACTTCCATAAACCCCGACCAAGCCTTGCTTAATCATTTGGCAAAAGTTAATTACCTCCTCAAGGAGGAGGCAATCACTCATGAGGCTGTAGATCCCTGAAGGATGGGCAGCGTCTGAGAAAATCCTGCCCTGCCAAACCAGTCCTGCACTAATTTATGCAAGAATTGTTTTTTATTTCAACTCTGGTTTTCAACTACTATCAAGCTGTTCCTTTATCCTTCACTTTTCTGTATGACTTCTGGCAGTGGCTTGACTAAAAAATGAGCTACTGGGAATTACGTGTATATGGTATTTATTGTTTTAATTTCTCAGGTGTCAGTCTGCAAGTTCTTTTCTGTTCTTTGGGCATGCAGCTGGGACGTAAACAAAACTGCAAAGGGTTTAGAGCTGTTATGCCTGTCTGTGCTC
Source organism: Falco cherrug (assembly GCF_023634085.1). NCBI lineage: Eukaryota > Metazoa > Chordata > Aves > Falconiformes > Falconidae > Falco > Falco cherrug. The sequence goes on along the minus strand of NC_073699.1, from coordinate 33,852,382 downwards.
TCAAGGCATTATGCTTTTTCTCTGAGAGGAAAATTTTCCTCCATTTATTGAAGGAGTCCCTAAGGGAGAGCAGGGCCTGCATGAAAACAGGGTTCTGAAGTTCTGTAGTAGAGATCACTTGCTGACACAAGGCACAGACAAGTGTTTGCAGCTGTTTCGTTTAGTCTGCTGCAGCCTCTGGAGCACAATGGCATGTTGATGCCTGTCTGGATCTCTGATTTCCAGAGAGCAGTAGCTCTTTCTGCTTGTCACAGTCCACGGAGACCAAGACAGCAGGGACCTTCCTTCATGTCAGGAAGCTTTTATGTCTTGCTTTTCAGATTTTATAGACATGAGCTACTAAAATACCCATTCTTATATTTTTGATGCCATGAAGTTTTATTATTGCAGTAGGATTAGCCTTTAAATACTTAACCATGCTAAAGCAGAATGCCAGAATGCGAAGAACCTCCCTTTTTTAATTATTGCATAAATTAAATCTTTCCGTTCTTAGGAAGTCATTCTGAATTCCTCTCAGCTAGAGGATTCACCATAAGGATTTGTTACGTATTATAATACAGGATTTTCCAACTGAAAATGGCCACCCCTCTGTAAGAAGTCAGTTTGTTACAGCTCTGATGCCCTCAGCCAGCATGGAAGCCCTCCCAGACCTTAGCTCATACTGGCTTTTGGTCGGATTATGTGCACCCTCAAAATGTGACCTATAGAAATGCCTAAGTGACAGAGCAGTCGTGCTTAAACAGCTAGGCTTCTCAGCTTAAGCTTTTTGGGCCACCAGTTCAGGGCCAAAGCAGCAGTGGTGGTCCCAGAAAGGGGAGATGGTAGTATAAGGATGAAGTGACACTGGTGACAGTAGGGCAACAAAATAGCAGAAGCTATAAATGAGGGAAACGGTTAGACCATGGCAACAGACACTGGGCGTATCCTCAAATTGTTTTCATCACTGTCTGGATTTAACAGCAGTAAATTCTTTACACGATCAATAAAAAATTCTTATCCTTTTGCTGTTATACAGGAAGATCTGTACAGGAGACTATTTCCTATATTCTGCTACTTTGCTAAATAGCGTGAAGACTTTGCTGGGAACTAGCATGAGTCCTGCTTCAGTCAAACCTTGTTTATTTAAGGAAGACATAGTCCAGGATAAAGAAATCGGTAACAGCTATCAACATTGTGACCCCGCCAAATGAAATCAGTGTGGTGTCTTAGCTTAGTGGGAATATTGCTGTTGGCTTGGAGGGGGCAGGACACACACACACAGAGGCATAAGCTGTTCAAAAGATTTTATTCTCAAATTGCTACTTTCTTGCGGATTTTCAGCTGATACCAACGGGGGTCACAACTAGAGTGAAGTTAAATATCTTGGTTATGGAAACTGAATCTCTTATCCTTTGATTCTCAGGCTGTGCCTGTTTGTGGACTTAATTTAAGGTCTGCTTAAAAGTTTTGCTAATGTGACATCTCTCAAAGTACAGAAGTTTGAACTGTTTCTTCTTCCATTTGTTTTTCTTTCAGAATGGTTTCATCCACTGTCACTTATTTAGGAACAAAATATTTACCTATACAGCTGTGGTTACACATTTTTAGAGATCCAAAATAATCATTTGTGAGCACCAGAGAGAAGAAAAAATAGGCAAAACTTTGTGTTACTTAAGAAAATAATTTAACCTTTAACTTTGTGCTCTCATGAAAGCTATAGATTGCAAAAGCTCTACTAGATTCAAGTAGTATTGGCAGTTTAAATGCTCAAATTCCCTTTAGCTACCAGGTCATCCATACTAGACATCAAAGTTCAGGTTTGATATCATGTACACAGGTTACCTGTACTAGTGAAAACCTGCAAATTGCATTATGTATCCTACTTTACAGGAAAGTAACTTTACTTCATTCATCAGTGACACTTCTTTTCAGGAAAAATGATAGCCGTTGGTTTCGACCACTACTTGCATAGCTGCACATTCACATCACCTCAGGAACAGCTGCATTTTAAATTCTCGCTCCCTCTGAGCTGTACCCACTTAAACATTTGTGCATTTTGGCTTAGAGCCAGAGCTCTGAATGACCCACATTTAAAAATAATAATAATAAAAAAATAAATAACACCCACATCAGGTATAAAAAGCACAAATTGGTTTTAAAATGGCTCTTCTGCCAAAGTAGTACTAACACAAGAATTCTGCCCAAATTTCTAGCATGCTGCTGTCCTGATGCACTCTCCGGACAGCTGTGATCACAGGAGGGGGGTTCTGCAAACATTTCACATAGCCGTAGGAAGTAGAAATGGAGCCAGGAGGTTCTGGAAGTATTAGCTTGTATTTTTGGGGGGATGGTGTGGGGGGGGGGGGTGTGTGGAACATGACTTCTTTTCCCTCCTTTCTTTCACACAAGCAGAAAAATTGTGTTAACAGTAGGAAACTGGGAATGCTTACCAAGAATTTTAAAGGACAATATGTGACGGATGTATTGGATGCCTGAAATTCTTCCCACCAGGCCAAGGTGGCATTTTTTATTCTTAGAGGGATAAAGTGAGAAGTCAGAGGAGTTACCTGTGTGTGAAGAGGAAATCAACAAAAGATGGGAGACTCAGCAGTCATGCTTCAACACCTATGGCAGGAATTAATATTTAACTTTACTCCAGTGTTCCCATAGTGCTCCTGCAGTTAGAGAAAGTGCCACTGGGATGAGAAAAGCATTTAATCTTTAAAGAGAGTTTGACAATTTTTAATCTTTAATCCTCACCAGGACTCATTAGTTATTTGATCAACTAGAAAACTGAGTTGCACCAGAAAAAAAGCTGGAAAAGAACACATGTAATTATACGTTATTCAGTGTTTCTAAACCAGGCAGGCTTTACAAAGGAAAGCAAGCCTCTTAGGAAGTTTGAGGAGGGCAGGCTGTTTGTTTTAAACTGGCCACTGATCCACATTTTAACACCATAAATTTGTGATCAAAATGTTTTGGCCAGTGTCCCATGGAGGAGTTTTGTTCTACTCAGAGAAGTTGGCTTTAGTTTATAGTATTTTGAGGAAGTTCTCTTTGGAAGTGTTTTAGAGTGTGTGTGAAGAGGGGAAGGGAAGGAGAAATAAACTTCTGAGACAGGCACTGAAAAAATCCATTGTTCTAGGTAAGCATCGTTATGAGTCAGCAGGACCCAAGAATTGAGACAGTCACTGCAGTCCCAGCTGTTACATTTCCCTTCTCCAACCCTGAGGACCTCAGTCCCGGAGGGGTGCGAAGTGTGCACAAGGCTGATTTATTGATGGAGCTATATTTGATGCAGTTATGTTGTTTTTCCCAGCTTCCAGCATACCTGGAACCTGCCCTGCGAACACTGGCATGGGAAGCTTCTACAGTCACGTTTTGTTGGACTTTCTTATAAAAAAGTGTTCCAGGAACAGTGTTCAAAACTCAATCCCTATGCATGCTTGTGGCTTCTACCCAGAAGTCAAGTAAGGGTAATAACTACACAAGCTGCATTATTCACTGCAGCACCAATTTCATCTCTAGGAACAGCTAAAGCTCTTTTCTTTATCTTCATATTAACATTAACCTCCTGAGTCTGGAGGGTTTGGGTATCTTTTTCTCTCTTTTTCTCTTGGGTTCCTCAGCAGATAGTTTTCAGATGGATGTGATTTCATGAAACAAATAATAATGAAATAAAGAAAGTTCTTCCTGGGATGAGAGCAAAATTTAGGGAGAAGTACACCTGTAGGGGAAATTCCAGCTATATTAAAGAACGTTTCCAGGGGTACAGTGTCTCCTTCTTCCCTAAAATTACTTCAATAACATAATGTAGAATTACAGTTTAAGACAATAATAAAAGTGAACTGAGAGTTCATGAAAGCTTCAGGATCTATAATTAAGGACAGTGGCCTCACATTTCTCCGTTAAAAAGGTATGGAACAGTGAAAGTTAAGAAAATTCACTGGTATGTGGTTTCTGGACTGTTTCTGGACTACCAGATAAAAACAGGCAAAATCACTGTTCTTCGTACCTGTAGGAGCCCTTCTTATTATGATTTGCATCCCATGCCAAGTTCAGCTGCAGCTGAGCCTTGGCCTTCCTGACCCCATCCCTACATAGCTGGGCAGCATCCCTGTACTCTTCCCAGGAGCGTCCCTGCTTCCATTGCCTGTGCGTTTCTTTCTTGCCCTTTAGTTTGACCACCACATCTCAACTCTGCCATGCAGGTCTTTTGCCTTCCTTTCCTGATTTCTTACACCTGGAGAACGAGGGCTCTCATGCTCCATGGAAAGCATCCTTAAAGATCTGCCAGCTCTATTCCATTCCCTTGTCCCTGAGGCGAGTTTCCCAGGGGGTCCTATTGACTAACTCCTTGAACAGCTGGAAGTTTGCTTTCCTACTTAAATTTTAATAAAGTATATAAAGAATAAAGAAATCTCACCTTTCGCATGTGAGCAACTGTGTTGACTTTAATAAAACTTAAGGATTATTTAAAAGGAGCAGGTATTAGTGCTAAAATTCAAAAGCTGGTGTGTTTTCTCTTACTGTCATGAAAACAGTAACCTTCAGAAAACCATTGTGTAAATTTTAAACCAGGTATTTTATTCATTTTAATAAATCTAGGTGGTCCTGAAATGATGAAATTTGATTCTGTTTTGTTCCTTGAAAGAGGGTTGGTATCTGGAAAGACAGTTTTGAAATATGCTTTAAGTGATGTAAAGCATACAGTGCTCCTCTCATGCATGTTCTTTTTTTCTGCAGGTTCCTTAACATTTATTAATTGTGTTAAAATGTAGCGGGGAGCCCTTGTACACCATGTTTTCACATATGCAAAAGTTATGGCTCTTATCTTGGTGATATCTGTTGGCCTTTACAAAATTGGTAAAGGTAAGAATAATTTTCATTCACTACTTTTGAAAATGTACCAGGTATGAGTTTCATAATCTGTGCAGGAAGATCAGACTACGTAAGGCTGACATATGAAGCATTGTTTATTCTGGAAAAAACTGTCATAGGAAGATCAGAGGAATTTTATGGTTTGTTAAGTAATGGGGCTTAGTTATTCTTCTACCCTTAGTGTGACAAACCAACACATGCCAAGTTCTGTGTTGCTCAGGCTGAATAGCAAATAGCCACTGGAGTAACTAGTGCTAACTAGTTTAGAGCCAGCCTTAGTGTCTCCCACTCGTGCTTGTTAAAGACTAGTGTTGCTACTTGTCCTGTGACAGGACAGCACAGCAGGAATTGCCGGACGTGTCCTTCACATCGTTCCTCACCCTGCCCGCGGCAGCAATGCCACAGCAGGGTCCGCGGGGAGAGGGCCAGGGAGGGAGCGCTCGTCCTTTCCTCCACTGGCGACAGGGCGTGCTTGTTCCTAGAAGCAAGGGAAGTCCTGTGAATCACTGTGGTATTGTAAGACATCACAGGACAGATGAGCCACTCAGCAGTAACTGGATGAACGGAATATGCTGAAAAGCTGGAGGCTAGTTAATTCCAGTGCTACAGCTGATCTTTGCATATGGCCATAAATTTGATTTTATTACTTTGGGCCTCCGGTACAATGAAGTCTCTTCCAACTCTAGCTCTGCTGCTTAGTTACTAAGGTTTCTTCATTTTTCTTTCCCATTAAAATCCTAAATAGCCGTGGTATCTTTGGTCAGTTGAGATAAAGATGGTTTCCCCTCTTCAGTTTAGAGATCGTCTTTTTCTGCTGCTGAAATCAGTTTAGAAAATCTAATGAGTGTGCTTGCTTTTCCATGTCTGCTGGCCACCTCCTTTCCTTGGCTGCAGTTGTATCAACTCTTACACTGTAAACTGCCCCAGCCTTTAAGAGAACTGTCATCACTGGTTTGTTCAAGTCTAAAGAGACCTGAACAAACGAACTCGGTCCTAGGGGTGGGAACGTGAAGATGCAGAGCAAAAGCATCGCTTAAGGGCCTCGGTTACACGAAGGAATAGTTCCTTTCGTATAGCTGCTGCAGTTTTAGAAAAGTGTGAGTCTGTGATGTCACCCCTATAGTAGCTTTGCCCTGTCCCCATGGTCACAGATTTACCCGTGCTTTCAAACCGCCTCCTTCACAGCTCCCAGCCTGCTCCCTGCCATGCAGCTGCCATTGTGCAGTTTGGCCCAGGGGCCATTCCCTCTGCCCTTGCATCCATATAGCCCACGTGGGTTCCTCGGCGTTGCTTCATGGGGTCAGGCAAGGTAAAGGCAGAGAGGAAACATCATTGTGAGGAACACAAAGGGCTGAGGGCTTTTAGGGGTAGTAAAGATCTGTCTCTGCTTTGTTTAAGCAGAACAGAGCACTTAAATACAAAAAGGGCTGGGAGGAGGAATGATGTAGACTTCTGGAGGAAGCTGTGATTGAGTCAATGCACTCTTTTAAACCCAGCAGCTGTTTTAATGAAAAGTTACAATGTTTTAGCCCTGCTGTATTCCTTCTGATGTGCTCAGATATGCCTCTTGTTTTAAAACACTGTGAATGTATCTGATTATGAATATGAGATACCTTTAATTAAAAAAAAACAACAACTTTTCCTGTTCCTTTTCGATTTTTCTTTTTCTTCCTTCCAACCATTTTTATCTCCAAGGTGTGTGTACATCTCATAGCTTCACCATCCTTGGTTCGAACAGTCTCCTGGTAGTTACTGCTCTTCAAAGACTGATGTGCTTTTGTGGTATCTATAAACTCCTTGGTTTAACCACAGAGTAAAGTTGTTTCATTTTACAACAAAGATGTTACTTTCTCCCCTAATGGAGGTTTCGGCATATTTCTGTCTTCCTTAATACTTAATCCACTTCCATTTATATTAAACAGTCATTTTCTTCTGCAAACTCACTAAGGCTTTTCTTCCCCTTTCCAGAATCACAGGAAAGGCTCACACAGTTTCACTAACATTTCGTTTATACTGCAGCATTCTGCAGGCTGTCATTTCAACTGATTGAGCTAAACTACAAAAGAATTTTGAAAGGAAAGATTTTTTCATGTCTCCTTTCTTAATTTTGTGTAATGCCTTGGTGGGGCAGAGCATCCCACTGAGAACCATGCCTCCAGGAGTTGCCCCTCCAGTGGCTACTAATTCATCTGGTGAAAATGAAAGCACAGATACAAGGAAGAAATATGAGACAGATTCAGGAACTGAAATTGGGTTTTCTGAGTGCCTCTGCCTGGCTGCCAGGGCATAGCATGACCTCAGTATGGCTCCCTCCTTCCGTAGGCTAGACAGCGATGCCAGGAGACAAGAATGCTGTGAATTCTGGTAGAACTGCAGATCACATCCAAGTAACAAAACACAGGTAAACATCTTCTGCTGTCTCCCTATACAAGTGTAGCTGTCTGAACGTCTGACTGAAACTTTCCTATTTGTCAAGTGAAAATATAAGCTATGCACTTTTAGAAATAGTAACGAAGCCTGAATTAAGTGGATTTTTACTTCCTTTTGGTTATCTGAGACTTCTATGTAATGTCCATTTATGTCATAATTCTTAAAACATAACAGGCAATTGATATCTGCTGTTTCTACAGGAGAAACAGAAAACCTGGGAGCTCCATTCAAGGGCTCTGCAACTAACCCAAAGATGATCACGCTGGCTCTCTGCTCTGCCGCCTTCTCCCATGCGGGACGGGACATGCTCAACTATGTCACTGAGCAGATGCAGGATCCCAAGAGGTAAAAGTGTGCTTTTCCTTTAAATTGCTGAAGTGTCCTGGTAAGACAGGTGATGTCAGACAAGCCACTCTTATTTGTTTCTGATTGGAAATTAGTCCAACTGTTTTCTCTGCAAAAACCTTCTTTTTTTCAAAAGAAGGAACAAGTATGACAGCTCTTTCTGATTATTGTCCTCACTCACCTGTTGTATCATACTGATAATTCACTTGCCTGCATGTATGTAACACCTTAGACTTTAAACCAGAATTTTTAAAACAGGAGAACAGATCCCTGCTGAAAGGAGGGAAAAGCGTGGGTCCATCTAAAATTCCCCACTTCTTTTCAGTTAGACAGAACAATTATTTTATTTTTCCAGGACTGGTTTTGCCACCTGTGAAGTAAGACTGTGTCAGGTTTATGGCTGTTTTATCCTGTGATCTTCAGCATTACTGTTTATGGGCAGAATGTTTAATTTTGCTGAAGATGAAAGGTTGAGTGAAACATTAAAAAATCCATAGTAGCACTGAAATATCATCTCTTCCCCTCTGTAGGAATGTCCTGTGGGAGCTCTGTGCCTCACCTACTCAGCCTGATATAGTCCACCCCGTATTGGGACATACATAGGTTATGGTTAGGAAAAAATGCTATGATCAAAAAAACACCTGTGTGCATTTAAGTCTCATTGTTTAAGTGCTGTCTTAAATTTCTTCATATGAAAGACAGAATATAAAATTACAGATATAAATGTACGAAATTTTCTCTAAAACTTGTGACAGACCCGCAAGCAGCCAACTAAGCTGCTTATGGAACTTTTCCACATGTGGCTGCAAATTATTTCGTAACCCCACAATTATAAAATGATGGATTACAAAAAGTGATGGAGGTATCCATTCACAATGTTTGACTCTGGGAACAATCTTCTGTTTAAATATTCCTTGATTAAAAAACATGACATAATTTTGCCATTTTCCTTTGCAGGAATATTGCAATTTCAATGTCTGTTGTGACTATTATTTACTTGTTGACTAATATAGCATACCGTGTAGTGTGGACTTGTCAAGTCTCCTCACAACTGATGCACTGGCTCTGGTAAGTTGAATAAAATAATTAAAACAAAAGTCACTTATGGATGATACTGCAGAAAAATCGCTGGTAGCATACTTTTTGGTGAAACAGTTGAAATATCTTGATGCTGAAAGTTGTCGCTTTCTTTTAAACTTTGTTTTCATGTAAGAGTACCAGTATATTAGAAGGCATATAAAGAACTGTTGTGGTTTAACCCCAGCTGGTAATTAAGTACCACACAGCTGCTCGCTTACTCCCCCCTCATCCAAACGGATGGGGAGGAGAGTGGGAAAGGAATGTAAAACTGGAGGGTTGAGATAAGAATAATTTAATAATTGAAATAGAAGAAAAATGAAAGAACAGTAGTAATGACAATGATGATAATAACAGTTATAATGAAAAGGAGGAGGGAAAGAATAAAATCCAGAGGGAAAGGAAGAAAGGAACACGAGGTGCACAACGCAACTGCTCACCGCCCGCTGACCCATGCCCAGCAGGTCCCCAGGCAACCCTCTGCCTGCCCCGGCCAGCCCCTCAGGTATATATACCAGGCATGATGTCCCATGGTATGGAATTCCTCTTTGGCTAGTTTGCGTCGGCTGACCTGGCTGTGTCCCCTCCCAGTTCCTTGTGCCCCTCCAGCCTTTTCGCTAACAAGGCCTGAGGAACAGAAAAGTGTCACACCAAAGCCAAAACACAGCACCCCACTAGCTCCTAAGAAGATAATTAACTCCATTCCAGCTGAAACCAGGACAAGAATATATCAATAAATCTGCTCTTGTAAAATCCTCTTATATGCTCTGTAAATCCTGCTCCTAACAGTACTTCATTGTAGAAGATGCTTTTGCCAGGGCCAGGCAGAGATTGAGCTATGGAAAGTCCTGGTGGTTTAACAGCCAGGGGTTTGTTTGCTATCATTCTAATATAGAGTGTGTGATGTTTAATGCTGCAGGATCACAGCAATATTTTCAACACAAAAATGTGCAGTGAAAAGCTTTTTAAAACCTGATCAATATTTTATACAAAAGTACAGTTATAACTCGTGGACTACTATAGTCAGTATTTGTCAGAGTACGTTGAAGTCAACACATCTTCTCTCATTGACTTGACCTAGGCTTAGAAATTTTTTAAATCTTTTTTTAGTGTATCTACCATTTTTGTTTTGATATTGATCAGTTTTTCCAAATTCTGATTTCCCAGATCATTATCAGGTGTCATAAGGAAGCATGGGCTGTGACACTATATTTGGGCTGTTGTGTTTTCATGAGAGTTTCTCAGGATTGTCCATATGCTTAATGTAACGGGCCTTGCTATTATTTTCATTTTTGTTACAGGTGTTTGGCAGTGAAACCCTTAGTTGTGCTAACTGGATAATTCCTATAGCAGTGGCCATGTATTGCTGTAGTGGCTTAAACTCATCAATGATTACAGCAGCAAGGTATGAAATATAAGATGTATTTTAAATAATTGAAGAGATCATTTATGATTAATCTGCATTGTAAAAGTGACGCAGCAAATTTTTGCCATGTCCGGTTGTTCATTTACAGTGGAAGTACTGTTAGGATCTGACGTTTCTTCTCATGAGCACCACCAATTGATAAACTAAAGCCACTTGAGAAGGGAGGAGCGTGTACAACAGAGTAATAAAATCATTAATGCTGCCTTTGTCAGAAACCTACAAAATATTCCTTGGCTCACTCTCTGGTTGAGGTTTTTTATTCTTTTTTTTTTTTTTTTAGGCCTTTTTATGTTGGAGCTAGGGAAGGACACCTTCCTGACAGTCTGAGCTTGGTTCGTATAAAGTGCCACACACCAGCCCCTGCTCTCGCCTTCGGTGTAAGTGACAGCCTGGCCCCGTGCCTGGCCGGGGCAGCCGAGGATCTGTACCTGGGCAGTCTAACACCCCACCTCTGCCTGGTGTTTCTCCTGGGCTTCTCCTGCACTGCAGAAATCTTCCTCAAATGCCCACAACTTAAAAAACTCATTCAGGGTGGTGGTGGTGTTTGCCTCACGAGGGTTTTTTTTCAGTGGAAAGAGAACGGCTTAGTTCACACTCGTGCTCTCTCAATAAGATTAGTGAGGAATAAATGCAATAGTATTACTTAGAAAACAGAGAATGGCTACACGTGTAACAATAGAGACAGGAGTTATTTAAGTCTTTATGTGAATTTTCAGAGTGTCACTGGAGAAGCACATGGCAGGAACATGTCTCAAACCCTGCTGGAGGCTGATGTTGCGGGACTCTTCTTAGGAGTGAAAAAGCAACCAAAATTAAATTTTCACCATTGGATGCCTATAGCCATATTGATTTCTTCCTGCTGTCACTATACAAATGAATCTTGTGACACAAACCTGAAGAACCATGACGTATACAATTGGTGCAAATTATTTTAATAAATAATCCTTAAATCTAACAGATTATAAAATAAGGGGGAGGATATGCACAAAAAAAGAAGGTGAAATCATTCAGAAGCATTTGACTGCTGTTTATTTTATTTGGTCTCTTCTGTTGCCCTGTGTTACACATGGTTTATGAACAGATTATCATACCAGTCCTGTTTGACATCAGGTAATTTACTAAAAGATCTAATCTCAGTACGAACACCTTTCTCAGAGGGATTCTGTTTGCACCAGTAAGATGAGCTATACTGCCTTAATACACCACCATTCACATTTTTCACAGTGGAATTTTTTTCTGCTCCTCTGTTAAAAGAGACATTAAATTCCTGGTGTTTTAGGTCTTTCCATGCAGGCAGTATAGCATACTTGCATAATAGCCAATTTACTCTAATAGTCTCAAAGATGAGTGGGCTGTGAGAGCCTCCAACGGTGAAACTAAATTAAAAGTTTGCTTTGAAACTGAAGCCAACCAGAACAGCAGAGTAAGCAGCTGCCTGAGAAAGCTTCTTGGCAACTTCTCCATAGTGCAGCAGAGTCTGGGGCTCCTCATCTGGCCACTTTAGGCGGGTTTTCTGCTGGTGCTGAAACAACAAGTCTGACACCTCTTCAGCCAAATGTGCTGGTCTCATTGCTGTTTAAGGAAGAGATACCAGCATGTTTCACGTAGAATATTTGCAGATTTCTCAGAGTTTTAAGTACATCCTTCTTGCAAGGACTTAATCTCCTAAATCCAGACAAATATATTGGAAACAGGCCATATTATAACTTTACTACCTCTTTATTTTTGCATTAAGAAGCCTTTGTTTTTATTATCTCTAGGGCTTAATAACTTTTCTTTATCTCCTTGTGGAAAATGTTTTCTTCCTCATTCATTACTACTGCTTCAACTACTGGAGCTGTGTGGGTCTGTCTGTTGCAGGACTAATGTATTTGAGATATATGCAGCCACATAGACCACAGCCTCTTAAAGTAAGTAAACGAGAGGAAACAAGCCCTAAAAGCCATCGTATGTATGTGTTTATGTGATACTTAATACCACAACCATAACATTGCCAGTTATGTTATAGACTATTTATCAGCCACAGATATCCTTTCAACATACAAGATAAGAATCGAAGGAGCAAACCCATTTGAGTTTCCACAAGACTATTCTGGTACTGTTGCTGTGACGTTGAAATTCTATTTACCATTTCTTTTTCCTTTCATTCAACCTTATAACTATTTTTATTTCAAAATAGATGAGGAATAAATAAATGTCTGGGTTTCTTATTTCATCCTGGAACAACCCCCTTTTGTATTGTTCACAGCAGACCTCAGCAGAGCTAGTGACGGGGGCTCCAGAGAGCTTCGCACTGCTCAAACTTACATGACTTAACAAATTCAGCAAAATTCCTCCAAAACCCATAAATGCCCAAAATTTTGCTCATGCAAAGGTTCAAAAGCTTGAATAATCAAATATATTTTGATTGTTCCCTCCCACTGCATAGTGGTCATAGACAATAAAATGCAAGTTTATTGACTGACTGTAGAAGAACATCTGGCTATCAGTTAGGACACTGCACAAAAAAAAAAAGCATGGCTAAAACTTTTTTCTAGTTTTAGTCCAGTGATTGTCCAAGAAGCAGGGGTGGAAACACACAGCTTCGCCCAGGCACACAGAACCACATGCTGGCTCCCGTTTCGCTGCACTCTGTTGGTTCTGTGACCTGCATTTTCATTCTGCAGTGCTGCAGTAAAAATTACGAGAAATCCAAATAAACACTCAATCTAAATATTTAAATATTTCTTCCTTGTGACTCTCTCTTCCTAACCTTCTGCACAATTTTTAGCCACACATTTTTTTTTTTCCATTTAAGTGTAACATCCTGATTACAAAAACCACATGGTTCAAACAAAGGCATAAAATATGCTAAGCACCTATTGCTAGCAAACTTTGCAGTCTCCTAGAGCAGACCAAATCTTCCTGAAGCATGTTCACACTTCATTTCCAAACATTCCCCCCAAATATTTGGAAGATAAAGATTAAATCTTGCCTTATTGGCAGTTTTGCTACTGACTCTATTAAAGCCAGGATTACAATCAGATTATAGATAATGACTGTTTAATCCCTATCAGCATTTGCCAGTTTAGTCAACGTCACAGCTCTGCATGTGCTTTTTCCTTCTCTGAAATGTAGCAGTTGGTTTTCATCAATTTACAGTTTTAATCCTTATAAGAAAAAAGAAATGTTTATACCTGTACCTCTCAGTATTCAAATGTCAGCTCCTGGACTTCTGAAAAAGCTCATTACCATAGCCGGTGACGAATATTTTAGTGAAAAATAAACCCATAAAGGAGTTGTTACAAATTTCCTTATTTGTGGTATATTTGTTAAGTATCCAGGCAAAATGGTTGTAAACCAGTCCGTTAGTTCTGTAGCATCAACATGGTAATTGAAAATCTAGTTGAGTTAGTTCCCAATCAAAATAGCTATTAAAAATCTGCAATTTAAGTTAGAGGGAAAACTACCCATTACTGCTTAGTTTTAAAGCACTGCTTTTGAAGATTGATCTCTTATTAATTGGAAAGGAGTTGAGCTTGTGCAGGCCTGAAAACAACAAAATGATGAGATACTCAGGTGTGTGCCAAATCAGAGTCTCCCAGCAGCATACACAGAAGCTAGCAAATTGTACTGACTGTAGGAAGTCAAAAGGTTCAGTACATAGCAGTCATGCAGTCAATAGCTGTATTTTTATTATCAACATGTCTAACTTTAATCTGCAAAACATCTGTACAATATTTACTGCATCTTTTAATAAATGTAGGAATACTTTTTGTCTCCACAGGTTAACCTCTTCTTCCCTATATACTGTTTATGTTCCCTTTTCCTAGTGATAGCTCCTCTCTACAGCAACACAATCAATTCCCTTGTTATCGTTGGTATTACCCTTTCAGGCATCCCTGCACATTATTTGGGAGTCTGTCTTTCAGTTGAAAAATTACCTAAACATCTACAGCGGCCCTCTGGTAAGCAATGTCATCTTGTCCTAGTCAGTCTCCTAAATCCTTGAATGCTTGGTCAGAAGAAAGGAAGAAAAATTTTTCCTAGAATTCTTTTTCTTTATGGAGTCTTGCTATGCTTTTGTAAATGGCATATCTGAGATCATCTGCTTCACCACATGGTCCTGAAAACAAAACCACACATACCTGTACAAAACAGTCCAGTATGTGGATATGATGCTAGTTTGGTGTTATCCCACATTCATTACCCTTCTGCAGAAAAGTTATTTTCAACAAATTATGCCACTGTAACTGAAGTGCTTTCACTTTCCAGCAGAACAACCTGTTGTGGAGCACTGTAAGGGACTGAGTTGTGTTCCAGCTAGCATATATTCAGGGAAAACATGTTTTCATAGTGTCCATTGCCTGCCTAGTAGTATCAAAGGTGTGACCCCATGAATCACACTGATTTTTTTCTACAGTGGAAATTATTTAAGGAATTCACAAGGAGAAATTAAACCCTGCTGTCTACAAAATCCCTTGAGCCCCTGCCCAACCCTTTGGCCTCGACAGTTCCTGCTGGCAAGGTAACCTTCAGGTCTCCTGAGCACGCAGAGAGCCTCCAGCACTGGCTGCCTGGTCCTCATGTCACACAGGTGGCTGTTGCACGATACCCAGCGCAGGCATGTGTGGACAAGTGCACAGACTGGACAAGTGCCCCTGTCAGTGGGTGCCATGAAAGAAAAGAGAAGAACGGGGATAGTTCTCTTGAAGTTTTTCAGTGTGGCACATGGGAATGTGCAATTAGCCCTAATTCTTAGTCTCCCAAAATGAAAGACACAATAACTGCCATTAAAAAAAAGCCATCAGCCTTGCAACCTGGACCATAAAAACAGTCACTCCAGCTCTAATATGGTTTGTTGATATGTAGCGCCATTTGTTATCCTTGTCGGCAAGTTGTAATTCCTTTCTGTAATTGTATTTCAATATAACATACATTGTTTCTAATTTGCGTTTCATCATTCCTATTCAATTAGCCCCAATAAAGGTAATTTAATCTTATACAAGTCCCTGTAGTTTCTAGCATTATTGTCTTTTTATTGATGTCTTCCCAGAAAAAGAGAAATGGAATAGGCAATCATCGCTACTTAAACCTTTCTTTATTCCCTCCCCACATTTTAAAGAAGTCATTTACAGGACTGTAATTTTGTGCATCTCCAATACAGTGTTTGCTGATAGGGCTCCTGTGAAACCTACTATTTGCATTTCAATGCCATCTGCTGTGGCAGTTTCCTTTCAGCGGGATTTTCTTTTGACGCAAAGTATAAACAATAAAAACACACTACATTAAGTTAAAGACGAAGATATTAGAGATGCATGTTTTGCTTTTGGGAAGCCACTGCTTTTGAGCACTAAAATCCTTTAAGTACCACAATCACAAAACACAAAGAGGAAAGAAGACCTACGGCATACTTTAGTTTGCCCAGCTCAGAACATCCCCATGTCCTCTTCACACACACAACACATGCCTCTGTTACAGTATAGCACCCTCTGATCCTGCTCTACCGTTGTGTGGAAATACTGCATTTTGGCCCCATCTCTTGCCAAGCAGTGGTTAACAACAGAGGCACAGTCCCAGACTGTATCAGGGCACAAAAAAAGTACAAACCCTACAAGTCAGTATCAAACCAAACATGACAGGCTTTGCCTCCACAGAGCTCAAAGTCATGCTTGGTGCTGAGCTACATGTCCCACCAAGACAGCACTATACCATCATCCAAAGTTTTCCTTGCAGAACCAAAGTTCCCAAGTGATTTGAAATACCTGAGGTGACACCTCAGGTGATACCAGCTGGCAGGTGCTATGGGGAGTGTAATAAGGGCTGCAGGCTAAGGCCATTTGCATCAAGAATTTGGAGCTGAGAAACTTCTTTCTTTGTTTGTTTTGTTTTGTTTTGTTTTCCCAAAATCTCTTTTTGCATGAATCTGTTCACTTTCTGGGTATGATGCACAAGCCTTCATTTTCTTTCTTTCTGGACAGTAGGAAAGTAGTAGTCAGGTGCAAGGTTATGAATGTGATTAATGTTATTAAAATTCTCTATGGACATAGGAATCCCAGAAATTTTAATGTCTGATGTTTCTTCATCTCTTACAAATTATACA
The DNA here is from genome assembly GCF_023634085.1 of Falco cherrug. Lineage (NCBI taxonomy): Eukaryota > Metazoa > Chordata > Aves > Falconiformes > Falconidae > Falco > Falco cherrug. Next base: position 33,836,162 of record NC_073699.1, on the reverse strand, counting down.
TGTAAGTCTATTGTCAAATATCTAAAGCAACTCATAGACGCTGAAGTGTTTTAAATAAACATCTGATCCATAGCAAATACTGTAGTTGTGTGGTTTTAAAGCATTAAAGTGGTACTATGAATGAAATTTGCCTGCCTTACATCTTGCAAGCTGGTTTGTCAGGAGAGCAATAAATGTCTAACTCTTACTTGTGTTCTCTGTAGCACAACAGAAGAAGCATTTGTGGAAGGAAAAATTTCTAGTTACTCCAGATGGGACACTTTCTCACTACAGTTATGAGAAATTCTTTACCCAAACTCTTTCTTCTTGTAAGAATAAACACTTTTTTTTTTTACATTATTCACAGATGCTCAATTATGCAGTCAAACAATAAACAGTTTTACTTTTTCAGAGACAGTCTTGGCATGCAGGCAAAGTATCTCATCATTACATAAAATATCAGGAGGCAGCTGTTCGACATCTAGTTTGTCAGCTGGCATCTCTGTGGTAGAAGGGACTGGGGTATGGATAACACTGGAACCCACTGGAAGCTGTAGGCCGTGGAAAAGTGCAGGCTGTGCTGCGATGCATAATGGGAGCCTGGCAGGCTCAAGGGCAAGAGACCCTGGAGAACAGCCCACATGCAGAGCTGGGAAGGGTCTTTCAGGGGCAAAAGCTGGGGCAATACAGTACTTGGGAATAGTACTAGCTCTTCTTTAGGAATCAGGAAAATACAGGATTCTTGCTTTATATGAAGAATCATAGTTCTTTGAATAAAAACAGAAGAGAATTGGTATGGTATTCCATTTCTGTGTCAGCAAAGGAAAAGAGAAGTTGGTGTTGACAGAGGAAAGACTATCAGCTATAGAAAGTCTGCAGATGCCAGGGCTTTGCACCAGCCTGAAGAACCCTAAGGGCTGTTTTGTGCTCCCTGGCTACAGAGGTGAGAAAATGCCTTCACACATTAGGTAGGAAGAGGATAATGAAGTGTGAAACAACCTGAGAGATGCAGGACCTGACACTAGGCCAGGTCACAGTTCTGTTACAGGACAAAGTGCCTTTGGCACGTGTATGACTTGAAACTGAAGACAATTCCTAAATATCTTTTCCTGAAATTTACTTTTATTGTGTAACAGGGACTTCAGAAGTAATATTGCACAATCTTTCAAGCTGCAGTACTGGATCTTTCAAGTCCCTGTTCTCTAGCTGATAAGCAATCAGGTTTTGCAAATCTTCCCATTTTTTTTTCTGCAGGATTGTTTTTTGACTTATGTGGAGCCGCAGCCAAGCAACTCTGTGAAGTGCAAGTGGCTCAAAAGCTCTAAAATTATAAAAAAAAAAAAAAAAAAAAAAAGGCAGGCAAATGAGGAAAATAAACTGCAGATCTAAACAAGATGCCACAGAGTAAGGGGAGAATAACTTCTCTGTCTTGTACATCAAAGGCCTGGATTATAACCACAAGAAATTAGAAGCACTTGTTTAGGAATACACATTGAATGCAATTGATGTCACTGAAAAACATGAAAGACAAACTGGCTACTAAAATGTCTGGTTATTAGCTACCTAGAAAGGTCAGTATTAGTGTCAAAGGAAGGGAGTGGAATTTGGTTTACATGACCAAGGTTTTGAAACAGGAGAGGTCAACATTAAAGCACATGACTGTGAGTCAATCCTCTTCTAACAGGAAGAATAAATGAGAATGAACTGGTTTATGCTACAATTTGATAAAAGATGAGGTAGAAATTAGTAGGTATTTAAAAAGCTGGTCACCCAAAATCTGGTGTCTGTCAAGTGATGGAACTGAATACACTTCAGCACACAAACAGAAGAAAGATTAATTCAGCAATATATTTACATAGTACAGAAATGTTCATTTCACAGAGCCAAAACCAACTGAGCCACACCTGCTGGACGGAGGGCAAAGAGAGTTTAAACTAGGAAAAAAACCAACTGCTTGGGGCTGTTTAAGAGCGTTCTACCTACATGCAGAAACCAGGAAAAAAGGAACATGCAGTGGTTTAAAACTGTAATAAATCCTTCCTCTTTAGAGAGGAAGTCAAGCGAGTCATTTAGAAATAGAAGAAAGGCAAATTTGATGGTAATGACCATAAGTTCAAGGACAAGATGCTGAACAAGACATCTGACGCACTTAGATGTGCTTCTACAACAGCACAAAAGAAGAAATTTCAGAACGTGGTTACAATGACACAGTATGTGCTCAGGTCAAAATACGCTCGTTACAATGATACTGCCTTATTTCTGCCTAGCCGTTGTTCTTGCCCATTCCACGCCATCACATAAGGAAACCTGCAAATTTAATTCACCTTTCTCTTGCTAATTTAGGTCCTGCCTGTCCCAGCGTGTGTGTGGTCATGGAAGCGGAATTTAAAATTTCCAGTGAGGTTACATTTGACTCCACAAGAGGGAGAACTCCTCTGCTTGATGCTCTCGGGAAAGAAAGCGAGCCCGTGGTTCCGAGACCTTCTGGGAGCAGCAGGCTCAGAGCCATGGGACTGTCCCCGCCCTCCTGAGGACAGGCTGCGCTCCAGGGAAGAGTGTCAGCTACATATTCTGAATAATGCTGTACAACAGCCTGCTGCAGATTCAAATGAAGATGAGGTTAAAGTTCAGACATTCCTCTTTCCTTGTAGGATTGCCTTAGTGTCTGCAGCAGAAGACAATTTTTTCTCATCCTGGCAGTTTCCTATATATAACAGCATATATAAATACCTAATTCAAAAGAATGACGAACAACCTTTTCAAAACTCCTAAATTAATCGTAAATAATAAACAAGCTAATAGATAATAAATCAGCTATTGTATAGAAATGAAAATAAATTGTTCTGAATGAATGTCTGAGCAGATCTCCATCCTCATACTTTTTTTTTCTCAGATGAAACTTGTGAAATCTCCAAGTCCCTCTGCTGTTTGGTAGCAAAGAGCTATTTACAAAGACACCCTTTGGAAAATACAGTGCTTAGGTCAAATCAGTTGCCTGTTGACATCTAGCCAACGTGATTTCAGTACATGGGCAGTTATGGCCTTTTTTCTATATATATATTTCTAATTCTTCCATATTACTCTGTTGAAGTCACTTCTGCCTTAACTGCCTTCTAGAGTAATCCCCTAGCTCTGCCTGCTTAGTGGAATACCAAGCCATCCTTGCCTTTCATCTCAGCTTATGAAATCTATCTGCTGCCTCTAATTGCCTCGATACATTAAGGTACTCTGACTGCAAGTGAATCATATGCACAGACCAGGCAAGATCTCTATAAGCAGTTGCCAGCAAAAGGTAGCAAGTGGAGGAGGGTATGGACGTTTCAAATTCCTTTCTTTGTGTTGCTTATTTTTCTCTCAGGCAGAGCACCTGTATTGGTTGTAGTGCTTGCTACAAATCCGGACAGTAAAGGGATGTATATTGGCCTACTGGGCTCCCTCCATGTATCTCAGCTATTCATTCTCCAAAATGTGTTAAGCACCAGCAGACTTGACAGCCTTCCCACTTCCCTTTCACGCCCTTTGTCAGCTGTGCAGTCTCTGAGCCCTGTTAGGTTGCCCCCGAGGCTTGGCTAACAGCATCGTGGCCCTCAGGTCATTCACAACAGCATCTGTCACCTCACAGGGCAGGAGCCGTGCCTCTGCCTCCCTCTGCGGGAGGCACATCCCGCAGCACTGCTTGGACTCCCTGCACCTGAGCCAGAAGTTACAGATGCTGAAGCAATTCCAGTTGACCCAAAATGTACCTCATCACCTTCTGCATGACCTTAGCTGCCATGAGCACATTGGCCCTGGCTTCAGATATTATATTGGCTCCTATTTAGCAACAGATACCAGTGAGCAGGATTTTTTCCTAATATTCACTGTAACTAATAGATCAAATCCTAGATAGACTAAATATTGAAATGAGATGTACAAGTCACTAAGGTGTTTCTGCTTTTCCGGGACAGTGTGTATTGCCAGACCAGTGTGTTTTGGTACAAGACAAGTGATTTAAGAACTCTGAGGCCTTTTGGAGAATAGATTTATTCTATCTAGATATCTGCATAATCTGATTCTTATTTCAGGTAAGAATTTGGCTGTACAACAAACTTTCAGAGACCATTGGACCACTGTCTGGGTCTGACCAGCCTTAGATGTTCCTGTAATCCTCCTTTTTTGGGGGTCTCAGAAGCAGAAAAGAATGAGAAGAGAGGAAATAAAAACTCTCTAGAATAAAAAGAATGGATATGTTTATTCTGTTCAGCAAATAGCAATTCTTTTCTTCCACAATAAAATGCTGAACCAAGAAATTCAACCAAGTACCTTGCACACTCAAGACATAGGTTTGTTTCTCCAAAAGACAGGACGCTAAAAACCAGGTAAGACCAAACTGCCCAGGAGAAGTTCCGGCAATCACAAGGAGAAACATGACCATGATTTTATCCCCTCTCCTCTGACAGACTTGTCCTCCTACAGTCTATCAAGACAAACTAGGTAAACGTTTGGACTTTGAATGCAGAAAGCATTTAATTTTACAAACATCTTCACAAGCCATCTAGCTGCTGCCTGGAGACTAGTCATGTAGTAAATGACTGCCAAAACAGGTTTAAACTGTGGGAGCGTGGGGCAGAGAAAATGATCCAGGAAACAATTTCTTTTTGATTTAAGGCATTTCATGAGCCTACTACATGAAGTATCTGGTTTAGTGGGTAATTATGAGAAGCATACTACCATAGTATTGGATGCAAACTGCAAATAAACAGCATAAAAATTGCTAAAAATCATGCTGGCTTTACTGGAAGTATTCCAGCTTACTTCAGCCACACAAACTTTCAAAGTAACACTATTTTAGGTTAGGGGTGAACAGTGTTAACTGATCCTCTCATATCACTATGGCAAGAGTTGGTCTGACCATTTCACAGTGGATGAAAAGTATTACAATAATGGAGATTTGTAATTAACATTACCTGAGGATTTACCCAGCTTTTTTTATTTTACAAACAAAATGAACATTTTTCCTAAGCCTTTCTGTGTTTATTAACTTACTTTCCAATAGACAGAAATAAAAGGAGAATAAAGAGCTCAGCATCTCTCTCAGAGAGACGGTGTTTTCTGATGTGTCTGACATCTCAGGGGAGTAGACTGAGTCTGTTCAGTTGTGCTGTGATTTTTTTATATGGTGGCCTTTTGATTCCCCCTGCTTTTTACCTAGTTCCCAAATCTCCCCTCATTTCCTAGTCATATGGACTGAGCAAGCTTCCCAGCAAGTCCATTAACACCAGTCAAGTTGCTGATCAGATCAAAATTCCTGAAAATTGCCACCCCTTTACATCCTAAGTGATGTTACACAGAAATTAAAAGAGCATAGCTGGATCCGAAAGATAGGGGTTCATAAAACGTATATGAGCACAGCTACATACTGCAGTACTGAATGACTTTTGGTGGCCCCTCAACCAGCCCATGCTGAGCTCTCCAAGAAGTCACTAATAAACTTTCCTGTATGTCTCGGAAGCCCTGACAGGTCCATAGGAGGTGCTAGGTGCCTGTGCAAGGCAGTGAAAGGTTGCAGTAACTGAGCCAGCAGTAAACGTCCACCACATAAAACCATGCAAAGCCACACTTTAAAGGCTAAATACAGGAGCAAACCTGCCTAATTTCTACTTTTATGGATGGATATCCACTTCCAAACGCTGATCTGATTTTATATATGGTCTAGCTATGCCACTGAAAGCTGTGTCATACTCGGAAAAAAATCAAAACACAATCACTGTTTTCAGGGCAGAATGAGGCATGAAGCAGAAAGAGAAAAACAAGGAGGGTAATCAGAGTGCAGCTGTGGTCACCCTGCAGTTTCCAAACCTGGCTGATGAGCCACTTCTGGCCGTACCTTCTCAGCACTGCCCATCACCTTGTCATTAGAGTCCTTCCGAATGTTGTCACGGGAGTGCAGAGAACTGATGTGGAACCAGGGAAGAAATCAGCGATGGGTGTGTAAGGACAACATCAACATTTCTGCAACAGCCACACTAGCAGAAAACCCACAAAGATTTAAGAAAGCTATAAACCTGTTTTTTCCCTTTCTCCCTTCATATACCAACAATTAACTTCTTTTCAATTTCTTTCCCTGGCTTTTTTCCTCTACTTTTCCTTTCTTCACCATTTCAACCCCATAATTAGATTCACTTGAGAGTGGTTTTACTTTATAAAACAGTATTAAGGACAGCAATTTCTTTTCATTGCCTCCTTTTCCCCCTCCTTCCCCTCAAAATTCACTTTAATGACTTGTCCTAATTAAGATTGAACAAATTATTTATTATGTTCCCAGATTTTCTGTGGTGTGATCACTTAACCTGCAAAATATAATTGCAGGTTTGGTACCCATGCAGACTGATTATTATAATTGGTACCTGTTACCTTCCTTTTAGTTTTCATTATAGCTTTATACTCAAGGAAACTAAAATAGTTCCATTTTAGGAATAAACAGGATACATTGTCCTAAAGGAACCATGTTTGTCTTCCAAATGCATATTGTTTTCATATAAAGTCTTTAACTTTTAAAGAGTGACATCTGAATAAGCGTGGAAAAAAATTAGACCACAGTTGGAAACAAAACCATTGCTTCTGAGCATATTGGAAATGGACCAAAAATCAAACCAATATTTGTGGGGTCAAAACGACTTACTCTAACTGAAAATTTGACCAAAGACATTTTCAAGAGGCAGCTTTGCCTCACCGTTGCATTACTAAATCTAGTACTCTTCCCTGAAAAGATGAGTGATGGAGGGTACGGGCCTCCTTGCAGTAACTTAACTTCCTTGCAGTGTTCCATATAAAGAAGAAAGCCGTTTGAGACCTGAGCTAAAGATTTTGTAGGAATGCCCCGCAATGCAGATAAAACTCAAAAACAATCGATCTGAGTTTGTTCTAGGAAGGAAAGGATGAGCAAAAAATGAAAGAAGCCTCTGGAACAGTTAAAACAGGCTCCAAAAACCTGTAGGGTTGGTTTAGGAAAGTGTGCAAATCCTGGATATGTATGCAAGCTCTTCTTGCCCCTGCATGGCTGGCTGACAAACACCATTAAAAACTGTCACTTCTTTTTCAGAAAATTCATGCTTCTGTAAAAAGTTTCAGACATGAAATACAAATCTAGTAATCTTCACAGAACTTGGTTAAAGTTTTAATTGGCAAGCATTTAAGACTGTTTTTTCTTTCATTCACTCACTCTGAACTCAGATTAGAAGGGTAGAAGAAAAGTTACTGAATTAGAAAATTATTTTAAGCTGTGGTATTTTTTAATTACCAGCACAACACTGATGCTGGCTAAAAGTAGAACCACATTTTTATCTGCTATAAATGGCAGAAGTTAATACAAATTGAAACTGCTCTATTGCTGCTTAATAGTCTGTATAACCAAGACATTAGGAAGTAATTTACAACATTTTTTATTTTTGTCTTTGATTGCTTGTAGTATTTCTTGTGCATTTAACATTTCATTCCCAATAGCACCTAGAAAATGGGTAAAAGCTTTTAAAAGGTTATTGACTTGGTGTCTGTACCTGTCGTCCTTCACCTAAGTCAACTGTCAGTAGATGATTTGGTCTGATTTAATTCTAGACTTTTTCTTTATCAGACCTAGCCTGACAATTTGCTCTGCGTTCTTATTCCTGAGAGTATGTCTGTATTTTATGTTTCAGTCTGTATTCACTCTTATGAAATGCAGACTTGCCCGTGGAACAGGGGGAGTTGCAAAAACCTCCTGCAGCCCTCACCAACACACCGTTTCCAGCGGCAGGACTCTCTCGCTTAGTTCTGTGCAGGCTTGGATCACACAGGGCTTTTCCTGCATACTGCTGTTGTGCAAGGCAATCAATCCTACTGGTGAAGTAGCTCTTGGTAGCAGCATTAGCTCTGCCCTATGGTCATTTCATGTAGCCTATTCCCAGGCTAGTATAGCTTTCTCAGTGCAGTCACAACAGCGACATCCTGCACCTCACACAGCAGAGTACAGCAAAGCAGTACTATTTTATCCCTTCCACATTTCCTTTTCTCTCCAGCTATTCTCCTCTGTTCCTAGGGAGCTTGCAAAGAAACTTCTTTACCTGTTTTTCCTTCCATTCCCTTTCTGGTTTGCTAATTCATCCTTGCTGTTGCCTTGATGATTGCCAGCTATCATGCTGTTCTCTCTCCTTCTTTATTTCAGCCTTCCTCCTCCCTTTCACCCAGTCTTACTTAGAAGCATGGTAGAATGTGGAAGTCTCCTGTTCAGCGTTTGCACAATGTATTGCACTTGTGATTGCTGGTGATTGTTGCAAGGCTGTTGTTTAGAATGCACACAGCCAACCTAAGCTATCTGGAAGCTCAAAAGTTCCCTATTTTATTGCATATTCACACACTTTCAGCTAGAAAGTATCCCTGACTTCTTGTAACCATGACTTCACACCACAGAAATAACAAATCACCTCAATGGAGCAACCGCTTCCACTGATGGCTATGCTACTTTGAAAGAATAAAGACCCTGTTGCATCACAGAATATATCTAGATTGTCCAGATTAATTTAAATCTGTAATAATATAGCCATTTCCAAGCCTTTCACTATCGGTAACGTGCTAAAAATCATAGTAAGGTGTGATGTCTGATGAAAAGTTGATTTCAGTTATTGTTACCTCAGGAGCAGACAGGTGGCCAAGAACAGAAAACCCTCAGCAATGCTGGGAAGGGGCCTTACCACAACCACTGGCACGGAGCAGAAAATTCCCTTTGTAACACAGCGAGGATGACTGCTGGGACCAGATGAAAAGCAAGTGATGGCAGCCTGGAGGGGGCTGGGTGGGGAAAGCCCAGCTGCCAGGGAAGAAGGAGACTGGGCTAGCAGGTCCCTGCAAGCAAGCCACACAGTGGTACCAGCCCTTGCTGGAAGTGGGTGGCTGCCCCAGTCCAGAGGAGGGAGTTCAGAATGGATCTACACCATAAGAAAAGCCATGTTATTTAAAATTAATTAAAATACAAATTAATGAAGCTAGTCTTGTGCCAATAAACGGTAAAAAATGGCTGAGAAGTGCCCGATATCCACATGTCTACAATACAGTTTCCTTTAGAAAGAAGTAGGCTGCTAGGTCATGGAGATTGGCTTACTGATTGTATTGACACTGGCTTACTCAACTAATTAAAATCCTCATTAGTGATCTTAACTGAAAATACGCTATTTTCAGGTCAGGCTTCTGCCTGCGTTCATTTGTCTGGCCTTGGGGTTAAAGCACAGGGACTCAGCAGCAGAAAATAGCTCTTCCCAGCTACCTCACCCTCTTCTGGTGCGTCCTTGACAAGAGACTTCATCTGTTTGACTTTCTTTGCCAGGCTGTAAAAGTGAAGGCAAGAACATCCCACTCATCACACACTCAGAAACTAATTTCCTAGTATTTGAAAATAAGGTGACAGAGAAAATGGGATTAGTTCTACTAATTCAATCATTGACGTTAGTCTGAGCGGTTTGTGAGCATAAACAGGATGACTGGGTAAGTACCCAAAAGACATTGTGTTGCAATGGGTTTTAAGTTGTATACGCACAAGTGATAAAAGAGCTCTAAAAACCTGTGACTGAGGTACCTAGCAGTAATACTGTTGCACGCAGGCAACACAGACTTGCCTGACTGAAAAAGGAGAGTGGAAGACTTGGACACGGAGGTGGTACAGGACTGTATATGAATACTGTTAGAAGTCAAGTATTGAGTCATCAGCTTCCCCTAAAACACACTGACCAAATAAGTTTTCCTTGGCTTACTATGTCTTCAAAGGTCTGAACACCCTTCTGTTCTTCAGGTAATCGGTCCACAGTATTGGCTTTCTGCAATGCACTTCAGGATTTCTGTATTTTAAAGAGATTTTTCTGAGCCATGTGTACCAAATATGACTGCCAAGATCCATGCTGATTGAAATAGATGAACCTCTGTTAAATAAGCTGAATGTGCTTACTTGAAACAGAAATGGTACGTTCGAATTTATGCCATCTATCGCCTCCCCATTCTTTTATGACCAAAGTTTAGACTGAGTCTAAGAATATTTGATAAATTTGTTTCTGTAGTGAAAACCTTACCCTGTTATCTTGTCACCAAGGATGTTTTGCAGTTTGCTTGACCCATATTTGAATATGTGTGGTCCACAGCTGCAAAGACAAAAACAAAATAGTGAAGAAATCTTCCTTTCTTTTTTTTAATTACTATATGGCTATAATGTATGACATCTCTTTAAACAATGCTGACTAATACCCCATTTTCTAATTAAAGATTATTATCGATTCCCCCTTTCATAAAGGGAAGCCCAGGGCTGTCAAAGAGGCTGAGACCCTGGCCAGTGTAACCATAATGGCTATTTCATTATATCAGTGTGAGATCAAGCCTCACCACTGCAGCAGTGCTCTGGGGCCAGCAAGTCCTGCATGCCACAGCCTGCAAAGGAAACCAGTCCTCCACTCTAAGCCAAACCCTCAGCAGAAATAGCCCCACATTGCCCTGGGAAGGGCCATCTCAAAGCTTTTGGTGGTGACTGAGGGCTGGGGCAGTCTGAGATGGACAAACCATATGGGGCAGCTGCAGACCCCACACAATGAAATTGCTGTGCTCTCGTCCTCCTGGGCATGATGGGCAACTGTGTTCAGGAGTGTGTCCTGTATGGGATGTGACTATGTAATAAGGCAAATTCCACATGATCTGTCAAGACTGGGATCTGGCTTAGTGTCCTGCCCAAGGGGAAGGAGAGGACCTTCGAGAGTGTCACCCTGGGAGAGCCTCTGCAGCTATAATCTTGGGGACTGCTTGTTTCCAGAGACTTTGTCTTCCAAAGAGCACTAAAAATTAATCTCATGTTATATGCTGTATTAAGATACATCATTAGCCTTACAAATGGCTTTCTACAACATAAGTCTCCCCTTGGAAAGAATGGAAAGATTCTGGTAGAGCCAGATGGAAAATACAGAAACTACTGTGGGAAGTTTTATCATGACAGAAGACATTATTTAAAACAAAATATTTCTGGTCAGTATTTTGAAATCAGACTATAATTTACAGGTCACAAGAGCTTTTATTCTTAAACTAGTAGTCCATAAATGCTGAGAACACCAGCACACTACAACACCATTATTAAATACCTCATACTTTTCCATGTTTCTCATGTTGTTGTAGGGTGGAAAAAGAGGAAAGACATTTTGGAAACACATTGTCCCAACTGGAGATAAGCAAATCCCATGGTATTAATTGATTTGGTTGTGGCTGACTTCTGGTGAGAAGTAGAGTGACACAACTTCAAGGTCAGGAAGAACTACAGATTAAGAACTGCTGTGATTCCCCATGCTACATCATCATTATTATTATTATTATTATTATTATTATTATTATTATTATTATATTTTCCATGGAAAAGTTATATCTTTATGTTCCCAAAATCCATGGTCTGTCTAGACTTCATCCCTCCTTACTACTCTAAGTTTTTAACCAACTAACCCTCAAAAAAAGTACTGCCCAGATTTAGCCCCAGGCTCTAAGTTCCTGGGATCAGTAACCGCACACTGCCAAGATCCTTCTCTCAGATGTGACATAGTGAGACCAGTTTCACTGCAATTTGCAAAGTAACAACTAGCTCTTTTCTCCTGTGTTCCACTAAGAAATGCAACAGCTATGTTGAAGTCGTCCTACGAAGCACTGTCATCCCCAAGCCACAAAGAATTACAGGTGCTCATAGGACCACTTCACTAAATCTTCCAAGGTTTAATACTAAATAATATTGTTAATATTAATTGGTGTAATACTGATGCATCACAAAGGCAAACTATCCAGCTGTACTATGTACTTGAGGAAACTGAAGACTTCCCTCTTGTGGAGAACTTGGTCATATAAGGGCAGAATATACATCTAAAAATTCAGGGAACAAGGATTTGAGGAAAACTTTTGGCTGAAAGAGAAGACATCATGGGACAGCTTATAAGAAACCGAAGAGAACTGGATTATAAACCATTGCCCAAATAGAGGAGGCATTTCTTGGAAAAGGCCAAAGTACTATATACAGGTGTCTGGTTGTTTAGACACTGATTGGATGCCTGACAGTGAAGAGGACGGTGTGAGCTGTTCACTTAAACAATATAGATACTGTGTTTCAGCATTGCCAGTAGTCACCAAGAATGACCATCAGTAGCAGAAATGAAAAAGGCCAACATGTGGATGAGGTTAGCAGACATTATTGATGATTGTATAGTGTAGATCAGTATAGATTATAGTATTGTATAGAAGATCAGTAGATCATCATGTTGGGCTCCTAACTAAAGAAAAAGATTTAGAGAGTAGGTTAAATGCAACACTATTAACAAATCCTCCCCCACAGAGTGATTCAATCGGTTGCATAAATGTTGTTTTAACTATAGTGCAATCAACATACTTGACACATCGTGATGCAGACTGTACAAAAACTAATGTTAGCATCATTTACCCTGTTCTTGCCATTACGACCTGTTTTTTAAAAGGCAAGGGCATACTCTTTTTGTTTGTATGTATTAATAATATATTTTATCAGACTGCCACAAGTAGAAAAGCAAGACAAACTGTCAGATATGCACAATGTTGACACCTTGTAGTGGTAGCAGATACTGATCAAGCTCTTGCACATCCTTCCCACTTGCAATTTCGTGTACTGGAACCTACACACACACAATCATTGAAAGATTTATTAGAAGATAATCCTGTTTTGAAACAGGGCTCTCCAGAACCACCCTTCTAATTATGCAGGCCCCAACCTCTCTAAACCCTTTACGAGAAGTAAGCTTCCTGTGGTCAAAACAAACTAAATATACTAAGGCCCTTCCCAAGTACAAAACATAACCAACGTGTCTCCACTACTAGCACAATAAATACCCCTTAACACAGAACCATCAACTCCTATGCTTGTACTTCTGGGGTCATAATACGTTTCATTTGAGTGCATCAAGTGCTTTCAGGGTAACTACGCAGGTGAAACTAAGCAACTACTCTGCACCAGAAAAAAGAAGCAAAATTCAAGCTGCAAAGGACAGAAGCACCCAGTTATCAGGGAGGGAACATTTCCTAGAAAATAATCACTGCACTTTGAATGTCTTAGGCCTGCACCTCAAGGAATCCTACAACATTTTCCAAATAAAAACCTGGGTGCTTTCATAAACTTGCTAGATACCAAAACCCATGAACTCACAGACCGTATATCTCCCACCACTCTCAAGATGTCTCGCTTCCTCAGACTCCTCTTCCTTTCACTGCTCCTTCCTCCAACATCCTTTTCCCTTCAGAAGCATCAGCTACTTTCTCTTTGAGATGGTCTGAGATATAACTAACGTAATAGCTATAAGAATACTTTCAACTTCTACTTGGCTTTGAAGTATGCTGCTTCTATTTCAGACCTGAAGAAGGACTCACATGCCCCAAAACTTGTCTAATTTTGCCAGAGATACAAGCTGGTCTAATAAAAGATATTGCTTCCACCAACAAAATCTGTCTTGATTATGACTTTAGGCTGTCATAACAACAGCAGCACCACCATTACTCTTCACATGACACAGTCAATCAGTAGATGCTTTATTTTTTGTCTTTCCATAAGTGATGCACAAAGCTAAAATAAACCAGGCACTGGGGTTTTTTTAGGCTGATGGCTCAGAGAGAGGAGAGTGTACTACAAATAGTATTTCAACAAGCACAGCCATAATTCAGACAAAAAGTGTGTGTGGGCAGTGAAGGGGCAGGGGTAGGGGAAACTGTGGTTTCAAAAGGCATGTACAAACACCTGAATTAAAAAATTAAATTCAGAACCAGAGTAAGGTAAGAACAGAGAGATATGCTCAACCAATGACATCTATATATCAAATAAACTCATGAATGAAATAGGTATTATTTGTGGGAAACTTATAATGTTGAATTAAACTGAATGCTATTCTTAATCGAACACAGACAGTGTAAGGTTGGATACTTTTGCTTCCAGATTTCTGTTTACTTCTTTTAAAGGCTGACAGCTGTCAAGAGCACCTTTTTGAGGAGAAACAGAAGAGAAAATTCAGCTGTAACAAGAGGAGGAGATCATTTGCCAAACAAACACAGGGGAGAACACAAGCCCAGAATGAAAAAGGACATAAGCAAAATGAGGCTGCCAAGAGAGGCAGCCTGTCAGGAGTGTTTGAATAAGTACACACTGGGGGAAGGGAACAGGGAGGAAATAAAAGATATGCAAATATTTTAACTAGATATCCATAGAACAAAAAACTGGTGACTCTTAGAAGCATGATGTAGATCAAAAGGATCTGTTGGAGGAGGTGGAGGAGAATGACACATGGCTTGATCAGTGAGAGAGGAAGCTGATTCCTGTATTAGCTTTGTAACCTCCATCCAAGACCATACAGCAAAAAGAAACAAATAGTAGCTTTAGTAATTATGCATCAAACCCCCAAATTTAAGAAAGCTGATTTTTATCCAATGTTTTCACACATTTCCTATCATAAAATAGTAAAATTTAATCTCAAGATTCTGCTGGTATTATAAACCTCAGTTGCTTCTGGACCTGATAACTGTTTTGCATATTCAGATTAGTTTATTAAATGCCTGATCTGCTAAAGGTAAAGCAAACACTATCACATCAAACTTCTTTCACTGACTACCAAATTGATTTTAATGAGTAACAGAGGCCTGTTTCCCAAGTATTTACTTCCTTGAATAAGAAGCCTATTTACAGAGATGCGTGGGGTGATCTTCACAAAGATTTTCAGACTTCCAACCTGGATCCATCAGAGCTTTAGTCACTCATTCTTCAGCCTTTTTTAAAGGACAGTCATAACAACCAGACAACTGAATTCCACAATAAGCATGTATATATAGAGAGCATCATCCACCACCCAGGTGCAGTTGTAGTCAACAAGAAAGTGAAAAGCAAATTGACAGCATTGTCAGTTGTAAAAAGAGGATTAGTCAAAAGGATCAAGAATGCCTGTTTCAGTGCTCCACTCCATAAAGACATGGAACTCATAACAAAAGCTTTGAGATATGCATTAGCTATCATATGTGAAAGACTGTTTTGCACTCTTCCTCAGGGTATTTGAGACAACAATTCTGAGCTCCCCAACATCATCGGAGAAGCAAGGAGGGGATATGTCTTGAAAAAGGCACTGAACTGATCAGTGAGAACACAGTAAAATCACAACATTTTCTGCATTAGTTTTCTTCTGCAAAATAATTTCCCTCATCTGCCCCGCAGGAGTTTCTTTTCTCTGTTTCAGGTACAGTAAGCCTTGTCTTTGATCTTTTTCCTTCTCAGATATTGCTTTGAACTGCCAGAAGCTTGTTTTAATTTCTCATTTATATTTCAAAGTTTTTATACACTCCACCACATCCAGTTTTCTAACTCTCTAGCATCCCATTTACTTTTTTAAAGTTTAAGTTCTCCTGTAAAAAAAACCCCTAAAAACGCAGAATACCTCAGCCTTGATGTCATGACTAATTCCTTTTGTTTCACCTCTCCAATTTTCACAGCACCTACAAGCAACGGCAATGCCTATCTCACTCTAAAAGCATATACTGAGAGTCCCTCAAAACCTAAACTTTGTGGGTTTCAATTTTTTTTAAGTATTGTTGTTAATATAGAACTCTGAACTTCAACCACATTCTCTCCTTATGAGGCTTTAGCAGCCTCTATGACTACTGAGCCTGAGTTTTATTCCACTGGAGCATGGATAATCATCAAGACAGGGCCTGTTGAAACTCTACCGCATGTACA
The DNA here is from genome assembly GCF_023634085.1 of Falco cherrug. Classification (NCBI taxonomy): domain Eukaryota; kingdom Metazoa; phylum Chordata; class Aves; order Falconiformes; family Falconidae; genus Falco; species Falco cherrug. The sequence goes on along the minus strand of NC_073699.1, from coordinate 33,820,435 downwards.
GTCATACTTTCCATACTTGTTAGTAAGTCTCACGCATCCCCACAGACTAATGAGCTAACTACACTGGTTAGTTAATAGACATCATTCACCTTTTTCTCAAGAGTCTCAACAATTGTAAAGATACTAGCGTGTTACAGAAAAACATGTAATTTCCTAAAATAAAGCTGCTATTTCTTTCTTTGTGGCCTATATGTACTGATACATCTTTTGTGAATTTCAGATTCAGGTAATCTTAAAATTGCTTTGGTAAGACTGGTTTTGAATGGGGTATTACTTGAATATGCATATCCTTAGCTCATTTACACATCCCACTCAAAACTACACAGTGCCACAACAAAGCACAGACAAAACCGTAGTCTACATGCAGTGTCCTCAGGTATGCCTAAGAAAATAAAGGGCTCAGAGCAAAGGAAAAGTCCTTCAGGTGCATCTGAAAACTCCATCCTAAATCTCTTCGCTTTTTAATATTGAACAACTTTCATGCTGTTCATTTCTGAAACTACCAAAGAAACTCAAGAAATCTCATTTCTGGAAACATCTCATGCTTCCCCAGGCTCTATAAAGTTAAAGCATGGGGTGGGTGGAATGTATATTGCCATGGAAATGTATCAAAAAAGCTTTCCTAAAGCCAGACTCCTGCTTTAAACCTCTATGGACCCGGCTTCGGTTTAGGAGGTGTCCCCAGGTAGCCTGTAGTGGACAAGACTACAACAGGCTTCAGGAGGACCTCTGCTGGCCTCAGGAATCCAGCATCAAATCAGACAGATAGAAGTCATGTTTTTATTTCACCACCTTTAAGAATGCAGAATGGCCAAAGTAATTTCTGGAAGTTTTATAAAAAAAATAAAAAATTACATTTAGGCAACTCATTGGCCAGTCTGCAGGCAGAAGATATGGTCTCCAGAAAACTCAATTGAGTTTTTTTTCATAAGAATTCCTGTTAGATTTTCTGGTCATGCCTTTCATTTTTGTTCATGTAATCACATTAATGAAATAATGGGTAGGAGCTTTCCTTCTCGAGAGTGAAGTATCAGCAGCGTTCATTTGTAATGGGAAATATGTCCACTTATCAACCAAGCTTAATAACTGCTGTATTAAAATTCCAAAATATTGTATTCAAAATAACTTTTGGAATTCAGCAATTGTATCAACTTATTACAATAATGGGAAGTCTGATTGCAAATGTATGATGTCAATTTAAAACAAAACTATGTTGGTAAGTTTTGTATTCAATTCAGATAATTTTTAACAAAGATTTCTTTATAGGTGCTCTCAAAAAGCAAAAAGAAGCAATCAAAATATCAGTATTTTTGCTTTTTAGTATTTCCAAGTTATGTTTTAATGCTGAGCACCCACAAGTTGAACAGTCTTGTATGATAATATTTATAGAAATAAAATTAAAATCCTAATTTTCTGCCAATATAATACTTTTTACTGTGCAACATTTATTTTTATGATTGTTTATATTTTTAAACTGTGACATACAATCTCATTAGTTCAGGTCAGGCAACATGACAAAATTTAGCTCTCCTTTATTAGCTAAAATCTGTTTATGTATGAGCTCTTCAAGCAATTAACGTACAAGAGAATTTCTCCTCGCTCATTGAAATGAACATCTGTAATACGACTACTGTGCTGCTCTCTCTTAGGTAACCAAGCCACAAGAATGAATTCCTTCTGGTTTTACCAAAAATACAAATGGAGGTTTTTGCTTTTTTGCAAGTAGTGTCAGTTCAAACAATCATGTCATAACATGGTACCTGATGAAAGGAACATTAAATCAGTCCTGAGATTTGCAGTGGAAACCTACTGCAAATACAATGAAAAAGTGGCCTATAGTGAAATATGGCCCTGACCTCAAAATTCATAATTTTCTGTTCTAAAATGAATTATTAGTAATACTTGCAGAAAAGACTCCCAAATTACACCTTTTGCTACCTCCATTTTGATGAATCCGTTGGTATGAACAGAAGTCTTACATAAATACAACTTGTGGACTACAATCTGAAAACACTTTTACCAACAGCAGGTTTAAGTACTGACATCTGCGCAGTTGCCATCTCATTCTTGTTTCTGACCACAAGCAGACCATGCAACAATGCATCCACCGATTAGATTATATTTCTTACTTAAAATATAAAATGATTAGGCTCTGTTGATGGGTACAGGCAGTTCATCATGACCTTGTTCCTGCCTGTCTGTGTGTAACTTTTTCACTAAAGGAATGTTGTGTTTCTGCTAATAATGTCTTCTGGAGAGCAGGGCTTAGACACAGCTTTTCATTTGTACAGCTGTTCTGCTTTCAGACCAGAGCAAAATTAAAATCCAGCCACCATGGACTATAAGCAGAACCAACACACACCAGTTTCTACCTGCCTATCTGGATATACCATTTTATTTGTCTACAGTGACGTGAGATGCCTTATGTCACATGCATGTTTTTATTTCTTTTCCCCCCCACGTATTTAGCATTGCATTAAAACTGAGAATCAGTAAAGTAATATTGCAGTAACTTTGATAAGGACATCTTTTGCAAGCATAATAAAAAGTAAGACTCAAAGGCTGATAAGGCTGATAAGACTGAGAATCCTAACGAAAAAGTAGTTGCTTAGACCAGCAAATCTGATATGCACACAGTTTTTGTAACATCCCTCCTTTTTCACAAATAAATAAAGTTTTGGCAATATTGTTCACTTGATCTGTCTAGCCATGGTGACTTTTATCACCGCAAGCACATACTTTGTATCACATACACTTGAGATCTGACTGAATTAACAGATTAAGTTATATCCTAGTGGTAGTTTTGTTATGAAGCTGTAACTTACCACTAAGCTGTACTTGCATGTCATATTTTTTTGCCATTGCCCCATCGCCCTCTGCTCCAATTTGATAGCTCTTCTCAGCAGATAGAATTTCCAGAAAACAACCAGATTCCAACTGTTTCTAGCAAAAGGTCTGGATTCAAGGAAAAAAGTGCTAACACCAGCTACTACCAACTGTAGATCTGGTAATTTAAGCTGAACTCAGCTATTTGTATGAAACAACAAATTGACTTATGAGCAAAAAAGACTTCTCACAGCTCCCCGCTCTCCAGCTGGCCAGTTAGCAGCTGATGTAGGGTCAATGGTTTGGTTTGTTTCCCCAGAGAAGGGAGAGTGAAGGAAGAGGAAAAGGACTGATAGTAGTTCTTTTAGCATAAGACTCCAAAAAGAAAACATGTATTTCACACACAGAGGAGCAGTGGCTGGAGCAAAGTGTGCTGCTATTTATTTGTGAATTACTACAGACAATACCTAACAAGAGCCTTGGTTTAATAACAATGCCTACGCACTGAAAACAAAAGGTATGCTGACCTACGCTAGGGAACTGAAGGATTTACTAGCATAATAAAGAGTACACAAAACACAATGATGTATGCTTTGCAGTAGGTCCTTCATTGCAAGTAAGATGCTTCAGTACTTCCAAGAAACTTGGAAATGAAAGTCTCCTTTGCTTAAAAATTATCTATTAATTTTGCAATAAGATTGTTTTTTTTGTTTGGTTTGGTGTTTTTTGCTAATGAAACTAATTGAGCATTCAATCCAGTATGGGAAGTGTTACAATGCTCTATAGAGAACACTCCTTTTACTGCCAATTTGAACAGCATGTATTACTTCACTTTTGTCTTTCAGGGCTAAATACCACTTTACTTACAAGGTAAATGCATAGTACTTGTAGACCCGTCAGTTGAAAAGCCCTGTGATCATAAGACTATGAGATTTCCCAGTTATTTCAGTCACATTAATAACAGCTCAGCTAATTAACAATTTTAAAAGGATCAACCCGCTAACAAATTAAAAGAAGTATCTGTATACAAAGAGAAATTTTTCTGTTTGGCTCCAGTCTTGATGGTAATAAATAAAAGCTTCTATTGTGGAAGTGGAGAAATGTGTCATCTGTAGTGATAGGGATTCACTTTGGAATGACACAGTCGCAGTTTCTATTTTCTCAGTGTTTTGTGGGGTATGTTTTGGTTTCTGCTTATTAAAAGTGAAATTTAAGGTCAGAGGCTAAATGACATCAAAATGCCTTCCACTCATTTGATGTGACAAGGCAGCTGAGCTGTTCAGAATGTGTTCCAAACACACGGATAGGTGGCGTTTAAGGGAATGCTACTGGTAAACTTACTGTTTCTGTCTGCAGCTCATTTGTCAGAAATAAAGTGACCAGCAAGGACACCTCTGAAAATACTGCCATATCCCTCTAGAAGTGGAAATGCTTTTATTCTAACACAAAGAGATTGCTGCAGAAAAAATTATTCTAGAGGTATTGGCTGGATGCCCCATCGCCCCAAGCACTGTGATGTCTTTTATGGATGCTATGAAACATTTCAGTTTGCCTTGGATTAGGACACTGGCAGTACAGAGCATGTGATCCCAGCCTCAGCAAAGCATTCTTTCTCTTTGGGATACAGCTATGGAGTGATTTTTCCTAGGAGATTAGACGAATCAAGCCTGGGCATCTGCAATACTTTTTTTCTCTCACATAATGGAAAGCTTTTAATCAGAAATGCCACACAAGCTAGTAACTGGAGCCCTCTTGGTCTTCTCAAATAAAAACAAAGAAATCAAACCAAATAAAAAACTCCAAAGACTTTAAACTAGTTCCCTAAATACACAGCAGAGAATTCATATAACTCAGAGAAGAGCCACATGTTCCAAAAAGAGATTGTTACTGCATGTTCAAAAATTATTCTAAAGGCAACCATGCATGCTATACTTGCTGGCATAACATTATCCTTGTATCACAACTGAAAGCTTGTTAAAATAACTTCAGAATTTCTAGTCTGAAAATATCAGGAGTACTATGAGCACAGCATTCTGACTTCCAGAGGGCTGGTAGCAGGCACTGTGGAAATAATAGATGGCCAAAGCCACAGGGCCTTGGTCTGTAAGCGATGCCAAGAAACTATGAAGTCAGTAGCTTTTGTAAGTGAATACCAGAACAAGATACATAGACTATAGCTCAGCAGTTTCCCAGAGGAAGATTATGGACATACATTGCTTTTTCTGTATTAAAAGCTAGGTGTTCTTTCATTCAAAAAGCTCCGTCGTTATCTGTCAATGCCCTTGATGAGACCTTTCTGTCATCGCTTCATATTGAGTGTGACAACCCATTGCTGCCATCAGTAATGCCACAGTAGAAAAGGCAAAATTTTGGCTGCTGGATCTCCAAGGACCAATTTTAAACTTCCCGAGAAGTACTTCCCAAGCACAAATAAAAAAAAGAGTCCTGTAGGTTTTGATTGAATTTCCTAATGTGACGAAGTTTTGTTGTTCTCAGTTAAAGGACTTCTAAACCATACATTAGACAAATCAGAATGAATAAAAGCAAATAAAGGAAAGGTATTAGCACGAACAAAAGGAAATAAGTTCTGTAGAAAAAGTAAGAATTTAATAGAAGTGACCTGAACACATATGTTCAAGTCATCTGAGGAAAGAGGAGTCAGTGAAAGGGATTGGAGAAATAAAAAAAGTTTTAAAGCAGAGGAGGAGGATATATCAGACATCTAAAATTAAAACAGTGCTATAAGTATCAAGTCATGAACAGCTGAGGCTGAGTAGAAACTATTTTTTTATAAAGAACATAGCCCAAGAGTGAAAACAAATTAGTCTGTATCAGATAAAGCAACTTCTAGAAAATAAAAGTACCACATAATCATATAATAACCATATAATCAAGCAATTAAATGCAACAAACAAAAAAAATCTGCTTTTCATACAAAGAATCATCAAGATGTATAATTTTAATTGTAATTAGTGAATCAAACTCAGGAAAAAAATCACAAAGATTAAACTCAAAACAGAAAAAGCATTGCTTTTTTCCTTCTCCTGTCTCCGATTTATTTTACAGCAGCATTTAAATATAGATTTTACAAGCATGAGGAGGTCAGGGACCCAAAATGAGTAAAGTGCAAATAAACAGACTCTACCTTATTTAACATCACAATTTGCTAAAAATCCTTTGCTCATTTACCAATGTGTTTGCTTCCCCAGAAGAGCTGCATCAGGCAACACTCGATAGGAAGATGCTGCTTTTCATTAAACCAGCTGATACAGCTAGGGCAAGCAAACCTGACTGGTTCCAGCTCCGTTGATGCAGGCTGCACCTAACTGGGCTCTGCAGGCAGAAGCCAGAAATCATTCTTGATTCCAGTCCAGGTGGGTTATATGAGCTGCAGAGTCTCGTACCTTCCTTACTCTGCCAGGTCAGTGCAAACTAAGTAAGCCTAAATTCTGTCTAAGAGTCCCTGGAGTTTCAGAAAATTTGAAACAGCCTCTTCAGTTTCATCTGAATGTGTGACAGCAAAATTAAAATGTATGTAACATGTAGTTTTCCGAAGATGAGGTTACCAATATTGATTACAACAATGTGTATTTCTGCTATTCTGCAGTGTGGGTGCATCAGGGGTATGTGTTCAGATCCTGCATTCCCAAGTATTTCTGTTTTATGTGTATTGAAATGCTAAATGCTTGCAATTGTTTCCTGTAATATGCAAAGGCCAGTTGGCCCACATGTAGAACAGTTAAGCCTTTATTGTTACTAGACTTAACATCTTCAGCAAGGTCGAATAAAGCTATTATCGGTGAGACTTTCATCTGTTGTTTCAGTAATATAGCATGGGGCTTTTTAAGCAAATGCAGAGACCTATGCATATGACCGAGGCTGAGCCCAAAACAAAGCTGTACCAGAAACACTAAGCCACTTAAGAACACGCAAAATTAAGAGCTTTGTCTGCTTCTGTGCCGATTGTTCACAGTAACTTGTCCCAAAAGATTTTCATGCAAACCCACTGAGGAGCTAGATGACTTTATTTCCCTCATGCATTCATCCAAAAACATTCTTTGAAGATGCAAACCAGTACATCTGGTCACCAGAAAACTGTATTTGACTATTGAGATAAATACATGAAAACATGACTTCTCCTCAAAGGCTGTAGAATTCAGTGCTTGAGTGACAAAATGAAGGACAGTGAAGATCATCCTGTAAGCACTGGAAAAATATATAACATGTCATAAGCATTTTTAAAGCATTATTGCATTATTATTAAATATCCATTAGATTTTTCTTTCCCTACTTTTCCTAAACTAATTGCTGTTGTCTTCCTTCAGACACAGCCGCTCCGGCAAAGCAGATCTTACTGTTGGGTGCAGGTAATGCTTCATGGTTCATTTTGGTGATTTTGATTGTCTTACCTAATTCCACCATCACTGTGTTACTCATGCAGATTTAATACAAAAATCAGACAGCTCGTTTGGGGTGGGTTTTTTTACCTCTCTTCCACTTTTTCCAATGTTGTTTGCACTTCCATAGCTGGTGACTCCCTAAAGCCATAAAAATTACACTATTGAAATTGCAGGTTTCAGTCCCAAAACATCAGTAGGAGGTGGCAAAATGTTTAACTTTACTCTACAGCCTGATGAAAAAAATAAAGCTTTTCAGTGGTGAAACTGCTAATTTTGACAGGCAGGAATGCTCTTCAAGGAATGAATGCTGACCTTAAAGTTTCTAACAAGCAGCTTTTTCCAGGCTTTCTCTTTGGAATTTATCACAGCTATTGTAGGTGGCCTGTGTTGTAGTCAGTCTTCTGTTTCAAAAACATGTAAGCTTAGGAAATATTTCCCACTATTTTATTTTTTCTTTCTCTTATGCAGCTGATGTTCCAGTTCAGCTGCATTTGCTACTCCTCACCTTTGATATTAAATGCCCTTTGGTAAAAGAACACATTGGGTCAGGTAATTTACTTGATATTAACAGGCTATATAATGCTGCTTTGAAACGTTTAAGCTTTAATGCAAATTTAAAAGAAAAATCAAAAACTTATCTATACCAAAACACGTCAGATGTGCTAATGAGTTAAAAATAATATGTAGGACTCCTCTTTTAGAAATTGTGATGGAAGATTTTACTATGTAAATCTAAGGAGGGAACCTGACAATATTTAGATCCAAATTTTGCTTTAAATTATAGCTCCTAAGATGCAAAACTACATGAAAGAAATTATGGCCCTTAGTATTTCACACTGAGGTCTGTCTCTGCTCTCGAAATGTATCCTTGAAGTTCTAATATATTCTGCATTTTCTCTAACATGAGGCAAAGAGGAACAACCTCATTGCAATCCACTAAATACAGCACAACTTGCGCAAACTGCCATTGTATTTACAGCAATGAGAGAGGAATAATCTTGCATTTGGACAAATAATCCTGTAGCCCATGTACAAGGACACCAAACAGAGACAGAGACTTTACAGAAAAAAAAAAAAGAAAAAAAAAAAAAAAAGATAAAGTGTACTTCCATGGGTTGTGGAATAATCCATTTATTCTTACATAGGATAACATATAGTTAGTACTTATTTATTAGTTAGTACTTGTTTATTTATGTGTCTTTAGCTACACATTTTCTCAAACTGGTCCTTAAAAATGCCCATCTAGTGCACTACATATTTGCTTTAGAAAAACAAACAAGCTGTGAGTACAATTATTACTGGCAAATGCTTCCAAAAATTTTGCCAAGTCACCACCCAAGTCAAATCCCATTCATCCTCAAAGACATGTAAAACCAAGTGCAAGCTGCAGACCATTCCTATGGTCTGAAAAACAAGACAGGACACAAAACAAAAGTTTGAGTTACAAAAGAGTGAGGAAAGTTATGATTAGACAGGCTTATAAGAGGCTTGATAATATATTTGGTACAGAACAGAAAATCCTGTTGTTTCTAGAGCTTTCTGCAATACTTGTTAATTGGCTGGTTTGCTCGATTTTGGAATTTTTTTAGGACACCTTTGTGTAGTTAAGACACACACAGACATATAGACTATGTAAACTCCCTTTTTGTTCCCTCTCCTGTAACCTGCAGCATTTGCTTTCCATCCACTTATTCCATTACAGACAAGTACACACCTCTATTTCTGTTTTTCACTATTTCAATTCCAAGACCTTTGCAGTCTTATGTCTTTTACAGACACAAAGCAGTTAACAGATGTGACAAAATAGCGTGACTCAAAATAATACAGCAAGTTCATATACAAGTGCAAAGTGTGGTTGAAATATTGTTGCTATGGAGGTGCAGCTATAATCAAACTGTGAGTACTGTGCTCTCAATATTTAGAAAGCTAACACTCAAAGGGATAAAAAATTTTGTACAGCTCTTCTTTTGGTTTCCTTTGGTGCCTAATGGAAGGAAAGGCAGAAGGTTTGAAATAAGCATATGGCGGGTATTGGGTACTGTGAAAAATTCAGCAATTGCGTCTCCTGTTCTGTGACAAAGCTGCAAGTCACTGGCAATAGAGTCCCTACAATTGTCACTTTTAATTATTATCAGTCAGCTTTAGGAAATGAGAGTGTCAGAATAAAAACAGAGACTTAACATTTTGATAACATTGCATCAGAATAAAAAAGCGTTGACAGTCTCAACTACACCAAAAGGAAGATCGACTGCTACGTAAGTGGTTACAAGGATTAGTGAAATGCCAAATCAGCAGTAACTGTGCTTTTCACCAAAATATGTTGATCATCTAGTCTTTTTTTCTTCATTCTCACTTACTGAATTTGGTTTACAGCACAAGTTAAAAGGCCTAATCAGAAGTAAGGCTCCAGGACAGCAGCAGCCACCCAAACACAGAAGCACGCATCACTCATCACTCTCCTAAGAATGTAATCAGAAATAAAATGCTGCAAATAGCTGTGGCAGATAATAGGAAAAACAAGAAAGAAACAACACTTGTCATTCTAAGACCTAGAAGTAATTGTGTTGCCCAGTTCAATGAGTGGAAGCTTTTCTTTTCCTTTTTAATTAAATGCCTTTAAGAGCTACTCCTGAATGCTCCATCTTTCACTACTTGATACCCTTGTTTGATGTTTCTCTCCCACTCTCTCCTTCACTTCCCACTTGGGCAACACAACAAGAGTGTGATTCAGAGAAATGTGTGAAGCAGCAAAAGCAATAGGATGCTTATGACAGCTGGATTTCAAATACATTAAAGGAGAGAGGAATGCAGAAGCCACAGCAAAAAAAGTAGGTTGGAGTACAATACGCTGCAACTGAAGAATTTCAGCTGTTTCAACCCCTGGGGTTTTATCCTTGTTTTGAAAACTATTGTTATGGTTCTTTATATTATTCTTCACATCCCTTGTGGCTTCATATATCCCAGCCTTGACCAGTTTGCTTTGCACACCGTCCTCTCCTTGCCCTTTTCAAACAGCCGTGCAGGTACACAAAGCTTCCCCATGAACTGCCACTATCCCTGAGAGATGCAACCTGACTTTCATAACAGGCAGGTTCGGGAGTGACTGGGAACAATCTGTGTTTCATAACAGAAGAACTGAGAAACATGAAATTCATTATGAATTCAATTGCAATTTTGACATCTTTCGAATTATGCTACTCTTTTTCCAACATCTATGACAAGCCTCAGCCCTCTACACAATGTAGAAGTGTGCACTGGATACTGCCAGGAGCGAGCTGTACATTCCTACATTTATATAAAAATGCTGTTTGCATTGTGGCATTACATCTAAAAGAAATTCAAGCAGCACAATAGAGCTAGTCCCAAGTATTTCAGAAATTATGAATCAGACCTACAAAATATATGGAGCTGAAATTAATTTATATCTAAGGAGTTACTTTTGACAAAGTTTTTGTGCAATCAGAAGTGTGACCGAGACACATTTGGAGGACAGAGAATTAGATGCAGCCTATATAATCATTTGCCTCCAGGACCTGGACTTGGTAAAATAATGAGGACAGAGGAAGACCTGGCAACACTCAGGAGGGGAAAGCTCTACTCTTTGAAAAAAAAATACTTAATTACAAATAAAAATGCATGTCCTAAAGTCTTTATACAGGAAAAATTCTGAGGCCTTTCCCAATTAAAATTGCAGAATTGCTTCCCCAAAAATGAATGTGCATCTGGATAGTTATATATGACACTAAGTAGCATCATTAGTTGTCAAAATTCATATTATCAGTAAGCTTACATGGGACTATTTACAGAATAAGACACTTTAAATAAACAAGATGAGAACTAGTAGTTGTATGTGGCAGACATCTTTACAGGAATTTTGCCACAGGCTCAAAGTATGCATTCATTTCCTCAGGTTGGGTACTGAGCTCCACCCAGTGTCTCCACAGATTGGCATAAAGACACTACTCCAGCACAGTGCTTCGGCTGTTCAGTGAGGGCAGTTTACAGTACTGAAAGTTAATTCTACTGAATATTTTGGTTTTTTTCATGGACTATCTAGTTTTTACAGAATAGCCCTTTGGTATTATGCTGCTTTTGGACAAAGTAGAACATACTGTGCAAAAATACAGAGATGAAGAGTTATCTATCAAATGAGGATCAAATATATATTCTCTATAACATCTATTTGAAGAACAGTACCGCAACTTTATCAGTGGGATGATACCGTAAGATGCCTGCATCATCATGCTTCAGTGGCTCAGAAGCATCACGGTTTGCAATTTTGGAATAGACATGTTGTAAAGACTGTTTGATAGCAAATTGATTAAAAGCAAGTCACTGGTCCAAGCTGCAAATAATAGAGATCTACAATCACTTTCACTCTACTGTTTTTGAATCTGCTCCTGCACTGCCACATTTTGCATTTCAGATCAGATACAGAATGCTTTTGAATAATTCATCTCCCTGTACAGAATGTTTTGTTGTTATTTTTCCTTAACATAATAGAAAAATGACCTAGAATTGGAAGGGCAGATGTTCATCTGTGTATGTAAGCACTGGCATGCCTCTGATTTTTTTCTTGCAAACAGTAAGTATTTTGTGCTTATTACCAAAGGCAACTAAAGTTATAACTACATCTAGGAAAGATTCAGAGCTCTCTGACTGCCTACCAGAAACAGTGTGCTTGTATTAGTAGAATAATCTGTATATCAAATATTTTCTGTGAATTCCTTTTTCACCAACTAGGTCTAGTTTTATGTTAGAACTCTTAAAAACATAAATGAAATATATCTAGGCAAAATAACTTGCATTAAAAATAGAGGACAAGCAAAGGTGATATTTATAAGAGCAAAGGTAGATTTGCGTAGACTGATGATTATCTGTATTTTAGGTTTAGAACATACCATCAGTCCTGGTCAAATACATAAAATAGAGATGCAACATTATGCAACAAACTGACAGTTTCTTTTCTTAGAGCAATTTAAAATAATTTTCATATATTTTCCAAGTATATTCTTCATAAACGCTTGTTGTTTTTATACAGGCAGATGGTGCTAACGGCTCCTTCAGAGGTCACACTAGAGAATTGTAGAACTGCAAAAGGAAACAGGGCTTCCAGACTAATTATATTTCCAAAAATACCATTTGCATATTTTATCTACAGCATATTTATTATTCTAATTAGAAAGGAGGTAACAGTTTTGCTCAGACATAATCCTTTAAATAAAACCTCATATACATTAAAGGCTGTAGCTAGTTACATGCATGCATCGTTTAAACACACAGCTGAACACCATCTTTACTTCCCTGGACACTCACTTGTATTACTTTACCATGGATAATTTTGTACACTAACACCAGAGCAGTTCACAAATCCAAAGTTAAATACAAACTGTAAAAAAGATTCATTAGTTCTATTGCCAAAACGGTTGCCTCAGGGATTAAGTTTACAGAACAGGTCTAGTATATGCCATAGGGTATGTCCTGACCCAGATACTTCAACATGCACACTTATTCTTGCAAACAAATCTATGGTAATTTTGAATATATGCCTTTTCCCTTACTCAGGACTATGTCATGAAGTTTGTTTCAGGCCTTGCAACATGCTGACTTCCATACATTTGTTGGAACCACCAAATTCTGCAGTTCCCAGAGCCTATAACCTGTGGCCCTACCACTTCTCACAAGTCTTTTAAGCAGTGGAAGCTGCTTGCTCCTTTACATCCTCTTTTCTGGCGCCTGGCCCCCTCCCAGTCTCAATGGTAACTAGATCCCAGTTAGCTATTCTCTCTCCCAGCAATATCATCTTCCAAACACACTTCAGGTGTCTTTCCAAAACCAACAAAAACCTTTGAATGCTCAAAGCTGATAGCCAGCTTTCTGTGATAATTAGCGCAGAGTCTGATTGTGGGTGATTTCACAGGCTGGAGTGGACTTGCCCCTCCCCACCCCACTCAAAAAACCGCAGCCAGCTCCCTCCATGCGTGTCAGCAGTGGCTACAAGAAGCAGGCAATAGCTGCCGCTCGGTCAAGTGCAAAAGGAGACTGACAAAGCTGTACCATCTGTTACTGGAAAATCTGAAATTATCTTCACGATTTTTGTTCATCCTTCTCTCTTGATATTTGTAATCAGAATGTTTTTTATAATCAAACAGATTTTTACAAGTGTCTATACTAGGAAGTTTTCAGGCCAGTATTCATACCTTTACATGCCTCAGGAAACTGATGTCCTGACACTCCCTGACAGTCAATCAACTCCAAGAAGGCTCGGCAACACCCCTATTTCTTCTAAAGTCAGGTAGCACAAATCCCCAATTATCTTGCCACCATGTAATGCCTATTTAGAATTCTCTTCCCCTACCTTGCAAAAGGCAATCACAATTTACTTGTTTCCACTAATACATAGCAGAACACTTTAACTGCTCTCATGGAGGTTGGATCTATAAACTCTTATCGTAAATGTCTTGAAGACTGACATCATCAGCAGACTCCGGGCGGTTAATCCCATCCACGTACACTGTTATCCAGAGGCCATTCATGCCTTTACCTGTCTGTCACATCATGATCTTTCAGGTTTTCTCCAGGCTGATTTCATTCATCTGTCAAAACAGTCCAGTGCAGTGTCAAGAAATGCCAGTTCCTTCCACGTGCTACTGACGTTATCGCAGCTTTGCAGTTTACCACTGGCTGGGACCTTGCATCAGCAAAATTCTTCTCCTATTGTCCTGGTTTCAGCTGGGATAGAGTTAATTTTCTTCCTATTAACTCGTACAATGTTGTGTTTTCGATTCAGGATGAGAATAATGTTGATAATACACTGATGGTTTAGTTGTTCCTGAGCAGTGCTTACACTAAGTCAATGACTTTTCAGCTTCTCATACTGCCCTGCTGACAAGGAGGCTGGGGGTGCACAAGAAGCTGGGAGGGGACACAGCCAGGACAGCTGACCCCAACTGACGAAAGGGATATTCCATACCGTATGACATCATGCTGAACAATAAAACTGGGGGGAGTCAGCCAGGGGGGTGGTGTCCTGCTGCTCAGGAGCTGGCTGGACATGGTCAGTGGGCGGCAAGCAACTGCACTGCGCATCACTTGTTTTCTATATTCTCTTACCATTACTATTATTTCCCCTTCCTTTTCTGTCCTATTAAACTGTCTTTATCTCAATGCACCAGTTTTACCTCTTTTTTCCCAATTCTCTCCACCATCCCACTTGGGGGGAGTGAGCAAACGGCTGTGTAGTGTTTAGCTGCCTGCTGGGTTAAACCATCAGCAGAATTCTTCTCTCATCCTACCATCACAGAATACTACACAGATCCCTTTTGAGATATTCAGACAAATATCTCTGTGAAGTGCAAAAGGCGTGCAAAGACCCTTATGCCAATCCTTCTATACTACTAAAATAATTCTTTGACACAGAAATTGTTGCATCTTTGCTCTCCAAGCAAGTATTATTTCATTAGCACTTCAAAACATCTGAAGAGAACCAATGAAAATTATTTTATTCAACGGTGAAGAAAAGATCCCAGGAACCTGACAAACCTGCTCCTTTAAGCTTATTCCATAAGCGTCTTTTCTTTCTCCCTCTTGGCAAATATCTCGACTTTTTGGCAGGATCTGTTATACCTGCAACAGAACTTCTTGACTGAGATTCCCCCATCTTTATCATTCTTTTTCCTTGGCCGGGCAGAAAGTTGGTTTGCAGCTCAATTTCCTAGCTGCTATCTCGCTTGACAGTATTGAGAGTAAATAACCTCAAGCCTTCCTAATCTCTCCTGGCCTTTCTTCAGCACCTCATACTTCAGGCTGAGTGCCACAGGCTTGTGGCAAAGTTTCTGTTAGCTCATCTCAGAAAAAATTTCACTACACTGTCGCTTGCTAGGCCTTGCAGTTCATACATCTTTCAGAGTCATTTAATGTTACAGGGAACAAGTTTGTAATTGATGAGACACCTGTCCTGGGTAAGCTCCAGTACCAAGATACTGCATTATTTATCCAGACAGAGTTGATCATATTCCTGTAGTGACATTTGAAGCCTTGCAGGTCTACTTTCTACTTAGTTTGTACTTCAACCTCATATTTTAGTGGATGGAGGCATCGGAGTCTTCCCAAAATGTTGCAGTCGTTTTCCTTGCTTCCCGTGCTGTATTACAATGTGCAGGTTGTTGGCATTCCTCAGTTACACATCGGCCACGCGGCTTCTACAGAGGAGGATGAAGACCTTTTTTCCATGCTGTGTATCATGGCTTGAGACAACAGTTCCCTGCTCTGATGCTCCCATCTTATGTGTCCACAGGATTTTCAGGAATTCTGCGGTGCCAAGCTGGTACTAAACATATTTAGTTATCAGTCGGTTGATCGGGAGAAAGATTATGCTACTAATGTTGTTAAAAATACCTTTGTGATTACTAAAAAGCTGTCTGATTAATATATTTTCCAAGATCATTGGCAGAGGTAATGGTTTGTTGAATATTGGAGGAAGAAATTTTTTTTAATTGATTTGCTTAAAAAAATATTTCTTGAACAAATGCACAATTTTATTACCTAAATTAGTATAGTGAGTGTTAGTGAAAGAAAGGAGATTTAAATTAGCTAATTGGCTAATATGATTTAAAATGTGAAGATCTGGAATATACCTAGCAGCCAATAACTGCCTGAATCTGTTAACAGAAATGAACAGAACAGGAAATAGAAAACCCTGTAAAATGTGATTGTGTTTATATATGGGAGGAAACACTTGCTATGGCTTGGTGCATTTTATTCTCTTCTCATTTGTTGCTTCCTTAGTGTTAAATAACTAAGACAAAGGTACATTTGAAGAAAATTTATTTTAACATGAGACATGAATTTGAAATAAATCCAATGAAAAAACTAAGATACCTGAAAAACCCAGGCCAATATGTAGAATTTAAAAGGAACATAAAATTTTATTTCTGAGAGAAGTATATAATTAATTATAAGTCAGGTCACCTACGCAGAATACTACTTCCAGAGAAGGCCCATGAGTACTTGTTAGGTTTATAAAATACCTTTTTTCCAACCTACCTTCTTTGTAAAAGCATGCTGGGGAAAGATGTGTCTTGATCATAGGTGTGGACACAGGTGTGGTTGTTTTTCTCTTCTACTCAAGGTTATGTCCACAAAGACAAGGGCAAAAACTATTAATAGTACCAGAATAGCTGAGGTGCTGTGTTATATTCTAGATAACCAGATTTGCTGATGGGAGGAAATAAAGGTGGCATTTAGAGCCAAATATGTCCTTAATGTGTTGATTTTGAAGTCAGTGCCATCGGACCCTGCCATCAAACAGCTAGTGAAACCTGGAAAACTTTTGCTTGGCGATAGCTAGTTTTCTTGAAGCATGATGTCCCGCAGACCTCCAGTTTTGTATCTGGGAGGAGGCCAAGTCCTGACTGGAAGCAAAATATTGTAAGAAAAAACTTAAGTTTGCCTTTCAGTTTCTGTTGTATTTTTCTGTAACTTGTTGTAAAGGAGAACATAATTTTAATGAAACTGTATTAATATTCAAGTAGCATGAATTAACTGGTCAACATATAAATCATTCATGTAATTTCCTAAACTGAAGGCAGTATTCTGGGGATAGAGCAAGCTAAAGACAACTTCACGTGGTTAGTTCTAGTCTAAAGACATATTACACCTGGTCCTGGGTATACTCAAAGAACAACGTATTTAGCTGGATGTATTTCATACTCTCTAAAGAGATTTTGTATCAATATTCTGTATTTCCTCAGTGATACAACTCGGCTCCCATGTTCTTCTGCCTTAAGTTTTTATAGAGCACATATCTAATAAATATAAAGCCATCCTGTAAAAGAAGAGACTCAAACTCTTATGGGTTACTCTAGGTTTGCAGTTTTAGTCGGTCCAGCAGCGTTGGGTCACCTCCGCAGAGAGTGACCAGGTTACAGGATTTTTAGCTCTACGTTTATAGTCTCTACAAAGCATTACCTAATCTATTGGTTTCAAACAAGTCTTTTATTAGTCATTATCTTGACAGTCGGTTTCACAAGTTGTTCTATATCTTGACCACTTCGCCATTTTACTTTTTCTTTCAAGGATGATCGCTTCAGGTTCTGCACGTCTCAGTTCTGAGTAATCACAATAGACAAACTCCACCGTCTCAGCCGCCTAGAAGTCAGGGTCTTCTGTTCTTAGAAACTTCTTTGAACTGTCAGGTACAGTCTTACTAATATTAAACTTTCATTGTCTAGCATCTATTTACTGACTGCACTTGCAGTCCTGGTCTGGGGCTATACAGGGGACAAAAGCTGAGGTACACAGCCTACAGTAGCACTCATCTGGCATTTTCCATCCTTTCTAGTGGGATTGAGACTGATGCTATTAATTATTTGCTGACTACCATCCTAACAGTGTTGGAACGGACAACCTAGAGGTAAACTGAACTGTCAGCTACCAACAGCCGCTTCAGACACAGTAAATCTACAGCCTTGCAAGATCTGTGTTGTGGATTTATGGAACAGATTCACAGAAGACATTTCAAATTGTTAAGTTTGTGTGAAAAACTAAATAAACAGTCGTAGATTTTATTAGCATTCTCCCTTATTGCTTTGAGAGAGAAAACCAGTGTAAGACATGGGTGTCTTAGATAGCAGACTGACTAATATGAGCAGAGGCTCGGAAAGCTGGGACTGTTCAGCCAGTGGAAAAGAAGTGTCGGAGAGATCTTATGCATGTACAAATACATGATAGGTGATGGAAGAGAATGATGAAGACGCAGCCAGGCTCTTCTCAGTGGTTCCCTGGGACAGAATGACAGGCAATGGGCACAAAATGAAATGGAGGAAATTCTACTTGTACGTAAGGAAAGACGTTTTCATTGGGAGGGTGGTCAAAACACCCGAGCAGGTTGCTCAGGGAGGTCATGAAGTCTCCACTTTTGGAGATACATTTCCAACACCAGCAGGCCCGCTCCTGGACAGCTGGGCAGCCTGCTCTGGGCTGCCCTTGCTTGAGCAGGGGGTTGGGCCAGGGGACCTGCAGGGGTCCTGCCCCTCTGAGCCGCTCCCCGACTGGGGAAAGGCCAGGTTAAGAAACGGTTTCTCTCAAATAAGCACACCTGCAAACTATTTACCTATCGTAAGACCCCATTTCGAGTAGCTAACAGAACACGTATTAATATTGTTCCCAAATAGATGGCTAAGAGTCAAACGGTGCCTCGACATTTTTTGAACGGCTTTGATTTCTGTTAATTTCCTCAAGCGCATTTTGCACGTGAACCCTAAGAGGGCAGGGCAGGGAACTCCGGGCCGGGCGGCAGCCTGGGTGACAACCGCCATTGCCAGCAGCACCGCAACCTGCGGCAAAAGTCACCTCAGGAAGCGAAGCCCCCGCTCCCCGCGCCACCGGCCGCGACCAAGCCGCAGGTGTGCCCCGGCCGGCGGCGGGAAGGCGGCGCGGCCTGCGTGTGGAGGCCCCGCCTCGGAGGGGCGGCGGGCGGTGACACGGCGGCGGCGGGAAGCGGCCCTCGCCGTTCTCCGGGGAGGCGGTGCGCCGAGGCCCTCCTGCCGTCGCCCTCGTCCCCGGCCCGAGGAGGGGTCTCCCTGCCGCGGTGCCGCCCTCCCGCTCACCCTTCCCCCGCGCCGGTGCCAAGCCGGGGCTGCCCTTCCCGCCTTCCCCGGGCGGAGGCGGCGCATCCCGCATACTCCCGCGGGGAGCGGGCGCGCCGCTGGCTACCCCCGCCGCACGGGGCCGCGGCGGGGCTGGGAGGGGGAAGCGGCGCGGTGCCCTCCCCTCCTCACGCCGCCCGTTCCTCCCGCCCTCCCGGTGCTGGCGGCGGCTCCTCCTCCCGCGTGTGACCCGCTGCCGCATGTGAGCGGGGAGGAGGGACGGCGCCGCGCGGGCCCCAGTGTGGCGGCGGCGGCAGGAGGAGGAGCGGGAGCCGCGGTGCGGCGTCCCCCCGCAGCCTCATCGCTGGGCCCCGCCGGCGCCCCGGGCCCGCCGGCGTTCCCCATGCCCGTGTGGTGCTGCCGCTGCTCCTTGGCCGGTCACTTCAGGTGAGGCGGCGGGGGCGAGCGGCCGGTGGGTCGAGGCGGCTGCCTGCTGCCCCCTCCCCGCCGCGGCAGCCGGGGGACCGGGTTTGAGGGGCTCGGGGGCGGTGCTGGGGGGGGGGAAGACGGCGACACCGACGGGCGGGGAGCGCGGCCGCCGCCCCGGTGCTGCGGCCTCCGCGAGGCTGCTGCGTGGCGGCGGGGCTGCCCGGTGCCGCACGCCCCTCGGCCGCAGCGGCGCTGGCGGGCGGAGCGCGGGGCCGGTGGGCAGGGGCTGGCGGTGGCGCGGCGGGCAGGCGCGCAGTGACCTTGGGCAGCGCCGGGGCCGCGCTGGGAGGGGACCGGCGCCCGCTGATGCTCGGGGGCGCTTCTGCGTGCGGAGCGCTGCGCCGTCGGGGGTCCCGGCCCTGATGGGCATCGCTTTTCTGCGTTACTTAAAAAAAAACAACCAACCAAACAAAAAAACCAAAACAACCAGCCAACCAACAATCCCACGGTGTTAAATTTGCTTCCTAACACGTCAGATGGAGACCAAATTTAAATTCCTTTTATATAACGAGTTTTCTGTTAACCACCCACTACAGTCAGTTTGCTTTTTTTTTTTTTTTTCTAGAACTATGTAGGGAATTCTAGGATCTTTCAAAACGGCTACCTGAAAAAGGCAGCTCTGATTTTAATAACCTGCAGCAAATGAGGGCAGTTGTTATGAAAGAATTACTTTCTTTTTCAAAAGGGAGAAGAACGTGTATGTGTATGAAGTGTTTTTTCTCTTAATGGGTTTTTCACATGAATTAAAAAAAGTAATGAACTGAAAAGCACTAAAAAGGGCAAAAATTGAAAAAAACAGCCCACAAACTCAAGCACGTTTGAAACTTAGGTGTTTGACAGAACGTAATTCTCGAGGTTATTTGGTATGACCAGCAGAAGGTAAAGTAAGCACTCGCTTTGGAACTGACTCATCCTTGTGCCCACTTGCATCTCTGCAGGACTATAGCCCGAGAGGTATTCTTACCAAATCCCCGGCACTGCAAAGCTGTCTGCCATGGCTTTTTTTTTTCAAGATCAAAACTTCTGGTACTTGGTGGCTTTCAGTGTTGTGCAGAGGTTAGGAAGATGGTGGCCCCGACTTAAAATCTTACTGAGCTCTGGCATGATGTCCTTGCAAAGGAAGAACATGCTCCTGACAGCAGTCCTTCCTCTGCTGCATGTGCACAATAGCTGAGAAACTCTGTTGCATGCGGGTGTTTCTATGCACATCTAGATTCTATGCTAAACCAGTTAGGATATCACATTCTACCCATCTAAGCTGCACAGAACCAACTGTTTTTATCATTACGGATTCTTTTGTAGCCTAAAGCAGTGCGCATATATCCCATAAAAGAGTTTTTGAAATGTTTCTTTTGTTTTTTATCTCCCATCTTGCACAGCAAGTGTATTAAAACCACGCTAAAACATATGTGCTCCCTTTAAGGCTCGTTTGCAAAGCATAGTGTAGTTTGCCTTAGTTCACTTTGAGCAAAGGCTAGAAAATAATAGTCTACCTGTGCCAGTCTAAAAGGAAGTGAAAAAAGCAGCATGATAATTAGATACCCTTTCTCTGACTTCTGCTTGTCTTCATCTAGCTCCTGGTATTTGTTGCCTGTCTCCAAGATCACCAAGAGCTAATGTGCAGCTGTAAACAAACAGTAAGCACGTAATTTGCAACCTTTTGTTTGTTGTAGTGTAGGGAATAAAGTATCAAGTACTTTCTTTCTGAAATAAAAACACTCTTAGAATAGCTTCTCACCCTTTTTAACAAGGAAATAACCGTCAGAGAGATGTATTACAGTGTGCTGGTGCTGTTACTACTGTACAGCTCTGCCTCTAGTTTATTTCAGACTTCCCCCGTTGAGGAAAGGCTTTTGAAATATGTAGCAGAACCTTCAGTGTTGGGGGAGTTGAGGCAGCATGTAGCTTAAGTGGCTTGTTGAAGGCCATGGGAATTGGATCAGTGTCTTACGCTTTTGGTCCTTAGTAGTAGAAAATAGAAATTTGTAGTGTAGAAAATAATTCCTGAAATAATAAAATAGCTTTTAAGATATTCTTGGGAGATAAATAAGAGTACTTTCATTTATTCAGTTAATAATTAAAACTGTGTTTGTAAAGAGAAAAAGTTTAGATCAGTTGATTGAGGTATTTTTAATGAAAAAGTTGCCTTTATTTTGAAGACAGTAAAATAACTGCTAATAACAGAGTATTGTTAATTTGCCCCTGCCTTTCTAGCTAAACTGATAGTGCATGCTTTTTCAATGAACTGGAAAGGCTTCAGAGGGGGCTCCTGAATAATTAAACAACAAACAATATAAACCAAGTCTTCGTAGTCTAGAAGCACGTTTGGAAGAGTTAACAAGAGCAACCAAAGTAGATCTTGCAGAGAAAGAACTGAGAAATCTAGGAAAATAACTGGGGGTGGAAGCAGTCTGCTGCACAGTGGCTGACCTGACTGCATGGCAATTCCTTTTATGAAAATCTTTCTTTTAACAGTAGTAAAATGCACTGTGTCTAAGGCTTAACAGGGCTCACACTTTTCTCTGTCTTCAAACCACTGGCAGCTTTAACCAGCCTTACTTCTACTCAAACAGAAATTCGTCGAGGCAAAGTCCTCTGTGCTGCTCAGCAGGTAGGAAGGGATGTGAACCGCTGCTCTTGTAGCTTAGCTATTCCTTCAGCCTTTGGTTGGCCTTAGAGTTGTTAATTGACTAGGCAGTGTGTATCCTCTTCTGATAAGGATAATGAGGAATGGATTTTGCTGTGTGTGGGATCAAAATAATGCTTGTTGGTTATACTTTTTTGGCTTTGTATAAACTGAAATTAGAAATCTGCATCTCAGCAGAACCATCTGTGCCTTCTTGTTACGCTTCTGTAGACTTTCTAGGAGAAAGTGGACTTTTTAAAAATCTTCTGTCAGAAAAGCTGTGCTGAAGCGTAAAATTTCGTAGATTGGATGAAGCGTATCTATTTTGGTCTTGGTTTTGCCAGTTCCATAGCTCTTAAAGTAAAGCATCAAAAGCAACTTTATTTTTGAAGAGACTGTTCTGATGACAGTTGAAATGTTTCATTTTAGTTTTTTCCCATCTGTCCTTAATTAGAAGTTACAGCAGCCCTGAAACAGAAGGACAGCTTTTGAATTCCTTTGTCCAGTATTTTGGTGACAGTCTTGGGAGGAAGATTAAAAGAATGCCTTTAATTGAAGAAACTGTTCTGCCTGGAGATTCCCTCCTTACTCTGCCTGTAGTAATAATAGGTGAGTTTTTTTCCACATTTTTGAGAATCTCTGTCACTGTCATTGCCTTTATAGACCTGCTGCATGAAGTCATTTATCATTAAATAACAAATGCTTAGCATCCTTGCAGTGAATATGTTTATTAGACTAATACAGTTGTTATGATTAATAAAAGTACCATAAAATTATGTTAAGGGACTTGCTAGTGGAGTAATTTGATTTCAGATTGTGCTTTGACAAAATGAGCTGCATTATTTGACAGCAGATACATGTGTCTTAATGGAAGAACTGTTTTGATTCTAGTGTTGATCCCACTGGGTTTGATTTACATGATATGTCTACTTCAGGTAACATGGAGGTTGTTGATGGCATGAGTAGAAATTTGTAGGGTCAGACGGGACAGTGAAAAGCATAACGTAAAATTTATGCTGTATGTTGGTTA
Source organism: Falco cherrug (assembly GCF_023634085.1). Classification (NCBI taxonomy): domain Eukaryota; kingdom Metazoa; phylum Chordata; class Aves; order Falconiformes; family Falconidae; genus Falco; species Falco cherrug. The sequence goes on along the minus strand of NC_073699.1, from coordinate 33,797,476 downwards.
GATGTTAACCTCCCTCCTTGATTGCCTTTCTCTTTGTTGCACCCATCACTAACGTCTGAATATTGTCCCATCTTTTCCAAGCTGAATCCAAGTCAATCCAACCAATTTAAAACAATACATTGTAATCTCAATTAATTAGTTAAGGGCTTGTACTCGTAACATCTTGCTGAATGACAGGATAGCAGAGGGAGCAAGCTCCTTAGGTATGTAGCTTAATTGAGAGTGCTAGGAGGATTTGTACTGGGCCAAGGTTTTTCAGCAACAGCTGGTCACCAGCTCCTTACCACCGTACCTTGATGAGGGGATAAAGAAAAGATCTGGAGTAAAGAAGGTTTTCAATAATATAGTCCAAAGCTGTTGAGACTACAGCAAACCAACAGCTTTAACTGTACTTGCAAACAAGCAGAGATTCCAGAGAATGATATTTCAGTGTAATGTGCTCACAGTAAGTCTCCACAACTTTGAAAGACTGGTGTTTGTACATTGCCTGTTAGCAAAGCTCTCTTCATGATAGCTTAAAATAGTGCTCATGTAATAGACTTATGTGGATGTGACAGACATGAATCACTTGCTCAGTTCTGTATCATAGTTGAAGAGCAACAGTTTTCTGGCATTTTGTCAACCTTAGTGTAGGTTTGCCATATGGTTAATGACTCAGTTTTCACTGTTTAGTTTTACAAATATGCATTATGCAAATACCTGTGCTCAATACTTACTTTGTCTAGAGCGCCTTTGTATGTGCTGACACTAAACGCAGCTGCCTTGACTATTTCTTCTTGAAAAACAAATACAGTACCCAAATGATTTTTCACAGATAATGTTTGAGACACTTCAGATCTTCTCGATTGGCAGCCTCTTATCACTAATTCATTGGCTCTCTGAAGAGCCTTAAAACGGATCTAGAATGATTTAATAATGTAGAAGAATACAAAAATAGTTGTCACACTATATACATACATGTATATATACACACACACGCACACACACCGTCTAGTGCTTTAATTATCTCTGTGTACTTTCTAGTGCTGCCATCTTCTCATTGCACTATTTTATTATCAGAAAGAAAAAGATGGCACATATGTAAATAGTTAGTGATGGAGCAGTAACTTATATTTCCCTTTCTTTAACTTTCTTTAACCATCTCCTTTTTACCTCTGTAATGTCCTATTTAAGATTTGATTCTAAGCTTGTGCTGCATATTGTACTGCAGTTCTGCGTAGGGTGCTAAGCTACTGTGTAGTAAGTAAGTAACTTTGGTGCTGTACCTGTCTTCAAGATATTGGGAAAAAATTAATACATTCCATTTGAATGAGTTGGGACTGAAGAATTTCATGCTGGAGCTCTTAAGTCTAGAGTATGTTCTGCACTAAACACTTCCATCTTCTGCACTAGTTTTGATCGTTACTGTGTAAATGTAACATTTTAAATTTTCATCTGAATGACAAGGCTGTTGTGATGTTTGTAGCTGATTATTTGCTTTACATGTAGACACATAATGTAAATATGATTGGACTGTAGTTGACTGTTGATCGGGAGAAGCCTCTGCTGCTAGTCACACAAAATGTTAACTGCTCCTTAAATGAACAGGGTCATGGGGTTTTGGGGTATATTGATTGTATATCTAAAGTCTGTATTATAATAAAATCTCAGTTGCAATCAGAGCCTTTATTGGAGGCATTGTGTGTAAATAAAGAGCGAACTCTTCAGGTATACATTTCTCATTTCAAAGAGAGTTGTTGGGGTTCCCTGCGCGCACCCCCTCCCCCCCCCCCCCCTCCTCCAGCCCAGGATGTCATGAAAAAATCATAGCAAGTCTAATTGCAGCTGAACCTTCATCTTGTGTTCTGAGAGCATATCCACAAGGGAATTTCTTTCCCTTGGACACAGTCTGCCCCAAGAATAGGAGCTGGGTTTGGATGGGCCCTCTGGATGGGCCCAGGGGAGTGGCTAGGGAGTTTACTGACAGTAATTCACCTTAGCATAATCCCATCCTCAGTAATTTCCTTGGCCCTTGCCAGCCTTTGTTTTGGCAACTTTAGCAATCCATTTGGTTCTTTTTAGTCTTACCCAGTAGGAATAAATAATCTTTAGCACGGCATCCTTGGGTATGGCACGGTTCTTTCTCTTTGTATTGTAGACTAGCGTCCTTTAGACCCCGGTAGGAAAAAAAAATCTAGCTATGCACTTGTAAAAAGAAACAAAATTCTTTACCATGTCCAAGTTGTAATTCCAAAAATAGTTAAGAATGGACTCTGTCATGGGAGTGTTTGTGAACTATAGGTATGAATAGTGTTTTCAGAACTTCATACGATTTTGTTCTGGATGGTTTCAGTGTATTGCTAAGGTTCTCTCTCACATCCGTCTCATGTGGCAAGTGGGTGACAGGAGGGGTGTGCATCTGTTTTAAGCTTTACTTCCTGGACTGAAGCGTAGCCAGCTATCTCATGCTGATCTGTTTGTGGGAGGGTAGAACAGTGTGAGAGTAAGGAAGAGCATTTTCACTGTCTGAAAGATTGTTTATAGTCTTTTTTGTAAATGGTAAAATAGGAATGAAAGTGGTTTGGGGGATAATATAGGCAGGATCAGCAATACGTAAAACTTTTATTACAGATTTTTGATTTAACTGTCTTGAAGATCCCAATGGTAGAAATCCACGGCTTGCTTAGTCTTTTCCAGTGTTTTATGGTTCTTACAGTATACAGGCACTCTATTTTTGGCTCCATATTTGGGTGCAGAAACAAGATTGTTTGATAGGAGCCATTGTGCAGTCTCACATACTTAGTCAGGTTTTAGGCCTTTGGAGAAAACATGCTTATTGAAGATTTCTATTAACTTTGTAGTCTCAGCCTTTGAAGAACTCGTCTGTAGTGAGCCTACATGATTTTATTGGAGCCCATGGCAGTGACTGGTCTATGCATGCAGCATTGGGATAAAGTATGGGATATATTGCCACTGGGGACCAGAGTGATGAGTGTAGTCTAGTGGAGGAGTAAAAAGAGATCTGATGTATGAAAAGGCTGGGAATGAACAGGGTCTCGGCAAACTGATGGGGGATTTAGGGACTGGGAAATCAGAAAATGGAGAAGGGACGGGCATTGGAGAACTGGGATTGTTAACAGGTAATGGAAATAGCGTGTGCAGAGGTGATGGGGAACAGGACATGACGGGTGAACTCTTCAGATCAAGAATTGAAATGGTAGGAAGAGCTAACATCCTAACAATGAGTGCTGTATAAAACACGAATAAATTAGTAACTTTGTCTTTACCCTAGAATTTGAATAGTGTGTGGTAAATACCATGTGTGCCATTCTAGTTAGAAAACAAAGACAAAATACTGAATAGTGCCTCATTAGGAGAACACTGTGCTTTTCATTCAGTTAATGAGCACGAGGAGCTATAGAAATAACAGTGCATAGTCACATGTTTAAATTCTGTACCAGAGCCTATACTTTCCTGACTTTACCTTTCCCTAGCTTTTGTTATCTGACTTTGCAACATGAATATTACTTCCATATTTGCATGTCATAGATATGGTCCGCTACTTTGTTTAATACTAGTCAAATAAATAGAAATAATTACGGTAGTGTTTTGGTCCCACACATTTCACACCTTCAATAACATTTTGAAAAGTTTTAAAGTTGCAATAATACACATATATTAATTGAATGCTACAAAAAGGATATAGAAGGATGTTTGAATTTATATTGTTGCTTAATGTTGAATGTGGTCTTACGAGTTTCTTGTACTTCACCACTTACCTACTGTAACTGTCTTCATTCAGCTTTTACATTGCTGTTGTGGTGTGTCTGTAACTTCTCATCTGACTTGCAGTCTCCAGCTTTCTGCTTGTCTCTTACTTCCTTTTATTTTATGGGAAGACCTGAAGAGCATATGCTCTAGATTGTCTTTCTGTTCTGTGTTTTTACAGTACCCAGTGTAAGTAGGAAGGCAATGTTGTAAGGTGGCAATAATATTCAGGTATCACTATGATTGACAGGCAGACCAGATCTTATCCATTGAACCATTTTCACACAAGAATAGTGATTTCGACATACTAAATTATGAAACTCCTTTATATGCATTTTCTTTCATCATTTAAACAGTCATATGTACTTTTCTTGTTATCTGGAAAAGATTCTGCTCAGTTTATTTGGAGGAAGTTCCTATGGCAGCCTTTATTTTACTGTGAAGTTTATAAGCTGCTTGGAATCAGGATAGTATCGCATTATAGTACTTTAATATGATTTTGCTGCTGCTTATTTAGCGACAGAAACTTTATTGGCATTTTTACTAAAGCGGTAACTTCTTTCTTTAATAGGAAATGGACCTTCGGGAATATGTCTTTCTTACCTGCTCTCTGGATACAGGCCATATTTATCTCCTGAAGCTATACACCCAAACCCCATTCTACATACGAAATTAGAAGAAGCTCGACATCTTTCCATTGTTGATCAAGTAAGCTTTGGTTACCAGCTTGTCTAGCTCTTTTCCTGCTGCAAGCTGGATTATGAAACAGTAGGCTTTCTTTAACAATCCTATTTAAAATGCTTTTGCAATTTACATAAATAGTGCCATAGACAAGAACAGGCTTAATATTCTCACCCCATAGAGAATTAGACCGCAGTAAAGCTCAGTAACTGCGTGGTCTCAAACAACAAGCTTTATCTCTTGGCCTCTCTTTTTTTCTACCTGTAAAATAAAGAGCAGTATATACCTTCTTCAGTGGCTTGTAACAAATTATATATGTAGGGCACTTCAGATGAAAAGCAATACACTTTAAGTGCTGCTTATCCAAAACAGTTCTGCAGATTGTATTGTGAAGAGCCAGCCTACTCATCTAAGGGTATTTCTAATGTGTTAACAAGTTACTTTGTTAATTTAAATAGAATAAATTCATGAGCACTAGATCCAATCCTGGGGCATGTGGTGGGTTTTGTGGTTTTTGAGGGCTTTTTGTTTATGGTGTTTTGGTTTTACAATCTGCCCTTTGCATTGTTCCTACTACTTGCCAGAAGTATCTAAAGCACCACTTGGTCAGTGAGTAGCTGATGCAGGAATTCCAGCTTTCGTGTCCTAGGATGTTCAGGCACTATTGTCAAAGAACACATGCTGCTAACATACTTGAAGTTAAAATCTTCCTTAAAAAGTACGATTCTCATAAAGACTTCATTTTTAGTAACGTAAGGGACATATATCCTCTATAAACACAATCCATTTTTCTTTTCTCAACAGTATGTATCCTTCAGTGTTTGTCTTGTACTCACAATTGCTCTTCTGCTATATTTGTTACCCTCATATAATCCCAGTTTTTTCTGATTTGATTAGTTAAATCTTCTTCATTATTTTTCTCCCCCCTTGTCCATTTGCTTGTCATGTTATTGCTTCTATTTACCTCACTGTTCTACTGATTGACTACTTACAATGCTATCACTAACTGTATTGTCTGTGTGACTAGTTTATTTGAAATACAAACATGCATATGTATTTGTAGTGGAGAAGTAGGGGTTGTTTGACTTTGGGTTTTTTTGTGGTGTTGGTTCTTTTTTTCCCCCAATTCTTTCTTCAAAACTGTAGTCTCTCTTCAAATATTTGCTATTGCATTGTAAAATTTTTAGAACACGGCTGATGAATAGATGCTGAAATGTGAACATGTTACAAAGTTTTCTGCTTTATCAAAATGGGGCTCCTAGAGATACTAGTAATTCTTTGTTAAAAGGAGTCTCCTATCTATAAATGCAAGTGTCACTAAGTTGCTCTGATCTCTGAGTATTTGTCCCTGTATTTCTTTTTTAAAGTGAATTTCAAATGCTAACCTGCCCCAGTATTACTGTGTGATTAACATGTAGTTTTTGCATGAGTGAAATGTATTATTCAGACCTATAGAAGAACTGAATCATGGCAGTTTTTTCTGAAAAGTGTTTTGATTGAATCTCTGCATTAAATACCTCTGCTTAAAATGCAGCTTGAACTAATTGTGTTTTCTGTTGAAATTCAACTTCTGTACATCAGAATAACATGATGAACAGTAGAAGCTGTGTGAACATACCACTTTTTCCATATTTTAGGATCTGGAGTACCTGTCTGAAGGCCTCGAAGGGCGTTCTTCAAACCCAGTTGCAGTGCTTTTTGATACATTGCTTCATCCTGATGCTGACTTTGGGTATGACTACCCACCTGTTTTGCACTGGAAGCTAGAACAACATAATTATATTCCCCATATAGTGCTTGGTAAAGGACCACCTGGTGGGGCTTGGCATGTAAGTAAAAATTTCCTATCACTTCTATGGTAACTTGATAATTTTATGGTTTGGGGTTTTTCTTACCATCTAAGGCTGGTTTAGATAGTAATGGCAGTTTCAGTTGCAACTGCTTAATTACCAAAGCCCAGATATGTTGGGGAAATGAGAAAATAAGGAAAAGATTGTCCTTCATTTGGGGATTTGTGACCATTACTGTTGTCTTATATGGTTTTTTTATTAGCTTAAATTTAATGAATTATAATGAAGAGTATTTTCTATGACTTTTTTCTCGTCTGCATTGTTTCCAGGTACTTCAGTACAAAATCTTAAATCTTAATGTGTCCATATGGTGTTAGTTTCACTTTTTTTTCTTCTTGTTTTGTATGTTAAGTAGCTTGCTTTTGATTTCCCTTTCACTTGTTCTGTCTTCACCTTCTGCTTTATTAGATAATGTAGTTGCTCAGTATCTAACTGTAACATGACCACAGTTCATCAACGCTTCATGTCATGTCCTGGTATTGTTATGTTCTGGTATTTTATTGCTCTGAATGAGTACAATGAGAAAAATGTTACTGTATTTTACATTAATGTATCCATTTTAAATGTATCTGGTCATGCATCTTGGGGTTTTTTTCTCCATAGTCCATGGAAGGCTCTATGCTAACAATCAGTTTTGGAGACTGGATGGAGTTGCCTGGCCTCACCTTTAAGGAGTGGGCAGCTAACAAACGCAGGTAACGATATTGCATAATTAGGGTTGTATATATAATTGTAGTAGGGTCACTTAGTTGCTCTAAGAATCCAGATAACATTATTTTAAGAACTGGAAAACACTCAAACTTCATTGTTCAAAGGGAGACTTCTTGTATTGTTTGTTAAATTGCCTGATGGCACTGGAAATTATTCTGCTGTATGTACTGTGATGGAAAAAAATGGACAGTGGTCAGCCAGAGTAATTGCTTTAAGAGCATCAAAAGCATACATACAAGCAGTGGTGTGTTTTAGCAGCATTTCACAAAGGAGTACTGTTACGTGAGCAGTTTTGATCAGAGTTTAAAGGAAAAAAATTACTGTCTTGTACAAGCTCACTGTTCTTACTTCAGTTATATAATTAGTTCATAAAGGTCTGTGTCATCAGATGAACCTAGGAACACTCTACATAAGCTTTTTCTAGAATTTTAATTTTCCTGACTTTGTTCTAGCAAAATTAAAGGAAGTTGTTCTTGTACCACACAGGGCAAAGAAGAATTACTTGGGCATATGTCTTTAAGGGCAGACTGTTACTCATTTCAGGACAAAACTTGTAGTGAAGAAGCTGTACCTTTGTTCTTTAACTGCTTTCTTAGATAACCACAGTAATCTTGCATCCTTATTAACTGAAATCCCATAAGCTGCTTATTATCTGAAGCTAATTTGTTTATATTATAGTTTTCAACAATACTAAAACCAGCAGTGTTGACCTGTTATACTACAACTAAACTAACATATTTAAAAGTATTGATGATAATGAAAACTTACAGTCATGTAAAATAGTTCCTGAAGTTTCATTGCAACAGGTGTCACACTGTAGCATTATCCTCTTCAATAAATATCTCAACAGGATTTTCAGAGTAGCAACTTGAACATTTAGAAGTACATATGCTATTAACTTGTTAATCTATGATAACAAGTATCTTGATTTCCTGTAAATATGCTTTTAAGCATAATTCAGTGGCAATCCCGATATTCACTGTTTCTTTTGCCTTCTTCCTAGAGCTTACTTCTAAAGAAGCACAAATTCATGCACCTGTTCAAAATAATTACATTTTCAGCTTACTCTTTCATACATGTGAATGCAATAAGCATTGGAAAAGCATAGATGTAATGTGAGGATTACAGTGCAAAAAATTTTTTATCGGACACTTGGACATGATAATCCTCTTTACATAGTTGTATTAAGGTTGCGTGTCATACTTGCATTGTTCATTCCTGTGATATGGAACAACTTGATTTGATACTTACTGAACTTACCTGTACCCAAGGGAGAGGTCTTTTGTAGAGTATAATAAAGAATACTTGCCTCCAGTAGTACATGGAACCTAGGGTTTAAAAAACAGCACTTAACAATTACTGTAACATTTAGTTACTTATGTCCTAATCAAGTGTATTCTCACGGAGTACAAGTTTAGCCAGTATTGTATTGTTGACCGTTGTGATGCTAAACTGGCTTTGTAAAACACTTCCATACAGACCTACTGTGATACTGCAGAGTTTTGTTATACTTGTTAATCACCTTATCACTTTGCATGGTAAAGATTTACAGCTATTAAAAATGTCAGATTGTCTTGTATATCAGGAATCAAGAGAACAAATAAAGGTTCAGTTATCTTAAATTTGACTGCCATGTAGTGTGTGATACATGATATTCACATTTCTGTACATTAACCAGAACCATTTAATTTTGTTTCAGAAATATAAAGAGTGATCGAGTAATGCCAGAGGAGATAGCTTGTTATTATAAACACTATGTTAAAGTCATGGGCCTCCAAAAGAATTTCAGAGACAATGTTTACATCACATCAGTATCCAGGCTTTACCGAGGAAAGGATGATGAAGATAGAAGTCAACTAAATGAAAATATGTCAACACAGCATTTGGAAATGGAAGATGGACAGAAATCACTGATTAAGAGAAATTGGGAAGTGAGAGGTTATCAGCGAGCAACGGATGGTTCTCATGTGCCCTTCTGCCTCTTTGCTGAGAATGTGGCTCTGGCCACAGGAACCTTTGATTCTCCTGGCCGACTTCAAGTTGAAGGAGAAGACTTTCCTTTTGTGCTTCATTCCATGTCTGACTTCGGAGCTGCTATCAGCAAAGGAAAGTTACGTGGGAAGGCAGACCCCGTGTTAATTGTGGGTGCTGGACTTACAGCAGCTGATGCAGTACTGTGTGCCTACAACAACAACATCCCAGTAATCCATGTGTTTCGTAGAAGAGTTACTGATACAAGTCTAATTTTCAAACAATTACCTAAAAAGCTTTACCCAGAATACCATAAGGTCTATCATATGATGTGTACTCAGTCCCATACGGTGGACTCCAGTCTACATTCTGCTTACACAAGTTTCCCTGAACACAATGTGCTTTCCTTCAAGCCTGAAATGAAGTGTGTTCTTCAGAGTGCCTCCGGACTGAAGAAAATTTTGAAGTTTTCTGTAGCCTTAGTTCTGATAGGTTCTCACCCAAATCTTTTCTTTCTAAAGGACCAAGGACATAGCATAGGTCATCACTCTAACCAGCCCATCACGTGCAAGGGGAATCCTATAGAGATTGATCCATACACTTATGAATGCACTAAAGAAGCTAACCTCTTTGCTTTAGGTCCTCTGGTGGGAGACAACTTTGTACGGTTTTTAAAAGGAGGCGCACTGGGCATTGCGCGATGCTTGGCAATAAGACAAAAGAAGAAACATGAGTTGATTGAAAGTGGGGATGGAGGAGGTGATGGGGTACCATAAATGAGACATTAGAAACTTTCACATACAGAATTGCAGATGTAGTCTAACAGAACACTCACTGACAGAGAAAGTTGATAGCAGTCACATTTCTGTTGTATACAAGTAACCTGCGCTTGTATTGCTTGGTAAAGGATGCTGATACTACAATACTTCACCTTTTCAAAATACAAAAAATTGATCTGCTATTACAACTGATCTCTACTTAACTGGCATTACTTCCAGATAAACAGAAAATGAGACTAACTTATATTGACCTGCCTGTCATCTCTTGCTCAGCTAAAAGAGCAGACTTCCTGTGGGAAAAGCAATGCCTACCAGAGTGGCTTTAATTTTAGTGTCAAACGTGACAAAATATTCTTACCATGAAATTAAAATAACTTCTAAAAGCAGAAAGCTTGCATAGTCCAAAGTGATTCTTGGTCCCAAAGCAAATTTGGAACCTTCTGCTTGAAAGAAAAATTTTATTTATTTGCCATAGTAATACAGTAATACTTGGAATGAGCACTTAGTAAAATGGTTTTTACTATAAGAAGGATTTCTTCTACAATTTTAAATTATCCTAGTTGGTAACTGGAATAAAAGAATAAGCATTCCCATTTAATCTTTAACACATGATTTGACACAATCCATTAATGTTTTTTCACTCTATGCCTATAGTTGGGGGAGTGCAGAAAGATTTGAGATGTTCCCCTACAGTGGTATGTACATTTCTGAGAATACTCATTAACATAAACAATAAAGTACTGATGTAAGTGCTCTTATTACAGTGTCAATATAATGAATATCTAGTGTACTACTGAAAAATTAAGTACATAAGAAAAATTAAGGGTTTTTTTGCTTCCTAGCTCAGGAAGACTGAATGGGATCACTTGACTGATGAAGGTGGGTGATAGATATCCTCATCTCCCATTTGAGCAAGTGTTGGTTATTTCTCTTTTTTTCTAGAGCAGCACATAACACTAAAACTACTTTAGCCTGCAGTTTCTGAAACTTGAAAAAGGGTTATATCTCACAGCCAGCTAAAAAACAAACAAACCAAACCCAAAACAAACATGCCATAGTTCCTATAAATCTTAAAGCTCGTTATGAAAGACAAAGACTTAACTTGTACCTACCTCTGAATTGAAGTTTCACCTTTCTGCTCCATAATGTGAGACCTAGATTTCATTTGCTGGGTTTTAGAGAAGTTAGTTTACCTAAACACACTCATGGATTTTTCACCATAGTGAGGCAAGCATCAGCTTGTTCGAAAACTTACTTTATATTCCAGAACTCTCAATAGACAAAAAGTGCTTGGTTTTAACTGATTTGTTACCAAACATTTTACTTCAGGTCCAATGCGATGGAATAGATGTTATTTATTTTTTTGTTGAGGGCTTTTTGTGTTGAAGAATTTCATGTTAGTTTAAGGTATTGTATTTGCATGATTAAAATCTCCGTATTATAACTTGAACAGATTTTAAAAAGGAAATTAGGCTTAGACTTTTGTGAAACTGCTAGTGCTTGCTGGTTTCCCAGCTGTCTAACTTTCATAAGTTGTAGATACCAATATGCAATAAATGCCTGTTTTTCTGTGCCTACTGAATTATGGGGTTCTGTGGCTGCTGCAGCCCTTTATGCATCTGAGTAAGTTACTCAGACTTTGGACATACAAGTTGAAAAGGTAAAGTATGCAAGGACTGAAATGACTATTTTCAAAGGAAGTCCAAAGTAATTTATGAAATGATGCTACTACTAATAATAAATTTTAGTTTAGAGCCAACTTAATAGCATAAAAATGAACACAAATGAAGCAACATTTATATTAATTTCCACATTGCCTCCATGGTTGGATTTAACAATGCATTGTCAATAGTAGTTAAGATACTTTTTATACTGATATTTGAGCTGGTTTTAATTATGCTAAATTCTAGGCTTATTCATAATTGAATTGAGATTCTATAATTTGCTGCCTTTGGCCGAAACTGTGTTATATATAAATCTATCCTAAACCTGTGATAGCTGATAATTTTAACTGAAAATCAGTTTTGTAAGTGCTGAATACTTGATTATAGAACTTCATTGCAGTTAATATGTTGGGAACACATCTGTGCTGTTATTAAATTCCTTGAGTTTTGTGTCGAGATAAATGTCTGAATACAACATATCATAGCATGTTACCACTTTTTCATTTGTCATGTGAAACCATCAAAACAAAGGAGGCCATTTACTTACACTTATTTTGGAAAAAGGGGAAAAAAGCTTCAAACAGCCAAATCTCTAGCTTCAGCTGCTGCAGCTACTTAAAAGCTGTGTGTGTTGTAGTGAAAAATTTGTAGCAGAGATTTCTGTCCTGTTACTGCAGTAAAAGATAATTCTGTACTATTACAGTACCTTGGGGTTTAACTGTCTTTCTTTATTTTTCCTTTTATCTTGCATGTATTTTTGGATTAAAAAGTTGCATGTGAGAAGCCCTTAGCTGGGCAGAGAAGTTCTCGGTAGTCATGTTTATTAAGCCAGTATAAAAATACTTTTTTCAATCAAAGCTTTACTAAAAAAATAATCCTGTTTCTTCTAGGAATTGCTAGGTTTAAAGTTGTAGCTGGACTTTCTTACTTTTGGGTTTCTTCAAGAGAAATTCCTGTTTCTCTCCACTGTGGTGTTTTTCAGAGAATGAGAAATGTAAAAATTTAAGCTTTGCCTTAGGATAGTTTTTACCTAAAGCATTATATTATACTGACTGCATTTCTTGTGGCTCAGATGTTGGCACTGAATAGTTGTCTTTTGGGGAAATACTTTGTTGCTCAGATTACAAAAACCCCAACAAACATCTGAACTTCCTGTATGGTATAATACAGTTCCCAGAAGGGAGCCTGACTGCTTCTTTCAGCTTTCCTTTCAGAAAGAAAGATAAGCTTTTAAACATCATGGATTTAAAAAGGATGCTTTACTACTTAAGCTTTTATTACTAAAATACAGACAGGAAGAATATAATTTTTAGCTAAAGGACTTTAATTTGGGTTTATAGAATTGGTAAATGTATGGTAACCCATACTGTAGATTTTCTAATAGGCTACTGGGAAAATGTCTCTTACATTTGGGTTTGGTTCTTAATGCTGAATGTGTCTCCTAGATAAAATGCTGCTACGATTATTTAAGTAGTATTGAGCTGTTGGGCTGGGAGTAAGATTTTTTCATAGTAATTCCCCATACAGTCTGCCTCATATGTGATGATGTAACGATAGGTGCTTATTAATGAAGGCACCCAACAGGGCGGTAGGAAACGGCACTGTCTTTCTTTTAGGTTCCAGTAGATGACTGATTTCTGCTTAAAACATTTTCCACGGAAGAGTAAGGCTAAGTTTCACCCTGGTGAGTAAATGCAGAAATTGTTTCTGCAAGTAATCCAGAGAGAACAGTGTCTGAGCTTGTCAGTGAACGCGTGGAAAGAATATAGCTCCCAGAAACAGTACCTATACATTGAGTAAAGGACACCAGAGCGTGTCCTGCAGCTGTATGTCCCTAGTCCTTGGCACTTAGGAAATTATTGGGTCATACTGTATTTTCCTTCTGGCCTGGTGACTGTAGGCCCCCTTTTTTAAACTGATTAATTTCATAAAGGATGGTTGCATAATGAAAAAAACCTAAATTTGTAGAAGTAGGTGTCAGTAACTTGTTTCTCTCATAGCTCAAGAACTATGAAAAGAAGGCTAGAGCCAGAAATCCAGAGTACTTATTCAAAGCTGGAGGAAATAAAGACTCAAACTTGGAGGCAGGCCCGACCAGCATGTCCAGTTGAAAGGAAGAAAAGGCCATTTTTAGGCCAACTTCTTGAGAAAGAAAGGGTGTAAAATTTGCAAACTTCTAGTGAGTCCTCACTGACAGCAAGTGATCACCTGTGAGGAATGACGGGAAGAAAGCAGAAATGAATCTGAGCAATATGAACTGCAAACTTTAAGGTGCTGAAGTGAACCTATGCAGCGTTGATGGGCTGGTGGTCTCCCACCCTCGTGTGTCAAGATCTGCCAACCGTAACTTCAGAGCTTTGTGCTGGAGCCCTTAGTCTAATGTTGCCGTGTATTTTTAACTGAAGTTACACTGAAGTGCAACACGCAACATAGGAAGTAGAAGCAATTATATTTGCTGCAGAAGCTGTAGTACTGGGTCAGTAAGGTGGTGTGCCAAGAGATGAGACTCTGTTGTTCTGGAACCATGTTTTCTAATTCTGAGAAAGCAAGCGCGTATTTTCATGTAATGGCGGAATCTGTGCTGTAACTGTGCTAGCTCCCAAACTTGTCTGAACAGCAAGAGGTAGCACATGTATGCCTTAAAGGCAGCTAATAATTTGATTTTATTATCATCCATATAGTAATGATTTCATTTTGAAGAAGTTACAGAACAACAAATGCTGAAAGGTTTATACTGTTACATTTTAATTCTAGATAGTATTTTAGAACCTTACAATAACAGTGTTCCGTCATCATTGATTATTTTTTGAGATAAGAGCAAGATGGGAGCATAGTACCTCAAATGATGTGAGAGCTTTTTGGATGCTTACTTCCCCCTTTTCCCCTTGCCCAACTTGAAAGAAAAGTCACGCTTTATTTGCAATAACCATAATACCTGATTCTATTTACCAGAAACAATGGAAACTGAAACATCCTTTGACAGAGAAAGAAAGGTTTTGGTGACATTAGGGGTACACATTTGAAGCGAGGATATTGAATTATGAACAGCTCTTCTTCTGAAAAAGACCATATTTTAGGGAATATGGTATACTTCAGTTATTTCACTTTAACTAATTTTTGAAGCTTGATTATACAAGGAATTGTGAGGTCATGGATTAAATTGGTGTAAGGAACAAGGATTATGGGGGAAAAAACATTTACAGTATAATTTAGTAATTACAGTGAACATAAGCTCTGTTTTAAAGATTATTTTGTCTTTGCAGGCACTACAACATTTCAGCTCAGGCAAACCCTGAACCTACGTTCACATTACATCTGTCCATGTGCTAGGTGATTTTCTAACGATAGTTTTGTACTTACAGGGCATACCAAGCAAACTCAAAACGCAGAGGTCATCAGTAGTCATTAAAACCAGGAAAAAAACCCCAACCTTCATATTGTTAGCTCTCTTATCCTTTTTGAAACAACTTGTTGTGGAGATTTAAGTTAATCTAATTTTCATTTTCCTCCTCCATCTCTTTATTCTGGGATCACTAGCAATGCACAAGTATCAGCCTACAGTGGATGCTTCAGTAAACTAGAATTCAGATTCATATTCCTGGGCACCCTCTGTGGACTCGCATACCAGCATAAAGAAAGCTAACGACTAGGTTTGCTAAATAGTCACAAAGTAGTATGGAATCCTGGCAATTTAAATTCTTTTTTAACTAGCTGTAATAAGTAAAAAAAGTTCTCCACAAACATAAAGCTAAAGACAAGGCAATCAAAGAGATTGGACAGAGTTCCAGGGGACACTCTGAGGAGAGAGGGGAATGGTTCATTTTTTCATCAGTTTGGACTCTAGCACCAGCATTTACATGAACTCTGAGTTATTGCTGTTTAAGAACTGATCCTGCTTTCTTATATCTACCTGGCACAATCTGGAGTGTCAGTACTCTGATCTTGCCTGTTTCTGTTAGGATTGGTATGCTGGTTGTGGAATTACTTCTAAGTAAGATAAAGGCTTGTATTTATCTACCTGTGTGTTTGTTCACACACGTGATACACCTGGAGATACTATGTAAATGTAATTTCTGTGTGTCATGCCTCCATTTGCTGCTTTTGCTGGAGTATGCTTGGGTCATACCCCCTTTTTCAGATGAGCAATGTCAACTTGTACAGAACATCTGCTATCAGCTGAAATACAGTCTCCTGAGCTGCAAGCAACTTGTGAGCAAAACCACAGCTTTGATTAGATGATAAGCCCGCCTAAGGTTTGCATGCTAAGCTTGTTTCATCTTCGTGTGTGAAAACTGATGATGGACTGAAGGCTAAATATTAAAAGTTTCACCTAGAAGTTAATTTTTTTAGTTTGGAAAAGTGGGGAATTTTTAAGTCAAAGGAAAAAAACCGGGGAGGAAGAGGTGTTCAGAAAGCTGTAGTATTCAAAAAGAGGAAGGTGTTGATTTGCTTGCATCTGGTGCTGTACCCACTGCTGGAGAGAGATTGTGCTGGTCAAAGCTGGGGCAGCGTAGTATGGGCAGAGCGCTAAAGCAAGTGGCTGTGAAAGTTGCAGTTAGGGAGATCTGATTTTGTCTAGCATTTTCATAACTATTTCCCTGGAATGTGGAGATGGCGGTTATAAAGGCATTGTAAGAGGAAGAGTAGAGGTGTAACAGTAAAGATGACGGTTCAGGTTTTGCCACATTTAGCTTGAAGTTCTAAGGAGATACCAGAATGCAACTGGAATTTGTGAATCAAACACCAGATGCTGCCAAATGTGACTTGAGGACAGATTCAAGAAATGGAACAGAGCAAGAGGAGCAGTTTTGCAGGAAGAGGAGAAAAGGCAGGAAAATAAGGACTGAGGAATCACCCGTGGTAAGAGGAGAGCTGGGAGGGGGGGTGGGAGGTAGGTCTATAGCAGAGACTTCAGCTACTGTCTCAGTTAGGATGGTTGACGGTAAACACGTGGAATAAAGCCTCTTTGACACGTCGGGAAGGAAGGTAGTGAACGGGCTTAGCCCTCCAGAGGAAGCCAGGGGGGAGGTTGGTGGATGGAGGAGACTGAAACTGAAAGCAAAGACACTTTCAGCATACAGAAACTGGTGCAATGATGCAGGAGAGGCCAGCCCTGCCGCATCAGTCCCCCATCATTCTGGGAGAAGATGGGGAGTAAGGGAAGGAGAAAAGGGGGCAGCTCAGAGATGTTAATGGACAGAAACAGAAAATAAATGTCAACAGTGAGAATCGTCGTAATCTTGCCAAAAAAGGCAGTGGCTTCCCCAACTGATGTAGGAAATATGCGAAGTTTGCTGAAACGCGTGTGAGTTAAACTGAGAATTAAGCATGTTCCTGCAGGGATACAGCACCCATCCTCTGTTTTAGTGGCGCATGGAGTAATTCAACCTGCTTTAAACTGTGTTCAGCTAAGCTGCTGAATACAAGACTGTATTTTAAAAAGCCTTGCTAATAAAAAGTATATTTAGTTTTAAGTATTGTGTGCATCTCCTTCCTGTGAGCAGGGTAAACAATAAATGCTATAAAAAAAAGCAATCCCTACAAGCCTTCAAACAAACTTTGTGTTACACAGAAAAAATGCAAGAAACAAGATCTGAAGATAAGTTTCTGGTTAGATGTATTTTTAGAAAAAGAGCATCATATTGTCAAAAAGGTGGCATACTTGCAGACTGTGGGTTGAGGCAGATCAGAGAAACCTTAGATGTCGTATCAGTTGCTGCACTTTTTTTACCCTTCCAAAGAAAACCATAGAAATTCTCTCGGAAAACTGCTGAACTGAATGTCGAAACCACAAGGCACAATCCTCACAAAGTTAAAATATGGCATGCAGCAGAACTAACACAAAGTTAATTGCCCTTGCTTGTGCACCCAGCTTTAACTGTTAAAACCGTCTTTATGTCAACCCCTCAGTTTTCCCACTTTCACCCTTCTGATTCTCTTACCCCACGCTGCTGGCGAGGAGCAAGTGAGCAGCTGCAGGGGGCTTAGCTGCCTGCTGAGGTTAGCCTACAACAGTATGTTTTGTAAACTGAAGGAAACATTGGGCCAAGTTAATTTAATAGTTCCAGGGGTAATGCAAATACTGGTGTAGTTTATTGGATGTTCAGGCTCCCAAGATTTGGATCACGTAATCACATCCTTTATCATCTACCTCAGAAACTTCAGTAACAGAAGGCTCAAACCAGCGAGCAAACAAGCATGCTTCCCCTAATGTTTGGAGCTCTAACTTATGACAATATTATGCTAAAATGGAAGGCTTCAGTATTACAAACAGGATTTGTTACATGAATTTGGAATTATAATTCAAGGCATGGGTAAGGGGTAGAGGTTTAAATGACTAAGCTTTTTTAAAGCAAATATAACTTCATGTTCAAATAGCAAAAGGCTTACATACTGATCTACAGGCTTCTCATCAAGCAAACAGCAGACAAAGCTGAATTAGAAACCAAACCTATCAACTATTAGATACCCTCAAGTTGGACCCAAAACAGGAACATACACTGGATACATATCTCCAGCCAAGTGCTGATGCTGGGTTTTTTTGTCAGCACTACTGTAGAAATTCCCAAAATGCCCTCCCATCTCAACAGCACACAGCCTGTGAAAGACTACAAAGAAATGTGAAGATGACACTGGAAACGCTGACACAGAGAAGACATCTCATACAAGATCTATAAAGAAACCTCCATGTTTGTCTGGGGGGTGCTTCCCTTAGTCACGTGGTAGATGAGTCCACTGGTTTGCAAAGGAACGGAAATACGCAGAGAGGGAAACTGCACTTGCCTCTCCCTCCAATTTCAAGGAGCAAAAATTAAAATGCTTATTGCTGCTGTAAGATTTTTTAGTATCTTTTCTGAGTTTGTAGGAGTGTTTCTAGTCTAACTGTAGGCTGTTCAAACAAATTTTGAAGACCTAATAGGGCAAAGTCACTGAATTTTAGAATTTAAACATCTTTCAAATCTGCTGTCACACAAAACTGGTGGCACTAAAAACAATTTGATGTTACTAACTTCAAAAATAGAAAGAAGCTTGACCTTATCAATATTAAATACTTGTTTCCACAGACACGAATTTAAGTTTTGTCTAACTTATTTATGAAGTCTTCAGAAACCACCACCTCAAGACAAAATTGACAATATGCAAAAATCTAATTAACAAAGCCCTTCTGAAAAGAAAAAAGTGTGATGCTAACTTCCTTTTTTTTCCTAAAATACTACTGATAAGGAAACACTAGAAATCAACAGCCCAAAATGAAATCTTAAGTATCTATGGTATTTTACTGAGCATTACTCTGAAGCAAGCAACGTGAGGGTCTTGAAAACGTGCAATCTGTTAAGTACCAAGCAGTGAACAAAACTTTTCTTTTTCTTTAATAAAGCCAAGACTTAAAAACAAGTCTTACAATAACAGATAGCTCAAATAGTCATATGTAGGTATGTATTACACACTGTAACAGCAAACCTAAAGAACAGAAAAGACTGCTTGAAAATCACTGTAAATTCAGGTCACAATTCATCTTCTCCTTTTCACATTAGGATCATATCTGCAACAAAAAAGAAAATTTGTCACAAATAATTAAAACTTAATGATCTTCAAAGTTAACAATGTGATGCAAATAGCTTTATTATATATTTGTAACAGGGGATTAGTCGGCGTTCAGTCCCTTCCCTGACTGCACTTCTATAATTAACTACAGTTGCTACAATTTGACTGAAGGACGCACAAGCCAGAGCCTGTGCATGAACTACAGCTAGCCTTTACTAAAATCTTCACTGATTTCCTAGCTACTTAAAATCTTTACAGTTGAGACATCAACAAGTTTCCCCAACCCTTTAATGTCCCAACATTAAGTGCCTTACTAAAGAAAACAAACCAAGCAACCAAACAAAAAACTGCCAAAATAAAAATTAAGAAGGGGAGGGAAGGGAAAGGGCTACCATATATTCACAGCAATGTATATTTGGGCACAACTCAATCAGACAAAACCCTTCTGCTGCTTACTACTCCCACATAAAAACAGTTCCTTGCCTTACCTTCTCTTTTATACAGCTTCTGATTGATTTTTACTAATTTAGATCTACTTTCTGGATATACTGGTCACCCGATTTACTGCAGTATGTTTACAGTTTGCCTCTGTTTGACACTGCTGTCCCTTAGCCTTCTCTTTCTCTCCATTTGGGCTTTATTTCCCAAAATCCTGCATACCTTCTTTGGAATTTTGATGTATTTTGTATTCATGCATGAATAACGTACAGACGCAACTGAATGATCAGGCAGTTTTACTTCCACTAATTCTGCTCTCATTCATCAAGACTTTTTTTTGCTTAGACAGGAAAATGTGATAACTTGTGAGCCAAATTACATCACCACATAACTAGAAAGGTATTAGAAGTCACTGCTGTTGCTATACAACTCAGACCAGCAGAAATGAAATGTGTACCCTTTGAAAGAAATGCTCTATTATTAAATGTTAATTAACAGAGCAAGCTGTTATTGCAGTAGGATTTTCTGAATGGCTCATACACATGTTGACATGCAGTATTGTGTTTCTTTGATAGTGATTTGGATAAAGATATCTTTCTTCACCATACTTATTTTTCTACCTAAATGCACTATTTTTAGTATTAGTCAAATGCATGGCAGGTGATAAGTCAAACAGTGGTGGCTTTTTCACATAAAAACTAAGAAAATAAGGAAATCTTTGCTAAATATGAGATCCTTATATTAAATCTCAAAGCATTTCTTTGAATTTATTGCTATAGCATTGTAACACATCAGCTGTAACATTTAAATATGTCCTGGACACCGAATCCTGGGGGGGGGGGGGACGGGGGGGGACACGGGGGGGACGACGACAGCAGAGATAAGTAGATAGGAGAAGGGGGTGATATGTGATGGACTGCCTTCAGGACTTCAACCCTGTCTGTGATGGGAGATGCTGACACCGACAGTCATGAACATCTTTTCATAACCTCCCCCACCTCACCTCCAGCCATTTTCCATGTTAAATGAAGCCTGGATGTTGTTTTCCAGACAGAAAGAAATCAAACAACATTATCAGAGAAAGGAAACTATACGGTGCCCGTGGCCTGAAATGGAAAAAGGACTACAGAGATTTCACTACTGTGGAGTGAATGCACAAAGAAACAAAAGACCTTGCTGGAACAGGGAGTGAAGGATACAAAGGGCTATTAACGAACATAACCCATTTATCTGTAGTCCTAGCAGATAGTACGATACGCCTTCCCTTCCTCCTCCATCTCTGTAAGTACTCAGCAGCAGCTGAGGGCACAGCTTTTCTTCCTAGCTCATCTTTACCTTGGAGTACTGCATGACCCTAATGGCACCTTCAAATGCAATTTTCATGGGAAACTGTAACTGTTACCATTAGCATTATGGCAAGTAGTTTTACTCAGGATTAAGGACAAAATTAGAAGTAGGTTACAAACTGCTGAACACTAAATTGCCTGTTTTAATAGTTTTGACTATGGAAACTTTTCTAAGTACAACTGTCCTAAACAATAGTTGAGATAAAAAGTTTTCTAAGCATGAATGCATACAAATTATCTAAGTTGCCACTGCTGTGTTTTGAAAGGCTAAAATTAATCAAGATATTTTGAACCAGTTAATACGCCAGCACAGTAATCAAGCTGCATCATGTTTTTATAAATGTCTTCATAACTGACATATATTTAAAGGGCTGTATGGCAGATGTAAAAACTGGATAAAGTAGCAAGCTTGGCTTAGAAATTTATTTGATTAGAGAGTGGTGAAAAATCATTAAATTAGGATTACAATTGAAAGTAACTGGACAGGAAATCAACTGACTAGAATGAATCCCTCTTTCAAAAAAGAGATTAGGGAAAGCAGTAGACAGCTGAAGTGAGGGTTATTAAAAGAAAAATGCTGAAACAGAGCGTGTTTTAGAGGCAAATGCAATGAGTTATGGCAAAGAGCAGTGGTAAACAGCAAAGGTGAACCTGGACCTACCAAAGAAATATCTCAAACTCCCGTGACATAAGCCCTGATTAAGACAGAATTAATCACTCTACTACACAATCAAGAGCATAGAATGATCAGTGTAAAAATGCCTCCTCTCAGTCTGAAAAATGGAAAGACAGTAAGGCACTGAGGGAGTTTCTAACAAAAAAAACCCCCAGGTACAAGCTCTTTCATTGCGAATGAATGGTTTGAAAGCAGCTTAAGGTCTCAAAGGGATATGGGGGCCATACTAAAGGATTTATTTAGTTTTGTGGGGGTTTAATTTTTATTTTTAATTCTGAGAATCATTACTTCAAAGATTAAAAAAAAAAAAAAGCAAGCAGTCCTGCCAATCACTTTCTCACAGCTGTTGTTTAGCTCCCTCAAGTGACAGGGATAGATAAGTGCTATGGCCAAAATGAAAAAGTGGCAGACCCCATCACCTTCTGCTTCGCATTTCAGATGACTGACTACGTTACAAGATCAAAACCTTCATTAGGCTCTACCTAATGCTAATGGTGAAAAGCCTGACCCGGGAATCTCTTTCAGCCTCTGTGAACAATCAAGTTTGCGCATATCAGCCAGGAAATAGCAACATTTTTGTTTGAGAATATTCTTATTAAAAAACTATAGCAAGTCTGAATGAAATTTAAAGCTTCAGGTATAAAAAAACAATTGAGTTGTTGAGTCATTGTGGCTATATTCCATACATGGGAATACATGAGATTTTGAAAAGAACAGTCAAAGCAGTCTTTTACAGAATTGGAATTTGTCAAAAAAAAAACAACAAAACAACCCAAAAAAAGATGTGATGCAAAAAACCCACACATTTTCTAAGTACAAACATAAAACTCTTACCTAAAGAGATCATCAGCAAGTGATTCTTCTCTTGCACGTCGGTTCTGTTCCTGAGAAAAGATGTTTACTCAATATTTGACATTAAGGATGAAGCTAATGAACAAACTATATAGAAGAAAAATATATTCCTGCACTAACACAGATTTTCCTGAAGAAATGTTTTCTCTAAGTACTCCATTCAGTGCATATTCACATTAGGTAATATATTTCACTACTCAAGTTTGGCTACTGCTAACAACTCATTCAACAGAGTTGTTCATGCAAGATAGCAATTTTGGTCAGAAATATGTTTGGGGTTTTTTTTAAGCATCATTATAGAAACAGGGAAATTTGTATCTGGTTATTGGTGCATAAAGGGAATTTTAACCAGCATTATCTATACGCAGGGGTTAAAAACAAAGGACAATCAAAAGTGTTGATGTACGGAGACCTCAGACTATGGAAGCAGAATACATATCATGAGAATACATCAGCAAGTATCTTTAAACAAACTATTGGAAAATGAAAGTGCTAGAAAACTGCTATGATAAAATATGGGTTTTTTTAAAAACTTTTACACACAAAAGGTCAAGATTTTTACAAAAGAAAAAACACCGAATTTATTCTTACTAATATATCTTCAGTATACTCCCAACAGAATTTTACTCAGGTATTTTCTTATCAAGAGTGCTGTATAACAATTTGAACATAGTGAACCATACAGAAGCTCTTTCTAGCTCCCTGTCATCATTTTAGAAGTCACGAGTTTCCATAATGCTTATTTTGCTTATTAAAAAAAAATTTCTAAATTACTGATTTTTGCTTTGAATCAGTATTTCTGATAACATGAGTGTCAAATGTAAAATGAATTCAAATAATCAGCAAAAAGATGAGTCTTACCACTGACCTTTGACTTTCAGTAACTTTTCTAATGTATATGATCCTATGAGCATGTGCACAGCTCATTGGCTGAGGTTTTATTTCAAGAATAAAATTCTGAAGTATTTCACAGTTTGGTATGACCACTTAAGTCAGTCAAGTTTTTGTTTGATCATCTTCAAGTAGTAATTCCTTACCTCCATTTCTTGCCTTAACCAGTCTTCGAGTTCAGAATTCTTTTTAGCATGGTGAGCAATCAAATCTAACCCTCCAATAATATACGGAAGTTGTCCTGCCCCTGGATAAGCTACCTGTTTGGACAATAAATTATTACAATTACAAAGCAAGGCAAGCACACTGCAAGTAGAAGGTCTGTTTTAATATATTCAGAAAGTCTATTCAGATATCACAGAAGTCAGTCAGTCTTCCTTTGCATAACATTTAATTAGAGATCATATTTCAGAGTCTGAAGTGAAAAAGCATTTACAGAAAGCTATTCACTCCCTTGTTTTACCAACAGAAAAACAAAAGCTGACAAGTTACATATCCTAAATAAAGCTGATAGTACATTAAAGAAGTTTGAAAACATCAGAAATTGATTTTTACCAACCGATTCTATTTTATTGTCAGAATGAATAAGCATCTATTGCAAAACAGTAGAAAAGGAAACACTATCAGAAATTTAACGTTATCTAAAAATGAGAACATATCACCAGAAAACTGGAAGTTGCATTAAGTGACTCACACTCTACATAATGCTTTACTGAAATGCATTTCTAGTAATCTTATACCATTTTTTAAATTATTGTTAATATCAGCTGAAGTGGTATTTTTACACTGAACACAGGATCTTCCTGAAATTATCTTCGGTACCCAAGCAAGTAATAATCTTACTTTTGTAAGATACTACATTTAGTTCCGTTTAGAAATCCAGGATTTATTAGATAAAATGCAAGACACTGAATCAGCATATACTTTATATGCAGGTTTTTGGAGAAGTCAAATTGCTAGCATTGTGGAGGTACAACCGGGAGTTATGGTAGGCATCACTTAATGACTGATTCCAAGTAACAGCTTGGAACAGAGAGTACAAGTACCTTAATAATCTAGCACAAGGTAAGCCTTCGTCAGCCTGGCACTGCTTCAGTCAATTAGCAAAATACTTGTTAACAGTGTAATATGGTATTTAAATGGTTTCCTTCTGTAGTTACTATACATTTAAAAATTCTTATATAAAATATTTCATAGAAGGGGTTGGGTTGGAAGGGACCTTAAAGATCATCTAGTTCCAACCCCCCTGCCATGGGCAGGGACACCTTCCACCAGACCAGGTTGCTCAAAGCCCCATCCAGCCTGGCCTGGAGCACTTCCAGGGATGGGGCACCCACAGCTGCTCTGGGCAACCTGTGCCAGGGGCTCACCGCCCTCACAGTCAAGAATTTCTTCCTAATACCTCATCTAAATCTACCCTCTTTCAGTTCAAAGCCATTATCTCTTGTCCTATCACTACATGTCCTCATAAAATGTTCCTCTCCAGCTTTCCCGTAGGCCCCCTTTAGGTACTGGAAGGCCGCTATAAGGTCTCCCTGGAGCCTCCTCAGGGCTGAGCAACCCCAGCTCTCCCAGCCTGTTCTCACAGGAGAGGGGCTCCAGCCTTTTGATCATCTTTGTGGCCCTGCTCTGGACTCAATTCAGTAGGTCCATGTCCTTCTGATGTTGGGGGCCCCAGAGCTGAATGCTCCAGGTGGGTCTCATGAGAGTGGAGTAGAGGGGCAGAATCACCTCCCTCAGCCTGCTGGTCAAGTTTCTTTTGATGCAGCCCAGGATATGGTTGGCTTTCTGGGCTGCAAGCGCACACTGCTGGTTCATGTTGAGCTTCTCATCCACCAACACCCCCAGGTCTTTGTCCTCAGGGCTGCTCCCAAACCATTCTCCACCCAGCCTGTACCATGCTTGGGATTGCCTCGATCCAGGTGCAGGACCTCGCACCTGGCCTTGCTGAACTTCATGAGGTTCACAAGGGCACACCTCTCAAGCCTGGCAAGGTCCCTCTGGATGGCATCACTTCGCTCCAGCGTGCTGCTCACACCACAGCTTGGTGTCATTGGTAAAATCACTCAGGGTGCACTCAATCCCAGTGTCCATGACACCAACAAAGATGTCAAAAGGAGTGCCAGTCCCAGCATCAACCCCTGAGGAATGGCACTCGTCACTGGTCTCCACTCAGATGCCAAGCTGTTGACCACTCTGAGTGAGACCATCCAGCCAATTCCTTATCCAAGCGGTCCATCCATCAAATCCATGTCTCTCCAGTTCTAAACTGGATGGTCTCAATTCCTTAGACAGTCTCAAACCCAACCTTCTCCTATAGCAAGTGGCTCTTCCATTCTCCCAGTCCCTGCCCTTGCCTTCTGCGACTTGTGCGGTGTGGCTGGAACACTTGTTGGTGAAGACCGAGGTGAAAATGCCATTGAGTACCCTCAGCCTTCTCCATGTCCCAGGTAACCAGGTCTCCCTATTTCCTTCCAGAGAGGGCCCACATTTTCCCTGGTCTTCCTTTTATCACCAACACACCTTTAAGAAGCTTTTCTTGTTGCCCTTCATGTCCCTGGCCAGACTTAATTCTGTCAGAGCTTTAGCTATCCTAACCAGGTCCCTGGCTGCTTAGACAATTTCTCTATATTCCTCCCACGCTACCTGTCCTTGCTTCTACCCTCCGTAGGTTGACTGTACTTCTACAGTCTTGAAGCAATACTTGGTAGTATTTTTAGACACTACTTTTAAATAGTGTCATCTTGTGACCATTTCAAATACACACTAACCTTTTTGAACTTTTTGAAATTTTTCTTTCCCCCGTAGCTGGTATTTCCAGTAAACTGGCTGTTGTGTCTTGGATGGCTGACAACCAACGATCTGAACTCAGTCAACAGAAGTCTGCTAGGAAGATTGCTGGAGTCATCTTGCAGTTCATTGTGGTTCTTATGTGGGAAGAACAAGGAAGGAGCACTTCAAGTGTGTAACAAGACATACTGAATATCTAACAGTATAAACTTTAGAGAAAGAAATTACCATGAGCACAGCTGAGGCAGAAGTTAGGATTACAAAAGGGTGAGAGGAAGCACTAGCAGTACTAGAGGCCAAGAAAATAGAGGTACTTCTCGGCCTCCTTACAGAGCACCAACAGAGCTGGGAGCTCAGTAGATTTTTTTTCTCTCTTATTTACATCTGTTGAAAAGACCAGCTCATTAAGAAATGCAGTAATAATAAGGAAGTCAATGTACCTCATTTCACCAGGATTTTAATTTTTTTTTCAATATAGCTAATATCTAAGAATTACTTATTCTTCCTCTCACCTTGTCTCCTACCTGGACTAATTTAATCAAGTGTACTTACTCTAATGGAAACTCCAGCTAACTCCACGGAAGAAAAAGTTGAATGTCTCCAGGTCAATTCTAGCCTACAGATTTACCATTCAGGCCAACTTTAGGGCTGTAAGCTGGACCTGATCAATGAAGCAACGTTTTCTTGTACATAAGAATGCTCATATGCCAGCAAGTCTACATGCACACTTTGCTGCTTGGGGCTAGATCTACACGGATTAAAAAGGAAGTCTGGGTACAAAACAACGTTGCAAGTAATGTTAAACTATCTTCGTGAACAGCTCCAGCCCAGATATCGTATAGTTGTTTGTAGCAAAATATAAACTGAACATCCCTTAATGTAAGCTGTCCCTGCACTTGGTATACCTGCACAGCATTCCTGCCATTACAAAAGCATGCAATGAACTACAGTTCACTGTCTTTTCACAGTCAGTAAGCTAAACTGTACTAATCAAATTTACACGTGATTTTAAGGAGCACAATCTTCAGAACCTCCTTTATGCTGAAATACAATCCACAAAGACTATGTTCTTAAAAGCAAAATTTTGATGCATTTTATTAACGCTTCTCAAAGTTCGCTGTTCAAACTAACAATTAACTGGTTTCTTACCAAGACTTGCGACTCCTGCTTGATGTCACTTTTCATTTCTGAAGTTAGAACTGATCCAAGTTCCTCTTCATTCTATTTGATTAGAAATTATTTCAAATGTAACACTGAAATTAAATGCAAATGTAATTACATAAAATTGTTTTCTGCTATTTTCAGTGGAATAAGCATTTTCAAATCTATACAAATATTTAGACAGAAAAGAAACTGCACTGTACATTTAAATTTTTATGATTTTATGTGTACTGTAACAATTGATGGGGGTTTTTTCTACTAAAAAAATCACTATTATTTTCTCACTTTTTTTTTCCTTATACCAGTAGCCAGTATTGTCCATGTGTACAATCTTCAGAGTCCTGCCGTGTTCTGGAAAACACTGTAAAAACTTTTGAATATAAAAAGTTGCATTTTCAATTTTGTATGCTAAGTGTACATGTCTGCAGGAAGGAAATTTCATTACTAGGACAAGAAAGTATTCTGCAGATTGCTTTCCTCCTGTAGTTTAAAACCAGATTTGCCTTTCACAGATTACTTTCAATGGTAAAAAAAAAATCAGATCAGTTTTAAGCAACCCATAGATTTTGAGTCACTCACATTCTCTGTCTTGCCAGATACATGAGGTGCATCTATACTTGAAGAAAACAGGCAACATAAATATGCCTGTGGAGCTTTATCATGAAATCTCCTTCCTATTCCACTGGAAATATAATTTATGAGAATAAAGTACGTCATTATTAAACTAGTCAGCAAAAATCTTTTAAGTGCACATCTGAAAAAATAACAATTTAGTTATACATAAGAATTTGTTTTCCCTCATGATCCTGACAAGAAGTTAGACTAGAAAAACTTCCCAGGCCACAACAAAATTCGAAAGACTATTCCAAGCAGCCATTTCAGTCTCTCAGTACAGTCAGACCAAACGGAAAATACCTCCTCTCTGATAGGATGCAGACCAAGAAATAAAGATTCTCTACAACTGTAAGATTTGTTTTTTGTAAAATTTGCCTGTTATTAACACACAAAAACCCAGCACTATAATGAAGTTCAAAATTCACACTTTGCCAGAAGCAAGCTCTAGTAAAGTATCGAGAGAAGAGTGTTAAGCTGGACTGAGCTAAGGATGCACAGAAAATTACTAATTATCATCTGATTCAAGGTATCTTGCAAATCCCAACTACTCACACATACATTCAAACTGATTCTCAGAAACAAAATCAGAGAAATAAACAAGAAAATTAATCACAGGCTGTATTTTGGTTTGGAGTTTTTGTTTGTCTGGGTTTGGGTGGTTTGTTTTTGTTTTAAAGAGGACATTAGTGATTTGAATTGCCTCATACAGGAATTTTAATAATCTTTCACGTGACACCTAGAGATTCTGACTTGAAAGATGCTGGACCCTACTGTGGCATTCAACAGAAGAGGTCAACTAAAGGTCTCTTCAGAAAATTCATTACATAAAGGTAAGTATTATTTTAGTATAAATATCAGCATTATAATTAACACAGTAATATACAATTTGAGAGGTTTTTCTTGGACCAGGGGTATATTCTGCTGTTCTATCCACAGTACTTAGGCAAAAAGAGAGGAAAACTCAGAATACAAGCAGCTTTCAGTTCACAAAGAAACAAGGTCCTGAAGAATGAAAAACACTTAAGATAGGCGTAACACTGCAACATTCATGTGTAGCAGATACATCATGCCAATTTTTACTTCAGAGTTATTTGGGATGCTTAAGCAAACAAATTTTACAAAGCTACTTTCTGTATGCAGGCAGCCTCATTCTTAAAGAAGCTACCTAAATTCTTCCACCACAGTTGTAAATTTCAATATTAGGTACATGAGAAGAATATAGCTTACCAGTATTTTATTATCTTGCCTCTGCTTTAAATTTACTTCTCGAATCCTGCCTCCTTTGGCTTCCAAACATTTTTTTTTCCGTGCATTTCCTTGAGCTTCCTGGTCATGATCTGCCGTTTGATCTTCCCAGTCTAGATCTCTACTTCCGAACACAATTTCTAGTGCCTCTGTATCTTCAGATAAATCACTGAACTCCTTTCTCTTCTTTGGTGCATGCTTTTCACTAGAAGCAGTTTTAGTGTCTCTTTTATCGCTTGTTAGTTTGCCATTTTCCCTCATGAGCTCTACACCTGTGTCTTCTAACGCAAAATTTGGGTTTCGGTCCAGGATGTTATTTTCCTTTTGATGTTGTTCTGCTTCACTGTTCCGCACCGATGAAGCTGTGGGCTCAGTGCACTTGGAAACAAGCAATGACCTTTCCTCCAGTTTTGCTAGTTTGGGTTCAGATGTTTGTTCTTCTTCATCTCTTTCCCTTAGCCAGAAAGTAATTAGAAAAGAAATTAGAAAAGCATTTTTGAATACGACTAGCTGCATCCACAACAGCTTCCCGGGGTTTTAGTGGCTGCATTGTGAAATTCGAACATAAGAGCCCTTGAAAAAAAGCTTGCCATTCCAGGAAGCTGATCTAAAAATTACATTTTTAAGTACGTTTAGAATTAAACGTACATGCCTTGAGTTAAAATTATTTTTCAGAAACAACACCAACAGAACAACAAGGTAAATAATGTCAAGAACATTTCAACATACCTTTTTCTAGCTACCTGGAAGTAATTTGTAATTACATTAGACTGGTGATGTGAAGCACAGTCACTAGGTTTATTAGCTTCTGAAATTTTAGATGGTGAGACAGGATGACTTTGACTAAATCCTGATGTTCTGTTTACTCTAGCCATCGATGTTCCTGCATTTGCACTGCCACTTGTGGTAGGGTTTCTCTTTACAGCAGTTACATCTTGGAAAGCCATTTTGCCCCATCTATCCATCTGGGGAGTATCCTCTATCATCATACTACATTAGAGAGAAAAAAAGTGAAAACACAAGAAGTTACCACAGAGATACACCGTAGAGTACCACTTTTTAAATTGAACATACTTATAAAAAATATAGGTGTACTTAAACTGTAAAATCTGCTACGATAAATACAGTTTTATAATTGTGGAATGCCAGTCAAACAGTCAAATCAGATATGCAGCATCTACATTTGTATCCAAGAGTCACGCAAGTCCTAACGTGATGCTTTCTACCACTCAAAAGCAGAACTCCTCTCACTGCAGACAAGTTGCAGCAGTTTAGTTAAGTGCCATTTCTAACAATCTATCTCTTTGCCCACGGCAATGATAGAGCTCCTCTGCCACAAAAGATTGCTTTATTTGCAACTATTAGCTTAGAAACTATTTCCATGAATACTTTACCATGTCTGCTTTTCTGTTTCCGTGTCAGCTAAATATACTGTGCTGTTATCTGCAGCAGGTGGCATTATGGTTTCATCCACAGCCAAGCTCTGGGAAATGGCTCTCCTTGCAACAGCTGGTGCAGGAATACCTTTAGTTACAGCTGCAAGATCAACACATAAGAATGAAAAGGTTAGTATCAAATCTGTGTTTCTTTGCAAGTGTTGTCACACATCAGTAACTGATCAGGTGAGATTTTTGTAAAATGGCCTTAAAGCCATTTTAATAAAACTATTAAGCAGATTTACTAAAAAAACCTGAAAGAAACAGTTCTAAAGGGCCATATTCTGGGGTTCAGTTTTAGTCAAATATTCCACTGAAGTCAGTCATGGAATTTTGCTTAAATAAAATGAAGTATAATGGGAAATCATATATTAATATGGACATAATGTAATTAATAAGCCATGCAACAAATTTTTTGCAAAACTGTCAAGAGCACAAAATTCCTCACATTTACAGCTTTACGATGGTATCTAACATGATTATTATACAGAATACAGAACCAATATTTGAAATCAAAAAATCTTTAGAATAAATGTCTTCTACAGCCGATTTCCCCTAATGTCTATAGTCAGGGGATTGCCTTAAAACATCCTTTGCTGCTTTCTATTTAGTTACTCTCAGTATTTCTCTGTAAAACAGAAAGAAGTGCATATACAACATTTATTTATATTCTTTCCTTTCACATGTCCTTGTTTCACACATTTCTTCTCCAAGTCAAAAGATAATAACATCTACTATTTTAACATGCCTCATCATGCTTATAGATACATTTTTTAATTACTACTCATCACTCAGCCCTTTTACATTTTTCCTGCATCTTGTTATGATTGAGACTAAGGTAACAGTATTACCCTTTCAGATGACCCATTCTATATACATTCATTCATTTTTTCCTACCAAGAACAACATATAGACACACCTAGCAACTACATCTTATGTATTCATTGCTATTCATTGTTCTGAGACAAGATCAGAGGAAGTAATCTTGTTTACAATCCCTTTGATTTGAACACTTACATGGAAGGTTTTTTTAAGTCCCAAAAAATATTTGCTAAGAGGGAACAAATGCTAAACTCTAAACACAGCTATTCTTAAAAGCCTGACATATAGCACATTCACACAATTCAATCAGACAACTTAATTTCTATCCAATTGTAACATTCAGACTGGAAACAAGACTCAGCATGTTTGATATATTCAGATGTCTGCAAGATGCAACTTTGTATCTTTAAATTCAATCTGATAATTATTTTGTATTGTTTCCTAAACTAACTGGATAGGCAACAGATCATATAGAAGTTATTCATAGAATACCAGTCAACCTAAGTATTTTTCAGCGCTCTGCCAGTACTG
Organism: Falco cherrug; assembly: GCF_023634085.1. Lineage (NCBI taxonomy): Eukaryota > Metazoa > Chordata > Aves > Falconiformes > Falconidae > Falco > Falco cherrug. Next base: position 33,765,725 of record NC_073699.1, on the reverse strand, counting down.
CACATACATCTTTCTCTCTTCAAAATACATTTTTGAGTAAGTAATGTTCCCATATGTAAAGGCAAATGTATGGGGGTTTTGTTTGATTTTTTAAAAAAATTATAGGATTTGCTACCTGATACAACACTTTGTAGAACAGAATAGAACATAAAATTATACACAGAACTTTGAACATTTTACATAAACAAAACAGTAACAATTTTGGAAGATACGTGAAAAGAGAATTAGAGAAACAAAACCTCTTTCTGTCTCTCAAGCATTTTTGTTAGTACTGCATTAGCAAATACAAACTAAGTTTCAAGTCAAGACTTGGAACGCCCACCCCCAAACTATTACTTTAACAAACATGGCAATCATGTAATTGTTTTTACTTCTTACATTAAGATTATGTTTGATTTTGAACTGTGTGTGGGGCAGATGAATTTTCCTAAAGCAAATCCTTTTTTGAAAAACAAAACAAAACAAAAAAAAAAAAATAAAAATCAAACAAACCCAAGCTTTTACAAATTAATTCCCTTCCTATTCTTTCACTTTCTAACATTCATCTTTTACCTCCCTGTTACCACAGCCTTTTCATAAAAGATAGAATAGCATGGAGTTCAGACTACCACATATGTATTAATTCAACAAAAATGTGAACTTCAGAAGATTCTTTTAAAGTACCTTTCCTTTACAGATCAATGTACTATATGTCTGCTTTTTATGCTAGTTTTAGATCTGTACTTTTTTAATTATGAGTCTTAAATTTTCACTGCAGTTTATTGCCAGACCATTAAAAAAGCATCATTCTATTTTAGTGGTCTTGCAAAGCAAGACAAAAGAACATAAGCAGTTGATGCCCCTTTACAAAAAGAAATAACTGCCTCTCTAATGCTGTTAACTTATTACTACCCTTCCAATTACCTTTGTTACCAGCATGGTTTTGAGGGTTGCAGAATTTTTCCGTAGACATGAAGATAACTGCCAGTCCAATTTCGGCTTCAGGAATCGCCCTGAGACCCTTGCTGTTAACATAAAAAAAATGTAAGAGAGACCGAAAAAATTTGTTTATTAATACAGAATCGGACCTGAATAGGTGAATGGGCACAGATATGACAAACTCCATTCCTCCTTTCAAAAACCATCAGTCTACACCACAATTTTCAAATACAGTAAATCAGCATAATTATCCATGATTACACCCATGTCCTATACATATGAACTTCCAATTGCCTGCTGCTGTAGCCACTGTCTAGTCCCAGTAATCTGGCTAATGCATCTCTCCCTAGCGGATTTCTGGGCATTTAACCAACCGCGCTCTACCTCTGATTGAAAAGTGTGAATGGAAAAGTGACTTGAAAGATTTCAACACTTATTACAAATCAGTTAAGCACATAAGAAAACCTTGCCATAAGAAAACCTTGAGTACAGTTCCCTGCATTTAGCAAGAAAATTCAGGGGAACTAGGTTTATGTATCAGGTTAAGGACTGGGATTTTGTTTTCTTTCATTGTTTTAATAACATGAAAATCCTAACATCTATAAAACATGCACTCCACCCTCTCACACAAAACCTACCACCAAAATAAAAACTGATTTTCAAACAGAAGCTACTCTTCAGAAACACTGTATACAAATAATTAAGACAGCAACGAACCACATGTCCTCAAGATGCCATTTCATCTGTCTTCCATTAAATACATATATTTATTGAAAAAGCATAGATAATATATTCTACGAATGGAAAATAGATCAATTTTTAACTTGTTTTAAATAGAAGAAAAACCACTTGCTGTCTGTAATTTCAAAGCAGCTTCATTACAGTAACTTTTTATAGAATTGGATCCTCTGAAAAACAAAAGAAAACACAAACCCCATCAAATCCTCACAGAACTGCCAAGTCCTTTTTTCCCTGCTTCAAGAAATTTTAGTTACAAAATACTTAAAAGCAATGAAGAAAATACCCTCTTTATAAGCATCCTACTGCTTCAGTATGCATGCAAACACCATGACCAAATCTCTGCAGAAATTCTGAAATTACCCTACTGCTGTACAAGAGAACAATGCTGCACCTTTGCAAGACAGTCAGAATGGAATCAGTCCAGTTTCTCAAGGAGTCAGATCCTGGGATCTGAGAGTCTGCCAACCCCACATCAACAACACAAACTTCTGGAGAAACTAGTGAAGATGTTTCTTTTCTTCCTTCTGTCATCAGCTTTGCTTCCCCGCCTCCAAGAATAACCACTGGACCCAGTTTCTTGTGCTAAAGAGAATGCAAAAAAAAAAAAATAAATCTTAAAATACAGTCAGTTTGTAAGTATCAGCATAATGAACTACCAGCATAATGCTTATCACTGACGTACTAATGCAGATGTGATGTGTTCTGTTTCTCCCCCTGTATAGGCCACTGTATTTTAACAAGAGAAACACAAAGAAATCTTCTTTCCTGATGAACCCAGAATGAGTGTGAATTCAAAGAGAACCTGTGCCTAGCTAGCCCTCCAATATTTCTGCAATGTAAAGCCTGATTACCTGCTTGGCAGTTAGAAATACAAAAGTTTTTCCACTGAATATTTTTTTCCTTTCATGATGCTCAGATAAATCCAGTTGTTCAGTGCCAATGGAAGGCTCATCAACTGGAGGATAAAAGCTGCAAGAACAGAAAACTAAAGTTACAAAATTCAGATTTACCCATCAGTACTCGCTCATATTCCTTTCCATTTTAGAGTAAAGCTCTAAAGTTAAAATACTGCATTGCTCTGTTAAAACTATTTATATAAATATTTTTTTCAAGAGATTGTTAAGAAGAAACAGAGCCTCTAACTTCTCAACATCTAAGCTACGACCAAGAATTCTACTTTGACTAAGAGGACAAGACTTTTAGGAATGCATTCGACCTATCCACTCCACTTTAAGTATCTGCTGTACACTGTACACATATCTGTATTTTCCACTAACAATACTGACAAATGTGACTGCGACCTTCTGCAATTAACTCGAGCTAACAGTAAAACTCCACACAAAATTAGTCATCTTGCTCCCTCTACCCTTGAGGAGTAGACAGCCACCCCTCCTTCTCTTCTACTGGATCAAGAAACTGTGTACCACCACACTAGATGACAGCCTACTAACATGACAGAAAATAAGTACACTTTTCTTGCTGGTGGGATAGAGAACTGAACTGATTCACACTGCAGATTCTCAATTGTCTTCTCCAATACAAGAAAAGTGATCACAAATTCAGCTGGGGAACAGACAGGGCAAAAGCAGAATTCTCCCCTGAAGCTCTCATTTTTGTCACGGCCTGTGATCTCTGCTCTAGTTAATGATGGCATGCCCCCATCATAAAAAGCCTCTAGAGTTAAGACAAGCACGTGACTGATAATTTCAGGACAGTATTTACAGAATCTTTAAGCCACAAATTCACTACTACAACAGTTCTGATAGAACAAGGTGCACACTAGAAAGAAGGGAAAACATAGGTCAATTTAAAATCTATACTATACTACGTCTGTACCCAAACAGCAGTTTGTGTACTTACTCTTGCTGATCACAGAGCTACTTATCTTTATTCTGACTGCTGATTATACATCCTTCTCATACTACTATGCAGGGGAAAAAAAAGATGCTCAAACACACTCCCAAAATCTACTTCAACAGGATAATAAATTACATATATAGAGACATAAATACACTTGGATATTTTTTTTCTCATTTATGCAAAGATTAGCAGATTCTAAGCAAGAAACATACTCCACAAAGTACTGAAATATTATTTAAGACCATTTTACCAGACTTTTACCATCTGTAAACATATAAAAATTCTTCAGACACTGTGAATGTTCACATACTTATAACTGAACGCAAGAATAAGCATATAAATTTTCTATTGCATTCACCTGTAATTCAATCATGATAAGCTAAAATGTACTATATAAGCACACTTCATTTTAAGCAATCTTTGTTCTTTTGTGTTCTTCACAATCAGTTCCTGAAGCTTTACATACACAATGGAAATTAACCAGCCTGCAACTATCAGGTTTTGAAAAACTAGGATTTGATAAGTTTCAGCAACCTATTCAAGTCTGTTTATAAAAATACTGTTGCATTGAAATAGACATGATGAAGAGTACTAACTGCAAGAAATAGGGCAACTCAGATTTTAGTTACTAGACCAGAAGACTTCTGATACTGAGTCCCATAAAGACAGTTACTAACCTAAGATAAATACAGGGGGCAGTCATCTTTAAAGACCAAAGGATGAGTAAAAAGGGAAAACCCGCAGTTTCCATTACTTTGGAACTGGACTACAGTTTCTCTATAAACACATTTCAAACCTCCGTTTTTATTTCAAACCTCTGTTTTTTAATTTCAGCAGGAAGCTTCAACTGATCATCTCTTCAAAGAAAACTTTGACTTGACTTTGAAACTCTTACCCAATGCTGATCTAAGCTCAAAAGGCAACATAAGTCTTCTTCCATCTTAGGATTCTGAAGTGCTCCTTGTACTCTCCCCCTATAAGCTTTGAACAGTAACACCATTATCCAGAAAAGACCTTCTACAGTCTTGAATCCTTCAATAAATAAATTTTGACTCTTGATGAGTTTCTGTTAAAGGCTCATTTATTTTCCTACTTTTTCAAAGCCCTGCACTACTTACAGTGGACTGGTGTAATAAAACACGTTATTTCCTACAGAGCTGCACTTATGCAGCCATTAGTGAAATCTTTGGTTATTGTTCTTCCTTGCATAGGTCATCAAGAGTACCAGAACACTGGAGTAATATATTTCACCATAAAAAGCCTCAAGTAAGAAGCCCCACATTCATACATGAACTGCAGGTTTGCAATTCTGTGAAGCCTTAGTGTAAACAAAAAGAAGTTTTAATTTTTTTTAACTTTAAGATTTTATTTCCCTAAAACTTTTTGGGATCAGCTCTACAGTAGTAATGAAGATTAATTAACAGTGTCACCCTGTATTACCGCATTGATATACATTTCTTATTTCATAAGTATTCAAACTAGTATTGCCCCAAGTTTAGTGTCTTGCGCATGTAGCAGCTCAGGTCATCTCTAGCTACAATGCACAATGTAGAGATTCCCTGTGAAAGTTAAAACCATTTTTGGAAATTGAATGCAAACAGCTGCTAAGTAAGTTTTCAGAATCTTCTCACAAGCTACATCTTAAAATACCACCTATTTAAAATACTGTAATTATTTTAAATATAGATCTATTACACCAGCTGTTCCATTTAGCTTGATGCAGAACTCTCTCTTTGAAAGCTACATCATGCATATACTGCTAATGTCACTAACATTTAGTCAGCTCAATTCCTCCAAGAATCTTAATAGTTAGCAAAAATATTTGAGGGAAACATATCCATCTGGTTTTATTTTAGAGAGCACTTAATAGCTCAGTTATACTGTCACTCCTGTATCAAAAGAAATGGACAAACATGTACCCTAGTCTCAGGAGCCCAAGGCACTGTCTGCTTGTTAACAGACAGTAACAGCAGTCTTACAGCTAGGCAATGTTAGATAGACCAAGCAAACTTCTGACTGTACAACCAATTGTTAGCACCTCTAATAAAAAAAACAAAACCCAAAAAACTGCCAGAAAACCTTCACACACCCTTATAAAACAATGTAGAAGTAGAAAGAAAAGTTACACTCCATGAAGAATCCTCTCTTCCAAAACTGAAGACCCAATGAATTTTAAGCCACTCACAGGTGACCGATTTGACTATTATATAAACCCCTGCAAACATAAAACAGCATCTAGAAACTAAAGACTAGTTGCTACCAATTGCTCCAGATTGGCACCTGTATTGTTCTAACAACATACTGTCACATTCTGCAAAATACATTTTACCACCTATCAAGTGCAGCTTACTGCTAATCCTCTACAGCTTTGTTTCCATTACTGTGTGTGCACCATTGAGGCTTGTTTAGATGCCCTTTTCCTTCCAGCCCTGTTCTTCAAACTACACTGTTTGTGGTTTGTAGATACCAATGACTATCATCAGACCTCCTGAAGAAAATAAATTGCTATATTCTAACATGGATGGATGGACATGTATCTTGTACGTATGTAAAACCAATAGTGACCTGATTCTTCTTCACCACTTATTCTCCCCTACTCAAATGTCTGGTGTTCAACATCCACCTGGTTGTTGGATGTTGAAACATCCATGCAGAAAACAATACATGCAGAACAATCATAGTGTCTTAAATGCATCTGAAGTAATTTCACAAGTTTTTCTCACTGTACACTGACATTAGAAGTTCAGCATGTTATTTTTCAAATGCCAAGTACTATTACAATTTCCTTTCATTGTGTATTTCATTTCACAGTATCTTCCAAAGCAAACAAAGAAAAGAAGCGATTAAAAAAACCACAGGTACCCACACAGTTTACCTTTTAAAAAGACAGAATGGATATTTCTCACCTGCATTAATCAAAAATCAAAATAATAATTAAAAAGCCCACCCAAAAACCAAAACACAACTGTCTCCCATTTCAGGTAAAAATCGTAGCAATACAGGCTCAGATGGAACTCTTGTATACAAAAATGGGCCTATTTTACACTTTTCTACATAGAGAAAATAACCAAAAGGGCTATTCTACATACTTAATTGAAAAAGGAATTCTTACTTTGGAACAAGTTAATTTAGCCATGAAAACAATGAGTATTTTATTCTCACATAGGGAAGACCAATGCACATTAATCTCACTTCATCTCTTAACAGATAATTAACCACCCCTGCTATTTCAGGGAATTCAATGGTAAGCCTAACTCTATTTTGACCAAAGTTTACAATAAACTCAGTAACTAACTGCATACTAGGAAAAAATGTCTACATAATTAAATACGCTTGATATAATTTCTTCAATAAAATTTTAATTTTCTTTATGTATCAATTCCCAAAAGAGTTTAAAGGTTGCTTCAAACATATCAACAAAACAAGTTCCTACTTAGAACTAGTAACAACTCTAAGCATACAGTCAATTCCAAGAGCTCATTTTATAACTCTTGGAGACAAGAGCAAGAAAATTGCCTGAATATTAACACGTGTCATATTAAGCATTCTTCCACAAATCAAGTTACTGTAAATCACACATTTTGTCAAATATGATCAGATAAACATGTAGGTTTTCAATAATCTAACTCCCTTAAATTTAATTATGTGACAATGAAAACATGACACTTACCTTTCATGATTTGGCAACTGTTGCCTGGACTGAACAGCTTTGATTAATTCAACAAAAAACTCTGGTTTTAAAATTGGTCGACCACAAATTAAAGCACATATAGTCTGAAAGGACAAAAAAATGCTTATTTACTGTATGGAAAAAGTTCAGCTAGAATATGGTTCAAATGACATTAGCCTTTTAAGATCTGAGATATGGAAAACATCACACAAACAAATAAAACAGTACTGTATTTTGCTACTGAAAAACAGGATTGTTTTGCTTCTAACAACCTAGCTTTTAATTGCCGTCTTGTCCAAAGTTATGAAAATGTACAAGGCAACTGATGAAAATCAGCAAGTCTTCAAAACTGGCTTTTTTCATTTTATTTCCCTCCAACCTCCCATCAACACATAACCTCTTTCTAAACTTGGAGGAGCTAACTTCATAGCTTTGTAGAAGAAAATCTTGAGCAGGTCTAGAATTTAATTTGCTTTTGTGGGAAAACTGCAAAGCAACACTATCAATATGCAAAAGCTCAGCCTACCTTAACAGTGACTTTTACTGAAACCATTACAAGGTGAGTACAGTCTTTTGTCCATTCATTCACTACAAGGCCTCCAAGCTGCTGGATGGCTCGATGTAAAGCACTTTTCTGAGCTAAATCTAAACACGAGGAGCAGACAACCAAAGGTTCATATTCTACTCTGCAAAGAACAAGAGAATTGCTGTAGTTATTTCAGCCAATCATTACGATGAACAAAGCTGACTTAACTATCACGTTTGTGTCTCAGGGAAACCTGAAGGAAAGAAAACCAAAACCAAACAAAAAACCACACACACAAAACCACCCATACTCTTACCCAGATCAAAGACTATGTTTTAAAGTTTCCTGAAGAAAGTAAATACTAATTTTTATTCCAAAAAAGTAATAACATTTTGACTTAATGTCTGAAATACTTCTAAGGACTTTTGGGTCTTTCACAGACATCACATAGAATTCGTGCTTCAAAAAAACACAGGGAATATCAGATGAAATTGAGTGTGTTCTTCCAAAGGCAGAAGTATGCTTAATAGAACAGTTCCTAAACAGATTAATATTGAAAAAAATTCTAAGAGCTGTAGAATGCAAATTCAAGCAACTTTTTCCTAACATTGCCATTACTCTTGACCATAAGCTTATTTGTATTTGTAGATCTTCCATATAGAATTACAGCATATCAAATTCCAGGATTTGATTCCGTTTAGTTTACAAAGCAGAAAGAAATTTAAATTATCTTTCCAGTACAACAGTCATGATGTATCTGGTCTCATGGCATGATTCTTGTACCATATTTCAGGTGCATATTCAGGTTTATCTACAATACCAAAAATAATTTATTGTCATAAGTGGAGGGAGATGCATTTTTTCCTGTCAAAAAATACCAGCAGCAGTGACAAAACTGAGTCACATTTTAAGGAACAAAGCCAACTTCTGGTGGCTTTAACACTGATTATAATGGTCATCAGAATTTGTTCTATTTACCCACAACTTAACTTCAAGGAGTGCTTCCTATATGTAAACATAGCCCTGGCTACCAAGTTACATTTGAAAAGTTAGCAAATTGGGTTCACTACAAAGAATGCACGCGCATGTCACAGCAACAAGCATTCAGCATGTCAGTTCTTCTCTTGTTACACTATCAACAGTGAACGACGGCTCAGACAAGCTCTCTCCCTGCCCTAAACTTTGTTTAGAACTATTTGTTTCAGGATGTTTTTCTTTGCCTAAGATGGCCTCACTGCACATGTATGAGTACAAACACTCACTGTACATGATACAACATCTTCCAAAATGCCAATGCTTTACTATGAATAATTTTAGTTTCTCAGTGTCAAAATAAATTATATTATAAAATTAAGTAATGGAAAACCATTGCAGAAGCAGGTGTGGAACACAGGCAAAATACTGCTCACCTCCTTTGCTTTCTAAAGTCATCACTGCTGTATCGCTTGATGAGTTGTATGATGTGCTAAAATACTCTTTTTAAAAACTGCAATTTTCTACTTTGCATTTTATAATCAAAGCACTTACCTAAACTTGCTCTCAAAGACTCCAAAGTTGATTCTGTCACCAGACTGCAAAGACACTGAACTGCCATTGAGTTTTGATCCATTAACAAAGGTACCATACTTAGATGTATCTGTTACTGTTAATACAGGGACTGAGAGAGATTGGCTCTGAAAATAAACATAAATAGCCATTATAGTTTATCAGAATGAAATAATTTTACTAGAAAGAGGTTACTACCATCGGGGATCAAAGCACTAGATAAATAAGAAAAAGCTCATAAAATACTATCTTAAATAAACACTTTGTACAATGAGATCGCCTACACATAATTATTCACCTTCTGGTTTTCACCTGTGAAGAAATAAGAGAAAACATACATATTTTTAGCTTCAGAACATCTGTGCTTCTTACATTCAGACCTTATGGAGGCTGTGCAAGGCCCAAAGCCTCTGCTAGTGCAACTTAGCAAGGCTCTGAGATTCATTATTGATGCTTTCACCTTCCATTAAGCCTTGGCATAGGTGCTCAAGTCACTTTCCTTCACTTCCTTCCATGAACACTGCTAGTCTTCCACAAGTTCCAGGGCATGGTGACACCAGCACATCTTGAGAAGAGATTAGATACTTTCGTATTTCCCAAAAGGATCACAAGCCAATGAGAACACCGTCAGCTTGTTCTCATGAAATTTTGCCAAATAGTTATACACTATTTTCAGTATTAAAAAGACAAATACATTTTATGTATTTAATGTCAAACTCTATACACAGTTACACAAATGAAATTCCTGCTGACCAGCTTCAAAATGTCCATAAACATTGTAACATGTAAATGAGAGTAAACTGCTGCTTACTAATTCTCCTTGGGCATTTTTATTTTCAGTCCCCTAAGCAAATACAGAATTCATGATATGGAACGAAACACGAACTAAGCCTGCAGTAAGACAACTGAAGTGCTTCCCAGAACCAAGATCTAAAACTTGTCTAGATAATAAAATTTAACTGCATCATTTTCCTGCTGTGATTCTTTTAATACAAATTCCTAGTGAATCTTTAACCTGGGATAAAAGGGAGCTTGGACTAGTAGAATTACGCCACTAAATTTCTCAACACAGGCAGGCAACACTGAGGAAAAAAAATAAAAGTAAAGATTAAGGAAAGACAGGTGATCTGCGGTTCTATTCCAAGCTGCAACCAGTGAGCGCAAAATGAGAGTACGTATGGTCATGGCAGACTGAATTATCCACACAGTACATTGATATGCAGTAAAATGCTAGCCACTTACAGGGGTTGTTTCAGGACGATTTACTGTCAGAACTGCATGACTTCGACTGATGGACTGGTCATCCTGAATTAAAATTGCACAGTTTTTGCGTCCAATAATATATTCCGTACCACTCAAAAGCCGGTATGGCTCTCCTGAAAATAAACAAGAGACAGAAAAATACCAATTTACAAAAAACTCCAAAATACCCAAAGTACTTAGGAAACATTCAGAAGTTTGTAATATATCTAAAACTCAACTTTGTCATGCATCATTTATTAGTCTGACTAGAATTAGGCATTTAGTTTACAGACAAAATGTCTTTCTTCCCCTCTCCCTCCCTTTGTCCATTATAAAAGGATACATTTTATGATAAGCAAAGCAGTTACGAAAGTGGCAACGCACTTTTTTTTCAAGGACAATATACTTTTACTATTACTTCTTAACTTCTCTCTTGTATTATTTCTTGAAGATTGTTACATATAGAAAAAGAAGAAAAAAATAATTACAATGTAAGATAACCTTCCCAAAACACAAGTTCTCAGGGTGCTGAAATTTTTTGAAGATATGCTATTCACACAACTTACTAAGAGGTTCAGGGGAAAATGTCCTGCTAACAAATATAAGAAGTTCTGCAATGTAAATCAGAATGATACTCGGTAAGTTCAGTCTCTGACCTATGCTTTAGCTCATTCTTGGTATCTCTCATCTAGACCACGTGGTGGCTTCTCAGTGGATGGCTTGACTACATCTGGTCAAGAGAACTAGAAATGTTTCTTGATGAAAATGATATCTACAGATTAAATCCTAGTTCTCAGCCCTGGGCAAATAACTTTCCAAATATGAACTGCACAGAAACAATAATTTTTAATATGATGCTCCCAGTGTTCCGGCTCTTGAGCGAGAGTCTTCCAGGCTGTAAGAGGTAAGTCAGTTCAACAGAATTCAAGTAGGTACTGTTGCTACTAGGAGATAAACCAAACACACAATACTAACTCCCAATGAATTAGGAAATAAAAGGCAGATGCAGTTGTGATAGGACTACTCATTATACAGAAAATATTTAAGTCAAGAAGGAATTTATGTATTACACGATACACTGATAACTTGATAATAGGTATCAAAGTTCCTATGGATAAGAAAACTGATAAAGAAACGCACCGTGGCAATTCAGTTTCAAAACTCTGCACCCAATAATCAACACGATGTTTTAAGTTCAACACTTGGCCCTTGAAGCATCAACATAATATTTAGGCATCTTTTCTGAGAGACTCCTGAGCTCACTTCTGCCTCAGAGCTCAGCTCCTCGGGTACTGTAACGGGGCCCTGCACCCCGCCGGCTGCGGCAGCGCCCCAGGACACCGCAGCGGGGCTCGCAAAGCGAAAAGCCCGATCAAACCTAACAGGAGCCCGGGTCTGTGGCGCCCACGGGAGAAACGGCGCCCCAGGTGCGGCCAAGCGCCCAGAACTCGTGTCACCGCCGGGCCACAGCGGGCCCACGCAGCCCTGCCCGGGGAGCACGGCAGGACACAGGGAGGGCCGCACGGCCGGAACCCCGGCACTCGCAGCGAAGGGCCGGGCCGAGGCCCGCCGCCGCCGGACCCCAGCTGGAGCCCAGGGGCCTGCGTCCGCCCCGGGCAGCCGCGCAGACGCAGGCCGGGGCGGGAAGGTGGAGCGGGCCGCGGTGCCAGGCCCGGGCCCGGGCGCAGCCTGCCGCTCCCTCACCTCTTCCCGCGGCGGGCACCAGCTTCCACATCCCGGAGGGAGGCCAGGAGCGCCTCAGCGGCAGGAAGGGGGGAGGGCGGCTCGGCCCTGCACCCCCCGGCGAGCCAGGCCGACGCCAGCGAAGGAAGGGAAAGGAAGGAAAAAACCCCGCTCGCTGCCGCGGGGACCGCCGCGTCGCTGCGGGCGAGAGCCGGGCCGAAGTTGCGGCGGCAGGGGAAGGGAGGGGAGCGGAGAGCGCCGGCTGCCGGAGGCGGGCAGCCACTGCAGCTGGGGCCCGGCGCGCAGGCGCGGCGGCCTGGGGCAGCGTGGGGCGGGGGCCTGCCCGGCCTCGGGGAGGTCCCTGGTTTCCCACCAGCCGCGCTTGGCGTCTCCTTCTTTCACCCGTTCTCGGCCCAGGACCACGCTTCGGCACCCCCGGGAGCTGCCGGTTCCCCTGCCCGGTGACAGCTGAGGTCGGGACTGACAGCCCCTGGCCGAATCGAGGGGGGTCCCCGGGCCGCGCGGGCGGGGCGCAGGTGGGGGCCGCAGGTGAGGCTGGGTCGGGCCGGTGAGGCCTGAGGAGCCCCCAGCCCACCCCGGCAGTCGTGTCCCTCTGCCCTAGCCTTCATTAGGCACTAATGCCCCTAACCAAATGCATAGCATGAGGAACATTAAATGCGACAGAGATTCATCTTATACGTGAAAGCAACTTTTGGATAAAAAGAAGAAATAAACTTCCTAGAATTTTGAGTAAAAGAAAAAACACCTGGGATTTTCAAGGCCATTCAGCAGGCTTCCATCTCGGCTAGCATTGTGCTGTCCTTCGGGAAACCAGCATGTGCATCATTTTTTATAGTTAAAAAGGCACAAAAACATTCCTTTTCTACATGCCACAGATGCTTTAAAACCCACCCTTCTTTGGAGGGGATGGAAAGGGGCCTGTAGATAAAATAATGAAATTGTAAAGTCCAAAGACTTTCTACTCTGTTATGCTGAATTTTCTGGAAAGGAATAGCAGAGGACAGGTATGGAGAAGCCCTATGTGCATGACTCCAGTCACACACATTTGAGGTACGGCTCAAAATACCTGTTTCTCCTTGTGCTACGCAGCTCCCAAGCAGCAAGGTTGTCCACTTGGACTCCCAAGTCAGCTTCCAGTTGCCCACAATTAACATCAGCCAACAGTTGGAGAGCAAATGTCTTCCTACTGGGCAATCAGCTTGCTTCTCAAGTGACGAATATGGGTAATTGTTTGCCATTTATCTTTGCAAAACAGTGGAAGCTTTTGGAGGTATGTCTACAGCTAGTTAAGAGGTTTTAGCATCAGAAAACCTGTGGAATTTAAATGGACCGGGGGAACTCAGGATATTTTTTGTAACAGGAAATGATTAATTTAAAACATACAGAAAAGTAAATACGAGCTGTCAGAAATGTTTCTGTAGAATCATAATCTGTTAAATCTCCATGTTTTATAACTTTAAGTATCCTTTGACCTTTTAAATGTTCACTTAGATATCTTTCTATATTTTCCTTCCTGTGCTTCTCCTAAAATAAATGATTCCCATCATTGTGCGTTTTCTTCATCTTTACTTGTCTGTTTAGTCCCTCATAACTTGCAATTTCAGTCCGTTTTAAGCTAGGGTGACCAGAAATATAGACCATATCCTAAATGAGACTATTTCTCAGCTTTATATAGCTGTACTTAAATATTCTCTGTATTGTTGTCATCATTCTATGTCTTAAATACCCTATTGGCTTGACTTTTGTGATCACAACCTCCTATGACAAATCATCCATCACAAGAAACTGTATGAATCCTGTAAACCCTATTATTATGTTTATACTTTCAATTTCCCTGCATTTATCCAATTTTATTTTATTTTCTGGTACCGTGTTTTCCCATTCATTTATAGTCTACACTTCTTGAGTTCTTGCCTGTCTCTCTGATCCTGATTGACCTAACTGTCTGTCCTCCAATATTTCTTGATTTTCTACTTGTTCCTTTTTTCAGTTCATAAATAAATGATTCAGCAGAGTCCAAAACTCAGAGACTATCAGAGCAGAAAGTGTCATTTCAGATATTCTTAGGGACTGCAAGCTTAACTTGCATAGAACTGGTGAAATAGTACCACAGTCAACTACCCCTGGGAAACAGTATCTAAACAGAATATTGAGGTGATTTATCATTAAACTTTTGCCCTTAACCGAAACGTTTGTCTGTGTTATGTCCATGTTGATATTTTACCCCTGATCTACGATTATTTTTTTTCTTTTTGTTAGAAGCCTTCTGTGTCAAAAGTCTCTTGGACTATTTTTTAGCTTTATCATCAGGTGCTGTGCATTTCTTTTGACAAGGTAGTTTGGGTGGCAGAAACTCATTGGCATGCAAGTTTAAAATGAGGACTCGGGTTTCTACTGAGCTCTATGTTATGCCACTTGGCCAAACCTATGAAAGTGTACATTATGGCTGTCAGCTCTTAAATTGCCTTGTAGGTTTTTCCATAAGAGATTATTGAGACTATTATCTTTAAAGAATACTAGTGCTAGTTAGACTCTTTCAGATTATGCTTTTCTAGGTGTTATGGTTGTTAATTACTTTACCTCCTGCAAATGTTAGAATTACAGTCTTATAATTTCTTATGTTACCTGAGAAGATTTTTCTAAAACCAGGTATTTTCTGCACTTTAAACCCCTTGACACACTTTAAACCAGAGATCAGATGCTTTTAACGTTTCAGTTAAGCCATTCTTAAACTCTTCCTAAACTTGTAAATAAACATCATGCAAACTAAAGTAGGATTTTATGAAGTGGAGTGATAGCTTATTAAGCCAATTTACTTTCCTTGTAAAATGCAGGTAGCCTGCCTTAAATTATATGTTTAGGTGATGAGACATGAAAGTGTCACTGCAGTTTCCTGGCTGCTTCCTAGTCTTGTAAACCACTTTCTTCTTATTATTCAAATATTCTTACTATTATTCAAACAAAAACAGGTCTGGTATAGGGATTGCACCTCATCAGTGAAAGCTGCTGAATAACATTTTCTGAAATTTAGTTTGGTCATATGTTCTTGTTCACTTTTACCGTGACAATACAACAATTCTTTCAGAGATAGCTGGCACATTTGTATCTTCCAATGTGTAAAAGGTTTGCTTTTGTTGTTTGTTTCCTCTTCCTTGCTAGTTTCTTTCCAGTGAAGCTTTCTAAATGCTGTAGTATTTCTAACTTTAAAACATCTCTTGAACTATATTCACTCCTTTCTCTAACTTGTTGTTTTGTTCAGTGATTACATATCTCTTGAGAATCAGTGTGTTTTGAATTAACTGATTTTACTGAAATGTTACTATTTAAACCTTACAGTGACTCTTTAACACCTACCAGATATTTGTCACACAGCTTTAATGGTATTGTGGTAACTGCTTAGTGGTGTGGCACTGTTGCCTCAGTGGCTGCCAGGTGGTATGCAGGACTAATAATGATATTACATACTCTAGAATTTACTGTACCAACAGAGCATCAACTATTTTTTTTTCTCTAGATGTTGAACATTGAGCTGTTTGACCATTTTTATACAGGGAGCTGATGACTAAGGTGTAGGATTTGAATTCTGATGCCTCTGAACTCCCATAGCAGTGTGTGTTGTTTGTCCTGAATTCTTACTTCAAAAGTTGGTAGCATAGACCCACTCATGGGTTTGTTGTCTTTCACGCCAAGTTGTGTAACAGTGTAGATTTGTTGGCGTGGTCTCTTCTCCTCAAAACCTGCAGCTTTACCGAATTCATAGCTTCCTACAGCTCCTGTGCTAGGCCAGATACAACTCTGCAGGACTCTCTGCCTTGTTACCCAGACTGTGCAAAAGGGTGGATAGTCAGTATATCGTTACCTTTCCCATTGGCCAGTCTATGTACTCAACAGGGATAAATCAAATGCCTTGTTATCTCAACATAATCCCCTGTAGATTGGTGACTTCATTTGACATGATCTATGGCCGTGCTGTTGTTGGACAACATTTTGCCTATGTTTCCTATTTCATGGCTTGGCAGTGCTAGGTTAATGGTTGGTATTGATGATCTTAAAGGTCTTTTCCACCCTAAATGATTCTATGATTTAAAGTTCACAGACTGCTCAGGCCTTTTCTGAACTCCGTTGACAGTGCTGCATTTGAAAAGAGGAATCATGTTTTTTCCGGTAAACCTTGTTTCACAGCAGATGAAAGGTGGAGACGTGTGGTGGCACCAGCCTGGAGCCTCTGGAACGAACTCATCACAATCTCACTCCAAATCAGGCCATGTGTTACCCATTCTACGTGAAATCCTGACCAGTAGCCTGCTGTGCCACCGCTTTTCTCATACTTCTGGAACAAACCCCTTTCCCCCAAGAACACGTGCCAAGAACTGCCAAGACCCCCTGAGAGAGAGAAGCCATGTTGAGGGGACAGGAGGCACATCAACTCCTGGTTTTAGATCGCACAAGGAAAAAAAAAAAAAAAAAAAGTAATTCAGTGTCCTTCACGCAGCACTGAATAAACCATTTGCAATTTAAAAAGCCCAACGCCGTGAAGCTTATAAACAGAACCGAGCACACCCCATCCCTCGCAGCTGCCACTGGAGCCCCCGGGGCGGCGGCAGCGGCCGGGCGAGGCGCCCCCGGGGCGGGCGCGGGACCCCCTTTCTGGTGCTGCAGCCGCGGCCTCGCTGCTTTCCCGAGCTCGGTGGCTCAGGCCGGCGCGGCTGCGGCGCACCGGCACCGCCAGCCCGCCCACGCCTGCCCGGGGCCCGCGGGTGGCCCGGCGGCCGGACCGACAGCCGCCGCGGCGCGGGCGCTGGCCACGGAGCAGGCGCACAGCCCGGCCCCCGCCGCTCCCGGCCCCTGGGCAGCGAAAGATGGCGGCGGCAGTCCGGCTGGGGCGGCGCGGCGTCCGTGGGGGTGCCGCGGCCTGCTTCTCTGGCATCCGGCGGGTAAGGCGCTGCCTGCTCCGGTGGGGCCGAGGGCTGTGGGCCGCCGCCTCCGGGGAGCTCCGCGATCTCCTGCCCCACTGCCCCGCGGCTGCGCGGGCGCCCTTGTCCCGTCAGAGGGCACGGCGGGTCTCTGCGAGCGGTGCTGCCCGCCGGGCCGGGGCCGCCCGGCCGCCTCACGGCCCCCGCCGCCGCCGCGGGGAGAGCCCTCTCGTCGAAGCGGTGTCGAGGGGTGGCCCTGCCTGGAGGGGAGCCTCGGCTGTTTGGGTTCGGGGGAACAGCCAGGAAACCCCCCGAGGGCGGGGACGACCCCCGGTTCTCCTCAGCTCCCGTCGCAGCCCGCGCCAGCCCTGTCGGCCGCGGAGCCCTGGCTAGAGGGGCTGCCTGTGCGCCGCGGGGCAGCTCCCGCCTCTCCCTTTTCCGTGCGGGCTGTGGAGGCGTTGGTCTCCGCAGCGAAGTTACGCAGTGCGGTGTAGGTAAAGTGGTTTGAATGTTACCGTCCGAACGGTGCCGTGCCTGACTCGTGTGGGTGTTGCTGGAAGCCGTATCCAGCGATTTCTGCCCAGGCACAGGCCTTCTCCCCGGTGGTGGCTTGTCAGCTTCAGAGGGCCGCCTGCAGTAATTTCGTGATTCACTTGGACCCCCTGGGTGAGGGTTGTTTTTTTGGTTTGTTCGTGGGTTTTGTTTGTTTTGAAGCTGTTTCCTGGCTTCTTTATGTCTGTGTTTACACCTGAAGTTTCATTTAAAACCCTGACCTTAGAAAGTGAAATAATTAAACTGAGTAAATCCTGTCATGGAAGCCCCTTGTGCAAGCTACTTATGAGGCAATAGCAGTCTCATGAACAGATTTCTGAATTACGCCAACTTTACTGGCTGCTTGATATGTGACAGTACTTCATTAGTCTTGGTGCAGATTTGCTGTCTGCCCCTGCAGTGGCCTGCTCCCTCATCTTTCTCCCCCGAGCAGGAGAAAAGCTACTTGCACAGTTTCTGTAGCAGTGACCAAGATGAGTGGGCTATGTTTGCAAGTAACAGGTCAGGGAGACACAGTACTGTGTGTGGGTTACCTCCAGTTACGTCCTTGAGACTGGAGGAAGAGGGAGTTCAAATGCCATCTTGATTTGCAGTGTCTGCCATGAGCTGAGGTTCTCTGGAGGGAGCCCTTCTCTCTCCCTGCATTACCCGAAGAGATGTGTTGAGTAGGGACTACTAAGAAAGGCTCAGAAAAGAATATTCGCACCCTCCTTTCCTGGAGCTTTAATAGTATTCTGTGGAGGAAAAAAAAGGTACTCTGTGAAAATATGCAGATTTTTATTTTCATTGGGGGAAAAAAAAATAATCAACAGTATTTCACAGACATTTGGTGGCAGATCTGATGTGTAGAATTCTGTTATTTCAGAAAAATCTTGTGAGTCTTTAGATTTTCCATTTGAGCTGCTTGTGTTTCTTAGAATCACCTTTGGTTTATTTTCCTCATTGTGAGAAACTGTAGCTGAAGAGTCCGAGTTCCAGGAGGAATCCCTAAAGTACATTTGCAGCATTGCTTTACTTTCGTGATAATTCTAGCTTTAGTTTCAGCTTTACTTTTATTTTCTTCTACATAGCACCTACCACTCTTCTTCACTCTTTAGTTTTTCTTTCATCATTTCTTTGGAACATGAGCTCTGTTAAATTGGCAGCGTAATTCCATCGTTATTCTTTCTGTTTTCACCTGTGTTACTCATATGCAAATATATTATCACACAGAAGGATTCACATGCACACTTTCTCAGACCAATTTTAAGCTCTGTGAAACCCTCACTCCAGTGCATTGTAGCTGTGGCATGTTCAGATTATTTATTCAGCTACCACTAAAAATGTTATGTCTTAATTTTAGTGTTGAAAATGTTAGTAAATAGAACAATACGTTGTAATATTTTTACTATTATTTTAAAATAACTTCTCTTCTTCACGTCAACCTGTTGAACAATTGCATGTTTTTATTAACACCACCATACAAGAGTAACCATTCATTGTTCTTCCCTAAAATTATACTAGACTTTTTATATTCAGCTAAATACATTAAAGGTTCAAGTACAAATGAGTATTAGAGAAAATAAATATAACTCATACTATCCTAAGTTTTTGTACATCAAATACAAAACGTCTAGTTTTGTCATACTTAGAAGTATTTACAGCTTCAGGTTAAGGTAACACTTACATTCTAAATAATTTGGAAATTTCAGAATTGTTACTGTGATGCTGCTCTCCCAGAGCATTTACTTCAGTATTTAGTTGAGGGCTTGAGTTAGTTCAGTGTTTCAGGATGCCAGAAATATCCTCTTGGCTATTTTTGCTGTGACTTTCTTGGTGACATTACAAATTCGTCATTGCATTAATGGAATGTTTTCTTATTAAAGTGAATCACTAGATGTAGTACTGAAGTGCCCTTGTCTAGTTGGAATGGGAAGTCGAATAGCTCAGATGCTTTACTAGTCTAGTATTAGCTTTTATATGAAGATCCATATGTATAATACAATCTAATGATTCTTGCACTCAGTTTATAGTAAGGCAGTTATGGTTATGTCCACTGTCGTAAGTAAATGTCATCTTGCATAACAGTCCTGTATACAGAAATGAGAAAAAACTAACCTTCCTCTTATTTTCTTTCAGTTTTTCAGCCGTGGGCCAAATGTGCTGCATCAAGACAGCAATGCACCGCAAGCTGCATTCTTTTCACCTCTTCAAAAAGCGATGTTGCCACCAAATACCTTTCAAGGGAAAGTGGCCTTTATAACTGGTGGAGGTACTGGGATTGGCAAAGGGATGACAACAACTTTGTCCAGTTTAGGTGCCGTGTGTGTTATAGCAAGCCGGTAAATATTAATGAACATGTTTTAGAATTTTCATACTGAGTGCTGAAAAGCTCTATTTTCTTTTTCATAATAAATCTTAATTTCTTCTTCATGAACTGGATAAATTTATTCTATTTACTCTGTCTCAGTACGCTTTTAAATTATAATGTCATATTGTAAATACCAGAAACTTGCAGATCCATCTACGTATGTCTAATGGTGTAACCAGTGGTACAAAAAAATAAACTAAACACACTTCCATGAAATGTGACAGCAAAATAAACAGCCCAGAATATTATGCATAAATTCAGCTAAAGCCTGAAAGAGAACAAAAATCTGAAATGGCCATTATTGATAATTTTGCATGTATTATTACAGGTGTTCTTGATACAGATTTGAATTGCAATAAAAAATGAAAGCCATTCCTTTTAATTCTTACAACTTTAAAAACAGCCTTGATTTTTCCCTTAATGAAGATGATCTTTCTACAGTTCTTTTAAATAGCACTGCATTAAAGACTGGAAAACCAATCTCATTTTTAATCAAATTAAACATGTGTCATGACATTCATCCAAACAGTGGTTTAGTTATTTAGTTTGAAATCTCAATATGCATGTCTCTTCTAAAATACCAGTACAGTAGTAGCAAAACCTGTTTTATATGATTATGTACTCAGAATGAAAATATTTTTTCTAGCTTATCACATTTGATCAGCTTGTGTCTTTTACTGTAATAAATCAGAAATTACTTAGATTTAAAGTTTTTTCTCAGAAAGTTAGTGGCTAAGCATAGGGGTTTTTTGTCTTAAAGCTCAGTCAACAACATGTATGTGTGCATGCACCTATTCTAAGTTTAGCTCAATTTGCTTAGAAAAAATAATTAGATTTTATTAATCTGAATTGTAGTTGTATTTAATTGAAATTTAGTGATGTATACTTACTTCTAGGAAGCTCGATGTTTTGAAAGGAACAGCAGAAGAAATTTCTTCTAAAACAGGCAATAAGGTAAATTTTTACAGAATTGTGAATGTGTTGTTATACTTTAAATGGTTATAGGATTTATATGCATGTACATGCTTCTGTGGGGTTGCTTAATTTGTAAGGGATACAGTTTTGAAGTCTTATAACTGCCTTTCCATTATTATCTAGGTTCATGCCATCCAGTGTGATGTGAGAGAGCCAGTTTCAGTTAAGAATGCTGTTGCCGAATTAATCCAAGTGGCAGGACATCCTGATGTAAGTGTTCTAGTGAAAGAACTTCAGTTGTCATTACTCAAAATATTCTGCATAGTAGGTATGAAGAAAATTACTATGATAGAAGGTTAAGGGAATCTAGAGACACTAGACAAAAAGTAGACACTAGATTTCAAGATGAAGCTAATTTCACAGACTGGTCACTATTTCTGTGGTTCTTAAAATACTTTGTGGCCAAATAGACAAAACGTTGTTGTCCTTACTCTGAGGACTAACATTTTCTTTGTAAACAGTACAACTATTGTTATGGGGCTCGTTAATTAAGTGAACAGACTATTGCCCTTAAATTCACCTTTTCAGGAGGTTTACCTGTGTTAGTACAGAATTACACTTGTTGCTTACTAACAGAATGTCTCACAAATCAGAAATGGAAGTAATCATAAACATCTTCCTTGGTCCTTGCTTAGCTTATTAAAATACACAAAGAAGGTTCCAACTTGAAGACTTAAGTTCTTATAAAATCAAGGGAAAAATATCTTCAGTCAGGCTAAGCATCTGGTTTTTGATAGTTTGACCCAAACCAGAGCTCTTTACATCAGATTTGCTTTGAGAAGGGTGGTCTGGTGGAGTCTGAGCAATGATAGGCACCAAATTCTGATTTGCTTGTTGGAGAAACAACTCAGATTCAGGTAGCTGATGGAAAGTGTGATGAGGATGTTACGGTCAATGTAAAGGAGTCAGTGAGATTTAGAAATGGTTACTGTAGATTTAACACTGTCATGTATTGTAGATATTTTGCATTCACCAGTAGCTTCGTACAGGCATGGAAGAGAACCTGCCGAGTTCTAAATGTGTTAAGAAGTGGAGAAACTATTTCTCATAGCTGTATGCTATAACGGTGCTATAAAATAAAGCAGCTCACTGTCCTGATTTGTAGACATGATACTCTGGATATTATTTTGACTGTTAGTTACTGCAGTTTTTGGCCAAAGCACATCAAAATCTCCAGGTTTTAAGTGTGTCCAGAGAGGGAGGAGACTTCTTCCTGTGTATTGCATTTTTAGTACACCACCAATTTTCTGAATAAATACACCCCATGACCTGGTCTTTACAAGCATTTCCTTTCTCTTTAATTTCACATACTCTGTGTATTTAAGAGTGACTGCACAGTAAGTTGAATATTCGGTTCTTTTTGTCTAGTTTTTCTCTTGGTGACAGACATGACATGTAAGGTTATGAATACTGCAAGCCTGGGTATCCCTGCCACTGTGAGGTGAGATTTCAAAGACAGGTCTTAATGGCAGTATCATATTTCTTCTAGCTTTGTTTTGTTCATTCCATCACCAAGATTGTTACTTGCAATTAGAAAGCAATTGTTCTTTTGTCATATGAATTGTTCTGGCAGTCTTACATATCTACGTACTACAAAGATTGTATCATTCCATCCTTATTTCACTAGTTTTATTATTGTCTTCACTGTATTTATTAAGTGATTCAAGTAACCTTCCCAGTGCCTTGAGGTGTTTGGATTTCACTTTTTTTTCCCCTTCAAACTCTAGGAAGGCCTTTAAATTTTATTTGCCATCTGTATGTATAATTTATGGCTTCAACAAAGTGATTTGTTTTATATTAATGCAGTATGTGCTGTGCTCTGTTTTGTTATTGAAAATTCTAATGTCTTAATTTAGCCCAGAAGTTCTTCAGGAGAAAGACTTGTTTTGTGTGCAAATCTACATGAATCTAGGTGCCATTCAATAAGTAATAACTCATTTTATTGCTTCAGCACATTATATTAATATTAAATACACAAGATCCGGCTGCAGAAGTTTTGGTTTAAAAACTGCTTATGTGATGCTTAGTCCTCTTAAAAAAAATAAACAATATCTAACTTGCTAGCTTGAATGGCTAAGCAGATGGTATCGAAAGTATCCTCTGCCTAATTATTGTTTGTAGAAAGGCAACATTGATTTGAAAAAAGTTGTGGTTTTTTTTTTTTCTCTCCACCCACCAACCCCACCACCTTGATGGGGATATTTTTACTTTTCTACTTAGAAACACTAAGAAGTTCCTTGTAAATTCTTTGCTTTTCTCTCAGGAAGAGTTTGTCTTTAGTTAACTTTTAGTTTTTCGGTTTTGTGTTTCAGGTTGTGATAAACAATGCAGCTGGAAACTTTATTTCCCCTTCTGAACGACTTTCTGCTAATGCATGGAAAACAATAACTGATATTGTTCTTAATGGTACTGCTTTTATAACTCTGGAAATCGGAAAGGAGCTCATTAAAGTAAAAAAAGGTATCTTAAACATAAGATAAATGGTAACTAAGCATTTTGATACATTGTTACCTTACCATTATTATAGCCAGTTTTGAGAGTTTGAAAAGGAACACAATTTTTAACAATCTAAATCTTTTCTGGAAAGAAACTTTTTTCAGTAGAAATCCAGTTCAGTAGAACTGGATAGCAATTACTTCATTGTAGAATGTGCTGTTGAAATTGGACCCAGAGGCCATGAAGTTGAATATAAAAATCTGAATGCAGAGTTTGTACTGGTTGTAAAATGTTTTTAAAATTCAGAAAATTAGGTTTTGTGTAAAACATGCTGTTACTTCATTTGAGTCTTCTATATGTTGGTTTCATTGAGCAACTGAACATGTAGCATTTATATAAGTGAACAGCAAGTCAGGATATCACTTTGAATTTTCCTCCTACACTTAAATAAATAAATACCACAGCTGTGGTATTTGATTAATAGCACTAGAGAATATTACCTTTGAGATAATTTGGAAAAAAAATTAAAAATTGAAATAGCTACGAGGTTTTATTTTCCTGGGTATAATTCTTAGTTCTAGACTAGGCAGGAGTGTAATCCACTATTTTACCTTTACCTTAAAAATGTGATAGTTTTTTTTTATATACTGTTTAGCTAAAGATTTACTTAACCAGATTCTTGTCTTTAAGGGAAAGATAATGCATGCTATTTTATGTTACAACATAGATTATATGCAAAGAATTATATGCTTTCATTTTATATTATCTTCTAGTTATGAATCGGAAAACATTGAGCTTAATTTTTGATCTGAATGACATCATCTCAAATAGCATTTAAAAGCAGTGAGGTATATTATGTGCCCTCGCTTCTGAATCTTATTTTCTAGGTACAGCCACTGTGTTGAAATAATCCTTTTGTATTTGCACTGTATTTCTCCTAACTCCTGAATTAGTTCAATTTCTTCAAAATACCTCTCCGAAAAGTACTCAGTGGGGTTATACTATTTAATGATAACCATATAAAGTTAGTGTTGTTTCAGTAAATCTGTAACAGTTTTGGTCAGTTGAAAAGGTATTTCCCACATATATTTTAGCAGCACATGAAAAAATAATTTCCACCATTCTAGTGCTAATATTCCCGCATTAAAAACCTATCCCCAACTCTGTCTTACTATATCATTGTAGCAAACTATTGTAATAGTTTTATGGTCTTCCAGGTGCATGCAGTAATATGAAATGCAGCTTTAAAAATGCCTTTGCCTCTGCTGCTGTTGAATGAAAAACTACTTTCCTTGCTTCCACCCTTTAAATTCGGCAAAATCCAGGAGTCATTCACCTTCAATTTGTTGACTCTCTTCCTTTCAGTTCTAAGCTTCCAAAACATTTTAATTTCTTTTGCTATTACTTGCATGCCTTCTTTCTAGGGGACTCCGTCTGTAAGTAAGGCTTTATTTAAAGCTTTCTTTGAGACATGTTTTTGCAAGTAGATCAAGTGTACTCATTTGTCCTCTTTATTTTCCACCTTCATTTTCTATTTACTTGCTTGGTGTTTTAAGTTTGAATGCAGACCTTAGTTTCTGGAGTGTTGGAGATGCTACTCAATGCAAATATTTTAGAACAGTCTGTGAGGATGCTGGACATCTAGCAGTTACTAAAGCACTGGTGTATTTTTTAGGTCTGCAGCGTGACCTACAATAAACCTGATTTGGTAAATAATAACAGTGCTCTGCTTTTAGACTTTTAAGTTTGTACCGGTATTTAAAAAGGGATTTGTAATTGCTAGTGTATTATTTATTTATGCACTAAAGTTTTACAAAATGATAGGAGTTAGATATTGTCCGTTTTATGAATATAGGCTTTAGGAGTAAAAATTGTGTATAAGCTGAAGTGTGCTTTAAACTTCAGAACTATACATTTATCAGTCATTCTTCCTTTTGTGTTTAGTCCACCCAACTCACCTCTGTTTAACCTGTGTTTTAAAAATTCTGTGGTTTAATTCTGAAAAATGTGTAATTAACAATCAGCTCTAGAAAACTTCAGTTGTTCTGTGTTTTTTGCCTGTGTTAATTTTCCTTTTCAAAGTTCCTCACTGTAGACTAATTTTTTATAAGTATAGTCCATGGTTTTTGGATATCTGCTGGCATTTCTGTCAGTGCTTGTTTATGGTTCTTTTCAATTTCTTTTGTGTAAGAATACTGTAATTTTTTAACTGAGTCTCTACTTCATCATCACATACATTCTATCAGTAACATATATTGTTCTAGAAATATCCCTTGGGTAGCTATTCTAATTAAATTATTTTTAAGATACAGTAACTAGAACAGTTATTTTAGTTACTGTGGCGTAAGTAGTGAACTATCATCCCTTGTCCTCCATTTCCATTAAGTTCATGCTAGTCATTGATCAGATAATTGGAATTTGCAGGCTTCTGTAAAGGAAAGATTGAATAAACAGTTGCAGTTTCCACGTTTTTGCTAAATCTGTTATGAAATATATAAAAAGAAAGTGGTCTTTTTATAATACAGTTTATTGTGATAATAATGGGAAAAAGTAATGCAAGTTTAACTGTCGTAAGCTCTACTGCAGAAAAAGCTTCTGAAAATTTCTTAAACTTTTTTCCCTGCATAAACTTTAACTCAAGTCTTAAACTGTGTCATTATAAGATTATGCTAATCCTAATTATTAGTGCTGATATTTTTATTTTTTTTTCAGCCAGGAATTGGTGAAATTAGGGCAGATTACCTGGTTGGTGACTACTAGACTAGGGCAGCTTCTAAAAAGACACTGTAAGACCTTAGACCTTCACTCCAGTTAGACTGAGTTGCACATGTAAATTCATTATCAGTAGAAGTCTGAGGGTTTAGACCTTTGGAGCCTAATTAATAGCTATTTATGCTTACATGAAACAACTCTTAACGTTCCTGCAAAAGAGGGAATTGAAATAAAAGGGCTTAAAAGCAAAGCTTCTAAGACTAGATTTTTAAAATATCTTTTTACAACGGGGAGTGAAATGGCATCCCAAACACCTGAGCTGCAAACTTTATTCTCACTGAGGTTGCGTTTCTCTTAAGTTCAGAGTTTGATCTTCATGCATTTTTTGCTTGTTTGGTGTGGGGTCTCTTTAAAATGTTTTTGCAACTTCCAGGAGCAGCATTCCTGGCTATTACAACAATTTATGCAGAGAGTGGTTCAGGATTTGTGTTGCCAAGCGCCTCTGCCAAAGCTGGTGTAGAAGCAATGAGCAAGTGAGTAATATAGCAAAATGTGTGTTCTGCTTTCCACGTCCCTGAGATAGGGTAATGAGTCTGTAAAAATTGAGGTAGTTGGTATAGTCCTGCTATTCCATTTCATAAGAGAACCTTCCATCCTCCAGTATCCTACCAAGAAATTGTATAGTGACAGGTTCTTACAGAAGGAAGCCTTAACTGCTATTATTATGACAATTTTTATCACAAGGATGAGCTGAGGACAAGTGGAACTACTTCTTTCAGCAATAGCAAGTTCCAAAGTTTAAATTACAGAGAGTTAGTAATCAGATTCTCATACCTTCCACTTTTTTCTCTCTCAGGAAAAGTGCTTATATTTAGGTGGAGTATACTGTTGCTTTGCCTGTCTAGTTTCGTAAAGAAATGATTTCCTGTCACTATTTTAAATTAAGGTCTGCAGTTACACTCAATTCAGAAATGTGGTGTATCCACATTACTCAGCAAACAAAAGGATTTCTAACATTATTAACTATAGGGCAGTCCTTCATAGCAAATAGATCCTCCTCTGCACTTTTGCAGAAGAAATTAAATAGTTTGGCAGCCTTTTAGTAATTAGAATTCTTTATCCAGAAAAAAATGAGGGAATGTGTGATGGTCTTGATTTCTGTTCTACAGAGCTATAACTGAAATGTGTACTTTTAAGAGACTTTGACCAAGCTAATTCATTCACTGCAGTAGGTGATCTATCTGAAGTACTGCTTATGCAGGGAAAACATTGCCATAAAGTAAAATTATTCTACTGGTCCCACTTCAAAATGTAATATCTGTTCTGTGTTATTTCAAAGCATCTAGTGTGAAAGCTATATTGAAAATGTTAGAAATGTGTACTTGTGGGATAGTCTAAATTACCAGAGAAAGATGGTGGCCTAACAGTTGTTTGTCAAGGAGTTTAGGTGCCAAAATCACCTGTGTAATTTGTGAGAGAGAAAGAATTGCTCCATAATACTGCTTTGTTTATGATGCACCTATTAATCCTGTGTACCCTGTATTTGTGAATGTGATTTTGGTTTTTTTTTCCCTCTGAACTGTTTTTGTTAGGAACAAAAAAAAAATACAAGTAGAAATGCCTTTTTCAGAAAAAGTCTAGTATTTACATGTTTGATTCAGGGTTTTTTTTGTGTGAATAGCATTATTAAGTACTGCGTTTAAAATACTGATTCATTCTGTTAATGAATTTTTAGGTCTCTTGCGGCTGAGTGGGGTAGATATGGCATGAGATTCAATGTGATTCAACCAGGTCCAATAAAAACAAAGGTACATAGCATGAAGTGAAACACAGCCTTGAATATGCTTTGTAGTACAATCTTAAGATAGTCTAACCTTTTCTGTAACTGTTAAATTCAAGTATGATTTCCTTGGCAGTCAAGACTGTGCTGGAATATTGAACACACTACCTCTCAGTTCTTCGGTAAAATAGAATTTCTTGAACTTCTGAAACCTGCCACTGTCCCTTCTACTACACTAGTATAAATGAAACCTTTTTTTAGTGTTTCAAAGAAATTATTTATCAAAATATTTAATGTTGATTCTTATCAACTGTACATAACTAGCTTGTCAAGTGAAATGAATTCTTACACTTGGTGGAGTAAAAGTGCCTAATTTCTGCCTGAACTCATTTTTAAACAAAACATCAATTCAAAAATTTCAGAATCCCTTTTAGGTGTATGAGAACAGAATCTCACTAGCTTTGTTGAAAATCACAACACTAGGAAGAGAAAACTAAGTCAGCAAGGAAATGTGAAGCTTTGATGTGAGTGAAAAGGAGGACTGGAGGGTTTGAAGGAAATAATCCAGACCAGCGGTAACAGGAAGAAAAAAGACAGCAGAAAAAAGAGGAGAGGGGAGGATCGATTTCACATTGAATCAAAATATTACAATTGTGAGCAGTAACTGCTAATAATGGTATTACTACTAGCTGTAAAAAGTTTCACAGTTGGTTTTGCTGATGTTTTGGGGGTAGGGGTGCAGAGTTGCTTCTTTTTTTTTTTTTTTTTTTTCTTTCTTCCTCTTGCAGTATTAGATGCTACACTGGACAGCTCAGTTTTACCTTTTTGACTTTAAAGAAAGATAAGTGGTGGTGTCAGCAGGGCTGTAAGAATGCTGAAACGACATTACAGGGTGAGACCAGAGGTTCTCCAGGTCTTGTATCTGGTGGATTTTTAGGCCAGAGCAGAAAAACATTTAATGACATTTCTTCTTTATGTCGCTAGCCTCTGGCAGTCTATGGTCCAGGGAGTTTGATACAGTTGTTATCTCTTCATATTGTAATCATCTTGGTGGATCTCTTTTCTTCCATTAGTTCGTCCTGTTCCTTTTTGAATCCATATAAACTTTTGGTATCCACTATATCACATGGCAAGATCATTTTAATTTATAGATTCTCATAATTTGTGGCAAGTTAACTGCTTTAAATGTCAGTGTTGCTACCTCCTGTTAATGTTTCTTATTTCAAATAGTAGTGTATATTCCACTTGAGGTATATGTGTTCTTCATAAAGTACTAGTTTTGTCATACTGGTTCCAAGTTAAAATTCCCTTGAAAGCATAAAAAGGCAGACTGGCTTTACTTAAAACAGCATATTGAAAAATCAAGGCTTTCTACATTTCTGTCTTTTAAAAAAAACCTGTTGTAAGTCATGATAGGAAAAAACCCAAGCATAGAAGCACAATACTGTTAAGCTTATAAACTGGCATTTAAAAATATGGCAATAGAAGACTTAAATGGCATGAATACAACTACAATTATATAAATTAGTGTGCTTTAACTCGTAACTTAACAGGAATGTTACTAATATGTTTCTGATTTTGCCTAAGGAGGTTTTTTCTTTGTGGAGGAGCCAGGAAGAACAAAAAACCTCTTCTATTTCCCATGCCATTCTAAGCTATTAAAATACTAAAACATCCAGTGACTTCATTTAGTTCTAGCCATTGCTGCAATATAACTGAACTTTTTTTTTTCTTTTCATTATTACTTACTTTGTCATGTATAATTTATTTCTGTCACTTTCTGGATCCTCTTCTCCTGGCATTCCTCTCCCCTGTCCATGCAGCACATTGCTTATTTCCTCAAGTGTTTATCAAGGGTGTCTGGGAATCAAAGATCATTAACCCCTTTTGTTTTTCATAGATGATTATCCAAAACATGTTAAATTCCAGCTTATCATCCTCAGTAGATGCATGTCAGCGCAACAGAGATTGTTTTCTGTTTCTTACTTTCTTCTTTTCCCTCATACTGACACAAAGAAGGTGTAGACAGTTTACTTGTAAATGTTAACTTCCGTATTGTTTATGTGGAGTCAAATCTCTGTTGGGTTTTAATTTCTGATGTAGTTACAACTTTTTTTTAAAAAAAATGTTTCTCTTAATTCTCAGGGTGCTTTTAGCCGCCTTGACCCGACAGGCTCATTTGAGAAGAAACTTATTGAGAGGATTCCCTGTGGTCGTCTGGGAACTGTAGAAGAAATAGCAAATCTTGCTGCCTATTTCTGCAGTGACTATGCAAGCTGGGTTAATGGAGCAGTGAGTTTTCGTTGATCTTGTTTATACAATTAACCTAAACAATGGTCTGAGTTTTGATGATATTTTTTTAAAGCCCTGGTTTCAGAAATGGAAAAAAAACCCCTGATAATTATTCTTTAAAAGAATTATTAACATTTTAATTGTACTGCATGGCATAGTCCCTTTAAAAAGAACTTTTAGAAGTGATTGAATTACATTATTCTGAGCATGTTTTTTTCTGATCCAAATTAATACAATTTACTTTCACAATTCATAATAGGAGAAGGCTACAGAAACCCCACTATTACTAAATATACTGCTTATGCTTTTTCTAGGTTATTAGAATGGATGGTGGAGAATATGTTTCTATGGCAGGAGAATTCAATGATTTGAAGAAGGTATTAAATTCCTTGCATGCTATTTTCCTTTCAAACAGTTATTTATATGTGTAATTATTATATGGAATTCCAATAAAATGTTCTTTTTTTTTATTAGGTTACCAAAGAGCAGTGGGATATGATGGAAGCAATGATTAGAAAAACAAAAGGCTCTTAAAGTACATAACTATATGGTGGAGATTTTTGGAAATGAACCACTACTTTTTCATGAATACTTAGAAATAACCAATAGAAAAATAGTTTAAAAATCTTTTGTATGGTAATTTCAATAAAGTATTTTGAAATAGTCATATTTTGAATATAGTATGTATATTTATCCCATCTACAGTCTATTCTGTTGCTAATGGTGAGCAACAGTTGTTCACTGAAATGTTATTGTTCTTTAGATTGTCATATATAGCCATGCCATGCTCTACAGTTAGGTGGCCAGGTTT
This sequence comes from Falco cherrug, assembly GCF_023634085.1. Classification (NCBI taxonomy): domain Eukaryota; kingdom Metazoa; phylum Chordata; class Aves; order Falconiformes; family Falconidae; genus Falco; species Falco cherrug. The sequence goes on along the minus strand of NC_073699.1, from coordinate 33,734,698 downwards.
TTAATGTTTCCGAGGATTCTTTTTGTTTTTCTCAGATACATGCAAGTATCTCTTAATATTGTAATTCCAATAGCATTTCAGGACTATAACTGTTAATCTGAGAAAAACTAAGAAATTCAGTCATAATCTTCACACTTCAGTAATGTCCTACACTTGCAAATAACAAAGTTTCAAGTTACCAGTTTGACTACGTACACTTGAGATAGGATGTAACTCCTGTGGTTACTTAAAAAATCTTGAAAGACATAACCAACTTGTTCTCATCTCTTGGTGACATTTTCAGTCTGTTGTTTTATGCTGAACTTTAAAAATGGCATTTAAAGACTAGCAATACCTTTCTAAGGAGCTTGCTCTTTCTCATGATTAAGTTAATGTTCTTGTAAATTAGAAACTAAAAATCATTTGCTGTTAATGTGTGTGTGACTAGGGGAGTCTCTCTGTAAAAAAAAAAAAGTTTACTTAAGACTAGTAAAGTATATCAGTAAATCAGAACTGAAAGCGTTGAAACCTCATTGGCTTAGATTTACAGAAATCCTAGGTTTCATTTCCATTCACAAACTAAAGTACTAAAGGAGTTTTAAGGTGGGATTACCTCTGAATCTAGTCAGTTTATCCATCCTAAATGAGCAGATGATTAAAAAACCCAAAAATCCCAAACAAAGAAAAAACAAACAAACAATGTTTATTGCTGTCCCTCTTTTAGTATTAATACATTTTCCAGATTAGGGAGTTGCCAGTTGTGTGTCCTCCCTGCTTCAAACTATGGGATGGAGCTCTTAAAAGAAATTTAACCTCCTTTGGCCTTTGAGGCCTGAAATCCATGTTTTTTTCTTTTTTAATTGTTTAACCTGAGCCCCAGACGATCCACACATACAAGCATGGATATAGCTGTATGTGCTTTGAAATTGATACAGTGGTTTAAGAGTCAGTAATATAGAACCAATTTGAGGATGTCTCCCTTCAAGTGCTGGCAGCAATCTTGTCACTACCCACACTTCAGGCTGTACTTATATATGCCAGCGTCTGACTTTGAAACCATTTGATTGCCTTAATACAAAGGTGTAGTAAGCTAATATATGTTCCGTTGAAAGGGTGGACTATATTAGTGCAGGTTTCCATATGCCAGCTTTCTCCTGAGAGTAATGGTCCTATGGGGAATTGAACAGTATCTGTGCCACTGATAATAAAATAAAGCAAATGTGTTTATCATAGCAGCCTTCAAGGTGTCACTTGAGCATAATCTAAAGCTTTTTTTTTTATAGCATCTTGGGTTTTGGTAGGTCTACTGTCAAGATCAAATTCTGACATATCCATGTCTTTTCCCCAAAAGGTGATTTAATTGAGAAGTTAGGCACCTATATACTGTTCTTTGCTTGTTGTCCTTTGCGTGTGCTTAAATTTTCTGTTTGTATGGCACACAGTTGCGTGTAAGGCTTTGACACTCGGAAAAAAAAATATATTTCAGAAAAAAATCCAAAGGTACGCTTGTGAACTGCAGTATGATCAAGTATTTCTCCGTGGTATTTTGTAGGGTATCCTCTGGAGATGGGCTGTCAGTAAATATAAGTTCCCACTGGTCTCTTGCAGTCGTGGGGGTGTACAACTTTTACTACGGGAAGGTTTGTCATGTGGTTGAATTATTGGACTGAGATTGAAGAGAATCATGTTCAGTCTCCAACATTGTCACAGGCTTTGTGTGACCTCAAGTTATTTCTCTTGTATCTGAACAGCAGGGCAGGTATGCTTTTCAGCATTCCCTCAGGAACTGGTCATCTGAAGCAGGGAGACTGGCACATTTCATCTAGCTCAGGTCCTGTGTGTGGCACAGGTGGGAAAGATCAAGGCAAGAGGCACATTCCCAGTCTTAGGATCAAGTCTATACTTGGCTTTGGAGGCTAGAGAGCACTGCTGGCTGCCACATACTCATCCATCTCTCTTCCCTGCATATAAAATAGTAATAACAATACTTTTTTTTTTAATCTCTCATACATTTTTACATAATCCTACATGTTATTTAGTGTATATTTTAGATACTGAAAGCAGAAGCATTTTTTGGTGGGGATAGCGTGAGATGGAAAAGGGAGGGACAAAGGAAAAAAGGGAGATAAGCCTAGCTCAGCTACAATTATTTTTTTTCCAGATATTTCAGCAGTAGGTAGTGTGGTGCTCAGATGTAATATCTACTGACATAGTAAATGCCAGAAATCCATTATGTGGCTTTAAACACTCCGAGCCACTATTCGTTGGCTCAACCACGACTGCTTGTAGATGTCCTTTGTTTAGAAAGTAAGCTTCACAGACCTCAGTTAGAAATGTTTCTTTTCCACAGCAAAAGGCAGTGCGTTCCTATGCAAAAATACTTTCACAGTTTAAAATTAATACTGGTTCTTGACCGAAAATTAAAAATGAGAAGGTCTTTGTCTTTCCTTCATTGCTTTACTCATCAGAGAGATTCAGGCCAACTTTGCATCTAGGAGAAACTCACTTTAATTCATAGTGAATCTTTCAGGGACTGAAGCTGTTTTCTGAACAGTCAGAGTTACTGGAAAATGTAATTTAAGGGGGAGGGGATTGCTTAATTGAATAAAATCAGAATGTTGAAGGGAGGTCTCTTAAAGCCTGTCTTATAGGTAGATACTGGGTATTTATTCAATAACAGAACATTTTTATCACTTGCAGAAACAGGTATTGCTTCCAAAGTATCTTCCTTCTACCGGTTTACTGTCCATGACTGAATGAATTATTAATTTTAAAGTGACAACAAAACATTTTTAAAGCATGCTATTCAGTGATAGAACCAGAAAGCACATTTTAAATTTTAATGAGCATCTATAATAAGAGTAATCTATTTTATCTTACCTATGCCAATAACATTCATTTCAAACTATGCAAGTTAGTTGCTTTTAGATTCTTCTCTCTTGACAAGATGTATACAATGTGTTGATGCAGGTTTTAGAAATGACATGTAATGTTTTGGAGAGATACATATTATTAGCTAGTTTATAAAATATTTCCTAATATGTACACTTAGTTCAGTGAAAAAACTTAACTCTGATGTAGCCATCCACTTTTGCAGAAGAATGGAATAGTCTGGCTTGGATTAATTTTCCTCATTAAAATTATTGTTAGACTTGTTAGGGGCAGGAGAGGAATGTCCCTATGAAGAAGTGAATCTGGAACATCTCAAGTTGTTATTACATGTGTGCTTATCCAAGTACAATTGCATTGCTTGTTACTGAGTTAGCCACACATGACATCTGAACTCGGGAAGAGGACAAGAGAAAGCAGCTTTATAGCGACTGCCTAACCCAGGTGGTGTCTGGCTTGGCAGTTCCAAAGGAACCTGTTCCTAAATGTCCATGAGGATGAGACTGTCCTGAAAGATACGTAAAACACCCCTAAAACCTGAGAGGTACCCAAGCTGTAAGCATGTTGTGCAGCTGTGTGTTGTGCACGCTTGTTGCAGACTGACATAAAGCATAGTTATCACATCTACTTTATTCCAAACATAGCAAAAATGGTAGGAGATGCTATCCACATTAAGCACGCTGTCTTACGCTGACACATTTGCCCTGAGATTATTACATTCCTGACCTTGCCTTAGACTGCCAGTGAACCACAATGTACAGGGGAGTGTGAAACAAGTATGGCGTTGCAGCGTAATAATTTTATGGAGAGGAAATTAAAAGGACAAGAAAACATGATGGTATATGTTGGGGATTGTGAAAGGAATCAGTAGTGTTGCAGAGGTAATTTAATTCTCACGGATCACAAGGAAAACTTTCCTTGACTCCAGATACCTTGTTTAAAATACTTTTGCATGACCCATCAGTCAAAGCTGTTACCGTTTCCATGAACTCAACTTCGAGACACTCACAAAGGAAGATTCATTGTCTGTTTTCAACTGAAAAGTACATCTTGTCTGCTTGATTAAATCTTGAATCACCCTTATTTCAGCTGATGATCTACTGTCTTTGAACCTGTCTGTTACAATTTCTTACATTAATTTTGTGCTGTAAAAGTGGTATTGTATTATAGCAGAGGCTTATAAACAAGTTAGGAAAATCATTTGAGGTTGCAAATGAAAGAGATTAGTTGTATTACCTCTGTACTGTGATACCAGAGCTGCTGTCAATCTTCGGTTCTCCTCTTTCTGCGAATTCCCTCCTTTTGAATATTTCAATTCCTGTTGAGAATATTGCTGGTATTTACCAATTCAAGAATCTGCTTTACAAGCAGAAGATGACAGTGAGGGAACTGCGGATTCCTACCTGTTGATACTGGCTTCCAAGTTCGTTGGCACATGACCTGCTCACTTACCTTTACTTCTTTTCGTGTGCTGATAACACATAAGTAAAGACACAGAATTGCAAGGAAATCTTTACCTTTGTGTAACTGCACAGAGCATATCGTCTTGTAACTTCTAAACTGTAACCCCATTGTAACTGAGGTAAACCGCCCAGTCTTTTATGTGATAATATAATGTGCAGTAAAATAAAATGGTCTTTGGGATTTCGGTGCGTTGGCCTGCTTTTAATTGGTCCAGAACAACTTCAGTTGATTTCATAGGGATTTGGAAGTGTTCAGCACTTGAGAAAATCAGGCCACGTATATTTAATGGGTGCCTAAATATGGGTCCTGGGCATCCTCGTAGACACAGCAAGTAGGTGTGGATTTCAGTATGCCTCCACAACCAGCGATTATAACCATGGTTATGATGAGGGCTTAGTATAAATGCGTAAGATGCCAAATGGAAATTAATCGGAAAAAGCAAACATCTAATGAAACAGACTTAATCCTAGTTTAAATGGAGTTTAGCAGCAGCGTGTGCGTATTTTGTGGGATGACGTTCATTTTACATAAAAGCACTGCTGCTTGTCAGCATCCTGATCTGTATTTGACATCGGCACATGGGATATGCTGTTTAGAAATTCTGTAAGCTTGTGTGGGTAATCTTTTCAAAGATGTGTATCTAAGTTGTAAATAGGGAGGATTAGACCGGTGCTATGATACTGCACATTAACTGCTGGGGATAGAACAATGCAGCAGTAAACAAAGGCCAAATCGCTTGCCTGAAGGCCTGTGTTCGGTTGTAATTAAATCATCAGTGAGAATTGGTATGATATTCTCCGTAATGTGTATCACAGGTGCCAGCTGGGCAGTGTGGGTGGTTTCGGATCGGGTGAGGCCCCTAAGGTGCGCTGCTGTGCTGTGAGGTGGGCACAGCTGGAAGCAGGCACGCACTCTGCCTGAGCTGGTACTCTTAACATTTACATCCATCAGCAAACACTGCATTTAGAATGCCAAAGGTTTTTGAAGGGCCTAATAGTTGCTGTTATTTTTTTTTTTCCTATCAGTCTTAGTAAAAGTTTGCTCTCTTGTGCTTTAAAATTAGTAGAAAACCACCTTCTTTGATTGGAACACTGAGCACTGTGTTAAATTTTAATCTGTACACACTTAAACTAGAATGGGCTAAAATTTTTTACAACGTACTAGTTTATAATTTGTAGGACAGTAGTTTTGAGTATTTATGAGCCTGAGTGCTTATTTGAACGCTTATTTTAATAAAATACATATTTTTAGACAATAAAATGATTAATGGCTTCAGTAAAGTGGATCCCAGGTAGCTACGTGTCAGTCAGTTTCTCTGTTTAGCAGGAACATGGCATACCTGCACTACCTCATGTCATTAATTTTTGTGCAAAAATTTTAATTTCAATCCTTTTTTTGGACACCAGATGTCTACCAGAAGAAGGAAGCTTGCAGTCTTCCTTACCATCACCTCTCTCACTATTCCAAGCTTTGTTCTGCCCCAGCTGTGATGGTTTTAAGAGCTGTGCCCAGGAATGTTTCAGAGATTTTAAAACCTGGAGTTTTTACAGCACTTTTGACTTACCCCTATTTTGCTTTGCACTGACATAGTAGACATCTTTGCTAGAATGGGGTTTTTAAATTGCTGTCTCTTAATCCAGGTTTTATTTATGAGAAATAACTGCAGGAAGCACTCTGCCTGTTGGTGACTGAGACCTGCTTTCTGTGTCACGCTCTGCAGCAGAGGCAGGTGGTGGCAGCAGCTGGAGTGGAAGGGTGGTTTCAGAACAGGTCTGTGACAGGTAACTTTACTTATGTTCAGGTTTCTGTGATGACTTTTTGTGAAAAAACACTTTAAACGTTTTTATCTTCCATTGTAATGAGTTGAGCAGCCACATATGTTTACATACAAGTTTTGGGTTTTTTTCTTTACCTTTACACTATTAGAATGTTAAAATAAGGCAAGATCCAGGGTTTCAGGTGCACAGTATGAACAATATCAATCATTTATTGTACTGATAGGCAGATTCAGTGTTCCTCCACTTAACACACACAATTGTATTTCACATTGCATAGAGAAAAGAGGAGAACAAGCAGAAGTTAAATCACTGTGCATGCAGTGGGAGTAAAGCGGTGACAATGAGCTAGCTTAATCTTTTGTTGTTTTTTTTTTTTATTTGAGGGGGAAGGGGGTTCAGCAAGACCCATCTGGCACCATCTACTCCTTAACTTCCCAAGGCTCAGACTAGAGAGATCCCAAGGCCATTAGGCCATTCCTAAAATGGCATTTAGTTGCCTGAGTTCACCTGAAGAATTCAAAGATTCATTTCAGTGGGAATTCAGTGACAATAATCTTCAAGAATCTGAGCCTCGTTGTTTGAGACACGTTTCAAATAAAATGCATTTGCTTCTGCTTACGTAAGACACAGAGATGCATCTGAGAAGTTGTATATAGCTCTTCTGCTAACCTGGAATTGCTTCTGAAACAGTTGTACGTGGAAGCAACGTAGATTTTTTGGCTTTAAGACACAGCCCAATTTCCTTCCGACACCAGTACATACTGGGAGCAATGGCCTGGACATTAGTGGAGTTGCCTGGCATAAAACCAGTGTAAAGTAAAAAGGGAGCCAAGCCAAAAAAATAAAGATGCAAGAAGACAAGGCTGTTTCCATAGTATGGTTCCCATTTTAAAAATACCTCTCAAGCATAATAAAAAGCTGAGTCCATGTAAACTAAATTACTAGATTGGTATAAAATCTGTACTAGACCTTTTGTTTCATTTAGTGTTAAATTTTAATTTAACTGTTATAGATTAGTAATTCAGTGTAAGATCTGAGGAGGCACATGGTTTTTAAATAGTTGTTTTGTCCCTTACATGGTACAGAAAAAAAATCCAGGAGATAGACAAAGTAGACACCAACAATCTTAGGTTATTAAATTTAATTATAGATTACACAGAATATGATGTAAAAACAGCAATTTACTAGAATAGTTATAACCTGCAAAATGTGAAAATAGTTTAGAAAATGGATTGTCATATTCTCTGACACAGCAATAGTCATGAAAGGTACACTTATAATATCATATGTTAATCTGTGTATTAACTATACTACCTGTCATTTAGCCAGGATTCCAAGACAGATTAAAGGCATTTATTTCTGAAGTGCCTGTGTTTAAATTCAGTAAAGTTAAACAGCTAGATTGAAAACACTACATTTTTGTCAGCTACTGCGTGGAGATCTATCCCGGATAAATGCTTTGTCTATATGCTATGAGTTCATAATGAGAAGAGTAATTGAAAAACTGCAGAGAGCACAGACCTGTAAGTGGGCGGTTTGACAACTGAAAATATTTCCTAGTGCCTTGTTAATTTTTGGAAATCAGGCATGCCAGCATCTCTTTCCTGTTTCAGACCTAGATCATGTTTCATCTGAATTCATATTTTGCATTTAAAAAACCCACGCTTGTAACGGGGAAAGATATCTGTAGACCTTTTTGTTACGTCGTTCAACAAGAAATGTTGCAAGTGTCAAAGGATATGATGACCACAGCAATGTCAGCAGGTTTAATTTTTTTCCCAGCTGTGTTTATGAAAGCAAAACCAAAACCAACCCCGACATATTTTAGTTTCTTTTTGAATATACAGACTGGCCCAAACATAAACAATCTCTTTATCAATCTTATTGTTACAAAAACTGTACATTACAAACAGTATAGAAACAAACTGAAAGGAATGTGCCACACATCCTGGCTAATTTTCTATATGCAGTTTAAAAATACAGCCTACTCCCTTATAGTGCACAGTTATTGTGTAGATGAGTACATCACTAGTTAAGTGGACATGATAGAAGAGTTCTAGTTTTCCTCAGCACAGAGAATAAGAGCCAGTTCTGCTCGGTAAAGCTTTCCTCCATCAGACAAGGCCATGATGCTTTTCTTGTATGTCGCAAGGTTGTTAATGTCTAATTCCTATTTAAAGAACAGATAATGCTTTACCAGCATGAACAAGTTTGCTTCCAAGGCAGAAAATGACAAAAAAAAAAAAAAGGGGGGGGATATTCTCAGACTGACTGTCTGACAGTAATACATTATAAATATTGCTTATGCATTTGTGTGTTATCCATCTTATAGCCATGTTAAATAGCTGATAGCTATAGATGTCTCAGAAGCAAGATTTAAAGAGTGTTGCTATACAATCACAACTCCCCTAGTTCAGAATTTACAAAGTTGTGACTTCTGCCGAGAATTTTACGTGTACTTTGACTTCAGGAATTACGACTTAGAAGCTCTATATTTATCTTAATAGGGTGGATTAACATGTCCTTAAAATCCACATTAAATCTAATCTCCAAAAGGCCTTTAGGATTACCTTTTTGTTCTTCTCACAGAGATCCTTCAGTAGTGCATCAAGTTCATTTTCATCTATATAGCCATTACCATCCTGAAAAATAACATTAAAGATAATTTTAAACATTTATTTTTCATTTCAGAGGTTGTGGCTAATTTTCCACAAACTCAGAAAATAAATGCCATCAGACTACACAATTAAAAAGGTTTTTGAAAGACTTACTTGATCATACATCTCAAAGGCTTTATTGAATTCTTTTGCACACATTTTGACACCCTAAATGCCAAAAGGAAAACACATCCGTTAATTACACCAGTTATGTATGATGGTAACAAGTTACCTTAAGAATGTGAATATTCATACCTGAAATTTAATAAGAAAATTTTCCTGCACTGGGAGTAGCCTTTGGAGAGGAAAAAGAAAGGTCAAAATATTTAACTCCTTCCGTAACAGTGCTTGGTACATGATACTTGTTATGCAAAGAGTCAGAAGACATACCTGGCCAGTTCAGTAAGCTCCAACTTCCCATCATTGTTTGCATCAAACATCCTAAGCTGAAAGAACATATAATTCTACATTACTAATCAAAATTAATCAACATAATGAAGTAAACACTTCTTTGGAAAACTTAAATTCAATGAAATATAGCCTTTACTTCATGCCGAAATTATGGCTCCAGGTTTTAATCTTCACATTTGCTGTGTAATGCATTTATTTAAAGTACTGATGAAGTAATTTATAGTGATTGATTCTACTGCAAAAGCCTCATAAGAAGCCAGACGAGCAATTCTGATTAACCTACTCTAAGGTTGGTCTTAACCAGCCTGCAGGGATGAATGTTCCGTATGAAAAATGCTCATGTAGTTAATTATAAATGAGAGGAGTCTTGACGTGATAACATTTTACTTTTGACTTCATGTCATGATTTGATAATAGCATCATTATTGTCTATTCTTAAAGGTGAAACAACAGATGGGTAAAGTGCAATAGAATCCCAGGCATTAAATTGCATAGTCAGAAGATAATAGACGTTTAATTCAATTAACTGCTAGGTCTAAATATTTAAGTAAAGATCACATTCTGTTTCTGTGATATATTTCAAGGAAAGAGTGAACAGATGCTATAGATGATCTCATTTTGTTGATGGTATGAAAACGGGAAATTAAATCTCTCCAAATAATCATAATTAAATTATAAGAATAAGTATATTAATGTAATTGGACAAAACAAGTAAATGCTATTTCTGATCATTTTTAATCACCCTATTGTGTTAAAGTGTGTTCCTTTGAGGCCTTGAAAAGATGAGCCTCTGCTGCTTGAGAAGCACAAACAGTTTATACTGGTTATTAGAAGCAGATGGAGATAGTGCACTTGCGTGGGACTTCCTCTCCCAGTTTTTACATCTGTATAGTTCTATTTTTCTACTTTCAAGTATTATTTTGCCTGTGCTGTATAAAAGAGTCACAAAAGCAGCAAACATTGTTAGGCATTGTACTGAAAACACCACCACCCACACTCCATCCCATCTCTTTCAATCACAGTAATTTTAGAAGTAATTTTTAGATAAGAGGAAAAACGACATCCTGTGCTGAGAAAAGTGTATATCCTTTTAAAGACAGAATTAATGCCATGAAAAAAGACTTAATTTCACTTGGTTAATACATGATAAATGGCAAAGGAGACCAGAAGAGACGCCAATTCTATAAACATTTATTTCTGCACAACACCTTGGTTCCTTTGAACGCTTCCTTTCCTTGCATAAAAGCATCTGCCTTGCATGCATTTTCCATGAAAGGAGATTTGCATTTGGGGGAGGTACGCAGTGCCAGCTGTGAAGTCAACATACTTTGTATTTTGATGGGTCGTTAGTGCCTGGCTGTGCCTGCCTGCAGCTGCTCAGGACCGTATGTTTTCTAGTAGTCTTTTCTAGTTTCTGAGGAGATTATGGGAGAGCCAGCCTTATTTATTTTTTTTTCTTATTGCTGTTAATTCTTTGTCATTGGATCTCTCTGCAGAGGCCAGAATGTAGAGCATGCTTTAAGATGAAGGTCAAAACGCTCCCTGAATGAAAAGGATATGTCTTATTTTCACCAGTGAATAAACAGTGACAATTCTAGGTAAATGGTTTATACTGGTACAACAAACCAGCAGGCTTTTTCCGGGAAAACCACAAGTTTTGATCAGCCATTCTCAGACCAGTTTGAGGACTAGTGTGTTTACTTGGCACATTTTTGATTGCTAAAAATATTTTAGGATGAAACCAAGCTAGCAAAACAAAAAATGTAGTGTTACACATTTCCTGAAGACAAGGATTCTGAGCCTTTTTTTTCTTGAAATGTCCACTCAGAAGCCCATACTGGTCCTTACCATGGAGCACCATAGCAGTGGGATGGAAGGAGTGCCCCAAGGACAGGCTGAATTAAGGCCAGGGAAACGACAGCTTTGTTCTGGTGTTTTATCTGAAACATCGATTTCTCCTTCTTGAAGAGAGGGAGAAGGAAAGAGTGAGATGCTTGTAAATCTGGTAAGAAGCCACCATGTGATGGCTTGATGGCTTTTAAGACAAGAGGCAGACACTGCAGCACTGTAAGAAGGCAAAACGTAGAAAGTAAACCCAAATTAATTTGATCTAAATGTAATAATGTATTAATGACAGGTACAGTTTTTCTCTTGTGAACTTAAGCTTTGCAACTAATGGCACAAGGAAGCAGAATGGGAAAATTCTATGGTTTGGTCTATCTAATATCATTTAAGTGCCAAGAAGATTCAAAATTCCTGACCGTTTTTTTTCAAGCAGCACTGAAAACTTCCCATCAAAACTCTGTAGCTGCAGAAGTACTTGCAAGGCTAGATGCCTTGGTCATCTACCTGTTGCAATGACATAGTTAGCCTGATTAGGACCTGGTGGACTCCAAGTCGTTTGGAGCCTTCCAGCAACTAAAGATAAATTGAGTTGGATTAATCCAGTCTTGATGAAATAATGTCTGTAAATAATCTTACCATTATTTCTGTGTATTCTGTTAGCTTTGAGTCTTCAATCTGCTTATTTGCTTTCTGTAATAAATCTTTCAAGAAACTCTGTTAAAATAAATAGAAAAATAATAGGTCATTTTTTATTTACGGTATAAAATGCTTGACATGCTAACTTCAGATTAAAGTAACGGGAAATACTATTTTACTCTCACTTTAGTATTTACTGCTGAAGTTCCAAGTAAGTATGAAAAGCAGTAATTAACAGCTAAGAATATAACAGTTTCTTTTGATCAATTCAAGTATATTGCCGTTTTATTTGGAAAAAGTGACTCATAAAACTTTCTGCATTGTATGCCATTTGTTGTATTGTGATTTTGGAAAAAATGGTTTGGCTTTCAAGTGTACTGCTTCCTAATCAGCTCTATCAGTAAACTAAACTAATTAACCTTGAGTCTCCTTGAAAACGAGGATGCCTAATCACTTCTTGCAACATAGGTACAATTTTACAGAAAAGATCAATGATTAATCAAGTTTTCTTCTTGCCTGTGGCAGTACCTGATGCTAGAAGTGAACGTTAAGCTACATTGCTCCTTTCTACCTTCTATTTTAAATGTGTGCAGCCAGTTTCATTGCATTTTATTGAATGAGAATTTGATATACTGTCACAGGACTTGAAACATCAGCCATTATTACTTTAAAAAATGAGATTGTTTCCACCTATTCAGTGGTTTAAATTTCTGTACTAGCTCTGTGACATTAAAAAAGAAAGATATCAATTTACTTAACAAGGGTGTTACAAGAACTGAGATGTCTGTATGCCTGTCAGTGCTCAATGAAGTACCTAATTAGTGTCATCAGTTGGAGTGTCATTATCTTTGTGGAATCTTGGCCCACATTTCAAGATATAAAATGGGGTAGCTTGTAAGAAAATCTATTTGTACATAGATGACTTTCTTGAGCTTGAATGCAACCATGTCAACAGTCACACGACTAATACCCACTGTAGTTCTTCTAGTTTTGCCCCCTCCATCCATGCTGGAGGGCCTTCCTGGTGGTGTGTATACAAAGAGCATGGCTGAAATGTTGTAAATGGACATTATGGAGACATGTTTGATCTTGTGTGCTTTGGTGGAAAATAGAACTGGAAAGGACATTGAATGGCTATCCAGTCTGTCTCCATGTCTCAAGAAAGGATCATCTGTATCTAAACTTCCTGAGTTACTGTCTGATCTGAGCTATTGCCAAACCTTTCCTAAATACAGGCCGTGATGGAGAGTCTGCCTCCCCCTTAGACAACATATTCGACCGCTGTTTCTATTGTTAGAAAGTATTCCTGATTTCCAGCTTTAATTTCTCTTACAACATTTTGAGTGGGTGTACTCCTCACATAGCAAATACTTAAAATGTTTGGGCTTGTCAAGAAATACTGATCTACAAGTAAAACTGGATATTTATGTCTTATGTTCAATATGTTAAGATGGCCTGTTTTTCTGAGATGGACAAAATTTCACAGCACAAGAGAGAAGGGACCACTAGGGATGCAGTTTAAACGTCTTTATTCTTCAGCTGGTCCTCAATCAGCCCTGCCTTTTTAGGTTTACTTTAAATTATAGCAGCTGGCAACAGTCCTTAAGGCATTGTCTAACAGCTGGAGAGTTCTCAAGTGCTACATGCATGGCCTCTCCTGATCCTGCAGACTTTAGGTACACTGACTGGCTGTGACCAGCCAGCAGACTAAGCTCATCTGCCTGAGGGGTACCTTCAGGTAGGATCCTCAGCAATGTCACACAGATACCAAACTCAAAGAGGAAGAGAAAAGGAAAAAAGGTGTGAATTGTCTGATGTAGATTCCTCCTCTGAACAGAAGAACTGTAAGGGTTTCAGACAGTTTGATCTCCCAGAGCTTTAGTTAATAAAGCTTATTTAGTTCTTTAGCACATATATGGGCAAAATAGTCTAAAAGAGATGGATAAACACTGCTAGGTCTTTCTCTAGGAATTGTTTTGATTCTTCTGAATTAAAAGCTACAGTAATGTATCAAATGCAGTTGAACTGTGGAAAAAAGCACCTTTCTAGTCAGAAGGTCTTGCATATGAGCATCTCCTCTGAGGAAAGGCTGGGAGAGCTGGGACTGTTCAGCCTGAAGAAGACGAGGCTTGGGGCACCTCGTCAATGTATATAAATACTTCAGGAGAGTGTGCAAAGTGGATGGAGCCAGGCTGGTGCCCAGTGACAGGTCCAGAGACAGTGGGAACAAACTTGAAACACAGGAGGTTCCCTCTGAACATCAGGAAACACATTTTCACTGTGAGGGTGACCAGGCACTGGCACAGGTTGTCTGGGAATGTTGTGAGTCTTCATCCTTGGAGATATTCAAAAGCCCTGTGGATATTGTTTTGGGCAACTGGCTTTAGGTGGCCCTGCTTGACCAGGGGGGTTGGACAAGATGTCCTCCAGAGGTCCCTGCCAACCACTCTGTGATTCTGTGACTGTAATTCAAGATCTACAAATTGCTGTTAGTTTTATGACTAGAGAGGTAAATCATTGCAGATTTAAGGTGTTTTAAATCTTCAGGGCTGAGATGGCTAATTGAATTATCTCAATTCTGTTCTTATTTGTGCATATTAAAGCTGACACCAAAATCCCACCAATTTAACCAAGCAGGGGGAACAGAGTTCTATTTGTGTTAGCCTAACAGTATTACAGTGGAAACGAGGATTACATTATACTTGAGAGAGCACGATCTGTCCAGCAGCATAGTGGTTGATGGTAGTGATGTCCTTAGGGGAAAAAAAAAGAATAAAGAAAAAAGAAAAAAACAGCTCTCCTCCCTAATATACCAAAAAAAAGAACAGCATAGCTTTCACAGGCCTATCTTGCTTTCTTAATCTTTCTTATTTCTAAGTTACAGTACCTGCAATGCTGAGTCACTTGAGACAAACATTGATCTGAATTAAAACATGTTTTAAAAAACATTGATCAGATTAGAGTTTCAGTTTAAATAATTTACTGGTGATAAAAACATCAGCAAATCACATTGCTTTTCGGTCATGTTTGAAATGCAAAAACATGCATTTGGTGGGTATCTGAAGAAACAGATAGCAGCACAGGCTGTCATCCAATGCCTGCTCTCATCTTGTGCCTACTCATAAATATCAGCTTACCTTGAGTTCCTCAGAATCAATGAAGCCACTGTGGTCGCTGTCGTATTTTCTCCATGTCTGCAATCAGAACGTGAATGCATTAATGATATATTTATGGCAAGCAGGTCTTGGATAATTTTACAAAAGGTGACTTTTCCTACTGTACCTGCATGAAGTCTTCACTTGACTTTAGCTGCTGGCATCTGAAGAACAACAGGAAATTCTCTTCCGTCGGTAATATCTGAGCAAGCTGTAACAGAATTTAAGAAAGATTAAATTTTGATTATTCATTAGGCCAGCTGAGCCTGGAAAAGAGCATGAAGCTTTTTAAAAGACTGTGAGATTCTTTGTGCTTATACTGCCTTATTGTGGCCCCATAGGCAGCTTCATCCTCTTAGCTCAAATGTTTGGAAGATGCCTCTGAAAGGCTTCTGGCTTGCGGCTTTGCCATATTCATCAAGGTCAAACAGAGTTTAGTTCTGAGAGAAGGGAGTGAGACATCACTTTCCCTAAGGGGTAGCTGGGGAAAAAGGGGAAAAATTCACCCGTGCAGTTAGGTTCTATGGTGAGAGCCTTGCAATTGGCACAAAGAGAAAGCGTAATGCGGGGATGTTCAGAGGGTAAGTGTGAAGGACCACGAATTAAGAAGATCCTGTGGCAGATACTGAGGAACAAGTGAGAGGAACACTGACATGAAGAACAACACATGTAAGGTAAACAGAAAAATATATGGAAAAGCCAGGAGTAAAAAAAACAAGTGGGGAGGGTGAGGGGATGGCAAACAGTCATCATCTGTCAGGCACAGAGATGTGTTCAAGAAGAGCTATAAATACCAGAAAGAAATCAAAAGGGCTTTTAGCCCTACAAAGTCAGGCGTGGTTCTTCCAGTGCCTCTGCTCTACAAAAGGCTTTTTTAAAATCAGACATTATTGTACTGATTATTGAAAATGTTCATTTACTATAACTCAATTTTGGCAAGTGACAAATGTAGAAGATGGAGAGTATGCTGTATAATTTAATGTAAAATCATGACTTGTTTTTAACAAAAGCCCAATATTTTTTTCTGTCCTCAAAATGTATGAAATGTGTTTTGATTAAAGAAAAATTTTTACTTGAAGAATAGGCCAGCTGTGCTTACTAGGATGAGAAAATGGAGAAGGATGGATTTCTTAGCTGCATTCTTTCACGAAAAATGAGATCTGCAGACTTCCTGGAGCCCCATCTTAAAATTTTGATCCAAATTTTTGTTTCTCTGCATTCAGTTCACACCCTTACATCCCTCATTCTGTCTATTTCAATGTTATTGCCTAATTGCTCAGGCTTTTTACTTGGGTTCCAGCAGTGCTGTAGGTGAGTTCAGCTCTCCCTCTCACCCTACAGGCACAAGAGTGTGGAGACAGATCTCTTGTTTCTCTAAAATTACCAGTGCAAGGAATCAGTTATATTCTTTAAGTGTTTGTACAACTGAAAAGACACATCAAGGCACGCTCCTTATAGAAATGGTGCAGCTGATGGCAGGCTGTTGGGCCCATCAGAGCACTCCAAGTGCCTTTGCTAAATGGCTGAGCACCAAACCCAACCAACTTAAACAATATGGGTTTGTCAGCAGCTTTCAAAACCAACTCAGTTATAAATAGCATATACACATTTGAGTAAGTACATGTTCATATGTACGCAATAGTTAAAAGTGTGTAACTTAGTACCGATTTATGGAAAAATTTATTTATTGCTCCCACAACAGGGGAGTTACGATTTTTAGAGTACATTCCTACTCAACAACAAATGTTGAATGGAAGAACTGATTATAATAATAAGCAGAGTCTGGAGGAAGAGGCTAATTATGACAATGGGAAAGGGTTTACACGTGTGGAAATGACAAATAAGGTGTCATTCATGGGCTCTCTGTAACTGGTGAATTTTTCAAGGACACTGTAAAATAGTACAAGGTACAAGGGTAAATGTAAAATAGTAACTTTCCAAAGAATTATTAACAGCTTACTAGCAGTACCAAACTGTATTAGAGGTACAGAACCTATTACCTCTGGAAGAAAATTAGCCTATTTTAAGCTATACCTCTCACCCTTTGTAAATCCCCAGGGCAAGCACAGGCTTTTACGTTACAAAGATGTAGTAGCTCAATATCCAATATTAGCTCAGACTAATGCCAAAAATTGTGTTTTGAGATTTCTTTCTTTCGTATCCTTTAGCGTAATAGAAATAATATCGCTAAAGGGAAGCCCAGTTCTCCAAGCGTATGCATCGAATAGCATTACACTGCTTTTTGTGGAAAACTCTGCATCATTAAGGGATGAGGAGATTGTGTCAAAACTCAATCAGCTTCCAAGTCCCAGTTATAGCACCACAGAGGAAAGATGGAAACCTGGTGCAATTTCTAATGACTTCTTTGTGAAAGTAAGTATAGGGGGACCCTGTGACCCATGTTTGAAGAAGAGTGCAGACCGCTGCAAGTTCATCTGTGGCAGCAGTAGTGGTTCAGTGAGTGTTTCCATGAGCTATGCTGCTTTTATGAGGAAGGTTGGCTGTTTCTGCATTGGGAGTTATAGAGGACAACCACAAAGCCAGAGACTGGCTTGACTCCTCTCTGTTCAGTTGCAGGCCGAGATACCTCTTTATAGGTTACCTAGTGAAAAAAATACTCCCAGTACTCAAAACAATATCAGAACTATTTTCTAGAAATCACTCTGTAATGAAATCTGTTTCTATTTAATGCTATTTAAAATTCCTTTCACCTAATACAGTGAATTTTCTTTTTAAAATCCTGCAATAGAGAATGGGAGTACAAAGAATATTTTAGGCTAATAAGTAGTTATTTTTACAGCAGCAGTGAGCTTCAAATAATTTGAATGTGGAATTACTGCAGTCCTGAGTTTCAAAACCTTGGGTTTCATATCCACGTTTCAGTGAACCATTTGCCTGAATGAGTACAAAAGATGAATTACAGGTGCCTTACACAACGACAAGCAAGTGGACAGGTCAGACTGAGCCTTTAGCTGGAGTGCACTGGATAAAAGCTAGTGAACTAACTGCAGTGTGTTTGCAAAGACAGAATCGACAATCTGAGCTGAAAATCCGCTCCTTCCTCTGTGAAGCCACCCAGGGCTCCTCTTTGTCTCAGTCAACAGATCTTTCCTGTAAACTCATTATTTGCAAGGACATTTTCCGTCAGATGCTGAGGTATTCATTATGATGGCTGGGAGTCTGAATGGTTTTACGTTAAGGTTTTTTTTAAACAATATTCATACACTTTTTCAGAAAAAAACTATTTTATGTACTATGTAAATGGGAACAATCTGGAATTACTGGACATTTTTGTTTATAAGGAAGGAGAATCAAATTCAAATATCAACTGCATGTACAACATGTTTTATCTGAGTCCCATCAGCACTTTCAAAATGAAGCTCCGTGCTGATGTAAGTGAAATAAAATATAGCTATTTGATTAGGAGACTGCTATATTAAGGGAGAAAGTCCCTTCAGTCACTGAACTGAGTACTGTCACCATTCAGTGGCTTCCGTGGATGCTGAGCATGCTTGGCACCTCACTGGGTGTGGTGAGCACCGTACCATATCAGGCCCTCTTGAGTTTTCTCACCTTTAACCATTAAGTCAATAACAGAATCAGAAACAGAATTTGAAAGGTAAAACTTCCAGTTATCTTTTCTAAGTGAGGAAGCCCAGTCTTTTTCAGCCACTGTCTATACATTTTTCTTGCATCCCAGTGCTTGCTATTACACATATTTAAAAATAATAAATTAAATAGGATTCTTCAATACCAAATGAAGAAGCATTTTTTAGTCCCAAACCAAACAGTCTGTTAGTCCAAATAAACACTTAATTCTTTTTAAAACGCAGAACTATTTGATCAGTGCTACATATTGTCAAAAGGTGCATTTTTAAAATCAGTTATAGCTGCAAGTGAAACACACTGCTCATATTTCGATTGTAGTTTTGTCATCATTACATATGCATTTAAACAAGTATATGCAATTCAGACACATGACAGAGGAGAAAAGATGCCCTAAAATGATTTATTGTATCAACGGTAATACTTCCTATTGACTTTTACAGATTCTGTGCAGTCCTCTATTTTAAAATTTGCTACTGACTGAAAGTTGGTCACTGTAGAAATTTTGCAGACCTGGCTTGTTTCCAGTTGTTTCTTAATTATCTCTCTAGGTCACTTCTCTTATTATCAGAAAAAAAAAAAATAATAGCATTTAATAATAAAACTGCAGTCTCACTGCACTCAGAGTGACATAAATGAGTTGTAGATTTAAGCTTGAAAAAGTGGCTTCTCCAGCTGTAACCTAGCAAACTTTTTTGACTTGCAGCATTGAAGAGTGAAAGCGAGAGAAAACACAGTGGTTCCCCCCTTCCTAGCAAGTTTCCTAAATTACACAATTGTTGAGCAGCTGTAGGTGCAGAAGGAGTTGGTTATTTTTACGTTCTTTAGAAAAGTGGGAGTAAGGAACAGGGGAATTTTCTGCCTGAAGTTCTGTTAAAGTTCAAGAAAGGAATTAATAAGAAATCCTGATCTTTCACAAACTGGATCACAACTACCATTAACATTTAAATGTTCACTTATATGTTATACTCACTATAGGGGTTGTGACAGAGCATTACTTCAAAATCATATGTAGAAATAAATCACATTACCTTTCACAAACTAAATTTCTAAAATAGAGCTCTTTTCTGCTTTCCAGGAAAACTCTATCACTGTTGGTGCTTATTATACTGAACAAAGGGTGCACAGAGTTAAATGAAGTCTAGTGAAATGTCTGGAGAGGGGTAAGGAATACCTTCTTTTTGTTAATGAAAAAATTTCTTTAATGAAAAAAATACTAAAGATTTTAAGACAGCAGAAGAAATTTTCTGTGAAATTGAAAAATCCAAAATATTTACATATCATGTTTACATTGTTTTGTGCTAAATGTATTTTCTACAACATGTCAGTCTTTTGTTATAAAGTAACTGTCTTACCTCAACTATTCCTATTTTTCCATCAGCAGTCTTTCCATATTGGTCCACAAAAGCTTTCATTTCAGGTGTTAAATCCTACAAAGTCACAATGAGAGAATCATTACTTAAAGATCCAGAGGAACATACGTAAATTTACTTGAATATTCTATTAGTCGCCAAATAATATACTACATTTAATGAAGTGCTCACACTTATTGCAGCTAGATTCCTCAAGTTTAAATGAAACAGTATTTTTTTAACATGAATAATGTAATTGTGATAAATTTTACTTCCTGAGGCATTACATTATAGTCAGTGTGAATGATTGGCTTCTAAATACTTAGAACTCTTATTTTAGTTTACAGAATGAAAAAAATTTTGAAGACAGATGTGTTGAAAGATGTGTATAACAGCTCCTTTGTTTAAGAGGATGACGGTGAAGTTCATAGGCAATTATTAGTCAATTTTCTCATTTTTCATTTTTAAATTAGCAACTTGAAGGCAGTACAAAATCTTTCAAAATAAGAACATTTCAGTATAATATAGCTGAACACCAAAATAGCCTTTCCACATTTTTGAGTGGATTTTTCCTCAACAATGGATGCTATTTTAGCCCTGAAAGAGCTCATCACGATACATTTTTCACTGTTTAGTATTTGATTATCATAGAAACAGAGTCAAAATGTCACTGCTGAAATGTAGAGGGGAGGATTTAGGAGGGAGAAAACTTTGAGCAGTACCTTAAATCTGGCAAAGTAAAGCCAGCATAATTGTTCTTCATATAAATTATGCTCCCTACTGTACGTCTGTTCTCTAAAGGCTGTCCCTGCTCTAGGCTACGGCAAAGGTGCCAGCTTTGGGGTGAATATCTAAGTATTTAGTTTTGCACTTCAACTTACCTTGCCTTGCTTTGATATGAGCTGCCATCAGCCTTCGATACTGATCAAACTTTTAACTTTCTCTGTATTTCTTACAGGTGTGAGTTAATAAAACGGTGCAGGAAGAATCAGGACTACAGTTATATTAAAACAATGGACAACACTATGTTTATAGATGGAGATACAGCAGTCTGGAAATTAGAAGTTTAGTTGCTATAATAGATCTGATTATATGGGACCTAAGGGATCCATTCTCTCGCTGGAGGCCCAGGGAATCTCAGCTGTACAAAGTCCATTGTAGTTTGTCCCAAATTTCAACTACCAAAGCTAACTAAAATGTCAGTTCTTTGTAGCTGATACAAGCATGGCCTAGTATCCTATTTCTGTCAAAGTCATCCATGGCAGGTTAGTAATTAAGCCATGGCTTTAATTAGAGATGTGGTTATTAATACAATGCACTTCAATGTCACCTTTCATCTAATGATCCCAAAGTGCAGACAAGTTTGCTTAGCAGATAGAATGGAGAATTTAGACACCTGGATTTTAATTAGTCCTGGTTAAATATTTTACTAATCTTTCCAACAGCAGCTCTGCAGTGCCAGACAATGTCCAGCCATTGAAGGAGGCACAGCTAATTACAGGTTAAAGGAAACAGGATGTTTGTCCTATAGTACATTATTCAGAAAGGGTTGTGAGGGTTTTTTTGTATTTATTTCACCTGCTTTTGAGCTGCTTGATAAGTTATTCAAGTTATGTTATTCAAATAAATGTTTTTAGTCAAGAAAACTTGCATAAATTTAACCACGTCTGCTCCTAAACTTGATACAGATGCAGTGCTCAGTGATAGAAATTAAGAAACTAACCCTTCACACCTCAGTCTCCCCTTTAAAAATTTAAGACACTTGTCCAGCCAAGTGTAGCTGTAGAAAACCAGCTTTTTTTGATATGATTTGAAAACGTAAGGATAGATGACACTACAGAAACACCTACATGACCCTATTCATAAACATCTATTAAATCACATTTTTCTGTGGAGATATATTGTAATCATCTCTATATGCAGAGAAAGTGAGCAACAGATGTGGAATAGCTCAGCCAAGATCCACCTATTGACCCTTAATCAACCTCCATGTTAGTCACTTACACCCCACAGTTTCTTTTGGCAATTGGCATATAATAGAGAAAGTATTGCATGAACATGGGGCGCAGTAAATGGAAGCTATGTTTATATACTTATATCGCTTTTATCTTTAGAAAAGAGGCAGTTCTTTCAACATGCCTGAAGGTATATCAGATCAATTCAGTGTCTACCATAATGCATGAAACAAAAAGACAGTGTTACCGCAGAAAAGCCCAAGCCCTAAACCCTCCAAGTACAAATCCACCCTTTGGGGCTAGCATGAATCAGGCTGCATGCTACTGCTCCGTCTGAGAAAAAGCAACTGTGAAAGTATGGGCTTACTGAGTAGATTAATAAAACGATTAGAATTAAAACATAATTAGAACGGTTCTGTAGTTGGGAAGAATATTGGGAAATGTTAAACCATCCTATTGGATGACAGAATCGATGTAATTCTTTAATACATATGGCATGACTGATGTAAAATCCAGCTATGAAGAATGCATAATTGAATATTTCAAAAATAGTGAGCAGGAGAGTGACCTGAAATGCAGAAGCTAATGATGACAAAGAAGCTTTGGGGTGTTAAAAGAAGGACAGCGAGGAAATGACATATAACCTATACTAGCTTCTCAATGTGTCCCTTCTGGCAAAAAAAAGACATTCAAAGCTACTGAATTAGCATCCCGTGAGACAAGGCATGAACTAATGAGATGCTTGTTTGGCAAATGAGCCTTCAAATCCAAGAATCAGCTTTGATTTGACACCTTAGATGACATATATCCATGCCTCAGAGCCAACAGACCAAGTAGTGAATTTCATGTTGCAACTGTAGATAGCTCTTTTCAGCAGAATACTCCAAAGATAGGTTTGAATCAGAAAAATGGGAAAACAAAACTTAATTAAACACCTGAACATTTTAAAATGATGTGTGAGATACAGTCAGAGGTTATTTTAAAAAAGGGCATAAATTATGAAATTTGTAGCAGATAAGAATAATCCTGCAAGGCTTTTCTGTGTTACTTTGAGCAGGCTCTGTTTTAAGAAGAGATGCCCACTTGCTTTGAGAGAGAAAAGAATCTGATCTTAAAACAATAAATATTTTTTTCATTGAGCTTCTAATTATTTTTTTAACTACTGAATAATATATCAGCATTTCTACTAAGAATGCCATTCATACTAATACACACAAGCTTTAATATCTTCTTTTTAATGGACATCAGTTTCCTGCACTTCAGTATAGAAGAGAGATTTGTTTTGTTGCAATACTTGAAAGGAATTGAAGTTGTGTTTAACGTTTTCCGTGGGAAAAAAAAATAATTTTTTTTTCCTTCTAAAAACATACTCCTTTCCCAATTTCATGGTTTTTTTGAGTTTGGGTTTGTTTGTTTGTTTGTTTTTAAAGAGTTTAAACTTACACTTATGAAAATGAGTGCCTACACCAACTGCACTAGGAAGAATTAACTGGTACCTGGACTGCAGTAACATCAGAGGCATTGCTGGGAGACAGATTTTCAGATGTGTGAAGTTTGTGCTTATACCATTAATAACAGTATACAATTTTCCACAAAATAAATTAAGATTCTTCTTTTTCTACATGTTATTCTAAAATATACAGCAACTTTAAAGCAAAGTTAATTATTCAAAAGCTATTGCTCAGTTTGAAGGTATTCTTATATGAAGTATTAATCTGTTTCCCCCATGCACTCATGCCATCCAGTTAAATTATAATTTTGTTTTCTGTTACTTCACAAGTCTTTTAGCATAAATTGATTACGTTAGGTTATATATTGGAGTTTGAAGGTAAGTGGCTTGTGTTAAAAACTGATTATTTTGAAGACAATTGTTAAAAAGGTTCACTTCTATTTTAACTCAAATCTTTACATGGAATATTTCTTTCTTTTTTTTCTTTTTCTTTCTTTCTCTCTGTTCTTTCCCCATGGAGGTATAGTTTGGAGGAAATTTATCATCAGTGCTTTAATAACTCATACACAGAACTGTTTTGACAACATTGCCAAAAACTTTACTGTCTCTGAACAATTTAAACCACCAGGATTTGGTACTGGTACTCCTAGTGTGTAACACTGGTGAAGGGCAAGAAGTGGTTAGCAGTCATCTGCAGATCTATTCAGTGACCACCAAGGGGCAGAAATGCATTTCAGCCCATACTGCCCATTAGGTATGAAATTAAGAGTCCAACTAACTTGAAGTGTTGGTTTTTTCTTTCTTTCCTCTCTCTCTCTTTTTTTTTTTTTTTTTTAGCATCAGTGCACATCTGGATCAGGTAAGATTAACTGCAATGGCATAAGGTCCCATCCAAGCCAAAAAGATAACATCCATGCATTTCTTGACTTTTCTTTTTAAGCACTGCCAGAAGGATCAACTTGTAGCCTGCCAAGATGCGAGGGGGGACCTGCCCTCCGGGGAGGTGGACCCTGGCCTCACTTTTCCAAAGCCGGCGGTTTATTTCATTTGCAACCTGCCGCTTTCTAACCGAGCTACTCCCCTTTGCCTGCTGAGCAAGAGAATGAGCCATGGGATGGCAACAGAGGACAGAAGGAAGTGGGGCACCGGAGTTTGCTCAGGAAAACTCTTCTTTCCCGGAGGAGATGGAAAAGTGGGGTGAAACATCAACCTACCAAGCCTGCCTTCTTCCGCGCCTGCTGCAGCTCCTGGATGAAGTTTTGTAGCTCCTTCCCATCCATGTACCCATTGCCTACAACAGAAAGAGTTAGGGGTGCTGTCACTGCCCCCTGCAAACTCCCTTCGCTCTTCGGCGCTGGCAGGGACGCCTCCGAGCCGTCTGCGCCCTCCCGGCGGCGCGGCTCCCTGCGCGCCTCGCCCGGCTCCGGCCCCAGCCCCTGACGACGCCGGGCTGCGCCCCCCGGCTGCGGGGCGGCGGGCGCGGAGCGGGGTGGGGGCCGGGGCCGGGAGCGGTGGGGTCCCCCCCAGCCTCCCGTGGGTCTGTCCCCCGCCGCCCCCCGCGCCCCCGCCGCCCCGGGGGGGCAAGGAGTCACCGTCGGAGTCGTAGTGGTGCCAGATCTCGAAGAACTGGGCGGCCGAGATCTCCACGCCCTGCAGGTGGGTCTCCGCCGTCATGGTGGGGGCGCGGGGCGGCGCGGCGGGGAGCGGCGGGGCGCGGAGGGGCGCTGTCCGCGGTGCTGACTCTGCCCCGCGGCGACGGCTGCGGCGGCTGCGGCGGCTGCGGCGACGGCTCCGACGGCTCCTCCCGCCGCCGCCCCGCCGAGGGCTATTTATGGGGCCGCCCGGACGGGCCCCTCCCCCTGGCGCTGCCCACCCTCCCAGCCGGCCCCGCCGAGGCCTTCCCGCCCTACGCGGGGGGGCCGGGGTCTCCCACCGGCGGCTCCGGGGCTGGGCCAGCCCGGCGGCACCCTGCCCGGGGCACCCCGCCCGGGGCACCCCCCGGCCCCCGCAGCTGAGCCCTCCGGGGACGGGCACCTCTAACCGTGGGCGGGAGCGGGCGTTGGGGGGTGCCGGCTTGAGGCCCCCGAGAGGAGGGGGCAGCGCGGGGTGAGCCAGGAGTTATTGCGGGTCCTTCGCTGGGGGGGAGTGTGCCCATGAGACCTGGGGGAACTGGAGCAAGCACAGTTTCCCAGTTTAGCCATCGGGTTTCCGTCTGGGAAAGGGTCCCGGATGTCAGAGCATGGGCTAGTAGCTCTGCAGGATGTCGTGGTACAAGAAAGCCACATGGGACACCACATAGGGTGCAAGGGGGCCATTTTTCACTGCTCCATCCCCAGGCCAGACCTGCAGACAGCTCTGCGGAGGCTTAACCTTTGAAGCTCTGCACCCCTGTAACCCCGCTATTCCCACTGAGGTACCAGGGGATGCTGAGATATCCATATTGAGACAGCATGGGAACAGGCATGGCACATTTAAATATACTGCCCTAGCAGGTAATTTCATCCCAGCAGATAAGTATGGGAGGCTTCATTAGTGAGCTCATTCTCTCCCAGCGCGGGGGTGTGAGGGACACTTCTGGCTGGACAAGAGTGTTTTTTGGCAGACCAGCTTTGGAAACGCACCCTGCTACAGCAGTGGGTTGGTGGGAGGGGACACAGCAAGTTACCAGAAATCTTCCTTCTGCCATGGGGTAACAGTATTCTAATGATCAAGACCCTTTTGGAATGTCTTATTTTAGTCTTTAGGGCTACCTGGGTACTCTGAAGCACTGAAACTGCCTTTTTCTGGCAACATCTATCCCTCACACGTTACATTGAGTTAGCATGGTTCAGTGGCAAAGATGATCGGCTGACAGGACTTTGCCAAATACTGTAGGTAGTATAGTAAGGATGGGGGATGAGAACAGCTGGGAAACCCCAGAATCTCCTTGTGCTAAGTGATTGACACAAGCAACAGTAGGACAATAATACGTTAAGACTCACATAATAGCATGAGGATAAAAACCCAATGGGATAATGCAGAACAGAAGACAGCGAAATGCCAAGGGAGGTGGATAACCCAGCAGGATGAGAGGTGGATGCTTAGTTAAAGGCTGACATGTCCTGAGAGGGATTTCAGTAGATTGGGTGGCTGAAATCTTGTATGCATTATGGAACAAGATGTGGGCATAGCGATTAAGTAATCATGAGACCTTATACTTGATTCCCTCCATCTTTCCATTCTCCTGTTTCTCCACCTGTTATGTGCAGCTTTCTGTCATTCTGTTGCTGCTGTTTGGCTGTGAGCTCTTCAAGAGATGCATCATATTGGTCGGTGTTTTGGGAGCTGCTGAACAAAACAGCAGCTAAAATGAAAGACACAAGAATCTGATCATTAATCCCTTCACTTCAAAATATTTGTATTGGTGGAAAATGTTCAGAATAGTTTTACAGCCACAAATGCCATTATACACTTGCAAAAGGACTGAAGGAATTTTAAATAATTTCTTACGATCAGACTTTGTGTTTCACCATGTACAAAATAAATGAAAAACCACGACTGAGTCAGTTTCCCCTCTAGGAACTGTTTTTCACGCATCGCTTTCTCAGGGTAGTACACTTCAATGCGAGCCATATCCTGAAACTCCTGTAATCTGTCTACATCTTGTTTTAAAAATAAAAATTGGAAACTAATGCATTTCCATACATAGCAATGATGACAAGAAAAAAGAGGCTTCATGAGGCTTATTTTTATAAGGAGCAGGGACATCACAGAGCTCTGGCCTTCACAAGCAGAAGCACAGTGAACTGAGCCTGGGATTATCCTTTGTACTTGGAAAAGACAATGGGGTACCAGTGACGCAAGGACAGTGGAAGGAGACAAAGGTGAAACTGGCATTTCCATCATTTTTAGATAGAAGAGGTCTGTGCTAGTGAGGCAACTTCTTATATTTGCCAAGTGTATTGAATTACTCCATCCAATGCAGAATTTCAGCTTCCAGCCAGGCTGCATGAGTGGAAACTGAGTACCGAACCTGTTTCAACAGTCCTGTGACTTGCATCTTAGGCTGATTTGCTCCTTGCTGCATACCGCTTTCCAATGGCACATCAAATCTTGTGCCTGTTACTTTTCCCTGACCCAGAAGTCTGTAGCTGAATGGGAGAGAAGAATTCAGAGCTGTTTGGAGCCAGCCCAACCTTGCTCATCTAACTGCTCAGACTTTTAAATGAACAGGAGCTGCAATGTTTACATCTTCAAAAATTCTCCAAATAAAATATTTTACATAGGTCGTATGTGGCCAGGAGGGTTTGAAAGAAGAACTTTCAAAATATGCTGCCTCTCACCTCCAGGAACATATATAATTGTAAGGATACCTGGACGCACTGACCTCTCATTATGCTAGCATCTACAAAATCACTAATGTCTACAGAGCATTTATGCATCTTTGTGCCTTCTTTGTAAAACAGTGTATCAAGGTGAGTGGGTTTGTATGTTCTCCCTGCTGCACTTGAAGTGATCCTGCACAGGCATAAAAGTAGCAGACATTTCCATGCAAAAATAATCACTTATATAACTAACTGCACACCATATTTTCATGATTAATGAATTACCAAGCCAGCATTCATATTTAATCCCACTGGACTCCGCTTCTTATGCAAAACTAAATCAGAAACTGGTCATTTCAATTCCAAGAAGCTATTAATTTCCATTGAAAGAGGAAGCACTGGAAAAAGATTTCAAAATGCAGATATATACAGGATGTGATCCATAACTCAATGAAGTCTGTGCCAATTTTTCCAATGACTCTAGAGGGCTTTATACAAGGACAAAGTTCTTCATATTTTCAGAAATTATATGTATGGTGATATGCATATATACACATTGATTAATGAATTACTTCACTGAGAAGCCGAAGCCTTGTCATTCATTTTAGTTAGAGCTACTTGAAGTTCTCCTTACAAAATATGAGCCAGATCCATATCTGGCAGAAGTCAGAAATGCTACACTGAAGCCAGCTGGGAACTTGACCCAGAATCTAAGTGACTACAATTTCCTTTGAAAACATTTGTTGTTCGTAGCTGTTCTTCAAATGCTTTTCATGAATTATTTTTTGTATGTGGGCTTTCTGAGACTTCCCTGTTCTGACTACCAGACTTCTGTTTTCACTCTCTCAAGAGCACCTAGCTATGGTATCTGAAGGGTTTCTCAAGATGTGTAGAATTCAAATAGCCCAATTATAATAGCAACACAACCTAAAATATCCCTCACATAAAAGCAAGAAATAACAAGGTAAGTACTTCTCAGTCAGAAAGCGCCAATATTTCAGCATCCTGTGAAGAATCACCAACTTGATTTTGATGACCAGACACCAAAAGAGACTCAAAGGTAAGAACTTTCAAATGAGACATGAACATGAACAACATAAATCTCTGCAAGGACAAGAGCAGTTATTTACTCGGTTATTCTCAGTCCACCTTCAGAAGATACACCAAAGGCAGGGACTGTTGTCTCACCTCTCTTCTGAAAGGCCAAATTCATGTGTGATCCTGAGGTGTGGCTGGAGTTCCTTTATCAGCATCTTCTTTCCCTTTTGATGCTTAGTTCTGATTAGCAGCACAATCATTCTTGAAAGTTGTAGAAGGAAATGTTGGTCCTTGGCTGTTATCGCTCGCTACAGTCCTGCCTTCCTGTACAGAACCATCGCAGGAAGAAGCATTTTGAAACAAGTGATTTTAATTATAACCTTTTCATGATTGTCAGAGATGGAGAAGGTGTCTCTTACATTCTCCTTCACTCCTTTATTAAAACACATATCTGAAAAACATTGTAACTGGAAGGATGGATAAGGTTTTAACCAAATTTTTAGATGTTAAGTAAATACAAAAAGTATTAAGTAAATACAAAAAGCAGGGTTGCCTTTCATCTTGAGCCCAACCATGTAAGTATGAAATATTTTAAAGCCAATAGACACAGTCTTTCACACGGGAAAAAGGATGTAGATGTTGTTAATTCTGAACAAGTGCAAACATCTGTACAAGTACAAAGTCCTGCTAATGTCAGTCTTGATGGTGACAGATGCACAGACCAGATGATAGGTAAGGGCTGGTGCTTCATAAAACGATCCTAGGAAACTAAAACCTGGGGAAGACTTTTTCTCAGGTAAATATTTGGTCCAGGTACTAAAAGAAGATCCTCAAGCTTATTCCTGACATATAACCCAGACAGAACAACAGGAACAACTGTAACAGTGTTGGTACCTGGTCTGGGCTGTGGCAGAATTTATGGAAGTAGCGCTGGGCTCTAGAAGGCGGCTTCAGTTTTGTGCGACTGCCAGCAAGTATGGCTGGCCGTGGGTGGAGGAACATGTCTTTTCAGAATATTTGAATAATACTACAGAACAATTTATTGCTTACTTTTTCTTTATCTACATGTCAATCAGTATTCGTATTCTTTAAAAATGAGAAAGAAAATGCAGCACTGAAGTGCACACTCTACCTTAAGTTGACCTTAGCTTATGTAGTCATTATGTAAAGCCACTATTTGCACAGGAATTATATTATGTAAATAGTGATTTACATAAACCTTCACTGTTTTTCAAAGGCAGCACTACATAGAAATGTTTTTTTTCATGCACCAGACAGAATTGTCCAAAATAATTCTAAGGATGTAAAATGTATTTTAATATAAAATGCAAATTAGTGAGCCACTTGTAAATTCAGATTGCAGCATATCCCAACCCTTAACCTTCTGACACATGAAGTCAGGGACTAATTAATTTCTTTTTAACCTATTTTATACCCTTACAGTCTCATCCATAGCTGTCCAAGGAGCAATGTAATGATGACAAGGCAATGCTCAGCAACAGATTTCTCAACATTAGAAGGCCCAAAGTCCATGCAACCATGCTTTGCCATGTCTTCCCACCCTGCAAGATCCTTTGAGCCATCAGAACATTTTGTTCTTCACATTGCAGCTGCCTTCCTTCAAGGACCGTATGGATGCCCAGCACAGATGTTGTGGGCAGCACTGGCCTGGCATCTCCCTCTGGCCCAGCAATTCCAAAGGGCAGGCAGCATGACAGCCTGTGGCTCCAGGCATGAGGGAAGGGCTTTCTTGTTTGAAGGAATCCAACAACATGTTAGTGCTACATATGCATGAAAGGTTGTTCTGGGGTGTCGATGTATCAGTGCCACCAGGAAAAGCACCTGAGGTGGATGGGGTTTGTTTGATACTCTGCAATACTATAGACCAACTAGGAAACCAAGAAGAAAAAAAAAAAGAAACCATGCAACATTCTTGAATTTAGTCCTATCTTTTCCAGCATAATGCCTAACTGTGGGTTTTTTTCTTGTATTTTGCAGGCAAACACCTGCCTAACTGCGAGATTTAGAAGAGCCTCAGGGATGACCTAACTCATGCCTGGAAAAGCAGCTCCTCTTGCCCACCTGCCACAACCCCATAATATCTTCACATTGGTGGGGTGTGAGGTGCTGCAGAGTTACTGCTACAGCCAAAGCTACCCCTGGCAAGAGGAAATCTTCAGCTGCTGCCTGGAGCTCCCTGCATGGCGTGGGCTGAACACGGATGGGCTGCAGGGTGCTGGACCCTGTGCTTTCTCTGAGAGTCTGATCCAATGTTTATTAAAATCAGTGTTCATCCTTTTATTGATTTTCAGTGAGTTTCAATGGGATTTTTAGTGGCTTATGTTGCTGTATGCCAGACCAGAATTTTATTCTTTCTACTCTTTGGATAATGTATATTTGCATACTATTTCAAGCAAATTCAGCACAATTTAGTACTCTAACGTGTAGTTAAATGGAATGTTAGTGCTACTAATGGTGGTTGGTTATTGAAGCTCTTAGAGACCCATCTTGTGACACACCTTACTGGGAGACTGCTGGAAATTTAGGATCCTAATTTAAGAGGATTGCCTGTGTCTTTGGAGGACGTTAATGCTCCTTTTGAGTATTTAAGACACTTTCATTTTACCCATCCTGGAAAACTCAGACTGTGTCTAGCTTACAGGGCAGTATGCATGCTTTGGCTGAGCATTAGCCCCACAGCTGGAGAAGAGCTGGATGTGTGTCAGTGGTCCCTGTTCCCAGAGTCCTCACTTCCTGAGCACTGACATTTTTTGGGAAAGAAACTTGAGCTGACAGCTGAAAGGAAACTCCGGAGTACGCCCACAGGTACTACAGCCTGGGTGAGTGGGGGACCAAGGCTATGGGGTGCACCCTGGGCCACACCTGCTCTGCAGCTCAAGCACGTCCATAGGGCATTATTCTACTTGGAAGAAAAGCTGTGTGACCAAAACATACCCAAAAGGGGTATGTTAGATGTGATGGGATCCAAGTGAAATGGTTTTGCGGGTCAGTCCCCTGTGGACAGAATAGGAGCAAAACACTCCTCTCTGTTCTACGTACGTCCTCTTGACTGAACTCAATGCTCTTTAAGAAGAGAATGAATCACAAGAAACACAATCCCTGTCCTAGAGTAGTTATGCAAGATGAAAACATACTGTTAATTTGTAACTAGAAAAATCCAGTGTTCCTCGGGAAGGTTGAATTAAAAATTTAAACTGGAGGTTTTTCTTGTTTGAGCTTACAGCACAGCCCTATCCTGTCCAATCTGTGTGCTGCAAGGGTCTACCACAATGTAACAGTTGCTTGAAAAAGTAATCATTTTAGCAAAGTTATGGAATATGAAGGTGTTTAATAAGCAGACTCACCCTTTTTTAAATAATGGAAAAAACTTGTGTTATCTCATTCCAAATTCTTTTATAACAGTTGTAGGTCAACCCACACAACTTCAAAGCCATAAAATTACACGGTGCGAGTCTCAAAGTGTAATATGGAAAAAACAATAAATAGAGCAAACAATATTATAAGGTGAACAGGTTCATCTTTCAACTCTGCTGAACTCAAAACTAGCTCAGCAAAAATGACGTAAGTGCTGTTGTAATAAAGATCTCAGTCACTGCCTGCTGCTGCACAGCAATGTGAGTTCTTGGTATGGACAGAAATCTGTGATCAATGACCACGGCAACTGGAAGCCTACAGAAGCAGGCGTGTAACGTTACTTACTTTTTCCGTGCAAAATACCAGCTGCAGTTCAGCTGTAAGGTCCATTCTTATGCACAGCTCTCACTGAAGATCAATGGCTGGTAATCGTGCATATCAAAGGGAGAATAGCTCTTCCACATGCTATTTATCTCCCAAATGATATGAGCTCTCTTTACATAGACTGCTGTATTCTTCTGCTTATTTTTTTATGTTTCATATTTCCACCAGCTTATCTCCTTTGTTATCCACATATTTTAAAATATTTGTGATTTTATCAAGAATATTGAACATTACATTGGGAAGGAAGACTTGCTAACAGTATTTTTCCATCCCTGTGTTCTATTGGAAAAAATAAAAAGTTTAATTCTCTTTAAAAATTTAAATAATTTACTTTGTAGATGAGTTTAAGTTTAGAAAAAGAGAAATTTAGTGAGGAATCTCTTTATTAATTCTCCAAGGCGTATCACTTCTGAAGAGAATTGACAGCTTCTTCTAAGTAGCTCCTGGAAATTATTTCAGCATCTGATAAGTACAATGTCTTCTTGGAAGCTTGTAAATGATACATTAAAAAGCATTTATTTTGTTTTATTTCAAAATGCGATCCATTCTACCTGCCTGCACTAGTGTTCAGGATTAGAAACTTCCCTTCCAACAATTCATAACATAACCACTTACCAAAATTATCCAACATTTGCAGTAAAATGACGGTGAGCAGGTTTGATATAAGAGCTGGACCCTTTTCTGAGCAAAGATCAAGGCCCGGCCTCGTGATTGTGGAAAGAAGTGACATTTACAACAGCCAGAGAATGGAAAATGTAAGCAAGTTAAAGCAAACAGAAGCTCAACATTAGGCTTTCACAACACAAGAGTGCAGTGTGTCCAACCTGTCATCAGTTTACAACTTTAGCCTTGCAGCCCTCTTTCCTAACTCACAAAGTTCTTTGTTTCTTCTTGATCAAGATCGACCTGGATTGCAAAGCTGTTCCCACCGCGCCTTGCACCATGCCCGTGGTGTGGGAGCGCGCAGAAATTTAAGGGCTACGCAGTCCAACCCGCTGCGTTATTTCCCATCAGTGAGTGACAGTATTTAGTACCTGCCATGAAAAGATTTTAGGGAGCTTGCTTTTTCTCCTCAGCTAAGTACTGGAAGTGGCCACCAGTGGGGCTGCCAGTTTCACCAGATGGAAGCAATGTAAATCAGGAAAAGTTCATCCTATATTTAAATAGCTATGAACTAAGCAAAACAGTGAAATGAAAAAGCACATGTTGCAGCCATACCAACTGATCAGGTTTTGAACTCAACCACACAGGAAAAATGTGCCATGAATACTTCAAATGACCTCTGTCCTGTCAGGGCACAAACTTACTTGCCCCGGTGTTTTTCTCTCAGTCTCACCTAATTGCAACACAAGACTGACCTCAGCTCCAGGTTTCTAGTCACCCGTCTGCTTGTGAGAGAAGCACAGGGACACTCCCAGAAAGTCTCTTGTCTTCCACAGTCCCACCAGCAGGATTTGTGTACAGGTTTTCCTTGTGGTCCAACATGAGCTGCAGTAGGGCTCTTCACCTGGAGCATGGAAATCCCACATATTCAGGTGCCTGGGCTGGCTCCTGGGTACCAGTTTGTCTGCAGCGAGCTTATTCCAGATTCACTGGGAGTAATAGCCAGAGGTTTCCCACAACTTTTTAGCAATGCCTCACTGGCTATATTCAGTTGCTCAGTTTCAGAATGACTGTATTGAAATGTCTGTCCCTCTGCTTCTCACCACGTCCCTACTCTTCCCACCACCTGGAGGAGGGTAGGGAAGAACTTGGCTCTGTGCCATGGAAAAGCATGGAAGGCAAAAGTGGCAGATAAAAGCTGTCCCCTCAAAACCAGATCCTCTGCTGTCTGAAACAATATGTGACTGCCAGAATGTGCGGAGGAAAATCTCCCAGAAAGCCACAAAAGGCTGAGTAAACCCACTGAGTAACAGTAAAACATGTGAGCTTAGCACCAGCAAGGCTGCAGCCTCGCAGAGCCCGTGCCAGGCCTGAGGGAGGCCCCAGGGGAGCTTAACCTTCCCCCTCCACCTGTATGGGGGAGACTTTCTCCAGCCATACGTACGAACACAAGCTACGCTCATTTTGGTGCAGACAGAACTCCACTAACTGCTCTTGAGGTCATTCTGCAGACTGAAGGACAGACACACCAGAAAGTAAATATCTGTGCGGGTGCTGAGCTCCTTTCCAGTCCTGCATTTGCCCTGTGGAGCTTACACTTGGCTAACCAAAAGCTTGCTCTGTGGGTATTCCACATACTTAGAGCAGTTGCATTCTGATTTTCCATTCAAAATTGCACTATTCTCTTTATTTCAGGAATACCTGACATACCTTTTGGGCTGACTCTTCCCCTCTTCTCTGTGCTATTATCTTGTGTACAGGTAAGTAGAAGAATTAGGAGTGTTTTTGCATGGCTGCTCTTAAGATTTTGAAACGCTTAGGGCCTTTACTGTTGAGAAAAGTTTGCTAGCTTCAGTGAACCTTTCCAGCACTTTTCTAGAGTCTTACAACAACCTTTTTCACCATATATTTTCCATTGACAATCCAAGTTCATAGAACAGGATTAATCTTTAATCTTTATAATTAATGTTTCAAGTAACCTGAGTATCTATTATTAAATGTTGCAAGGCACATTTCTTTCCTGGATGCCCGGGCGTGGCTTCTTTTAACTCAGAGCGACAATGAGCATACGGCTTATTGATGTTTTGTGTGTTGGTATAAAAGCCATAGTACAAACAGCTTCTCTAGTTTCTTACACAGGACTCATACTGTTCCCTTTTGTTACTCATAAATCTTCAAAGTCATCTCATCTGTTCCTAAAACTAATGTACAAAGCAGATAACAATTCGAGAAAGTGGGAGGAGGCTTTGATTTCACAGGATGGCATAGTGGGCAGGCTGGATTCTTTAGGCAACAAGGTTGGCGGAAACTTTCTTAATGGTGACTTCTTCAAGGGGAGATCACTGGTAATGACCATTCATATCTCCTCTCTCCCTGTATTTAAAAGACAGTAAGGCACAAGCAAACAGCAGCAGCATGCTCCTAAAATGTTGGTAACCAGAAAGTATCTGGGACTTGCATATGTGAGACGTGGTCCAGGAAATCCCACCAGAGGAGACCCCTGTGGAGTCTAAGTTCAGGCAGGATTTTTGCACTTATGCTTAGTGCAGACCATAGGAAAAAGCTGCTTCAACCTGGGAGGGATCTGCAGACAGTCTTAAAGGTCATATGAAGGTCTTTAAACCTTGAGAAAAGGTCTTTTCCATTAACTAATATGGTTCTAATGTACCCAGACCCATAGCTCCTGGGCCTTTTTCATCCGTGCCCTGTCACAGTGGTCACAAAGTATGTATGTTAAAAAGGAAATACATGCTTTTCAAAGGCAGAATGATGGATTCATTTGATCAAACCAGTCTGCCTGCTGGTTTTGCTCACAGGCAGCCCATACCACTTGTGTGTGCAGCAACCTATATACATGGCCATTTGTGTCCCGTGCTGGGGAGGAGCTGGCTAGGCCATTGGTGGCAGGAGCTGAGGACAAAGCAAAGTTCACTGCCTCCCACCCCAGTGAGGAGGGCTCCTGTGGAGAGTGTATCTTGTGTCATGAGAAAAACTAGAGTGTGGGACTTGATTGTTAAAAGTTTATTCAAAGAAGAGAGGGGCCAAAGGTTGTTTCTATAATAAGAAATATCTTAAGACTGCTTATAGGTGGGTTGTACATGGTTTTACATTTTCTGCCTGAACCCCAGCAAACTACAAACCTCATTTCTTCAGTGTTTGAAACTTCCTTGAGAGGAAAAGTTTCAGGCTTCTGAGTCCTGCTGTTGTGATACAGAAATCTTTGAAGATCTCTTGAGGTTCAGCAAGTTTATTAATAATGTAAGCTAAATGAATGCCCAATGTAATTTTCTGTGCTTTGAACCAAAGCTGTTAAATGCTGGAAAACAAGTAAAAATGTAACACTTCCCAGCTCAGTTTTTCAGATGGGTCTTTCACCTAAGAGTAGGAGTTTGTCAAAAGAAGAATATGTATTGTTTTGCCAGATTGCCTGATACACTCCAATTTATAGATTTGTATCAGACTTCAAAGTCTGTATTTAGGCACCTGTGAACACACTGTATGACTTTCCAAAACTCAAGTGCACACAAATCCTATTAAAGCAACGGAAGCTGCAGATATTCACTATCACTTCATGAAGTCTTTTTCCCGCAGGCAGAAATGATTATCATCTTCATCATCAGTTTTAGAATCTTTTATGGTGTGTACTGTAGCTCAAGCTGGGAGAAGGTGAACTTCTTCCTAAACCTCCTAAGTGGAATCAAACAATTTTTTGACTGGGACCATAGCTAATTTATGGTTTCAACTGCAAGGGCCACCAAAACATGCACATAACTGGGCCTGATGGGTCTTCAAATTTAGGTGTCTGATGTTTCACTTATCTCCACTGAGCTCAAGCTATTAATTTGGAAAGTCTACAAATTCCCTGTCTCTACAATTCAATGCAGGCTACATAATGATCAAGACATTATATCAAATCGGGGTCAAATCTTCCCCACACCAAAAGAGAGGAGGTGAAACAAACAGTCTAAAATAAAACTAGTTGGATCAGACATGGTTAACTTGAATTACTAGTGAAGATCTATTTTAAACTTAAGATTAACAAGTTCGTATTGCTGCGGGCATCACACTATCAGACTGGTTAACACCAGTTGCTCTCCCGGACATGCTCTCCAGATTAACCAGGCATGAAGTAACAGAACCTAAATATAGGTTTCTATTTTTGTAAGCAGGTGTTATCCTTACCAGGTAAAATTTCTTATTCCTTCCCTTGGTAGCATACAAGGGTTTTATACAGTAAATTTCTTTACAGCAAAGACAAAAGAGTTAGAGAGTGGTCATTTGTAAGTATTTTACATTGGCAAATAGAAGTATTTAGAACCATCAAAGGGAATTTGGGGCAATTGTTTTAGTAGCTATCTTTGACAATGCTGAAGTCTTTCTAATGCCTTAAAGTACATGGCATTTATAAAAATGGGAGCTTAATCATTGCTCATGCAATGCTGTTAGCTGTCAGGGAGTGCTAGTAAGGGAAATGTACCTCTGTTTCAATCTCCATTATCAGCTTTTCTGTTTTTTTTCATCTCCCTTTGGACGTGTTTCCTTTTCTAAGCAAACATTTGTGTATAATCCAGAATATTCTGGGTTTGGAAGAAGACACCCTTTTTTTTTTAATTTATTTATTTTTTTTTTAGTTTATGGGGGGAAAAAAAACCAACAAAAACCTTAACATGTGTCAGTTTCTGTGGTTTTTAGAAAAGAAGAAAATTAATTACTCCCTGAGGTTTTTTTTTTGTTTGTTTGTTTTTCGTTTTTGTTTTGTGTTGTTTTGGGTTTTTTTTCTTCTCAGAGTTTTAATTAGGAGTGTAAGAAGAGAGGTCCTTTAAGCTTTTAGCAGGAAATACTCTTGTTTTATCAGCTCCTGCAGCCTTGCATCAGTAAGACACCTTGTTGCCAGTACCAGGTCACCATGCCCAAGAAATCTCATACCACTGGAAGGAGTCCCAAATACCATTGCCCTAACACTCCCAGCTTGGCCCTGTATCATCCACACAAAAGAAGCCCTAATGCCATCTTAACTGGCTGCCAGATGATCCCCAGCTTGGGGAGATCCATGGGCTGAGCAAAATCAGTTTGACAACTGCCACGGCACTTCTGTGGACCAAGGTGGCTGGGTTAGGTGAGCAAATGACTCTCAGTAATTAAAGAAATCCTTCAGCAGCTCTAATGGCTGCTAGGACAAGTAGGTGAGGCTAGGAAAATGATGAACACCCAGTCAGGGGGATACAAAAGCCACCTGAGTGCCCCCTCATTAAAGTGACGAGCAGTATCAGGAGGTCTCTGAATTAAAGCTATATATTTGTGTCAATGGCTTGAAACCTAAATTTGTTTATTGCATGGTAGTCTGCATTTGCTGCTGGATTAGTGACTAACCCACTTGTAAATGGGTTGGCTAGTTTCTTGTTCCCACTTGTGCTAAAAAAATGTGGATCTGGGAGGGAAGAACTGCCCCTGCAGAGCAAAGATAATAATCTAATATAGGAAGGGAATTCAGAAACAGAAATAAGTGGGAATCACTTCTGTGTTAGCTGCTATTATTTGTAATTTCTTGGCATACACAGCTGCAAGACCTGTAGGGTCAATATTCAAGATTTTGGCACCTGTGGTAAACATCGAAACAGAATTGGTGTGTGTATCGCATTTCCCACAAATCCCTTGTTTCCTCATCTATATGCAGACAAAGCTTAGAAGTACTTTGTTTTACATGTGTCAGTATAAATGTTGCCTGCAGAGCAAGAGTCTGACCTGGAAGGAAATAATTCTGTTTTCTCCAGGTGGTTTTGAGCAATGACTGAAATGCCTTTGAATGGAGATTGGTGATGTGTAGATTCATCCCAGTGTTTCCAAAGGTATCTCTTAAAGCCATTCAAGTCACTATTTCATACTTAGTACACTTGGATAATATTAAATGCAAGGAACAATTAATTGGTCTTCCATGATATGTGACATAAAGTTCATTATTTACATAGAAGATAGAAATAGTTCCAGTATGTTTGCTTCATATAGGGTTGAATTAAATTGTTATTTTATAAGTGGGCTTCTTGCTGGTGACCTGCATGTGATGAAGGACGCTAGAGCTCTGGCCATGCTGGTTCTGCCTGCATATAACCCTGTCACCAGGCTTGTGGGATGATGGCCAGGTATGCTATAGATGTGATAAATTCTCATTATCCACAGGAATCTCTTGTCTTTCATTTCTTCTGCATAGCCAAAGAAGCTAGAAGTCATTTGTGTCTATGACTCACATTTGAAAACAAGATTATAAAGAGCACAGGTACATTTTTCAAGGATTATTTTCCCATTTCCATGGGTGATTCAGAGCTAAATAACCCAGGAAGAAAACCAATGTTTTTATTGATGTCTAGAGTGGACCACAAGGCAACCATCAAGCTGGGGCACACGGGTCCTCTGCTCCCAGCCCCCTTCTCGAGAGGCTGTCAGGCCTCCTGCTGAATGCCAGATCTCAGACCCTAGTGCTGCTCGCTCCTGGCTCAGGAAACCTACTAGTGCAGCCCTAGATGCCACTGTTCCTTTCTTCTGTCTCCCTCAAATCCCTCTGTCTTTAGTGAGGGGTACATTTTGCTGGAGAGAGGAGAACGATTCCCAGAACTCTAGTTGCTCTAGGTTCCAGTGAACTCCAATTGCTGTGGACCCTGGTGGAACACCTACCTTACTTCAGGATTTGTACCTTTCCCTGTGCTCTTCCTACATCTCCAAAGTGGAGAGAGTGGGTTTGCCCTCTCCTTTCTGCCCAAGTACTCAGCTGCAGGGGTGAGCACTCCAGCAGCAGGCAGTGGGCTACTGTAGGATGGGGCTTTCCTCTGGCCTCCACTTGCAGCTGTTTGTTGCTGCGTTGTGTAGCTGCACGTTCCTTCAGCTGAAGAGAAGGAGCATCGTCCCAGCAGCTGGGCAGCCACGTCAGTGAGAAGAGAGAGCAGGAGGGGAGAGACGTGCTTTCCTGTCCCTGCTCCGCTGCTGTTCAGACAGTAACAGGAGGCTGGACTGAAATACGGGTATCTCCTTGCCTGAAGCAGCATCTAGAGAGTAATGCTTATCTTCTGGCCAATTAATATTTAAGCATCCTATATAAAATGAGCAACTCCAACAGGAAAAATTGCAAGTGGGCTTTGTTCCTCCCACACCCCCCCAAGAATATCTGATAACCTTAAAGTGAGAGCTTTCCTCTCCTGAAAAGCATGAGGCACCATGTGTCACACATGAGTGGTTTATCCTAAAAGTCTCTTAAAGAATCCCACCAAAATTATGAGAAAAATGGATTTATTATGAGTTTGCAGGAGTGTGAATTCACAAAACTTGATGGCAAGGTTCACTCTACTACACGTTACATGAATTGAACACACAAATTAAAATCAAAGTAAAAAAAATAGAGTTAAAAGAAAATTCAAATTAAAAACCAAGTTAAAATTAAGCCAAAATGATTTTACACAGGGATCAAAGATGTGAAGTTAGGGGTAAGGGAGACCCCACCATTGAGTCATGTGGTTTAGAGAGGACCCCCTGCTTTCTAAACTGTTTGATAGAATTTAGGTGCAGCTAGATCCAGTCTTAGTCTCAGATTTGGTCAATGGCTTATGTCTAATTAATAGAAAAGATATAAAGAGTAGGACAAAAGAGTAAAGGAGGCTATTCCACTGAGTTACTAGGTTCAGAATGGATCCTCTTTACTTTCCAAACTCTTTATAAGAGTTTAGGTGTGGCTAGATCCAATCCTAGTCTCAGACTTGGACAACAGACTATATCTAAGGGTATATAAAGAGTGAGGGTTTATTCACAGTTTAAGGTTGATCACAAAATTGTAGCTACACTTAATCGTCTATTAATAAGTATTTACCAAGTGATTCAATATGATTT
This sequence comes from Falco cherrug, assembly GCF_023634085.1. Lineage (NCBI taxonomy): Eukaryota > Metazoa > Chordata > Aves > Falconiformes > Falconidae > Falco > Falco cherrug. The sequence goes on along the minus strand of NC_073699.1, from coordinate 33,693,948 downwards.
ACTTCCCTTATAACAGTGATTTGCTTACAGATCTGAAACGATAACACCCATACCATATTGGTTATGAAGTATCTAAATCAATTTGCACATGCATACATGCACACAAACAAAAAGGAATAGGTGTATAGAAATATATATACAAATGTACAAAGATGTAACTATTAAAAGCTCCCCTCAAGTTCAGTGAAATATTAACTTCAAATGCTTTTGCATTTCTCAGCAGGTGAAGGGTTGAGCCTCAAGGAGCAGGGGTATCAGCCCAGGCTCTGTTGTCATCTTTTGGCAACAGTCCCCCTAGTATCACAGACTTGGGAGTTTGCCAGCGGTGAGTGGTGTCCCACTCACAGCGAGATGCTGGTTGCAGCCTTCTGCAGTCTGGGCAAGGTCAAAGGGTCTCACCCAGACCGCTGGTTATAGGGTCAGCGATGGTTTTAGTCATCCACAAATTTCCATCCTGGCCATTGAGTTGGTAATTTTTTATTAATAATGGTATCATTCCCTTCAGGCTCCAGTTTGGGTCAACAGGCTGTCAGAAGATGACCGATTATTGGTTTTGTTTCCACCTTTGCCAAGCAACAAGTATTCCTGGTACAGGCAGTACTGCTTCCCTCCTTCGTCGTGCAAGAGTTGTTGGTATGATCAAGGGGTGCCTAACTTTCCAACTCATTACTCAAATGCCAAGGCCTAACAGGTATTCCTGGGGTTGTAGAGTGGCCCCAGGAAGGGGGTGAGATGCACCACCTCACCATGGATACAAATCCTTGTGGGCAGAGCACAAGGGTGTAATCCCAGCTCCCACATCCCAGGGAACACTTCACACAAGCTGATGGGTAAAGACTGAGGTGTGGAAGCTTCCTTTTTTCTGGAATCAGGTGCCTGGCTTGCGTTGTGTTACAACAATCCTCGACAAATTTTGCAGGCTTATTTGAAAAACTCAGTTCTGTGGCTGTGCCATTCTTAAGTCTTCTTTATATTGTAAAAGCAGCCGTACACATTCTGAGGAGAAATGCTTTAAAGTGCCCCATGGTGGTTATCACACAGCCAGCCAGCCTTTAGGGGCTGTGTTGTAAAGCCCTTGGGACTGGGGTGGTCCCCACCAGGCCAAGTACTTTGAAAATTTCCACTTGGGTTGTAAGAACCTCATGTCTCTGCCTTTTGGCCGGCTCCCAGTTCTGGAAGCAAAGGTCAGCATACACAGCCAGAATATTTACTGATGCAATGGCTGGCTTTTACAAGGTCTGTGCTGAGGACTGTTTTTAAGTAAAGTACCAACCCATTAAAAAATTTATACTTATAGACTGGAAAACTTAGAAATCTACTATCTCAAAGTATTTTGCTGCCTAAGTAGTAGAATGATAAGACACATTATTTACTTTTATGGTCAATAAAGTAAAGCCTGTTCTCAGGTGCAGTGCTCTTAAGTGGCTGCCAATCGCTAACATGAGACTTTAGACTGATTTTATCCTTCTGACGTTCAATGGAACAAATATCCTGTAGTTTGCAGATAAGGATCACTCCAGGATCAGTTTCAGTTTGACACAGTTGTTTCAAAATTCACCTTGGGTGTATTTTTTCCCTTCAACTTTATCTAAAAAACTAATCTGCCTGGCTAATGAATTAAAGGGGTCAAAGGAATCAATGGTCCTTATTTGCGTTCATTCAAATGAATACCTATCTGTTTTATTGAATAAGGAGTTACAGCTCTGATATTCATAAATACTTGATACAGACTTAACATGATTCAGTAAAGATATTCTGGTTTTCTTTTTATGAATTAACATGCACCGACAGTAAGTATTTTTACGATTAAAAAGATTTGTCATGTGAAAGTGATCACTGCACTGGTAAAATGGTGCTATTGAAAGGAAGAATGATTGAATAGCTGAGGTCCTGCTGTTAGACCTAGGAGTGCTGGGCTCAGTGCTCCCTTAACTGACGCCCTGAATGGCCCTGGGAGCTCTTCGAAGTTCCGGCGCTTCAGTTTCCGACTCATGAATTTTCTTTCTTAGAGAAGTTTGGTGAAAATTAATACCTTAGAAGCTAAGGATGTCACACCTTTCAGTTGCGCAATATGGTAAGAACAGAAGACCAATACAAAATAAAAAAAGGTCAATCTCTTTTAAATGGAGCAAAGAAATGTAGTGGGAAAACTGGAAGGGCTGACAAGGGTTTTTTTGTTAAAGTCCATCTTGTTTTTCCATGACATGCTAAGCTAGACCTGGCTGTAATATGAAAGGCCACAAGAAGCCTGATTAGAAAGCACACTGGGCTGTTTACAAAACTGTGCAATCCCTAATCACTCTTGAAACCACTGGAACACACTACATTGTTCTGGAAATTATTTTATGTATTTCAGGTAATGGAATTATTTGTCCAACTGGAGGCTGCAGAGTTGAAAAACTGCTGACAATTCCTGTGAAATTTGCTCAGAAGAAAAAATACTCTGAATTTAGGTCCCACTCCTGCAGAAACACACCTGCTTTTAATTGTAAGGACATGGGATGTCAGCTGGCAGGACTTGGTTGGTGTCAGTGAGGTGGCTCAGGTGGGAAACAAAACTCTTCAGAGCAGGTCTCCTTTACGCAGAAATACTGGATGTGTCAGTGCCACACGGTTCAGTGCTGTATGGAGAAACCTGAACCGTTTCTGCTGCTCCGGCTGGGACCACAGAAGGCAGGCAAGCTACACCAGCCAGTGTGGAGTGCACTGACATGGCCCTGCTGAGGCAAAATGGTTTCGTTTGCAGTAGCTATTAAATGTGACACTCTTTCAACAACCCATTTTAATTCCTAAACAGTTATAAAAATGTACTCCTCAGATTATCTGTGGTAGTATTTTATTGAAAATTTCCTGATACAAACCAAATAGCCAACCACTAGCCAAAGAAAGTGTCTTTCTCTTCCATGCAGAAATGAATGGCTTTTGCGGCAGGAAAAAGACACCTTTTTTTTGCAGCTCACAAAGGAGACTATAGATGCACAGACGCTCATGCTCGGAGTTCAACCCTGTTAGGACAAAAGCAGGAGCTAAATGCAGGTGTCTACACCTCAGCTGCAGACATTACAGGGGAAGCAGATCTCCATCAGACCTTTGAATGAAAGGGCTGTTTCATGACCAGTTCAGGAAAAAAACCTCAGAGCAAGATTCAGTAATACTGTGGCACTAGTTATTAATCAGCACCCAGTGTAACACCTAGGGTCAGAAGAAGATTGCCTAGTACAACACCGATGTCTGAAGGGCCACGTCCGTTTCCCTGCAACCTTGGTGCTTACCTGTATGGGAAAAGATTTTGAGCTAAGAGTTGCAAATAGGGAGAATCTTAAGAAGCCTTTTTAAGGGCTTTTTTGCTTTGCTGACTTAGGTGGCTTTCCCCGGAATACCAGTTTTTGCATATCTCTTTCAGAAACACTGCACTATTTCCAGTGTGTGTAAGCCAGGCAGGCTCCCTCCCTGGGGCTGTAGATCGGAGGGCTGGAGGACAGCTGCCTAAGATCCCTTGTGTACCTAACCCCCAGTTAGTATTAACAGATATAGTTCAAAACTGAAGGTGTTCAAATCTTGTCTGTCTACAAAGGAAAAACTGAAAGAAATATTTAATTTGATTTAACAGCAAGGCAGGAAGAAATGTTTTACAGAGCTCCAAGAATTTCCTATTGGCTTTCTCCATGCATCATGCCTTTAAATTTCTTCCTTCTTAATTGGTGAAGATTTAAGGACAAAACTCCTCAAGCTCTTTTTATGTCTGTAACAAGTTGTGGTTTTAACAGGAGTTATTTTGGGGGTACTGGAGAAGGAAGAGGGAACATTGGGCTCTGGGGACACATTTCCATAGGGTAATGCTATTGAGCTGCTTGATTTGTGCACATCATTGTGCCTCGGGGTGAGAGCCAGGGAGGTGTTTGGAAAGCTACCTACTCACTCAAGCTATTTGATTGAAGTTTGCCATTACCTGCATGTGCACACAAAGTACTCATTTGTGTTTATAACTGTTCTGTGCAGATTTTTGGCAGATGTTGTGCTGTTATCCTGAAATATGGCTCTTTGTTCTCTTTAATGAACAAGTGCTGTTAATACCATGCTGTGTTGCTGATGTCTTTTTGCCGGTCAGTACTCACTGCCCTCTTTGCTCCAGCAGAAGCAGGAATAGAAGCACTGCGCCTCCTGCTTACCTGGTGTTACAGACTGGCAAAGTGAGGAGGTCTCTGGGAGGGAAAGCCATTTTCTTTTAATCAATTATTAACTAGTAAGTCACCCTGGTCGATCTTTGCTTAGCAGCTGTGTGAAACTTCTGAGCAAGTTACTGAGCAAACCAGGCTTAGCTGAAACCAAGCGAAGGGAAAATCACATTCTGTGCAAACTTACCGAAAAATTAAGCAGGTGGCAAACTGGAGAAAATGAGAACATGCCCACTTACATTTATAGAAGTGCTCTTGTCCGAAGTATCATAAAGCTCTTTAGAAGCCTAGAAATATATACAGTGCACAGGGACTCTTTCATTTTCCCTTTAGAAACAGTAAGTGAATGAAAGAGGCTTCCTTATGACAATACATGGCAGTGCTGCAGTGAAGAATATCTAGTAGCAGGGTATGTTAGCCAAATGTAACTACCTAGTGCTAGCTTGGCACAGTGTTGTTACTAGTTTAGCTATTTTTACTGAGTGATACAGCACCTGTAGCTGTTATATGTAGTCAAAACACTGATGATGTCTTCATCACCACAATATCCCTTAGAATGGAGGAGTTCACAGATGCAGTGCAGAAAGAAATCCCTCATTTAATCTCTTTTTTTCCCTGGGAAAAAATGCAAAGCTACTCAACTGCTGCTTCTTTCCTCACAATAAACCCCATCAGTTAATCTGATAAAAAGAAAGATGTCTCCAGTTTAACAGTCAAACTAGCTAGGTATTCTGACAAAGGTCATCGAAAGATGTGTGTCATTAATGTAAGTAGGGACAAAGTTTTGGATTTGGAATGACAATGGATGCGAAGCAATCCAGATTAAGGTTTGGCATAGTGAGACCTCCAGTTGACCTGCTGGAAAAAGTAATTCCCATAAATTCTCTGTGGAAGAGCTGATATATATTCTCTGGCTGTGATTCATGCGTGACACGACATACAGCTCTGGCCACTTTTTAAGAGCAGGAGGACCTTTTATGGCTCCGCAATGATAGCTTTCTTGGAGAAAGCCCTCTGGGACCTCAGATTGCCAGTCCTCCTGCAGGTGTGTGTGCTACAGGGTTGAAAAGGAGATCTGATGTAAACAAATACCAAAGGTGTTAGAAGTAATTAAATGTTCTCAGAGCACTAGCTTCTTGAAAAATACAACCATGTATAAATTTTATGGTTGTCTTCAAAAGAGAATTTACTATACAGTCACCAAGGTGTACAGTTAACGAACAGCAAATTAATCAAAACATTCTTCTGATAATGTGCTTTTCTTGAACTTACATAAGCATTACTTTTAGCAAAGAATTTGCTAATGAGTTTCCTGCTGCACTAGGACTTATTCAATAGAGAAAAATGAGAGATGCACAGAAAGAACTCTGTGAGGGTATGATGCTTCTAATTCATCAGAACTATTCAAATGCAGTCTTTCTCCGAGCAGCTTCAGTGTGAAGCTGTCTCTTCCACACATAACAAATCTGCTTTATAAGTTTTTATCTACTTTAGTGCATTATTTTGGATCAGAAGTGTGTTTTGGAAAAAAAAATGTCCCTACTCACTCTTACTGTGCTTTGGTTCCCATTGTGGAAAAGTTTTTGAAGACATGAATTGGATTTCTTTTGCATGAAACTACAGTGGAAAATGCTCTCTAGTAGGTAGCTAATACACTGCACCACAAACAGGTTTATATTATATTAGATAATACAGATGTAGGCTGCATCACCAGGGCTGTATCTACCCTTGCTGAACCAAGCTAGCAAAGATGCTGTTTGTTCTTGTGTGTCACTTTACATATTTTCTTTTAATCCAGTGATGTTCTAATCCTCTCCTGTGTTTAATCAACAGACTTGCTTAACGAAATGCAAAGAATAACATCTGGCAATCCCATTGAAGAACAAAAGTTGCAAAAGTGTCACTGAAGACTACTTGAAAGGCCACGGAGTTCTTACACAGCAACCTTGTTTGACCTGGGCTACCTTATTGATGGTGGTGACGTGCAAGTGAGAATAACAATTGTAGTCCTGATCCCATGCTGACTTCTCCGGACTGTATAGGGTGTACCTTATTTGTGTAGGTAAGATGGTACATGTGGATCCTAGCAGCACTGCTTTTAGAGAGGAGAAATGGACTTGCATGAGGAAAAGACCCAAGCTGAGAGAGTGGAGATGGATATTAATGTGCAATTAATGAACTAAGAAACTGCATTCATAATTATAAAAGAATAAGGGTATTTGGTTACTGGAGTTCTGTGGTATTTTTTGTGTTAGTCCCTAACATTGGGTAAAGACTCTACTAAAGCTGATAAAAATAACCCATCTAGCACCAGGACACAGCCAGGGCCCGTTAGTGATTAACAGCTCCTGGGACATGCATATACTGTTGTGTGCACAAACTGTAATGCACTTACTACTGCCTTTGTGGAAATAACATGCATCTCTATACTATATTTGTATATCTCAATTGAAAGTGAAATCACTATAGATGTCAGTTGTAGTAGTACTGTGATCGTTTAGTAGAAAAATCCCAAGAGTGTGCATGTTTTTGCATGAAAAATTCTTCAGACTTTCTGTAGGATGGGGTCTGGCTAATACTACTCTGCAGTGCACTTACATGCCTTAGAAAACAGCCTGTGTTTTCAAACTGCAGATGGAGCTGAAACAAGTGTCTCTCTTCAAGTTAATTTCACTTCCAAGCCATCTTGGTAATGCTACTAATGATTTTCTGTCTCTATGTATATGATATTTCTGAGTGTCTATCACCAGGGTATCTAAATGTCATTATAAATTTAATGAACAGCTGCTGCCCATTAAAAGTAAGTGTAACTTCTATTGCTTAAATTAAACTAGTTTAAAGTAAAATGAGCATTTAGGTTAGGCAGGTGTTGCCGCTATTTATATCCAAAAGTCAAATTTCTCCTAGACCAAGGGCTAGTTTCAAAATTGCACTTTTTCTGCTACTGCTCTTTTTCCAGGAAAACCTCCATACATTGGTATGTAAACTGCAGAGATGGTAAAAGAGGTGCCTACATCACAGTTCTGGTCATCTCTAAAATGTGGGTATTCATGCCAGAGGATTAAACGATCTTCTTACATGGGGAACTTCTAGCATTTGCCTTCTATATTGCCAATTCATGATAATAGGCTGAGGTTAATTGGGTCATTTAACTGTGTTCTGCCACTCTGCCTTTCCTTAAAGGATTCAGAAAGATTGCCTGCTAAAATTCATATTATCTCTGTAACAAACCCAAGTGTTAGTACCGCTGGTCTAAGAGCAGAGGAAAAGGATCAGGACAGTTCCACAGCAGAATCCATTAATGTCTTTGATGTTGTTTTGAATACTTAATTACAAGAGCTCACAGGGGTGTCCAGAAACAAACTTGGTCAGAGTAAATATACCAGCACAATTGTAAACTCTCTGTCAGATAATTAATAGTAGCAAAAAGGGCCAGGCTCAGTAAATCTGGGACTGCTCTTCACAAGCGACTGAGAAAGGTGCGGCCCCAAATTGCGGAGAGGTGGCCTGCGCAGGCAGATCATACCCCTGGTATCTCTCCTTAATTGTAGGAAATTTGTTAAGGCACAGAAGGCGGACATAATTTGAGGGAACTAGAGAAGCATATCACACATGCACAAATATTGATAGCACCTGCAAGTCAAGAGGAAATGATGTTGTAAATGAGCAATTTAGCATCCTTCCTCTTCACCACTGAGTAGCTTGCATCACTCCACTTTAGACACACATCCCACCCTCTCCTCAGCTTGGCTCTGCAAAGAGCAGCTCTGTGAAGGTCTCTTTGCCTGTCTCAGGTCCTCAGGGAGCTTTTCTGATCTGGCTGTGAGCTGCTGCTCCTCAGTGATTCAGCTGCAGGACAACGCTGAATAAGCATGATAGTAGAGTCCACTGAGCAACACTTTTCATCCCGTCTCTTCTCATCCAAAGGATTTCCTGCAATGTTTCCTAACATGCAGCAGCCCGGGGAATGGCAGTCAAGCCCAGGACTGGCCATTTAGAAATAAACGGAGGGTAGGATAAGGTGAAGGCTGAGTCCACAACACTCTTTGGCCTTGTGGTAACTTTCTGAATGTTGCTGGAGGACATGCTAGCTTGTGCCCATCCCCATCCCCAGGGAGGATGTGGGGCTGCCCTGCTCCCTGGCTGAGACCGTGGGATGGGTCCAGGCTGTCTGGCCCTGCCCTGCCCCCTCCCATGGGGAGCCCCCAAAGCTCCCAGCCCCGAGCAGCCCCTGGGCCACTGGAAGCTGTGTGAAAGGTCCCACTTTCCGTGTCTCTAAACATTTCCAGGTTGTTTTCAGTGCATAACTTTAATTATCAGAAACCTCAGGAGACTTTTGACACAGCTGGCTGAGCAGATCTGCAAACAAATTTCCTCTGAAATTTGAAAGGAGAGTCTAAATTTTCCATCTGTAATGGCTGGAGCCTACATGCATTTTGACTGCATGCCTGGTGTAGGATGCTTGGCAGAAGTCAGGTGGAAGCACTTTTTTAGGTCCAGACTGGCTGGGGCTAGCCCAGATGACAGCAGATCCAGCACAGCTGTCCTCTGCAGTTTCTCCAATGGGCAGATGCCTATTGAGTTCACCATCTTATTCAGACGGAGAACTGTAATCCTCCTCTTCAACAGTGCCACCACTTCCTCTTGTCTTCTCCTGCTCTGGTTATCAGGCCATTGCTGGCCTCATTAGTACACTTATTCCTTCCTGCAAATCCTTTTTATGTTTGACCTCATATTTGCCACTTTTATTTTGAGGAGAAATTAATGCACTGGTCTTCTTTATCAGCCTGGTGAATTGTTGCTTTGTGTAGCTCATACGTGACACTCCTGTAATTTCTTTACCAGGAAACTGTCTTTCTAACCTTATGAACTTTAAAGTTGGCATTTACCATATTGCAAGGGAGGGATGATGGTTGTGTGAGACGGCGCCTGACGTCTGACCACAGTGCAAAAGAGCAGGTGCAGATCTCAGTAGGGCAGTAAAGGTAGTAAAGAGTTCATGTGGCACAGTGCCCGATGGAAAAAGGAAGGAGCCAAGAGGAGGCCAGAAGATCTTTTCCAGACCTGTACATTTTTCTGCATTATTCTTTGCTGGATTAGGATGATCATTTCAAAAGATGAGATACAAAAGACAGGTAAGAAGGCTTTACTACACTGCAGCTTTTATGTCAGCTGTTGTGTCAATCACTCTTTCACAGATTTTCTTTTTAATTGCAAGTAATTCAGTACCAGCTGGGTTTGGTTCATCCTTTACATGTAATTTCAACTGAACGAGGGAAATGATTCAATGATTACCAACAGCAGTCAAGCGCCAACAGTATATATATATATATATCATATATTTTAACCTTAAACCTTATCAGGCAACGGAGGACTAGGAACAGAAGCTAATTTACCATATCCAAACATCTGTTGGTGATGTCAGGAAAAAAACAAATCTTTTAAACATCCTGAATCCATGTAAATACATGACTGCCTTAGAGCAAAATTTTTGAGGCATATTGTTGCTGAATGAGACACTTCAATACAAGACAAAGCTGTGCAGAATGAAGCCCTTGAGGTGCTATTGTATGACCTGGAATGCAGGAGTTGGAGGTTTCGCCCAAGTTGTCTGAGGAAACAGAGGGTTAGTCCTGAGTTTCTAACACTCTAAAAAGGCTCTGAAAAATGCAAAAATCCTTTATTCAAATTTCCTTATTTGATGGTTAATGTTGTATAAATGGGTCGTCTCAGGAGATTTCATGTGTGCCACCTCTCTGCTCTGGATGAAGAGCTATTCTCTCAGCAGGCTAAGTTCAGCATTTGAAGACCCTGAGTTCTATTCCAGTTGTCATGTGCAGGAGGGACTTTTTAAATCACTATGTGTATATACAATGCATGATGTAAAATACACTATGGTTCATTAGTCACATTGTGAACAATTTTCCTTCAATGGAAGTAGTCATGCAGATATATACCCTCTGCAGCCACTGAACTCATTGTCAGCATGACCTTGGCAACATTAAAGCAACATCAAAGTGGAAGATCGCAGTGCCAACTGCAAAACTACTGGGTATGTTAAAAAAAAAAATTAAAAAAAATTAATGAAAATGTAATCAGCTCTGTTCACTCCCTCCCCAAGTGATCCACTCTCATGCTCCTAGCTACCATTTGGTTTATTAAGGGACTAAAGAGGGGCAAAAAGCTGTACAGTCACCTCTTCCATGAGAAACAGTTTGAAGGATTACTTAATGGAGAGAGCTAACATGATGGACAGAAAAACTGGGTTTTTTATCTTCCTCATAGAAATAGGATGTTTTCTTAATTACAAGGAACAAATCATAAGCAAAATGCTAGTCAAAGCATGGCTTCACTAAGGGCAAGTCCTGCCTGACCTACCTAGTGGCCTTGTATGGTGGAGTGACTACATCAGTGGACAAGGGAAGAGCTATGGATGTCATCTGTTTGGACCTCTGTAAGGCCTTTGACAACAGTTCCCATAACATTCTTCTCTCTAAATTGGAGAGATATGGATTTGATGGGTGGACTGTTTGGTGGATGAGGAATTAGTTGGATTGTGGCATCCAGAGGTAGTGGTCAATGGCTTTAATGTCCAGATGGAGATCGGTGACGAGTGGTGTCCCTCAGGAGTCTGTACTGGGACCAGTACTGTTTAATATCTTCATCAATGACATAGACAGGGGGATCAAGTGTACCCTCAGCAAGTTTGTGGACAACACCAAGCTGATCATGGAGCAGATGACGCACCTGAGATGTGATACCATCAAGAGGGATCTGGACAAGCTCAAGAAGCTGGCCTCATGAACTTCAACAAGACCAAATGCAAGGTCCTGCTCCTGGGTCAAGGGCAACCTCCAATATCAATACAGGGGGATGAAGGGATTGAGAGAAGCCCTGCGGAGAAGGGACTGGGGGAACCGGTGGATGAAAAGCTGGACATAAGCTGACCATGTGCACTTTCAGCTCAGAAAGCCAACTGTACCCTAGGGTCCATCAAAAGAAGCAAGGCCAGCAGGTGGAGGGAGGTGATTCTGACCTTTTAGTCTGCTCTGGTGAGACCCAGCCTGGAGTCCTGCATCCAGCTCTGGAGTCCTCAACAGGGGAAGGACATGGACCTGTTTTAGCAGGTCCAAAGAAGGGCCACAAAAATGATCAGGGAGATGGAAGACCTCTTCTGTGAAGACAGGCTGGGAGAGTTGGGGTTGTTCAGCCTGGAGAAGGCTCCAGGGAGACCTTATTGTGGTCTTTCAGTACTTAAAGGGACCTTATAAGAAAGACAGGAACAGACTTTTTTTTGTGGGGCCTGTTGTGATAGGACAAGGGGTAATGGTTTTAAACTAACAGAGGTTTGATTTAGATTAGATATACGGAAGAATATTTTTTTTACAATGAAGGTAATAAAGCACTGGCACAGGTTGCCCGGGAAGGTGGTAGCTGCCCCATCCCTGGAAACATTCAAGGTCAGGTTGGACGGGGCTCTGAGCAACCTGGTCTAGTTGAAAATATCTCTGTCCATGGTGGGGGAGTTGAACTAGATGACCTTTAAAGGTCCGTTCCAACCCAAGCTATTGTATGATTCTATGATTCAAAGACTTCTGGGCAGCTTACTGAATCATGCCTAGTGCCAGCCCTGAGGTGTTACAAATAAGTGCTAGGCAGTTCAGAACATTAAATATATTTTGCTGGCTCAGAATGTAATTGATTTTGTTTAGCTCTGGAAAGGTTTGAAAAATACGGTGATTATTTTCACATTGCAGCAGCTGCAATGGTGTGAAATCTTAGTCAATTCTGCATGATTCTTAATTAATGGTCTCCAGTCTCTAGAATCGGACAATGGGAGTGATTTTCATTTGCACTCCACTGCTGTATTTGTCTTCCTTCAAGAAGACAAGTCTGAGTAAGGAACATTGGTCAGTATGGGAACTGTGCTCCTGAACTTTAAAGGCAAAATGACCACTATGCTTACCTCAGTGGATCTGCAAACCCTTCAGTCAGGGAAGCTGGCATTCAGGAATTCATGTCTCAAGCTTGATTCATTGTGCATCCTATTTCATAGAAGTTAAAAATGATAGGGAATTTAACATGCACAAGATCTCCCCACATCCCCAAAGAGGTAGATTTGGGACAGTAAAGATGGCATCATGAAGCAGAACAAAAGCTGTTAAAACAGCAGCAATCCACTTAAAACAAGCAATATGGTAAAATTATGAGTGCATCTAAATTGCTTGCTGCCAAGTGCACAAGGCCCTGGAAAATCCTCTGTAAGGGATATTATGCTTTATCTTGAACATGTCTATTGCTGCAATTAAGTAGCGTGCTCTTTAACTTGGAAGCATGAACTGTCTGGACAGTAGTATTAGAGCTAGTTGTATTCTCAATTCCCTGCTGCGCAGTCAGCAGGAATAATTTTACCGTTCCCTTTTATGAGCCTTTGGAGCCATAAACACCTCCTCAGCTTTCCGTGCAGACCTCTGCAACTGGATAAACAGTGAGTACATTAGCAATCTGGTTGCAGAGAAGGAGCTGGAGCAAGTGTGCTCCTCCAGAAAACTGTATGTCTGCCTTGTACTGGCTGGTGCAGCCCTCGAACAAGGACTGATAGAAATTTTCTGCTTCAACACCACCATGTGAGAAATTCAAGGGAGGCAAGAGAGAGGTGGAAGTCAGATAAGCAGAATCAACCTACATTTTTTTTCCCCTTGAAACATAGATATGTATATAATAAACCTTTTGTCCCTCTGTAAGTGTTTCACACCCAGTTCTTGTTAGAAATACTTAAAACTAGCACAAGACGACACTTAGATTTTGACTTCTGTGAGATGTTCATTTTCACATGGATGCATACTGACATTTCAAACACCATGACCATAACTGGCTCCAAATCTGACAGCCTCAGCTGGAATCCAGAGCTGTAACCAAACCTCTTAGCTCAGGGGTGGCTCTTTTGCATCAGGGCTCATGGGAACTGGTGTGTCTGCCCACACAGGGAGCTGACCTCCTGATGTTAGTGTTCAGAAGTTAAGTGCAAGGTGCTGGTCGTCTCCACCATTTTTTTTGTGAGTGTTAAATTCACTTGAAAATATGAATGGTGTCTTGAAGGATCAAGTGTCTTGCATCTCAGCTCTGCAGAATTTTCTGCTGCTTGACTGTAGGATGGTGTGATGAACTGTCATCTATATGACAGGATAATAGGAACAGATTTTTACAGGCATGAGACCCCCACAAGTGTGTGGTAGGAGGGAGCAGTGCATGTTAGGTTTTTTTGTCAAACTTCTGGCAAGGCAGTGAGCTCGTGATCTTAAGTATGCACCTTTTCATAGTCACTGTGTAAATCTGACATGGCCCATTCCTATGGGATCATTAGCAGGTGTCAATGTGCAGGTGGTTTCCTTGCAAGTACCACCTTTCTTCATTCATAGATTCATGAACACCTCATGGAACATTGAAGGAGAATTGCTCAGCAGCAGGCACGAAGGGACAAGACAATTATTGCTCCTATCCTGATGAACAAATATAGTTAAAAAATCTTCAAATCTAGTTGTTTAAATCCAGGCTCCCTGTCCACACAGACAGTCTCTTGGAGGAGAGAGATAGGAAAGCAGGAAGAATTTCACCACAAAAGGAAGGATTCCCAGTTCTATGGCTGGAAAAGAGACACTCTATGGCCACACATCCTCTTCACAGACCTCTAAGGAATGTTCCTCCATTGGCCAGCAACTAACAGAGCTCCCCAGGGTGTCTGCCTTGTCAAATGGTGTGACTGGACAGTGACATTTTCTTACCTACTATGCTAGATTCTTAAAACTGTCCTCAGCACAGCACAGGCTAGCTGGCACTCTTCCATATAATTCCCAAGAAGCTTGGGGGTTAGTGCAAGCTAAGGGCTATTGCCTATATGCAATTTGTCTTGGAGGCTGAGGAAGTTTAGCATTGTGGTCACAGGCTGTTCAGTGATGGAGAAAATGTATAATGCTATTCTAAATGTAGCTGACTTGAGGGCAAGGCATCCCTCAGTCTCCATTAAAAAAAGGATGGTAAAACTTTCAATAACATGTGCTCTACTCCTGGTGTAATAAACTGTGTTCCTATTGTTGAAGAAATAGTGGTATGGTTTTGGGAAGAGTGGCTGAAGTGTTAGGTTTATCACTGGGAACTCTTTTGTAGAGGACTTTATGGGTGATGAACTCAGCTGGCCAGAGATTACATGCAGGTGAGACACAGGGACTGTGATCCCCAATGTAAAGGGAAGGTGGAAGAATTCTTTCAGGGTGGGAAAAAGGCAAAGGGTGATACCAGAGAGGACGAGTAGAAGGGCAGAAAGGAGATGAAGGTGCATGGACATCTGGCTTTGCTGAAGCAGCAAGCACACCATGACTTGTTTACGTACCACATTTTCCACCAGCTCTGCCTGATTAGTCCATCTGTTCAGTCATCTGCATGACCCACAGAGACTGAAGAGTGCATGGGAGACCACCCTCCTCTTCAGTTTTCCACACCGTTGTTAGAACAAGCAAACCTTGATCCTAGGCAGCACAAGTGCAAGGTGTTAAGAAACATAGCCAGACCCTTGCTTGGACCCTTCTTTCTCTCTCATGGGAAAACCAGGTCTCTGTATTCGTTTTCTCAACAAACCCTGCTAAAGCAGCAGCCATACGTTTCCAGCAAGAGGGGTATGGTATAGTGGAGCGAGAAAGAATTGAAATATCTGTAGCATGAAGCTCTTCTGGAAAATGGGGTTAAGATCAATTCCAGCATGATGCAAACTCTGGCACCAACTCACTGGAAGCATCACCTGGATGAGTCTTCATAAAGCTATTATACCATAATATAGAAATTGAGTGGCATCTCATCTAAGTCTCCTGTACTGGAGTTTGCTGAGTACTGAAACTCTTTCTGAAGGTTTAGAAAGGTAACATGGTATTGCAAACAGGTCCTCCTCCCAAATGTTCAGAATATAGACACTGATGTAGCTAAACCAAGGTGTGTGTAACATGGGAAGTGGTACCAAAGGGAGAAATAGATGGGTTGAAGGTGACTGGAAATTACACTTACACTGGGAGTTGTGTTTAGGATTTTATGTACAATCACGGAGTGTAAATGATACATGACTTTCTGAATTCTTCTTATTGAGAAATAA